>NC_141696.1:1081811773-1082429426 GCF_964263255.1 Lissotriton vulgaris | reverse complement strand
CACCTTCGCAGCATCGTCTGGAAAAGCACCAGGCCTACATATGAAGTGTAACTGGCACTGGTTCATGAACATCCCGTATTTCCCGCTGTCTCCATAAAACCGTTCAGGTGGGGCCAAAGGTACCGGAACAGGGGAATTCACGGTAATTGCCACAGGTGTCCCTCCCCCGGGATTACTCTGTCCTGCTCCCCCATATTGAAAGGTAGCCGGATGTATAACGGGATTTTGCGCTCTAGGTTGGGCCTGGGCCTGAGCCCTTACAGCTACCAGCTCTTGCCTCAACCCTACGTTCTCCTGTCTTAATTCCTGTACTTGCGCCTGTAATGCAGCAAGGGCCCCCATTATATCTAACATGGAGGGAGCTTCTGCGCCCGCCATAGCCCCTCCTCCTGCCTCATCCATCCAAGTTCGGGCAGTGTATTAAAACGTGGGCTTGTTATTCTGTTGGACTCCTGCCCAACCCACACACTGCAGGAACGAGGAATACTCCAGTCCCCTTCCCCGGCTCACCAACCACTCACTGAATGGTACACAGGAGTAAGCTGCTGAACCAGAAAAGAGGGTGGAAACAAAAAGGTAACCAAACCTTCCACCCGTTATCTTGGTTTAAAAGATACACCCGCCTCCTTCTTCTGCACCTGCAAGAATAGGGGAACACAAAACACACCCTACTGTAATTATACAATCCCCAGTCCTTCTTTGGCAACACAATACCGATATCCAACATATATTGTCACAGACACTTACCGGAAGATAATGCAGGCTTAGCTTCAAGGAGTTTGTCCATCAGTACACCCCCGAGATAACATCTCTCAGGCACTTCCTGACAGGATTTAACTTAGCAGAGTAAGGGTGTTTGGTTAGGTTAAATCAAGAAGATACAGGGTAAAAAACAGACCCCAGTTTCGGTTCTGAAAAAACCCCTCTGTATCGGGCGCTATGAATTTAGCTGAGGAATCAGCGAGAACGCGTCTTTTCCTCCGCTCGCTCGGAAGGAAAGTAAACAAACCCAGCCGGGTTTGCTTCGCGGAATGGACGAAAACGTCACTTCCGCATAACGATGCGGACTGGTAGCGTTTCTCGCGACCGGGACTCCGCGTCTCCAAAACGGGAGGACAGCGAAAAACGGGTAAATAACAGACAGGGGCCCCTGAATGTTCAACCCCCACGGTCCAAAAAGCAAACTAAGGAATGTAAACTAAATAAAAGAAGGGAATAAACTAAAGAACACTGACTAACTACGAACCCTCGCTAAGGAATGGGGCAGGTTAGCAACAACACGGAGAGGACCAATAAACAGGGACTGGGACAAGAAGGGTAGCAAGGAAAAAAGGGGAACAACTTGTACTCAGCAGGAATCCTCCAATTCTTCACACGAGCCCGTGTAAAGACAACAGCCATCAAACAGGGAAAACACCGGAGCCAGAATGCAGGAACCACCAGGTAGCAATAACAAGCATGGACACAAGGGTAAGACTCCTTTTTATATATCCGGGGTGTCATGTGATGTGTCTGGACATGGTCAGCAAAAGAGGACTGGGGACCAGGACCTAACACCATCAATGACTTGTATAGATCAATATTCTCATCTGGTGATCCTGACAGGGTATTGTGTCTCTTGATCATTGAGACATCCAACATACCCCCATGGTCGGCTTGGGGTAACGACCCACAATCACTTTACTGTACCATATGATGTTGATCTGATGGGAGAGTGCAGTGCAAAAAATTATCAAAGTGGTGATTAAAAAAGGATAGGGAACTTATCAAAGGATTATTTATTAGGCATAAGCCCCTTCCAGTTTAAAAACAAGAACAGTGCAAAACAGTGATCACAGTTCAAACAAATAGCTGCGAGAGGGCCAACATGTTTCAGCCTATCATGGAAAAGGACCATAGGCTTTCATCAGGGTCTCTGTTCTACGTAAATGCTACTGCCTAATTGTGACTAAATGTGTGAAAAAATAATGCAAAAAACACACACAAGTGAATCATCAACAGTAAAGGATGTTATGTTATGTTATGTTAAAATGCGTTTGTATAGCGCTCGGCTACTCTAAAAGAGTGTCCCGGCGCTTTCCACGGGCTGAGGTGTAGAACAACATAACAAGAAAAACAGATTCCAAAGAAGAAGAAACCCGCCTAAACAGAAAGATTAAAAAGCCAAGTCTGCTAATTTTTTCTAAATTGAAGCAGATTGGGGGTACTGCGAAGTGCCAGTGGGAGCGAATTCCACAGCTGGGGGGCCTTGAGGCTAAAAGAGCGCCCCCCAATGCGGGCCTTCCTCACACGCGGGACCACAGCAGTGAAAAGGGATTCAGAACGCAGTGAGCGAGCAGGGCGATAGAAAGCCAATCTCTTCTGCAGATATCCCGTGCCTGAGCCAAAGAGAGCTTTGTGCACCAGCGTCAGGGATTTGAACATAATCCGCTTCCGGATCGGCAACCAATGAAGCGTCTGCAGCAGCCCAGAAGCCCGTGCTCGTCTATGCAGACCAAAAATCGCACGGGCTGCAGAGTTCTGTGCCACCTGCAGACGCTGGACCAAATAATCAGGAAGGCCTAAGAAAAGGGCATTGGCATAGTCTAGCCTGGATCCGATGAGCGCCTGCACCGTAATCCGCCTGTGCTCCGCAGATAGTAGAGGAAGAAACTTGCGGAGCATTTTCAGAATGCCGAAACAAGTGCCGGACAGGCCAAGAACGTGCACTCTCAATGAGAGCTTGTTATCCAGCTTAACATCAAGGTTCTTGGCAACCAAGGAGGATTGTGCCGGGGGACACATGGCAGCCGGCCACCATTGCCACCACTCGGGATAGATGGCACAGCCGAAAAATAGAACCTCCGACTTACTGGAGTTGGCCTTCAGACTATTCCGCTGGAACCACCCAAAGACCATGTCCAGGCAGTCCCGAATTCTCTCCCCATCAAATGGCTGATCTTTGCCACATGTGAAGAGGAGTTGCGTGCCGTCGGCGTAGGACACGATCTGGGCTCCGTAAGCCTCCACCGCAGCCGCCAGAGGGGACATAAAGATGTTAAACAACGTCGGGCTCAACACAGAACCCTGTGGAACCCCGACTCCCAATGGCGGCATCTCGGCAGAGCTCTGGGAAACCCAGACCGTCTGGCGGCGGCCGTCCAGAAAGGATGTAAACCATCTGAACACCGTCCCCCTTAGGCCGATGTCATAAAGCCTGGCGAGAAGCGCCTCGTGGGGGACGGTGTCGAAGGCCGCCGACAGGTCCAACATGACTAACATGGCCTTGCCACCCACATCCAAGGTCTCCCTGATGATCTCTGAGACCTCCACCAACGCCGTTTCCGTACTAAAATTCGGACGGAAACCGGATTGGGATGGATGGAGCAACTTGTTGGATTCTAAGAAGCTCGACAAGACGCCATGGACATGTTTCTCAGTGATCTTGGCCAAAGCCGGGAGCAGTGAAATTGGCCTATAATTGACCAGAACCTCGGCATCAAGACCAGGCTTTTTCAGGAGGGGGATCACCATCGCCCTTTTCCAGGTGCGTGGGACACTCCCTTCCCTCAGGGAGGCATTGAGGATCGGGTTGACCAGGGGGTTCACCACTGCCGCCATCCCAGCCAAAAATTTGGCGGGGCAGGGGTCGAGTGGCGAGACTGATTTAAGGCTGGCCAGAAGAATCCGGGACGCATCACTGGAGACAGGTGGAAAGTCCGCCAGTACTGCCGTTGACAAGGACGATGTTCCAAGTCCTGCCCCGAGGCCACAGCAACCCTCCTCCGAGCTCTCCGAGAAGGAGGCCTGAATTGCCTTGATCTTGTCGGTGAAAAAAGTGGCAAGATCACACGCCCATGCATGAGATGATACTGGCGGGGGAGAGTAGGAGCTAGGGGATGTGAACTCCTTCACAATCGTGAAGATCTCCTTACAGGAGTTCGCCGATGCCTCTATCCTCCTGGCAAGGTATTCCCGCTTGGCACCAAGAATGTCGCGGTGATAGGCCTTCACAGCCGACCTATAGGCAAGTTTAGCCTCCCCATCATATTGAAGGCGCCAGGCACGCTCAGCAACCTTACATTGGGCTGCGAGCCACACGCAGCGCCTCCGTAAACCACGGCGCTGATTGCCGAAACGCCGTGGACCGAGGTGTTACCCTTGGGGCAAGATCGTCCAACCTCTCAGTCAGCCATCGCTGCAGAGCCTCAGTGTCTCTTTCCGGATCCCCCGAGAGATGACAAGGATGTTCCGTGAGCGCCTGCTCCAACATAGCAGGCGTCACTCTGTGCAACGCTCTCGAGGCTGACCTGGGCACCATGGGGGCGCAGGTGTCGGACCGCACATTCTCCAACACGGAAAACCCAATCAGCCTATGATCCGACCAGAGCACCGGCCGCGTTTCAATGTCAACAAATGGGACTGAAGAGAACACTTGATCGAGGGTGTGCCCTTTCTCATGTGTAGGCCCTGACACAAACGGTGCCAGGCCAAGCGGAGATGTAATATCCAGCAATTTAACCCCATCCGGATCGTCCGTGACATCAAGGATATAATTCTCCTTCAACTATCTGAATTCCTCCTTGGCACCTGGTGTATTGGTAACATCTGTTGAAGACAAACAGAAAAGTGGACCCAAATAAGCTAACACGGTCTGTTAGGTACTAAATTCATTACAGTCTTTGTGAATGTTAAGTACTCACCCAGTATGCCCGGGGAAAGGACCTCACTGATTCCTGGACCAAGCTCAGGATGTGTGAGACCCCGCTCTGCAAGAACAAAACAACCCTGCACTTAACATGGGCAGAGAGAGCTTACTCTGACCTGCTCTGTCCTGTAGTTGTGCCCAGGGTTAAATAGTAATTTGCACGCAGAGCAAACCTGCTAGTGTCAACCTATCGCAAAGTAAGGACTTCACCCCACAACCACACCCAAAACTACTGCTTGCAACAGTATAATTCATTCATTCTATTAAGTCTTGTGTGGTACAGCATTACTTATCCCACAGTCATATCTGAGTAAATAGGTTCCCACAGTATATAGTGAATAACTTGTCTTACTTTCCTTAATAGTTATAAAAAGGGGGAACAAAAAAAGCAAAGGAGAAGTAAGATGTAGCCCTCTTGGACTCTGTGCCTACCTGTCCGTCGTTGTCTCGGTCTGTGACTGAGTCAGGGGGAGGCACTGGGCTGCCGTAAGAGCTACAATTTCACTGGTTGTGTCTTGTCTGCGACAACCAATCAGTGAGCTACAAAATCGAGACTACAACTTCCTGATAAAGGGTAGAGGCATGCTGTTGATCTAAAGATAATACCCCGATCAGTGGTTTTGTATTCATATGTAAGATTAGACAGAGCGCCAAGTCTTGGTCAAAGTATAGACTACAAACAAGCCTTAATCGAGACATGCTCTGACTCGCGTAGTCTCGCGACACGGTAGATCAAACTACAGAATGACGTCGATCGCGCAATGCGTGTAGTTCTAGAAGCATTAAACCTGGCTGATCGTCGATTACGAATCGCGAAAAACTGTAGCAACACGCTATGAGACTCGCATTATCATGCGAGTCATTGCAAATATTTACATACTTAAGCTCAGAAGTAGCCAACCGCGGTTGTTTATACCAAGATGTTATATGACTCGCGTAATCTCGCGAGAGGGTGTGTTAAACGTAGTTAGAGCATCCATGCACACTATAGATGTTATTACAATGCGAATCTAGCCACACAATTGTTAGCGTTTAATATACAGGCCCAAGTCCAACAAACCACCACACATTATTAGATTGGGGTGCAGCCAACTGAGATAATTATTGGAACACTGCTAGAGTAGCATAGTCTAGTGCAAGGAAAAATCTGAATAGGTGATTTCATGACAGAGTAACGGGATGTATATATACAAACTCTCATTCTGAGATAGTGAAGGCTCAAAAAAGTCAATCGGATCCCTATTGGTACAGTCAACATCAATTGAAGGTATGGTCCCAAATCCATCAGGCAGTCTTATTCTCAGCCCAATATCTGTTTCGAAGATGGTCAAGTGAGGCATGCAGTGAGGGAGGGAACAAGGGAAAACTTGCTCCCTCCACTAATACAACTGCATACTTAAAGAGTAGCGTGCTTAAATTCCAGAACATGAACGGTCTATTAATGGTATAATCATGATAAATTGAACCAAGGAATGTCGTCATTTAGCGCATGCCTGTCTGTACACAATTTGAAAATCCATTTTTGTTCTTTTAAAAACAAAAATTTGGATATGTCATTTATGTGTGAGGGAATGAACGGTTTTTCAAGAACAGTCCACTTGAAATCCATTTCACTGTGGTTATGTTGTATGAAATGTTTTGTCAGTTTTGAAACATCTTTTTTGCACCGAAAGGTGCTCTTGTGTTCTTGCATCCTCACTCGTACCTTCCTGGTGGTCATGCCGATATACGTTCATTACATGGGCATGGTAATAGGTATATCAAATTGGTGCTATTGCAGTTGGTAAAATGCCTCAGCTCCCAAGGGCGATTGGTGCCTATATCTATGCTCGTTGCTTTGGAAGTTTGAGGACAACCAGATCATACCCCACATGGATGATGACCCGTTACCGGGGGTAAGTCCAACAGGGTGCCCACCTCTCTTTTAGGTGTCTCCTTCAGGCGAGTGTGTATTAGACGATCCCTTAGATTGCTGGAGCGCTTAAAGGCAAATAGAGGAAACTCTATCCTGTCATTACTGCTGTTTAGTATGCGTCAATGTTGCCTGATGATTTTCTGAATGCAGTTAGATTTGGTGTTGTAAGTACTAACCAATGTCAGGCGATCCAAGGGGGCTTTCTCAGCTCGTGGCTCAAGCAGTGCTGCACGATGGTTGTTGGCAGCACGTTTCCAGGAGCGCTGAATAAGTCTCCTAGGATAATGTCTGATGGTTAACTGTTTAGACAAATCCTCTGCGTGATGTTCAAAAGTTTCTGGGGTAGAGCAATTCCGTCGAACTCGAAGGAAATGCCCAAAGGGCAGATTGTCACGCAGGGATTTGGGGTGTTGGCTTTCATACAGAAGTAGCGAATTTCTTGCCATCGGCTTTTGGTATAATTCGCTTTCTAGGCCCGTCTCCGTGGTGTAAATGGAGAGGTCCAGAAAGGAAACCCTTTCTTTGCTGATTTCTATAGTGAAACGCAAGAAGATATTTTGGTTGTTTAGCCATTGGTGGAAGAGGAGAACAGATTCTTTATCGCCTCTCCAAACCAATAAAATATTGTCTATATATCTTTTCCACCAAAGTATAGATGAAAAGAACGGGTTAGTTGGATTCAACACTGTTGTCTGTTCGAACATGTGGACATACAGGTTAGCTAGGGAAGGGGCAAAAATACTGCCCATGCTAGTCCCAGAGACCTGATGGTATACCGTATCTTCATACATAAAGAAATTCTCCTCCATGGCTATTGTAGCTTAAGCCATAATGAAGGGCACAGGAGTGATGGAGTTTAGTTCCGTTCCCTCCAGGATGGATCTGATGGTATCTAGAGTCACATCCTGGGGGATGGAGATGTACAATGACTCTACATCCAAGGAGACTAGATAATCCGTCTCCCGATTGAAAGCGATATCCGGAATCACTCTCAGGACATCGGTGGTGTCCTTCAGGTAAGTTGGCATAGTGTACACTAAGGGTTTTAGAAAGTGATCTACAAAGGCCGAAAGGGGCTCTAGAACTGAGCCCTGGCCAGATATAATTGGCCTCCCCGGTGGTGGTCTCCTCTTCCACCAATGACTAAACAACCAAAATATCTTTGTGCGTTTCACTATAGAAATCAGCAAAGAAAGGGTTTCCTTTCTGGACCTCTCCATTCACACCATGGAGACAGGCCTAGAAAGCGAATTATACCGAAAGCCGATGGCAAGAAATTCGCTACTTCTGTATGAAAGCCAACACCCCAAATCCCTGTGTGACAATCTGCCCTTTGGGCATTTCCTTCGAGTTCGACGGAATTGCTCTACCCCAGAAACTTTTGAACATCACGCAGAGGATTTGTCTAAACAGTTAACCACCAGACTTTATCCTAGAAGACTTATTCAGCGCTCCTGGAAACGTGCTGCCAACAACCATCGTGCAGCACTGCTTGAGCCACGAGCTGAGAAAGCCCCTTTGGATCGCCTGACATTGGTTAGTACTTACAACACCAAATCTAACTGCATTCAGAAAATCATCTGGCGAAATTGGCGCATACTAAACAGCAGTAATGACAGGATAGAGTTTCCTCTATTTGCCTTTAGGCGCTCTAGCAATCTAAGGGATCGTCTAATACACACTCGCCTGAAGGAGACACCTAAAAGAGAAGTGGGCACCCTGTGGGACTTACCCCCGGTGACGGGTCATCATCCATGTGGGGTATGCTCTGGTTGTCCTCAAACTTCCAAAGCAACGAGCATAGATATAGGCACCAATCGCCCTTGGGAGCTGAGGCATTTTACCAACTGCAATAGCACCAATTTGATATACCTATTAACATGCCCATGTAATGAACGTTATATCGGCATGACCACCAGGAAGGTGCGAGTGAGGATGCAAGAACACAAGAGCACCTTTCGGTGGAAAAAAGATGTTTCAAAACTGACAAAACATTTCATACAACACAACCACAGTGAAATGGATTTCAAGTGGACTGTTCTTGAAAAACCGTTCATTCCCTCATACATAAGTGACATATCCAAATTTTTGTTTTTAAAAGAACAAAAATGGGTTTTCAAACTGTGTACAGACAGGCATGGTGAAGTATTTTCCAATAAATCCGTGAAGAAGATCTAACATTTGCAGAATCAATTGCTTTACTATTTTCCAAAACGCTGTCCTTGGAATTAAATTGTTCACCTCCTTGCAATTTCCTTCTAACAATGACAATTCTATTTAAATTCCAAATGTGATGATCTTGAGTTTGTACAGCATTGTTAAAAATTTTGATCACTTTGATAGGTTTCATGAACTTTGTTTCAGAACAACCCACCATACCAGGTCGTCTGACCATGACAAAATCGCCAACACAGACAACAGTTTTTTTGACACTTTTTTTTACATCAAAATATGCTTTTCTAAGCTCAGCTTTATCCATCTCATTTTTAACAACTTCATCTTTGTTGCACACACATTCTTTACTCTTCAACACTTCATACTTATTAACCCAAAAAGGTTCAACATGCGTGTTAGGAATTCTCCCACGAAACAATAAAAATGGAGTCTTCTCGGTTGTGGTATGAGGAGTATATTGATATTCTTCTATTTTTGCCAAAACACATTTTTTCCAATCAGATGACAAAGTTTTAGCTAAACTAATGGTGTCCTTGATTACCTTATTAAACCTCTCAACCATACCATTGGCCTCAGGGTGGTAAAGAGAACAAGTCTTATGTGAAATACCCTTAGAAGATAAATAACGTTCCATTTCCTTGGAGACAAATTGAACACCATTATCTGATAAAATGGTTGCAGGAAGACCTTCTTTAGAAAATAATTCACCCAAACATTGGATAATCTTACTTGAATCAATTCCTGACAAGAAAAATACCTCTGGCCATCTTGAGTACATGTCAATGACCACCAGTATGAAAACCTGAGAATCTCTATGTTGTATGGGACCCACTAAATCCAGAGCTATGTCCTGCCAAGGACCATTAGGACTTCTTCTCAAAAACATAGGTTGCGTGTGCGTACTATACGACTTGTCGCTAACATTACAGTGTATGCAATCCCTAATTACCCTTTCAACCATTTTATCCATGCCCGGCCACCAATATGACATGCGAAGCCTCTCCTTACTTTTGGATAAACCTGAATGAGCAACATGAACCAAATCTATCAAATCTTTCCAGAGACTAGATGGGGGAACCAACCTTGTCCCACCAAACAACAAATCATTGTCAACAGATAATTCACTGCGTACTGTCCAAAAAGGCTTAGTCAAACCAGAACCTTCTTTGCAATTGACCCAACCATTTTTCATCAAATACATAACCTCACATAAAGTATCATCCTTTAACAATTCTTCAGACCATTTCTTCTCAGATAGAAATTCATAATCCACAGCACAAACCAATTCATTATCTAACTCTAAATGATCATCCTCCAAATCTCTATTAGAAACTAAACGTGAGAGAACATCTGCTATACCATTATCAACACCAGGATTGTATTGAATACCAAAGCTATATTCTTGTAGGCCAATAACCCACTTTGATATCCTCCCAGATACCAGATCCAAACCTTTCTTACTAAAAAATTCCACTAAGGGTTTATGATCAGTATGGACATCAAAGACCAGACCCCACAGAAATTTCTTACGCTTTTTCACCGCCCAAAACACTGCCAAAGCTTCCCTCTCTACGACGGAATACCGAGTTTCAGCATCTCTCAAACTTCTAGATAGAAACATTATGGTTTGCATGCCTTCAGGACCATTTTGCTTTAATACAGCACCTAACCCTTTCTCACTTGCATCAGTGACTAGAATAGACTTGATCTTACTGAATATATTCAATTAGAGAGACCATGCGATGGCAGAGATAACAAATTCGATTACGAGTGACTGAAGCTTCAAGCGCCTCTCGCGCACAATATTATGTTTTAAAACAGCTGATTGCAGGCGCTTTACACAAACTGTTTGCCGAGTTAATTTACAGTCATATGTAATGGCAAGTTTCCAGACAACATGCGCTCTTCACAAAATGTTTTAGGAGTTTTTTTAAACAGCTGATTGCATGCACTTTACGCAAACTGTTTGGCGAGTTAATTCACAGTCATTTAGCTAGAATGACTTCCATTGTGCCTTGTTTCTTAGCTGAAGTTAGAATTCCTCACACATTTATTTAAACACGAGACAGGTTAAGCCTAAACAGAGATGGCAGGCTCGTGCTTGAAGTTGAAGATAACATAAGATAAACTTCAAAGTTGGTTTAGATTGCTTAAGGCTCGGGTTCACAAGTTTAGTTTATTTTGATGAAGCTGTTTGCGCACTGCTTAAGGTTTGGCTTCTCGCGCACAACAAGCATATTTTAATAAAGACTCTTCAAGCTCGATAGCTTATTGCAAGATTGAATATTGAAGCCGCATGACAGGTCAAATAATGACAGAAGATTTTTTTTATGCTCCAGCACAGGAGAACAGTTTGTATAACATGCAGCTGATTATAACAAAATAGAGAAGAGTCAATATTACTTACAAGTTGATAGATGTCAATAATAAGAGTTTCATGCTAGGCATTTAAGTGAGGGGTTGACTTATCTTCTTAGCCAGAAAGAATAAAATTGATTCTTCTCCTCCTCTTACTTATGTTGGGATCTTTTTTCTCTGCTCCAAGCAGACTACGCCAGTGAAGTATTTTCCAATAAATCCAAGATGAGAAATAGTTCATAAAATGAAGTTTAATCCAGGAATAAAAGATCCCATCCACATACAATGCCAGCAGACATCAACTGACTGAATTTAGAACATATCCATGACAACATTGGCTGTCATAACTAATGACATCCTTAAGATTCTATTAAAGCTGCAGTGTTAAATATTACACATGGGCTAAATGACGACATTCCTTGGTTCAATTTATCATGATTATACCATTAATGGACATTTCATGTTCTGGAATTTAAGCACACTACTCTTTTAGAATGCGGTTGTATTAGTGGAGGAAGCAAGTTTTCCCTCGTTCCCTCCCTCACTGCATGCCTCACTTGACCATCTTCGAACAGATATTGGGCTGAGAATAAGACTGCCTAATGGATGTGGGACCATACCTTCAATTGATGCTGACTGTACCAATAGGGATCCGATTGACTTTTTTGAGCCTTCACTATCTCAGAATGAGAGTTTGTATATATACATCCCGTTATTCTGTCATGAAATCACCTATTCAGATTTTTCCTTGCACTAGACTATGCTACTCTAGCAGTGTTCCAATAATTATCTCAGTTGGCTGCACCCCAATCTAATAATGTGTGGTGGTTTGTTGGATTTGGGCCTGTACATTAAACGCTAACAATTGTGTGGCTAGATTCGCATTGTAATAACATCTATAGTGTGCATGGATGCTCGAACTACATACATCGGGCGTATGACATCATTTAGTAGTTTAACACACCCTCTCGCGAGATTACGCGAGTCATATAACATCTTGGTATAAGCAACCGCGGCTGGCTACTTCTGAGCTTAAGTATGTCAATATTTGCAATGACTCGCATGATCACGCGAGCCTCATAGCGTGTTGCTACAGTTATTCGCGATTCGTAATCGACGATCAGCCAGGTTTAATGCTTCTAGAACTACACGCATTGCGCGATCAACTTCATTCTGTAGTTCGATCTACCGTCTCGCGAGACTACGCGAGTCAGAGCATGTCTCGATTAAGGCTTGTTGATAGTCTATGCTTTGACCAAGACTTGGCGCTCTGTCTAATCTTACATATGAATACATAACCACTGATCGGGGTATTATCTTTAGATCAACAGCATGCCTCTACCCTTTATCGGGAAGTTGTAGTCTCGATTTTGTAGCTCACTGATTGGTTGTCGCAGACAAGACACAACCAGTGAAATTGTAGCTCTTACGGCAGCCCAGTGCCTCCCCTTGACTCAGTCACAGACCGAGACAACGACGGACAGGTAGGCACAGAGTCCAAGAGGGCTACATCTTATTTCTCCTTTGCTTTTTTTGTTCCCCCTTTTTATAACTATTAAGGAAAGTAAGACAAGTTATTCACTATATACTGTGGGAACCTATTTACTCAGATATGACTGTGGGATAAGTTATGCTGTACCACACAAGACTTAATAGAATGAATGAATTATACTGTTGCAAGCAGTAGTTTTGGGTGTGGTTGTGGGGTGAAGTCCTTACTTTGGGATAGGTTGACACTAGCAGGTTTGCTCTGCGTGCAAATTACTATTTAACCCTGGGCACAACTACAGGACAGAGCAGGTCAGAGTAAGCTCTCTCTGCCCATGTTAAGTGCGGGGTTGTTTTGTTCTTCCAGAGCGGGGTCTCACACATCCTGATCCAGGTCCAGGAAGAGGTGAAGTCCTTTCCCTGGGCATACTGGGTGAGTACTTAACATTCACAAAGACTTTAATGAATTTAGTACCAAACAGACCGTGTTAGCTTATTTGGGTCCACTTTTCTGTTTGTCTTCAACAGATGTTACCAATACACCAGGTGCCAAGGAGGAATTCAGATAGTTGAAAGAGAATTATATCCTTTACTGTTGATGATTCACTTGTGTGTGTGTTTTTGCATTATTTTTTCACACATTTAGTCACAATTAGTCAGTAGCATTTACGTAGAACAGAGGCCCCGATGAAAGCCTATGGTCCTTTTCCATGATAGGCTGAAACATGTTGGCCCTCTCGCAGCTATTTGTTTGAACTGCGATCACTGTTTTGCATTGTTCTTGTTTTTAAACTGGAAGGGGCTTATGCCTAATAAATAATCCTTTGATAAGTTCCCTATCCTTTTTTAATCACCACTTTTATAATTTTTTGCACTACACTCTCCCATCAGATCAACATCGTATGGTACAGTAAAGTGATTGTGGGTCGTTACCCCAAGCCGACCATGGGGGTATGTTGGATGTCTCAATGATCAAGAGACACAATACCCTGTCAGGATTACCAGATGAGAATATTGATCTATACAAGTCATTGATGGGAATCCTTAATGAGGTTGATTGACAATCACAGGTGGCCCATGTTTTGTTGACTTGGTCTGCTAGTCTAATTTGATATTCATTTCATTCTGTACTTAATGAGACATTAGGATAGTTTGTAAGAGATCCCAACAGATTTCCAGTTTAGACCCCTATGTTTGTTTGTTGTATATGTTGCTCTTTCGGGGGATAGAACTTAGGCTAGGTCTTTAAATATCCCTCTAGCCCTCCACCATCGTTTTGTTATTAGTGTACCAAAGTACCCGAATGAAAAGAAAAAAAAAATATTATTTGGGTTTCAGTGGGGCCATGCAGCCAACCCCTTCCTTGGGCACCCTCATTTTAGATTTCATCAGTGATGTCATCAATGATGTAATTTTACATGTAATTATTAATGCAATATGCAAAGTCATAAGCAGGAGGTGTGGGGTGCAAGTGATAGTTAACTCAGTAAGCTATAACTTGTTAATGTCAGTTTGTTTTGGTAATCAAACATACATTTTATATCAATTTAACAGCAAACTATAACTTCTTGTTAACCTTTTTTTCCAAATTACACGGGCTTTCTTAACGTAGGCTAAAATATAATTATAATACTTATCTATAACATCATTTTGTTTTAAAATATTGGGGGGCTTTTCTTGCCATACCAGTTAATTCAACTTAACTTTACTGTTATACTAATTATTTTATTTCTCAATATCATATACAAAAAGGTATTAGAAAATCCCCTAAAAATACTTTCATTGAAAAAGGTATCAAGAACCTATTTAGTACTTAGATCCATAAGCAATGCCTCTACAAAGTTGTACAGTTTATATAGCCCATTGGTTCTCTTTCTTCTATTTGGAACCATTCACAATCTAAGATGTTTGTCACACTAGAAACATTGTTATAGACCAATCCAGACACAAAGTCGCCATACTTCTTGATCAGGGCAGTAACATTGTAGTATATTTTTTCGTCGTAGGCTATGATTAAGAGTGCAGTGATTTTCCAGGTTGGGTGATAGTTACTGCACTCAGCATTTAATGTCAACCATGCTATTTCTACCTATCAAATTGCTAGCGAGATGGGTCCATGTGCACCCTTTGCTCATGCAACAAAATGTACACAACATCCGGCTCCCTCACGAATGTGCTCATTCAAACTTTTTGATCCCTAACATTAGAGCAGACTTTAAATTGAATGTTGATGCATGGACTGAACTCTCTGGAAGTTTTTAATCTTTCTTAAAATCCCAAATGCTAAAATTTAAAGAACCATCAACTAGTCCTTGTTTAGTCACCTGCTCACCCCTTAGATTTCCCTAATGGCCTCAATTTTGAATATGTTGGTATTTCTATTTTCCAATTTACTCTAGTTACTGTTCATTGGTCCATTTCACATCTCACTGTGCGCCTTTACCTAGAAAACAGCTTTCCACACAAACTGATGTTGTCCTTATCTATTAAGGTTCTGTCGTTATGTACAGTGGAAATGTTCACTTCTTGTTCAATTAATAAATATATCTATTGACTATGCAGGGATATTCAGTAGAATGAAGATTCAAGCAGTCTCCTTGAGTCTCTGCTATTGTGCTCCTATCTGATCAATTTCTAGAATTAGCAAAACTACCTACATTTCCGAAAGAAAATTAAAATGGTCATCTTTCTAATTAAGGAGGCATTGCCACAGAAACCGCACTTTCTACAGCAACACTGTCAGTGAATATATAAAAAATGCTATTGCTAATAGGACAAACATTTCTTTCACTCACTTTCATATCCAGAGTCACTTTGAAATTAGTCTTCGTGTGCAAATAACTAACATGAAATATGGGCTCACTAAGAAATATTTTGTGTGGTGTTCATGTTTAAATTTACCTTATTTGAGAATTTCTAAAGCAATATATATGTATAAATGACGCCATGTTTCGATTCAAGAGATCAAAAGCTGACGGTTGCACATATTGAACGCACATCAATAGTATTCCCAGCATGTGGCCTGATGCTTGCATTGTTTAAGGAAACCACAAATGATAGCTGTGAGGGAGTAACACATTCAGGAGAAAATATCATGTTGGGTAGAATGATTGTTGTTCAGTTAAGAGACGTCATGGGCATAAAATCAAAATCGAAGCAACTGCCATCTCTTGCTGGTATAAATTGTCTGGACCTCTAGAGTGTAAAAACGTCAATGAGGTTATGGAAGGCTATGAAATGCTAAGGTCAGACCAATTCAGCCTGCTTTTTTCGTGTAGCCGAATCCTAGTGGGTTATTTTCACTGAATATGTCACATTTTGAATGTGAGGAACTTTGAAAAAAGTCAATTTCTCAATATTCTGCTGGTGGCATGGTAGTGTAAAATCAATAATTTCAAAGGGAAGGTACTCACTAGGCTGTTCATGGGCTCACACACAACAGAGGAAGTGCATTTAAGTACGTACCGTTGTGACTCAACATTGCAGTTATATGAACCTGTAGTGAACCTTATTTTTAAGCCTTCATAACAATCCCCTTACCTGACAGTCATTGTTGTACGTTCCGGGTCAAGAATCTAATGCCAAATGTGCTTCACATAATTCAAATTCATAAACCTGCTGCCTTTAAAGGAAAAGAAACATGCTGAATTGAAATAAATCAGCATGCACTTGGGTCAGATATTGTTGCAAATGTCCTCATGACACACGTTTGCATTAGGCTACTTCGGGGTCATTCAGTTAATGTTTTATGCATATCGTACAATAAAAGGCTTGTGTATGCAGTCACAATGCTAGCTAGAGGCGTATTTCACTGCGGGGCTTAAGGAAAGATTTAAATGAGCTTACTGTAAGAGTGGAAAAGATTCCAACGAAGCAGAGTTACATCCTATGTACACTATGAATTCTAGTATATTTTGATGAGGGAAAGTGTGATAAATATTAGAGAGACTGGGTAAAAATCGATAACTGGATATACACAATAATACACTGTGTGTCTCTCCCTCTATACAAAAAATACACACCAAATGTAAATACAAATCTAAGGACCATATTATCAAGAAAGGCGATAACATTATTTAGCGGCAGGAAACTGCCGCTAAAGCGCAATAAGGGGCTTGATAATATGGCCTTGTGAATTCCCATAGAAGCCCAGGTTCACACCAGAACCTGGGCTTCTATGGGAATTGCCAAGGGCATATTATCAAGCCCCTTATTGCCGCTTAAGCAGCAGTTTCCTGCCACTAAAACGGCGATAATGTTATTGCCGTTCTTGATAACATGGCCCTAGATTCAACTAATTTGCTCACCGACAATCTAATACCTTCAACTGTTGTAACGTTTAGAAAAAGAATCAGATTTTACAAATAGGTGTCTGCGAGTCTATCTCATGCCACCTTTTCATAAAATAGCTAAAAAATAAGGGCCATATTATCAAGGGCCATATTGCCGTTTTTCTGGCTTTAAAAGCCAAAAAAGCGGCGATGTTTACATCGCACTATTAACAAGCATGCGCTAAGCCTTGTTAGTGCTAGTTTCCGTGAGTTTTCTCCGGTTTGTTTATTGCCCTCCATGTCATTGCTAATGACATGCAAAGTAGGCATTCTGGAGCAAAACAACATGGAAATAGTCGTTAACAAGCCTGCAGCAGACCCGCTTAGCGACAAAGAAAAAAAGATGACTAATGCAAAAACAACAGTTGATGGACAGAATGCAGAACAATGTCATACATTCACCCCAGTACAGAGATCTGGGCCTAAATCCATCATTTTTTGCACTCCACACCACCCCAGTTCAGACATGACCATATGCAAATCAGCCTTGACCCTGTGCCTCATGGGAACAGTCCAGCCCAAACTGGCAAGCCATGTCTTTCCTGGACCGGAATCAAGCATCCTAGGACCGGTTTCTGGCTATCAGCCGTCATCAGCCAGGATAGCTTGATTCTAGTGGTGTGGAGAGCATGAGACTCACGTCTGAGCATACCCATCCCACTCTGGGCGACAAATGCAAAAGCAACAGATGATGACAGAATCCAGAACAATGTCATACATTCACCCCAGTACAGAGATCTGGGCCTAAATCCATCGTTTTTTTGCACTACACGCCAACCCAGTTCAGACATGGCCATATGCAGATCAGCCTTGACCCTGTGCCTCATGGTAACAGACCAGCCCGAACTGCAAAGCCTTGTCTTTACTGGACCGGAATCAAGCATCCTAGGACCGGTTACTGGCTATCAGCCGTCATCAGCCAGGATAGTTTGACTCCAATGGTGTGGGGAGCATGGGACTCAAGTCTGAGCATACCCATCCCACTCGGGTGACAAATGCAAAAACAACAGTTGATGGACAGAATGCAGAACAATGTCATACATTCACCCCAGTACAGAGATCTGGGCCTAAATCCATTGTTTTTTTGCACTCCACGCTAACCCAGTTCAGACATGGCCATATGCAGATCAGCCTTGACCCTGTGCCTCATGGTAACAGACCAGCCCGAACTGCCAAGCCATGTCTTTACTGGACCGGAATCAAGCATCCTAGGACCGGTTACTGGCTATCAGCCGTCATCAGCCAGGATAGTTTGACTCCAGTGGTGTGGGGAGCATGGGACTCACGTCTGAGCATACCCATCCCACTCGGGGTCACAAATGCAAAATCAACAGTTGATGGACAGAATGCAGAACAATGTCATACATTCACCCCAGTACAGAGATCTGGGCCTAAATCCATCGTTTTTTTGCACTCCACGCTAACCCAGTTCAGACATGGCCATATGCAGATCAGCCTTGACCCTGTGCCTCATGGTAACAGACCAGCCCGAACTGCCAAGCCATGTCTTTACTGGACCAGAATCAAGCATCCTAGGACCGGTTACTGGCTATCAGCCATCATCAGCCAGGATAGTTTGACTCCAGTGGTGTGGGGAGCATGGGACTCACGTCTGAGCATACCCATCCCACTCAAGGTGACAAATGCAAAAACAACAGTTGATGGACAGAATGCAGAACAATGTCATACATTCACCCCAGTACAGAGATCTGGGCCTAAATCCATCGTTTTTTTCTCTCCACACCACCCCAGTTTAGACATGGCCATATGCAAATCAGCCTTGACCCTGTGCCTCATGGGAACAGTCCAACCCGAACTGATAAGCCATGTCTTTCCTGGACCGGGATCAGGCATCCTAAGACCAGTTTCTGGCTATCAGCCGTCATCATTCTAATCAAAAAGGGGGAGGTGGAAAATAGATCCATTCATTTTCCAGGTAGATATAGGTTAATCAAAAGGGAAGGATCACTTGTCCTGCTCAACCTTGAGTGTACAGGACTGGTAAGGGGTGTCCCAATAAAAAGACCCTCATGCACGTGATGGGTAAGGTGGGTTCAGAGCGGTATATCTTGATTCTCCGCTTTGGTATCACGTGTCTGCATAATCATAAGGTCTAGTTTCGGTATGCAGCCTCCACCCGGAGGTATTTTACCCAAGGTTGGTGCAGTAGTGAGCCAGAAATAAAAAATGGATTTATTAAAAAGACCAAAAAGCTCAGGGAAGGTAAATTTATTCAGTCTGGTTCATGGTCTAGTACACTCTGTTGCAGTGCAACTTGTTTACTTGGTAATGGGTAGTAGTTGCACTTAGAGTTAAAGGATTTACAAAAATAGGGAGAGGGGTGATTGAAAATAGGTCGACATGTTTCTGCCTTGATTGCCTGGTTTTTAGGGCTTACGGGCATTCATCAGGACCAGTGATAAGTGAGGTAGGGATTAAAAATACAAGTGCTCAGAAAAGTGAAAAAGGAAGAGGGTTATTGACCTGTTCCTATGTTTGGAGGTCTTATGGTACCTGTAACGAGTAAACACAAGTTTGCCACACTCATACAGGGAGGGGAATAGTGGAGGGACACACGTTAAGCCAAAATTTTGCTTCTCATATCCAACAATTGTAAACAACTTTAAAATGACAATACTTTACGGGACCGGTTACTGTCTACGATAGTTTCAACTTAATCTACTACTTTCCTATCTCATGCAGTATGTTATGGCATGCTGGTGGAAAAACGAGCATGCATCTCTTGTGAGTATCACATCGTCTTGTGCTCGTAAAGGTTTGCGCTAAATGTGATCAACTCTGTCGTGTTTCTTATTAAATTGTGAAAAAAACACACTTAAAAATGCACAGAATCTTAGTGGGCATCGCGTATTTAATACGTGGAGCTAGGTGCAATAATGCGAATATACAGCGTAGTGCACGATGGACTGATTCGCATGCGTATGGGAAAAGGCATTGTGACTGTCGGCGCGTTCTGGTTTTACCTTGCGCAAATGTTATGCACACTCCAATCGGTGGTAAGGCTCTGAGGAGGGGCTAAGAGGAAAGAAGAAAGGCAGAGGGATTCTGAAAATTAGACAGAACGCCATTCAATACTTGCGGTTTTCGTGGGAGCGCATTCGCGATGTTTCGGCGTCTACCTATTGCGCCCGTCCCGCTGCTTTCGAGTTGATGCGCTGTGCTGCTCTTACCGAACCGGAAGCACTTGGCATTGCTTCCGGTTCGTATAAATGGGCGTTGGTTGTGTACTGAGCGGCTTCCTATTGGTCTAGAGCTTGTATCAACGTTGCTATGGAGACCGAGTGTGTTGATCTCGGTGTTTGGTTTTACGGAGGGCATTGTATGCGTTGTTTAGCTCATAGGGTCACTAGTTCATTTCAAAGCGGAGGGAGGATTTGAATAGTCCAAAAAAATTTCTGCATTTTATATTTCGTTCCCTCATGTTTTTGATGGAATATAGTGATCCTCATTGGGGCATAGATTTATATTGCATACTGGACAGTGAGGGGATCATCGTGGAAGTATATTTTCATATAATGGTATGTCTGGGTTATTCACTGGTTGATCACCTTCTCACTAAGGATAACCAAGGTATATTATCATTCAGTCCCTCGGTATCGGTCCTGAGTCTATGGACCCATCTTTGCTCTTTCTCAAATAGGGTTTTTTCCGCATTGTGATCCTTATTTGTCAAAGTTTCAAGGACCACCCATTGTAGGTCCAGAACAGTGTGTCCTTTCTCCAGATAATGTGAAGCCATTTTGGTCGTGTTTTTTCTGCATTTCACGCTGCTTCTATGTTCACAAATTCTTTGCTTCACTTTTCTGCATGTCATCCCAATGTAGTTAAGTTGACATGGACACGTGATCATATATACAACATGTGTCGTGTTGCAGTTAGTATGGTTGTTAAGTGTCCATCTAAAATTGGGTAAAAGCTGTATTTCTTTTACTGATCTTGTCAGGGCACAGACCGAGCACGAGCCACATGGATAATGGCCTGTAACTCTGGGGTTGCCCCATAAAGAGACATTGTCTCTAGGTGTTTTGGGGGGCGGTCGTGTGTGAACCAGTATATCTTTTAGGTTTCTACTCCTTTTGTTTGCAAACCTGGGTTTCTGCCAAATTAGATTACCTGATGTCAATATTCGCCAATTTTTATTGACAATCTTTTTAATGGCATTTGTCATGGGGCTGTATGTGGTTACACATGTCAGCACTTCCTCTTGTGGGGCTTTTTGGACACTATCCAGAAGTGCCTCTCTGTTCTGGTTTCGAGCCCGTTTCTTACAGTTAGATATGATCTTCTTTGGGTAATCTCGGGCTTCAAGCTTTTCGCAAAGATCGTTGGCTTGAGACTTATACTCTGAGAGGTTGCTACAATTACGTCGTAACCTGAGGAACTGACTGTAAGGTAGATTCTCTCTTAGAGGTCTGGGGTGGAAGCTCTTAAAGGACAGGAGACTGTTTTTCGCCGTGGTCTTAAAAAAGGTTCTGGTGTGGAGGGTATTCGCCTCAGCATAGATGGTGACATCTAAGAAATCAATGCTTGTCTTGTCTGCAGTATATGTAAACTGTAGACAGGTATCTTGTTGGTTTAGCCATTTGTGAAAATCCAACAGAGTTGCTTGGTCTCCTTTCCATATGACAAAGATATCATCAATGTATCTTTTCCAAAACAGTATACATTGATGATAAGGGTTGTTGGTTTGGTTCAATATGAACTTGTCTTCAAAAGTACTCACATACAGCCCAGCCACGCTGGGGGCAAAGGTGCTGCCCATCGAAGTTCCGTGGCATTGTAAATACAGGGTGTCTCTGTATTGAAAAAAGTTCTCCATCAGGGCCAATCGACAGCATTCTAGGACGAAGTGTCTGGGAGTTTTGTACATCCAGGTTGTGTTGAAAAGTATATTTTCAAGAGTTTCCATGGTTTTTTCTTGTGGTAAGCTGGTATATAAACTTTCCACATCGAACCCCACCAAAAGCATAGTGTCTGATGAGTAATTGATGGTCTTTAGGTGGTTCAGAAGGTCCGTGGTATCTTTGAGATACGTGGGGGTTTTTTGTACGAGTGGGCGTAGGTATTGATCTGCAAACTCTGAAAGTGGTTCAAGAATTGAACCTATACCCGACACGATTGGGCGTCCCGGTGGTGGTATCCGTCCCTTGTGGGTCTTAGGTAATGAATAGAAGTAGGGGGTACGGGGTGTAGTAGTACGTAGATATTCCCCTTCTTTTTTAGAAATCCAGTTGTTGACCTCACCTTCTTCTATCATCATAGCCACAGTTCTCTGCAGTCTAGATGTAGGGTCTGTTGTGAGAATTTTGTAGAATTTGTCATTTGACAGGAGGTCCGTGCATTGCTGGTGATATCCTGTGCTAGTCAATAGGACAATGCCTCCGCCTTTATCGGCCGGTTTTATAACAATATCTTGGTCACTCTTCAGAGCATTCAAGGCCCGTTGCTCGGATCTTGTGATGTTCTGGAATGGTTTCTGTACTTCATTGGCTATTTCGTCAATGCCCTTGAAAACTGCCTGTTCGAATGTCTGTACCTCAATGGGTATCTGGAAGTTCAATGGGCAGAAAGAGGACTTCTTTCTCAAGGTGGTATCACCTTCATTGTTAGTGGGTTGGTCTTTCTGGAAAAACGCTTTTAGTTTTAATTTTCGGCAGAACTCAGCCATCTCGCACTTTGTTTTGAAAACATCAAGTTTAGGAGTGGGAACGTATCCCAAACCCTTGTTTAGTACGTTGGTCTCATCCTCTGTTAGGACTTTGTCTGTGAGGTTCACGATGAGGGATTCGTGGATGTTCCTGCTTTGGCCTTGGTCACACTCCTGGTCTCGACTTGTCTGGTTTGGTCTGACCAGGTTACTCCTCTTCTCCGTGTTCTTTCGGATGTCCGGCCATTCCCTAAAAAAGGAATGCGTTGTTGATAATTCTGCCCTCCCTGTGCTTGCATTTGGTGGGTCATCATCTGGGGGCCTTGAAAGTATGGGTTCATCCAGTTTTGGAACTGTGGGTTGAAGGGCTGAAAGGGCATCCCTGGATTGCCCATTTGATAGAAAGGGGGGCGCCAAAAGTTGCGTCCACGGCGATTGCCTCTTCTATTCTGCTGGTTTTGTTGAAAATTGCGGGATTTGTTATTTCCTTGGTCTGAGTTAGTGCTGGAAGTGCTACTATCTGAGCCGTAATTGGAGGCATTATCATCCATGTTGTGATCTTTACTGCTATAAGGATGTATTTTTTCTAGAGAGAATTTTTTAAGTTCTTTAGCTAATTTCTGCAGCTTGGTCTGTATCAAATACTCTTGAGATTCGCTCATTTCCTTATTTATTTCATCCAATTTTGTTTTATATATGGTGATGTTGATCGTGCTATTCATTTTTGTTTCCAGGATTTGTATTTTCACCATCAATTCATCTGTCAGTCTGGTAGCTGTCTTGATGATCAGGACTAGGTAGTCCCTAGTGCATTTCCATGAAATTGCAGACCAATCTTTTCTAAATACCAGATCTTTTAGAAAGATCCTTGGCGCATTGGTAACCCAAAGTCCTCTTGGTGCCGCATTTACCCTTAGGTACTCTGTCATAATAATTCCGTGGACAGCAGTTCTTATTTGTTCCTTTTTCAGGTCTGTGAGTTCGTCCCATTCTGCCGAGCTGGAAAGTGTTTGAGTAAGGTCACTGTTCGCAAACCTCGCCGGTCTCGCGAGTATTTCGTCAATCTCTTCAATGGAGTAACTTAGTCCCAGATTTTCTGCCATTGTCAGATGTTGTTGGCAGTTCTATTGGATTATTCTGATCCAAGTGTTACTGAAGGCTCCCACAGCTGTGCGCTGCTATCAATATTCTAATCAAAAAGGGGGAGGTGGAAAATAGATCCATTCATTTTCCAGGTAGATATAGGTTAATCAAAAGGGAAGGATCACTTGTCCTGCTCAACCTTGAGTGTACAGGACTGGTAAGGGGTGTCCCAATAAAAAGACCCTCATGCACGTGATGGGTAAGGTGGGTTCAGAGCGGTATATCTTGATTCTCCGCTTTGGTATCACGTGTCTGCATAATCATAAGGTCTAGTTTCGGTATGCAGCCTCCACCCGGAGGTATTTTACCCAAGGTTGGTGCAGTAGTGAGCCAGAAATAAAAAATGGATTTATTAAAAAGACCAAAAAGCTCAGGGAAGGTAAATTTATTCAGTCTGGTTCATGGTCTAGTACACTCTGTTGCAGTGCAACTTGTTTACTTGGTAATGGGTAGTAGTTGCACTTAGAGTTAAAGGATTTACAAAAATAGGGAGAGGGGTGATTGAAAATAGGTCGACATGTTTCTGCCTTGATTGCCTGGTTTTTAGGGCTTACGGGCATTCATCAGGACCAGTGATAAGTGAGGTAGGGATTAAAAATACAAGTGCTCAGAAAAGTGAAAAAGGAAGAGGGTTATTGACCTGTTCCTATGTTTGGAGGTCTTATGGTACCTGTAACGAGTAAACACAAGTTTGCCACACTCATACAGGGAGGGGAATAGTGGAGGGACACACGTTAAGCCAAAATTTTGCTTCTCATATCCAACAATTGTAAACAACTTTAAAATGACAATACTTTACGGGACCGGTTACTGTCTACGATAGTTTCAACTTAATCTACTACTTTCCTATCTCATGCAGTATGTTATGGCATGCTGGTGGAAAAACGAGCATGCATCTCTTGTGAGTATCACATCGTCTTGTGCTCGTAAAGGTTTGCGCTAAATGTGATCAACTCTGTCGTGTTTCTTATTAAATTGTGAAAAAAACACACTTAAAAATGCACAGAATCTTAGTGGGCATCGCGTATTTAATACGTGGAGCTAGGTGCAATAATGCGAATATACAGCGTAGTGCACGATGGACTGATTCGCATGCGTATGGGAAAAGGCATTGTGACTGTCGGCGCGTTCTGGTTTTACCTCGCGCAAATGTTATGCACACTCCAATCGGTGGTAAGGCTCTGAGGAGGGGCTAAGAGGAAAGAAGAAAGGCAGAGGGATTCTGAAAATTAGACAGAACGCCATTCAATACTTGCGGTTTTCGTGGGAGCGCATTCGCGATGTTTCGGCGTCTACCTATTGCGCCCGTCCCGCTGCTTTCGAGTTGATGCGCTGTGCTGCTCTTACCGAACCGGAAGCACTTGGCATTGCTTCCGGTTCGTATAAATGGGCGTTGGTTGTGTACTGAGCGGCTTCCTATTGGTCTAGAGCTTGTATCAACGTTGCTATGGAGACCGAGTGTGTTGATCTCGGTGTTTGGTTTTACGGAGGGCATTGTATGCGTTGTTTAGCTCATAGGGTCACTAGTTCATTTCAAAGCGGAGGGAGGATTTGAATAGTCCAAAAAAATTTCTGCATTTTATATTTCGTTCCCTCATGTTTTTGATGGAATATAGTGATCCTCATTGGGGCATAGATTTATATTGCATACTGGACAGTGAGGGGATCATCGTGGAAGTATATTTTCATATAATGGTATGTCTGGGTTATTCACTGGTTGATCACCTTCTCACTAAGGATAACCAAGGTATATTATCATTCAGTCCCTCGGTATCGGTCCTGAGTCTATGGACCCATCTTTGCTCTTTCTCAAATAGGGTTTTTTCCGCATTGTGATCCTTATTTGTCAAAGTTTCAAGGACCACCCATTGTAGGTCCAGAACAGTGTGTCCTTTCTCCAGATAATGTGAAGCCATTTTGGTCGTGTTTTTTCTGCATTTCACGCTGCTTCTATGTTCACAAATTCTTTGCTTCACTTTTCTGCATGTCATCCCAATGTAGTTAAGTTGACATGGACACGTGATCATATATACAACATGTGTCGTGTTGCAGTTAGTATGGTTGTTAAGTGTCCATCTAAAATTGGGTAAAAGCTGTATTTCTTTTACTGATCTTGTCAGGGCACAGACCGAGCACGAGCCACATGGATAATGGCCTGTAACTCTGGGGTTGCCCCATAAAGAGACATTGTCTCTAGGTGTTTTGGGGGGCGGTCGTGTGTGAACCAGTATATCTTTTAGGTTTCTACTCCTTTTGTTTGCAAACCTGGGTTTCTGCCAAATTAGATTACCTGATGTCAATATTCGCCAATTTTTATTGACAATCTTTTTAATGGCATTTGTCATGGGGCTGTATGTGGTTACACATGTCAGCACTTCCTCTTGTGGGGCTTTTTGGACACTATCCAGAAGTGCCTCTCTGTTCTGGTTTCGAGCCCGTTTCTTACAGTTAGATATGATCTTCTTTGGGTAATCTCGGGCTTCAAGCTTTTCGCAAAGATCGTTGGCTTGAGACTTATACTCTGAGAGGTTGCTACAATTACGTCGTAACCTGAGGAACTGACTGTCGGCGCGAGGTAAAACCAGAACGCGCCGACAGTCACAATGCCTTTTCCCATACGCATGCGAATCAGTCCATCGTGCACTACGCTGTATATTCGCATTATTGCACCTAGCTCCACGTATTAAATACGCGATGCCCACTAAGATTCTGTGCATTTTTAAGTGTGTTTTTTTCACAATTTAATAAGAAACACGACAGAGTTGATCACATTTAGCGCAAACCTTTACGAGCACAAGACGATGTGATACTCACAAGAGATGCATGCTCGTTTTTCCACCAGCATGCCATAACATACTGCATGAGATAGGAAAGTAGTAGATTAAGTTGAAACTATCGTAGACAGTAACCGGTCCCGTAAAGTATTGTCATTTTAAAGTTGTTTACAATTGTTGGATATGAGAAGCAAAATTTTGGCTTAACGTGTGTCCCTCCACTATTCCCCTCCCTGTATGAGTGTGGCAAACTTGTGTTTACTCGTTACAGGTACCATAAGACCTCCAAACATAGGAACAGGTCAATAACCCTCTTCCTTTTTCACTTTTCTGAGCACTTGTATTTTTAATCCCTACCTCACTTATCACTGGTCCTGATGAATGCCCGTAAGCCCTAAAAACCAGGCAATCAAGGCAGAAACATGTCGACCTATTTTCAATCACCCCTCTCCCTATTTTTGTAAATCCTTTAACTCTAAGTGCAACTACTACCCATTACCAAGTAAACAAGTTGCACTGCAACAGAGTGTACTAGACCATGAACCAGACTGAATAAATTTACCTTCCCTGAGCTTTTTGGTCTTTTTAATAAATCCATTTTTTATTTCTGGCTCACTACTGCACCAACCTTGGGTAAAATACCTCCGGGTGGAGGCTGCATACCGAAACTAGACCTTATGATTATGCAGACACGTGATACCAAAGCGGAGAATCAAGATATACCGCTCTGAACCCACCTTACCCATCACGTGCATGAGGGTCTTTTTATTGGGACACCCCTTACCAGTCCTGTACACTCAAGGTTGAGCAGGACAAGTGATCCTTCCCTTTTGATTAACCTATATCAGCCGTCATCAGCCAGGATAGCTTGACTCCAGTAGTGTGGAGAGCATGGGACTCACGTCTGAGCATACCCATCTTACTCGGGGTGACAAATGCAAAAACAACAGTTTATGGACAGAATGCAGAACATTGTCATACATTCACCCCAGTAAAGAGATGTGGGCCTAAATCCATTGTTTTCTTGCACTCCACACCACCCCAGTTCAGAAATGGCAATATGCAAATCAGCCTTGACCCTGTGCCTCATGGGAACAGTCTAGCCCGAACTGCAAAGCCATGTCTTTCCTGGACTGGAATCAAGCATCCTAGGACCGGTTTCTGGCTAACAGTCGTCATCAGCCAGGATAGCTTGACTCCAGTGGTGTGGAGAGCATGGGACTCAAGTCTGAGCATACCCATCCCACTCGGGGTGACAAATGCAAAAACAACAGTTGATGGAAAGAATGCAGAACAATGTCATACATTCACCCCAGTACAGAGATCTGGGCCTAAATCCATTGTTTCTTTGCACTCCACACCACCCAAGTTCAGACATGGCCATATGCAAATCAGCCTTGACCCTGTGCCTCATTGGAACAGTCCAGCCTGAACTGCCAAGCCATGCCTTTCTTGGACTGGAATCAAGCATCCTAGGACTGGTTTCTGGCTATCATCCGTCATCAGCCCGGATAGCTTGACTCCAGTGGTGTGGAGAGCATGGGACTCACGTCTGAGCATACCCATCCCACAAGGGGTGACAAATGCAAAAACAACAGTTGATGGACAGAATGCAGAACAATGTCATACACTTACCCAGTGACATAAGGAAACATGACCATGGTTATTTGTAGAGTGTACAAAAAAAATTTAAGTGCAGGGTGCTTTGTTGTGCTAAACTGTCACAGGGGCAAGGAGTAAGGTTATTGCAACAGACAGCCTGTTTAGGAAAGGCCACTAAAAAGTTCAATGTGCAAAGGCGAAACCTAGTCTATAAAAATCTAGGCTGCGAGTTCGTAGTAAAGGACAAGTAAAATTGGTGCTGAAAAAGGTGCCGATCTTGGAGGGGGGCAGTCCTAGTTGCTGCCAGGAGTTTTTATGCTCATATTGGAATATGTATACATGTTCTTGATGTCATAGAATTATATTTATGAGGATTTTGAAAATGATTGAAATGTAAAGTGCTCTGACACCCAAATTTTGGATCTTGTTTGTGCTAGGGAAAACACAAAATAAGCAAATTAATAAATAAATAAATAACTATATTTTTGTTAACATTATTAACAACATAAATATTTTTAACATCTCTGTTAATAACAATGGGCCTGATTACGACAGGCTGTCCGTGGTGGTCCAGCCGACATCCACGGCCACGGTCGGACTGCAGGGTTACGATGCCAGTGGTCAAAGCGCTGTGGGAGGGGGGAAAACTACTGCTTCCAACAGGATCAGAGATACTGTCAGGGCTGCAGTCGGGCTGGTATTCCCTGAATGGAGACAGTGCTCTCGCAGGCATCGCCTGTGGGTTTATGATGTCTCTTTTCCTCTGCTTTTTCATGGTAGCCCAATCACCATGAAAAGGCAGACGGAGGGTGAATTTGGGGGCCCCCAACAGGGCATCGTCCCCACTGGGCCTCCGCTATGGGACCCATGAGCACTCATAGTGCCCCCAAAACATCCATGCACCCTGTGCCAAGCTCCACACGGTCTCAGGTGCAGGGATGTTTCTAAACGTGGCCTTTAGATTTTAGGCTTGTGATTCAGTCTTTTTCTGGTTCGCAGCACTAGCCTCAATGCAAAAAGGCTTGTGTCAGACTACTTGCACTTTGATCAGATCATTATTGAGAGGCTGGGACCACCATCTACTTGTCAGGTTGTCCGGATGCCGAAACTATGGTGGCCGAACGCCAGTCCGATTGTCATCATAATCAGCCGCACAGCTATTTTTTATATTGATATTACTTACCTTAGAAAATCGATATTGTTGTCAACGATATTCCTGCATCACGATATATGTGGATCGGTATGCAGACAAAATATTGATATTTAAATATCGATATACAATAATATTGAAGTTTGAATATCGAAGGGACATAATATAGAAGGTAAGTAATATCAATAGATTTAATATCGATATAAGTAATATCGAAGTGTTAAATATCGATGTTAGTAATATCGATGTTAATAATTTCGATGTTACTAATATCGATTTTTATATTATTTTTGTGTATATTATGTATTTATAATGTTTTACATTTAGTTTTATGTAATTTTGTATTTTAGTACTGTAGCGGGTTGTGGGTTTATAGGGGAATAGGGTGGGAAGTCATTTAATTATGTTAAATTAATTATTAATCAGTAGGAATTATAAATTAATTTTAATGAATTGGTAATTATTTTTAATTAATTGGTAATTAATTTTAAGTAATTGAATAATTGATAATTATGTTCTGTAGCGGGTTGTGGATTTATAGGGGAATAGGGTGGGAAGTAATTTAATTATGTTAAATTAATTATTAATTAGTGGGAATTACAAAATATTTTTAATTAATTGATAATTATGATTAATTAATTGGTAATTTATTTTAATTAATTGATTAATTGATAATTATGTTCTGTAGCAGGTTGTGGGTTTATAGGGGAATAGGGTGGGAAGTAATTTAAATGGAATAGAGGAAAAACGTTTATTAATTAATTGTTTTGTTAATTATATAATTGTTAATTCATTATTAATTGGTAATTAAATATTATTAAATGGTATTTTTAATAATTTTTTAATTTAAATATATTTTGCTTATCATGTTTTTAATAATTATATATTGGTATTTCTAGATGGTTTATATTTATTTAATAGTTAAGTTTTTTATTATTTAAAAAAATACATTTATTTATAAGTATGTTATTTTTACCCCTACGCTATCCAACACTTTCCCTACTGTTGCACTCTCTGGAGTTGGAATAGTAATTGTTACCCCTACGCTATCCAACACTTTCCCTACTGTTGCACTCTCTGGAGTGGGAATAGTAATTTTACCCCTACGCTATCCAACACTTTCCCTACTGTTGAACTCTCTGGAGTTGGAATAGTAATTTGTACCCCTACGCTATCCAACACTTTCCCTACTGTTGCACTCCCTGGAGTGCGAATAGTAATTGTTTCCCCTACGCTATCCAACACTTTCCCTACTTTTGCACTCTCTGGAGTGGGAATAGTAATTCTTACCCTTACGCTATCCAACACTTTCCCTACTGTTGCACTCTCTGGAGTTGGAATAGTAATTGTTACCCCTACGCTATCCAACACTTTCCCTACTGTTGCACTCTCTGGAGTGGGAATAGTAATTGTTACCCCTACGCTATCCAACTCTTTCCCTACTGTTGCACTCTCTGGAGTGGGAATAGTAATTTGTACCCCTACGCTATCCAACACTTTCCCTACTGTTGCACTCTCTGGAGTTGGAATAGTAATTTTTACCCCCTACGCTATCTAACACTTTCCCTACTGTTGCACTTTCTGGAGTTGGAATAGTAATTTTTACCCCTACGCTATCAAACACTTTCCCTACTGTTGCACTCTCTGGAGTGGGAATAGTAATTGTTACCCCTACGCTATCCAACACTTTCCCTACTGTTGCACTCTGTGGAGTGGAAATAGTAAATTTTACCCCTACTCTATCCAACACGTTCCCTACTGTTGCACTCTCTGGAGTTGGAATAGTAATTGTTACCCCTACGCTATCCAACACTGTCCTTACTGTTGCACTGTCTGGAGTGGGAAAAGTAATTTGTACCCGTACGCTATCCAAAATGTATTTAATTTTTTTTATTTGTTTTACATTTTTATTAATTGTTATTTATATTATTATTTGATGTATATAAATGTATTTGTAATTTATTATATTTTCATTTATTTATAAATTCTTAAAATAATTTATTGGAGGTATTATTAATGAAGTATATATTATGTATTATATCTTTATTATTATTAGTTTTTATTACATTATTTATTAATTTTAAATATTATAATATATATTTAACTATGTTTATTAAATTTATAAGTATTATTTTGTTAATATTCCATGTTTTTTAATTTAAAAAACGATATTTTTTAAAATACGATATTTTTGACATCAATATTATTTTTTCGATATTTTTGTACTTACCTTGTTTGAGATAGGATCTCGATATTAATGTAATCGATATTTTTGTTGCGATATTTTGGTAGGTAGATATTTTTGTAGTCGATATTTTGTCATGCATTCATGTGGATCATGATTGTAATATTTCAATATTTCTGCCCCCATACTGTGACACGGAGAACTGGGGTGCAATTTTAAGTGGTGAAACATGTGCCCTCCCCCCACCCCCCGAAGCAGCATAGTTGCCTCTCCACCTGCCTTTTCATGATGGGCTTACTGCAATGAAAGAGTGAGTGGACAGGCAACTCATAAAATGCATGGCAGTGCCACAGCGACACTGCCAGCATATTGCTGCCCCCTTCCGCTGCATGACCGTGGTGGGATCCTGGATTCCTGGCCGACACTGTGGTCCTTTGGCGGTATGATCACCACTCTCTGAATACTGCAGGTGGGCCCACAGTGCTGGTGCTGGTCAGAGTCTGAATCAATCTAGATAAATATAGACACAATGGAACTATATTAGTTAGTGTGATTTGTCCAGCCGGACAGTGATCACAAAGATCTTTTACTATTCAGCAAATTCAACAGAGAAAATATCTTACATTCACAAAGAGTGAGACACAAGCCTGTGCCCTCATGCTTACAAATTGGCACGGTAGAGGGATAGGGAAAGGCAAAGAAAGGAAAATATTTAGGTAAAAAGTGAGCGATTTCTGAATGATGAAAAGATAACAGAAATGCAGTTACACCATTAGTTGCATATCTCATTCGGTATACATTTGCATATATGGTGTGACAAAAGGTCCTTTTGTCACACCATATATGCAAATGTATACCGAATGAGATATGCAACTAATGGTGTAACTGCATTTCTGTTATCTTTTCATCATTCAGAAATCGCTCACTTTTTACCTAAATATTTTCCTTTCTTTGCCTTTCCCTATCCCTCTACCTTGCCAATTTGTAAGCATGAGGGCACAGGCTTGTGTCTCACTCTTTGTGAATGTAAGATATTTTCTCTGTTGAATTTGCTGAATAGTAAAAGATCTTTGTGATCACTGTCCGGCTGGACAAATCACACTAACTAATATAGTTCCATTGTGTCTATATTTATCTAGATTGATTCCTACCTATGCATAGGACCACTGTTGTTAGATATAAACTATGTTCCCCGAGGTCCTTTGCGGACTCGTTGGGTGCCCTTGTTGTTCCTCTGCTAGGTGCTGGTCAGAGTGCCACAGCGACTACAGCAGTCCTGTGGACTGCTGTACTTGTAATAAGGCCCTTACTCTTTTTGAGAGGTAACGCAAGAATGTTAAGAGATCAGTTCAGCAATGTGTTTTTTAATGGACACTAATAAAATTGTTGGTACTATGTACAGTCTGATGACATGTAGAGTAATTACCAAAATATTTCTCAAATATATACTTCAAAAGCACTTGCTTTATCTTAAACGATCACGCAAAGCAGCAAAACAGGAAAAGTTGATGTGTTTTATGAATGAGAGATAGCAGTAAAGACCAATTTCGACTGAAAGGTATCTCTGTTCTGCCGTCTCACTGTGCTGCCCCACTTTAACCTGCCATGCACCACTGCAGACACCGTTGCGCATAGGTTTTTATACAGGAAGGAATTCCTTCCTGTTCCAACACTATGCGTTAAGTCATTTCCCTTTTTGACTGGTACCTTTTAGCCCTATAAACACACACATCACTACTTCCCACTGCATCAAGCCGAATTCATTTCTGAGACACTCTGGTCACACACAGCCATCTGCTGTGATTGCAGCAATCTACGTAGCTTTCATAACGTAAAAGTGTTTTCCCACTGATTAATTTGAATGTATTTTTCATTGAACTTGTATGTGATTTTTGTTATGCAGCTAACCAGAGGTGAAAAAGTAACAGCACAGCTACAAAACAGATTGTTATTTTAATGCAGGTCTTTGACCCTGCCACCACACTCACTGACTGCAGCCCCTATGGCACTTACCGTCACAGTTCCCTTGCTTTGTTTTATGAAATACAAGGGCAGCATGTGAATGAAGGCAGCTTGGAAACGGGCCAAATTAACGAGGTCATGCTTCCAGGCCATCTGCATTTACAGGCATTTACTGAGGCATCCCCCCCTCCCCCCCCCCCCCACCTCCCCTCTTGCATTGCAGTCACGGTCCCCAGGCTGGTGGACCCCACAGGTTGAAGACTACTGCGTTAGACACTAAATGGGTCAGAATTAATATTCCCACTCCAACCTTTTACTGAAGGTAAGGCAAAGGGTTGCTGTGGAATTTTATGTCACTTCCTACATGTGCTAGGTGTGATTGATTGCACCCATGTATCACTTCAGCCATCTCTCCATACAGCACACTTTCTCACAACAGGCATGGATGGCACTCAGTAAACATCCAGGCTGCATGTGATTCCAGTAGCTGCTTCACTGATGTATATGCTGTGTACAGCAAACATGAAAGCTTTGTTTTTCACAGATCCGCTCTTGCACTACACTTGGTTGCTGGAGAATGTTGTGACATGCAGCATATTGGTTAGTTGTAGTGAAAAAGAGAGGGACCCCTTGAGACCAAAGGAATAGGGTAACATGAAACAAAGTCAAAAAGACAATTTCCTTTGGACTGCTTTGTAAAAAGAATGTATAGTCCTGGCCACATCAACTTAGTTAGACTATAATCATACACTCTCTAAACCACTTCGCATACACGATACATTCAGGGTAGTAAGCCCAAGGTCACAATACAAGATTATAAAAATAGATCTATTTATTGATAGATATATCAAAAAAGAAATACAGAGAGAAGTACTCAATACTTCCAAAGTTAAGAACAATCTAAAATCATATTTAAAAGAACTATGTTTGTTGTACCACATAATCAAGCACACGACTGCATATAGCACATATGTAGATGGTAATATTCAAATGCAGTATAACCAGCTTGGTCACTTTTTAACACAAGGAAAAGAGCAAAATAGAAAACCTATACAATCTAACTAGGAGAGTACACATAAAAGTATACTTTGTCATCGGCAGAGAGCACATCCGTAATAAAACATCCTGAGAAAACTCTGTAAACGGTTCGTAGTGTATGAAATGTATATTAATTTCAAGAGTTAAAATATAGCCCATAAAAAAATATTGTGGGACGTGCTTTTAGTCTATCAGGGCCATCTAGTGCAGGAATTCATTGCTCTGCGGAAGTATCTGTTCCTCTGATTTTGAGATTTGCCCTGGCTAGGCAACATGTTTATCATTGTCAACACTGCTTTCACAAAGTTTTATGCAGGGAGATTGAGAGATTAATTTGTGAGCATGATGGAGCCTTACAGGTTGATGATTTATGTTTTATTTTTTGGTTTTCTATTTTAAAATGTGCAATTTTAGATTTAGTAGCTCACCGAAAAAAATAGGCATTTTTAGACTTTCGGGGGAATTAGATGACATCTTGTGCGGCTCATTTTATTCTGTTCACTGGCTCTTAGTCATAGCTTTTACATGGGGTTATAACCAGTACAAATTGCACAAATTCCTACTTACTCTAAATTGTGGGACCAACAACTGTAAAACATCAGACCGAACTTAGGGGTCGATTATGATGGCGGACGGACCTGCGTCCGTCCGCCACCGGGAGGGACCGTCTGCAGGGGCAGCGGCATTCCCTCCATTGCAATTAGGATGTGACCGCCACTCTGGCGGTCACATCCCGTATATTTAACATTGCACCCGCCGCAAAATTAAAAGTGCATGCTGTGCATTTGCATGCACAAAGCGGCAGGCACTGCGCGGTGCCTGCCCCATTGTGCATGCAACTGCAGGGGGGTACCATAGGTACCCCCATGTGCACCCCCCACCACCCCCTTCACCCTGGGGGCCCTCAACAGGCCCCAAATGCAAGGACCGTATGCCTTTTCGTGGCGGCAATGCCCCCACGGAAAGGCATAGCCCCCAGCACATCCTAATATGGCATGGCTGTGTCTGATAGACACCGGCACCATATTAGAGCTTTTCCGCTGCGGTCGCAAGGTGACTGCGGCGGAAAAGCAGCGGACGGTCTTCCCGTCTGCCACGGCCCCCCCGCCATTGTAATATGGCGGGGTAAATTATGGGTGTGTCGTTCCAATCACATACAGAGCATCCCTGTATAACCCCTCTGTACCGGAGAGTTACACAAGCTGCTTGGACAACCCTCAATGCTCAGCTGAAAAAGCTTGATCAGCAGAGAGATGGTAAGGAAATGTACTTTAAAATGTGCCTTATAGTTTGTTTTGAGTGGTGAGAGAGATGTCCTGCCATGTCTTTGAGACCTTTAACATAACCTGTTTTAATTTCACAAATAGGTACGTTTATATTACAAGTGTATTTCTAAAATAAAAAGAAAAATTAGAGGGACATAACTAGTGATGCAAGACCATTGAAAAGTTTGTTAGCTTGACAGTGATGTTGATATGTTCTTGCAAGCATGCTTTTTGTTTGCTTTGTTTCTCTTAACTAGTATTTGCTGCTTGAAAAATGAATTGAAGGCTGGTAATGTGTAATTTCCCCTCACTTCATTTAACACAAATACATTCAAAGTGCAGTAAATGCACACATTTTCTGAAGAATGTCATGTCAGTTATTGTTCAAATTATATATTACAGTACTAAGTAAGTGCATGTGATTTACAGCTTGTTGCATACACAAAGTTGTATTGTCAAGGAAACAGTGGCTTTACCCAAGTAAAAATGCAAAATTTCCTGGAATAATTTCTTCTGTTAAAAAACGCCAAATTTTAGGCTCATTTTCAGCATACTTAAAAAGTGTAACAATGCATCTTTGTGTGAATAAGTTAATGATATATCATCTAATTCAAAGTTATTATATTTTGCTGCACAGGATATATTTATTTAGTTATTTAATTAGTTCAGTTTTATATAGCGCTGGCTAGACTCGGAGGCATCAAAGTGCTTAACATGAGGAGAGTTACGTAGTTTACAAATTATACATTGTTACTTCATTTACAACAGTTACAAGTTAAATCTTTTGAAAAATGGCATATAGAGGGGTTAGGGGTAAAGTAAAAGGGTGAGATGTTTAACAGAGCATAGGCAAAAGGATAGACAGAGCAAGCAGCAGGAGAGGAATTCTGGAGAGAAAGAGGAAGGGAAAGGGGAGGTAGCCAAAGGATGAAGGAGTGAAGCGGAGGTGGAGGGGGTAGGGGAAACAGCGTGGAAAACAAGGAGAGTAACTGTGTCTGAATATCCGGTTGGGTGGGGCAGGGATTATTTTTCAGTCCTAGGTTATGTGTGATTCCCAAATTCACTTTGGACTCTCTCAGAGGGGTCGCTGAGACTCCATGGCATACGATGCAGGATCCCTCCCCAACAAGGGGAGAGGAGTGCTTCAGTCACAGGCACACTCTGAGGTATGAAGGAGGGAAGAGGTGGGGAAGAGGGGGCGAAACCCAGCATGGATGCAGTGTCTTACATCCGGCAGGGTAGAAGATGGTCCCCAGTGGTAGGAGGATCAGTCACAGTAAACCACTAAGTGTGTCACCCTTGTCACTGTGGACTCTCTTAGAGGGGTGTCTGAGACTCCAGGGCGAAGAAGCTGGATCTATCCCCAACAAGGGGAGTAGGAGTGCTTTTAACAAGGGCAAAGTTGTGGGTCGGTGAAGCAGAGAGTGGAAAACAACACCGCTACTGGCATGTCCCAATGGCTGATCGTCGCAGCATGATCCGGGAGGGGTCCGCAGTAGACGAAGCGTGAAGGCTGAGTCTAGATGGTGGGTATCGGGCTGCAAATCTGGAGTGCGTCGCGGGTCATGCCGCTCAGGATCATCAGAGAGCAGAACGAGAAGTCGAGTCTTTGGGGGGGCCCTTGAACTGGCTCTTATAAGTTCAGCGTCAGAACAAGAAAAACGGTGTAGGAGACAAATCAGCTATGCAGTATACACAATGAGCGCACTTCAGGAAATGCAGGCGTTGCTCCCCTCAATACTCGTGCTCTTACAAAGACGGTAAAGCAGATCGAGTAAATAAAGCAGACCGCTTCGTCTAAATTGGCCGCCATTTTAGAGTCAGGCACAGCTCCTTTGGGGGTCGTCACGAGTCCACATGACTCTTCCTCAACCGCAACCAACATTTTTTATGCGTGATCACTATTTCGTTGGCATACTATCGAAGTGCGAAGCCGGTAAAAGAAGCTTCTCGTTATGTGTGTGGCCGCCATTTTACAGTCAGGCAGCACTCCCCAAACACACACCATTAAAGCTTTTAAAAAGAAGAGAAAAAGATGCAAGCACCTCTTTGAGTTAGTGACCGGCTATAAATTCACAAATCCAATGCTCTGCGAAATAATCAGAGGCTACGATAAGCCATTAGATCCCTCAGTTTTCAGAACGACCCATTCTGCCATATTAGGTCGTCGGATCTCGCAACCAGGGAAGTTATCAGCGTTATTATTTCTGCATTCCCCATAGGCTTGTCAAACTCGATGGCACCTAGAGTGCGTGGAACAAGAGGACAAATCTTGAAGGAGGGTGGTAATTAGAGGGGGGATAGCCACCTGCTCAAACGCCACAGTAGTGAACCTTCACTGCCGAGCCAGCGGCCATGATGGTAAAGGCTCCGTGGGTGCTCCCTCGGGACACTCGGAGAATGAGTAGCAGGCTATCCGGAGAACTCCAGGGGGAAAGGAAGGCACAATAGTGCAGGCACAAGATCCACCATGGATTAGGAGGTAGGAGATGGAAAGGGACCCGGGGCAAATGCCGGAGTCAGTTCCCCATCGGAGGAGCTCTTGGCCAGGGCTCCTCACCCGGCGGCCATCTTGTGCAGAATGTATATATTCATTAGTTAGGTCAAGGTAGTACAATGTCTGCAATTAGTAGTCTTTTGCATTATATTGTGGGTAATTTGTTAACCACATATATATTTGTTTATTTACTTTTTTCAGTGGACAGGCCTAGCCAAGCAGCATCGTAGCACGAACCGAGGAAGGGCAGAATCCTCGGCTTACAGGCAGCCACGTCAGCTGGACACCACAAGTGAAGAGGAGGTGGACGAACCAACCCCCAGCAGGGGTGGTGCTCCGACCCACAGAATTACTCCTTCATCAGCGGAAAGACTCCGGGCGAAGGCTGAACAGACTCAGGGGGCGTAAATAGAAATGGACACCAATAGCCAAGGGGAGGCTGTGGTGGGGTGCCCTCCTCCTCCTGGCCTAAAAGAAGAACACATATAATTGGTCTCCCTATAACAGGCCCCCACGCATCTGGGCCTGCCCCTAACACCTCCCTGACTCCTGAGGCCCCCATGTGGGTGGCCCTCCAGCTGCAGCCCCTGCCCTTACCTTTCCAACCTGTGTCCACCAAGAAGATTGCAAGTCGAGGGAAACATCTACCACTGACATCCCACACCCCTCTTGTGACTCCCAATCTGTTCCATCTGTGTCTGTTCCTGTGGCTGCCCTCATGGTCGTAGAGGAGGCTATGACAGTCATCTTTTCAAACATCCAGGACTTAATGAGAGAGGTCCTTGTGATCTGGAAAACACTGTCTGCCCCGCCTGAAACTTGATTGTCACCATCACAACCTTGACTGCAGCTATGTTGCCTGCGTTGGCTTCCAAATCCATCCAACATACTGTTGTACCATCAATAGCTTTCCTCATTGGTTCCCCTGCTATCATTTGTGTTGTCTCTACCCATGGGGTGTCCAGTCCTGAACCATCGAGTCAAAATTTGCCCATGTCAGAGGAGAAATTGAACATTATAATAAAAACTCAGAGCAAGGATTTCCAATTACTTTGTCCCCACAGTCTGGGCCCTGGTTACTATACTATATTTAGACTTTTTAACTGGAATTAATATTTCAGATGATTTTGGCTGGAATTATTATTTCAGTTGACCCTGGACCCCTATGTTTGAATTACATTTTGACTCAAACTATTTTGTCCGACCGTTTATATTTAGACTGGTTACTCTGAAACTCCCTGATTTGTTTTTTTTATGTTGCCAGACATCTCCAAGTACCTTTTCCCATTCTTCCTGAACAATTTATTTATGTTCATTTCTCCCATTCTGCTTGAGTTGGTTGTTACTTACTGTGTATAACAAATATTTATTGATTATACCATAACATTTATAAAAACATGTTTAAACAACGCGCTCTATGTTGGCATTCCAGCCTACCAACTTAGGCGGCTCCAGCTGATTCAGAATCAGGCTGCCCGCCTGATTCACTCCCTCCCAAGAGATCAACACATCCGCCCCTTTCTAAAAAGCCTCCATTGGCTTCCGGTAGCTGCCCGCTGCAAGTTTAAGTTGGGCTGCATTATCTTCAAATCCCTTGCCGGTCAGGGCCCCCTCTTTATTTCTTCCCTCCTTCAACCCTACGTCCCTCCTCGCACTCTCCGTTCTTCCCAACTGGCCTTGTTATCCACTCCTAGATACAAAAGGAAGAAACACGGTGGGCTCAAGTTCTCCTTCCTGGCCCCCACCTTTTGGAATTCCCTCCCTCTGTCTCTCAGATTGTCTACTCCGTATCCCAAATTCAGATCTTCCCTCAAAACTCTTCTTTTTACTGAATCCTACAAATAAATGTTCTCTGTTGCTCCCTCATCTGCTCTCTTCATTATGGCGCCAAGAAACCTAATGGTGTTAGTTGCGCCTTACAAATTTGTTTAACATAACATAACATAACATAACAAACTTCTTAATTATACAAAATTTGTGTTGCATTTATTGTGTTTACATGTGAATTTGTTGCTATTTAGCATATGTCTTCAATATAATGGTTTGTAACACAAATATTCTTACTGTTCTACATGTAGTACTTAAGAAGCAAAGTATTCAAAGATATGCACTACCACCAGAGCAAACATTACAAATAAATATCAAAGTCAACGCAGAATAGAGGTTGTACATATTGCACATTTCTTCATTTGCAGACAATGATGAGGATCAAAACATAATTACAATGTTATTAGGGAATATCTCCTATGGCTATGCACTTATGGGGCAGAAGATCTTTTTGAGTGTTGTATTCATTCTGGGTGTTTGGTGATGATGTGTGGTTGTGTGACATCTGCCATGCAGGTGGCTCAGGCAGCTGTGCTGGTGGCCCACTTGCTGTGCAGGGGGGATGTCAGTGCCTGTACAGGTGGAGCAGGTGACTTTGTAGGTTGAGCAGGTAGCTGTGCTGGTGGGGTTGATAGTGACTGTTCAGGTAAAGATGCCAGTGGCTATACAGATGAGGGTGTTGATGGTTGTACAGGTGGAGGTGCTGATGGCTGTAGAGGTGGAGGGTGCTAGTGGCTGTATAGGTGTAGCAGGTACCTGTACAGGTTTAGCTGGAATCTGTGTAGGTGGTTCCATTGACTGTGCAGGTAGGGGTATTGGTGATTGCGTAGATTTGTCTCCACATGTTGACCATCAAGGAAGACTTTGGAACATTTTCAACATTTCCTCCATCAATTTGCTTGCAAATGCATAGTGTCTTGCACTCTTTTCCCTATAAATTTTGAGTTGACCTTGGTACATCCTCATCAAGTCTTTTTCACAACATTATTGAAGGCATGGTGTTATGTCCACCAATCAGCCACTTGTGCTATAAACACTTCTGCAATCAGCACTCTTTAATCTGGTTGAAAAGGCCTCCATGTGTCCCTTGGAATAGGGATCCTTGTATTACCCCATTGTGACCGGCTTGCAGAATTTCCTGCTATTTTAATCTTCCCCTTTGATACCCCATTGCTTTACCCCAGTTTATGGCCTCCAAGTTCTTGCAAGATTTGGAACATCCCATGTGAGCGACTGATATAAATACCACGCCCCAGTCACAAGACCTCAACTCAGCTTCATTTGTGCAGAGAGAAGGTTTTCTTCACTGCACTTAGCTGACACTTACCTTCTGAAGTCATAGCCTCCAGGACTTCAATCTTTGGAGCTTCTTGGACCAAGAGCATCTTCTTTGCTGTACCTTGACTTCCAAGAAAAAAGAAAACAAAGGTAGGTGTAAAAGGAACTTGTCCAAACAAATAGACCTATACTTCTTACCACCCGCTCTACTGTGCACAGTGTTTTCAGACCAAAAATCAGATACTCTTCGGAAAAGACTTTGTAGTTGTGTCACAATCAACTTTTGGTTGTTGTTGAATAGAACTAAAGAGGAGAACCAGTACAATTGTTCATCTGTGGCACTAACTTGTTCTTGTGCTCCCTGTCTCCAGGTACTACAGAGCATTGCATAGCAACATAAGCATAGAAAACTTGTTCAGAGATCGTATCATTTCTCGTCCCAAGACCCAACACCAGAAGAGAAGGATTCCGGCTGCTATTGTTTCCACCCCATTCTCCCTTCTGGGACAGCTGCCAGGGTTAAAAATAAGAGAGGACACTGCGAGTTGTGCAAAGAGGGATAGGGCAGATAAGCATCACTCATGTAGTGCTAACCAGTTTGGCAGGTGAATGGCGCACTATAACACACAGATCTGCCTGCCAATCATCTGAGGAACTCATTGGTGTGAGTTTGAAATGTCAGACAGAGCAGACCCTTCTACATGAATATCTTGCCACACATCATTCTGTTGCTGGAAAAATTCATCCTACCAGTTGCCAACATGATCCCAAACGTTCCTGCCCCACATGGATAGTCAGCCATGACTAGCAGGTCAACCAGCACAGAGAGGGGTGGCACATGGGTGGTTATGGGGAGGAGATTCATACACAGGGATACCTTTACCTTATCAGTGTTCTCTCCTTCGGATCTGTGACAGAAGGGCTGAGAGAAGCCTTCATAAATGGAAGGTGTATTTGAATGCACATATCAACCTAAGATGTGAATGATTTGAGGAGGTGATGTTTGTACAAGTTGCCTGAAACATGTGAACTGGGAATCCTCATAAGTAAAGTAGGAGGAACAGTGCTCACTAGACATGAAGATATCTTCAGTCTTTTAGACAACTAGGCCAACAACTCCCTCATCTTCATCCATCTCCTCGACAAGATCCTGTTCATCATCATCCTCCTCATTCTCTTTTTACTAAGCAGTACAAGCCACAGGTATTTTCATTTAGAGGAAGACCAGATTCTCTCCTCGGATTGCCTGTCTCCCTCCACTTGTAGATGGTTCTGCATCATCAAAAGGCTCATTGTCCCATGTACCTAAAAGAAGAAGATTGCAACAGATTAAGTCCATCATGAATGATAAAACACAACAGATTGATCGAATACCTCTTCAGCTATGTTTTATGTTACATTTAATATGGGGTTTGGATTCGGAAACCAAACATATGATATCCCAGAGAATATCAGTGATGGGATACCCAAACAAGTGAAATGTAAACTCAAACTCACCAACTCCAGCCACATTCTGTGTGATTTGGATATCCCCCAGTGAGACCAGCAGATGAACCTAGGTCCTGGAGGTTGGAATGGATAAAGACCACCTAGATCCAGCAGCTCTAATATCAAGTGTAAGGTTTTCCATTTTCTGATTAATAATAAGACAACATGAAAACAAAGCAGATATATTACACAAAGTATTAGTGGACATTGTACACCTAAATAACATGATTTGCAACATTTGTATACAAAGTAAATTATTTATTCACAAGTTAGGTATTGTATAATATATGTAACATTTAGTAACACACAAAAAATGGAACAATTACCTGATGGCAAACTGTATAGAGCCTAATCACTACTGCCAGTATCAGTCCTGATCATCGAGAAGTACCTTTTTCTGTAGCTGTAATCACACACTTAAGGGCCGATAATGATGTCGTTCAGAAACGCTCAGAGTGGGATTCTGAATCTCAGAGTCCGATTAAGAAGTTATGGTTCAGACTAAATCGTTCATCTTTCCAACCGGCCGATGACGATACCCAGAAACTGTTTGAGCTGTCCGGTTCGATTCTGAAAGGCATTTGGTCAGCCTGAGTTTTTTGCTGAATCGTACTGATGGAGCAAGGTTTTGTATGAAAGAAACGTATTCAGATGCAATCCTCTCAAATAACGTGTAATACTGTAACCAACATGTTTGTAAATACTAATATTGCATTACACTCTTTATACTGAATCTAGGGGAAGATTGCCTATGTGCATTACTAACCATTAACACGATGGACTTAAGATGGCTGCTGAAAATGTGGGAAATTTCTGTGCATGTGTCTACTGCATCTACGTAGTATGACGTCTTTTGCTTTTGGTGGGAAACTTTGCAGTTGCAAAGTAGCTATTAAAATGGCCACTTGAAACTCACATGTTAATGCACATGCTGTGCTTAAACTAAACTTAGCCTGTTTTTATTAAATTGCTAATGTGAAAAGATTAAATAAGTTAATGGGATTATAGTAGGAATACGTGGTATACCAGTCATTCCTTTATTTCCATATTCTAACATGTCTTTCTTTGACTTATTAGTTCGTATTTGGGCCTGGAGGGTGATCCCTATCCCATCTGACTTGGGCACACATGCGCTGATTAACCCATCCGGAACTGTGATGAATCAGTTGAAACTCAGCCAAGGTCGCTTTAGAAAGAAGCGCTTGGGAACATTACCTATCGACCAGAAAAGGGGAAGAAAGAAGTCAAATTTTGTATACATTGCATTAGTCATAATGTGAAATGCGGGTGGGAATATAGCTTGGGAAAGTTAAATTGAGGGGCGGGAATATTGAACAATGAACTAAAGAAAAAGTATTACATTAGTATGGTGTGATGACCTCTCCCCATCTCCTTGCCCAATCAGAAGTAGGGATTTTCACAATATTAAAACATTAGGGGTGGTACACATATGTATAATAGTATAACTAAGGTAGGCTTAGTCAGTTAGAAGACACTGATCCGACACAGACGTCACTACCCATCACCAACGCAGATGACGGCGAATGCCACAGAGGTCAGAGACGCTGGCTGAGCACTCTGACAGATAACTTGAGAGAGAGAAAGAGATAGAAATTCTGCCAAAGAAGAATCCGATCATGTAGAAGGGTAATGCGGTAGAACAATCGAGGAGGCACATCCAAGGAAGTGGAAGAATCGAAGAGAGTAGTACCAGAGAGGGGATGCGATGCTGGTGTTACATCTAGAAGTGGTCACCTATCCTGAACCTGTCCTAATCATTGGGCTCCTGACAGACCCAGGGTCCCTATCCAACTCCATGGCCAGGGGTTGGTCCTCACACTATTCTAGGTAAATATAATTCTGTGTAGTATGTCCTTGTACTGCTCTCTGTTTCTACCCCCTCCAGGTACTGTCATCGTGAACATTTAACCTAGTCAATTTATCCTATTCTTGATTTACTTCTAAAGAAATCAGTGTATGACATGAATCAGTATTTGACTCACGAAATTATTGATGAGATACAACTTTCCAAACATTCTTGAGTCTGTGGTCATTGAAGAAAAGGTTTGATGGCAGTCTATCTATTCTACTAACAACGTGATCCATTGACCAGAGGAAATTAAGACCCAAGGTGATAGGGTTGGTAAGAATCGGTAAAGGTAAAATTCCTCACACAGGAATAACATAATTTGACTCCAACGGTAATTACCAGCTTATTTGTGTATGTTTTAGGCCCAGGTGAGTATGGTAGCTTATGAGTAACCCAAGCTGGTAAACCCTGCCGGATCAGTACACCTTTGTGGACACAATTTCAAAGCGAGGGATTACGATGACCGATTCCGACATCCATTCCGATTCGGTCTGCCCAACATGAAACAGCTGTTGAATCTGACTTTGGGGACCTGTTCACCCTGAGGACTCAAAGGGGTACCCAAGGGACTTCTTTTTCCAACCATGCACAATGTGGCAGGCACCATGGGGTGCCTGCCACAGAGAGAGAGAGAGAAACTTGTTTATTTAGACCTTGGTCTTTTAAACAGTACAGAACACACGCAATTAGGCTAAAAAAGTACAGACAGACAAAATTCTACTACATCTTAAATAGGTAAAATTCAGTACTTGTTAAAAGAACGTTAAAAGGGGGTGACGCCCTCAGAAACACAACATACCATACGCCCTATTTTTACAGAAATCTCAAAATCACTAAAAGGATAAGAAGAAAATGTTTCCACCATGGGGTGCCTGCCACAGGGTGCAAGGCTTTCCCCAACCATATCTTTTATCAATGGGAACCTGTGTTCTCGCTCGGAGCACAGGCTCCCATTGAAGTCAATGCGAGTCCGACCAACAGATGTTGGGAAGCACCGTAATCGGTTGGTCGGTCTCGCAGAACCCGATTTGGTCAAAAACAATTCTGAAACCGATTCGGTCGGAAGAGTTTTCAAACGACATTGTAATCGGCCCCGTTGTCATGTCAGCAGCTAAAGTGAAGACAATTCAGACATAGTAGAGCACCTAACTACATGTTAGACACTCCTATTAAAAAACACAAGATTAGTTACTTTAAAAACAAAATAAAAACTATCATTCAAAAGTTAGCTCCTTTACTCACATTGGAGAAGGTTTTAAATCTTTTAAACCATAATTGTGCATATTGAGCTTGGTGACATCAGAAAGTTAGCCTTTTTTTAATGAATAAGTAAGTGTAGAAGTTAATATTTTTTACATATGTTTATCTCCATAATAATATAGAAATGTGCTATTAACATGGGAAATGTGTGTCCATTTAGTGTTTGGGGAAAATGCATTTTATTAAACATGCCATGTAGAAATGCTGTCTGGTTTTTCCTGCGGAAAGCTCCAGTTTCTATATTTCTTTCACTTCTAGGCCTCAAAATGTTCTAAAAATAAATGATTTTCTTTAAATGCTGACCTAACGTTATAATTCAACTGTAAAATGTGACTTTTCATGAAGTGTGCTGTTTGCTGCTGTTATATTTTCGAGTTAGGCCCATGTTTTTTACATTGCCCTAGAAAATAACTTTTCAGCAGTGAATTTTTGCACGCACTAACATGCTTCACAATTCTGGATTTCTTTGTCTGAAACTACTTTGTTTACACATCCAGCTTCGCACAACATAATCACGCCTTGAACATCATGTACTAGGCCTCTCTACACACCAGGTACTAAAGTCGCTCTATCTTCATCCATGAGGAAACAGCGCTATCTACATATCCATAAAATACCTAATATAAAGCGCACATTGTGAAGGCTGCTTTTTAGTATAAATAATAGGCATCCTGATAGATTGGTAGAAGAAGCATTGAAGGTCCGTGCATGTTGAAAATCCAACACGCACAAGTCTGACATTCCGTGGGTGGTGTCCAACTCGAGAACAAGACAGATCCTTCACTCCATCTGGTTAGCCCTCTAATAGTAAATATAACCTTTGAAACCGTGACAATATTAAAAAACCTGACAGGTATCAAGTCACTGATGCAAGTTCCTCTCGTTCCTTTCAGGGTTCATCGAAAAACTCAGAGAGGGAAAGCAAATCAGAAGAGCGAGCAGAGCCAAGAGACACACATAGCACTTCGGGCTGCATTATCAAACAAGAGGATACACTAAAAAGCAAACCTCAATTTAAAAAGAAGAAAGTAGCTGGCCTTAAAGTACGAAATGTCCAAGGCTACTGAGGACTCTACTACTGAATGTGGAATGGGCTCTGAAGATGCTAGACAGGGTAGCAGAAGTAATCATAGCTCACTAGAACCCTATGGAATTTCTGGTGACAGCAGCTTTGATTGAACATATTACGGTAGAGACACCTGATACGAGGGTAAGTGTCCCACATCAGTTTTATAAATTAACGCTCCAAATGGAGGGAGACATACCCAGAAAAGTGAAAGGTCTCTTTTGGGAGAACCTGACTTTTGAATATAATATCCTGTTGACTGAAAGAAATTGTCCGCCTGAGTTCATTATGGATTGCCCCAAAGGGGAAGAAGCAACATTATCAGTCTTATCTGACCTTGTTCCAGAGTCCCTGAAGCATACATACATGCAGGAGTGGGCGTTAGTGCTAGCCCCAGCACTTTACTGCAATCATGAAGGATGGGATACAAAGTCACCTCACCATGAAATCCCAGTTAAAACTACTCCTACTCCACAGAGGCAGTACCCAATGAAACATTTTGCAAAGAAACAGTTCAGGGAGATCTTAGATCAACTTGAATAGCAAGGTGTGATTAAAAATTGCACCTCCTTCAAGAATAATCCTTTGTTTCCAGCAATGAAACCTGACAATTCGTACCATCTAGATTTAGACTACAGGCATTTGAACACATGCACAAAGACATTTGCAGTACAGAATGCACACAGTGCTGCATTAATGAATAACACTGTGCATAAAAAATAGAAAACAACATTAGATATTTCAAATAGATTATGTTGCCAAAATATAGCGCCTGAAAGCAGATATTTAACAGCCTTTTTAGCACTTGGCTCCCAGCTCCAATTCTGTAAACTGCCCCAATAGCCTAGGATTGTTCTCAGCAAGTGTAACAGTTACTTCAAAATTGTGATGAGGAGGCATTGTCCTTTGTAGATGATATTCATCTGACAGATGATGAGTGTTTGGATCACTTGCACAGGGTGAACAACATAATTTTGTGTTTTCTTCAGTGGGCTACAAACTTAACTTTAAAAAATCTAAAATTGCCCACCTCAATGTCTTATTTTTGGGATGAGTTATCAAGTGAAGGGAAAAGCCTGACAGCTATTTTTTTAGAGAAATTCACGCTGATCCAACATCCAAAGATTCTGAAAGTATTACAATCCATTTCAGGATTCTTAAAATTTGGCAGAACATACATTTTGGATTACTCAGAAAAGGTAAAACCATTCTACACCCTAATCAGACCTGATTGGTCAGTTCGACATTGGAAACAGGAACACGCAGAAATGCTCTGTTCCATACAAGCTGACAGGATAGCTTCTAAATACACACATGTATAAACACCACAAATTCGGTGATCCATGTAGTCGCGGGTCAAACAGGGTACACTTACCTAACCTTCAATGAAGGCAAAACTGTTCTCATTGCATACAAATCACATTTGTGTACAAACACAATATGTGCTTTGCATCCATTGAAAAAGTTCTGACAGCCGTATAAACTGCTGTATTGAGGAAAATAGCACTAGCACAGGGGAAACATATCATTGCTGTGACTCCAGTACCAACCTAAGAGGCTGTTACCAGTACAAGCATTCCAAATGCAAAGGCACTGCATCCGTAATGGATACAATGGGATAATTCTCTCAATGCAACAGATGTAGACAAACAAAAATAGATTCTACATTAAAAACACAAGCATTTCTGCAATATGAACAATTATTTATCTTCCTCAAATTAAATAATTGCCTGTAGATCAGTAGGAATATATTATTTACACTGATGGATCTCCCCAGCCTGCCATATGAAGTAAACAGCAATAAAGCGCAGCATGTGTGATTGTGAAGGCACATAGGTGGGAGAGCAAATTTTGTCTTAGTAATACCCAGACGCAGTCCCTAGGAGATTGCACGGCACAGCTGGCAGAACTAAAAGCCCTGATACTGGCACTAAAAAATACTGATTGGGACTTCCCCTCACTCATTATGTGTGATTTGTTTACTTTATCCAGTCATATAATGAATATATCGTCACTATTGTGGCCAGAATGAGGTTAGAGATTCTAAAACTTGCATTGGAAACAGGTTGCAAAGCTGAAAAAAAGGCTTGCCATGTGCTAATGTAATTAACACATTGAGTCATAAACATGTTCTTGCGCATGCTGCAGAGATTTCACTGGCTGATGAAGCTGTTGCTGCAATCACTTGTTCTAGTATGAGAATAGATGAACAGATAATGATAGCTGCTAACGCTAGGCGCAACAACAGCTCAGCCTTGCAAAGAGAGTTTACATTCAAGTACTCCTACAAGTTAGATGGACAAAATATTCTGTATGCTCAAATTCCAGGAGTGGGGGATAGTGTAATACTAAACATGGATCAGAAATTAGGTTTAATTCTAGCTGCACACAAGGGTAATTGTTCAGCAAATGCAGGTATCAATGCAACTATTTCACTATTGAAGCAGGGTTACTGGTGGCCAGGTCTTACTAAACAGACCAAGGATTATGTCCTCAAGTGTGACATCTGTCAGCAGATGAAGGGTTCCACCATAGCACAGCCACCACAAACACCATTACTGATATCAGACAGACCTCTTGTATGTGTCCATATGGACCACTGCAGCCCCTACAATCAGACAGAGCTTACAGGTACATCGTGGTGGCAGTGGATTTATGCTCTTGATTCCTGTAGGTTTGGCCCCAGTGCCCGGCTGATACCCGAACTGTTATAAATGATTTGTGAGTCTTTATAGGGACTTAAGTAATTGGCACATTACATTCTGACCATGGCCCTGTGTTTAGCTCATGAGTCTAAAAAGAAGCCATGGGAAGTTAGGGCATTGCATTGCGGTACTCCTCTCCTTATCAACTAGAGGAAAATTCGATCATGGAAAGGAAAAATCGGGACTTAAAGCAATCCTTAACAGCTAAGGTATTAGGTTCAGGTGGAAGTCGGGTCAGTCACTCATATGGGGTCCATTGGGCACTTAATAAACATACCCAGAAGTTCCCAGGAGGTCTGTACTCCATATGAAGTCCTGTTCAGGATTAGAATGTGGGTTCCTGACCTTGACTTTGGCAGCACTTTGGCGAATGAAAAACCATATGACATCAATGACCGTTTGGCTGTTTACAGGAACTTAATGAATTCCGGGCATTACAAAGCAACGTCCAACTAAAACGCACCGCCACTGGGGAAGGAAAAGCTGTTCCAGAATCACCTGCATGGGTCCCAAAGATTGGGGACCTAGTCATAAAAAAAGATTGTGGACAAAAATGAATTTGGGCCATCTTGCAGAGAGCCTTTACTTGTCCTGGCTGTCAAAGGAACGAGAACAGTACTTCTTCTGCCTCTTGCCGGCTAGATAGATAATCATTTTGTCTCAATTGATCTGATCAAAACACACTATTTGGCTTATAATCAGCAGTAGTCCGCGTGGACTCCTGGGTAGCCGTCAATATCCTCTCACTATCATAGTGGAAGTTCAGATAAAAAGATTAATAATGTTTGAAGATACTACTCCACAAAATGAAGGAGTTACAAACAATGGAATAGAGCTCTCGTACCTGTTGAAATTGACCAACAACAAAGTACAAATAAAACAGAGATCTCAATTGGCATAATACAGACATCTATATGAATATGTCTTGACTGGAGACATCTGCCAGTTCTGCAAAACCTGCTGAGCTACCAAAGATTGATCGCACTGCATTTGGCTACTTCATCTATTTGGATACTTTCTCATTGGATCCAAGTGAACCAGATATACTGCCACTGTCTGTTCCCCATAAACATCGACTTCGTGATTTCTACCTGGCTGAAAAAGACTTACCTTGTTTCTTCCTGGCTACAGCTCTGGATTTCTATTGGTATACAGTTCCTAATCCTCTGGATAGGTTTGGTATCTGACTTTTTCTTGCTCCCGAATGGACATTACCTCTCAGAACGCTCCACAGTACCACATGTGAACTTGGTCCTGAAACCGCATGCATTGCTCCCCTTGAAATCCAGCATGCCTCTCTCCACACGCAGTGGACTCGCGCAGCGGTGAGACAGACCTCGATCTCTCTGTGAGTAGGAGCGCCTGGGAAAGGGCTCCTCATTTGTGCACTGTTTTTTTAAATAATTGACTACTTTGCCATTTTTAAAAATCATTCTTTAACTCACTGAGCACTTCATTATCAGCACTCACCTTCTCTGCATAGATTCCCCAGTCCACCGCCGATTTGCTGATTGAGTGGAGGGAATACAGGAAGGGGCACGCAGGAAGTGAACACCATCAGCCCTGTGGATTTCAGAAGCACTCAGGCTCGAAAAACAAGCGTGCAGAAACCTAGAAAGACAACGGTGCCGGAACTATAACCAACCCAAGACAACACTATACAAATCAGCACTTACCAAATACAAAGACCTCATTATCACTGAAAAAAGTAAATACTACCTCAATCAAATCGAAGCAGCACAAGACTCCACCAAACATCTGTTTCAGGTCGTCACCAGACTATCCTGCCCCAAACCCGTCCCCTCCGTTAATCCCACCCAAACCCTCTGCAACTCTCTAGCTACATTCTTTCAAGAGAAAGTAAGTCAAATCTATACTAACTTTGCTGCCCACTCCTCCTCCAACAATAAGAATATTGAACCTACTGATGAAACCAACACCTCTACATCCTCTCATTCTGAAACCTCCAAGAACACAACCCTACCTTCCCTTCTTGAATTCACTCAAGTTACTCCAGAACAAATCCTAGGCCACATCACCTCCATCAAATCAGGATTCAACAACAACCCATGCCACCCTACCATTCTAAATATGATACCCGAGATCATTGCACCAGTATTGGCCAACATCTGTAATTCCATGTTCATCACAGGAACCTATCCATCCATTTGGAAAAAAACAATCTTAAAACCTCTACTAAAGAAACACAACCTCAACCCCACAGAAACCAAAAACTATAGACCTATCGCCTGCCTTCCCTTCCCTGCAAAAACCTTTGAAAAAATAATCAACACTCAGCTATCACAGTTTATTATCAAAAACAATCTCTTGGACAACACCCAATTCGGATTCAGGAAGGGTCACGGAACTGAACGAGCTCTCATAAAAGCCTCCGACGAGATCAGAATGATACTTGATCAGGGAGGAGCCGCGACTCTTGTGCTGCTTGACCTGTCAGCAGCATTTGACACGGTTGAGCATACCAACCTTATTGACCGTGTCTCTACCATAGGGATAAAAAATATTGGAATGGCTCTCCTAACATCCTTCCTCTCCAACCGCTCTCATTCAGTCATGCTCAGCGACTTCATATCCCCTCCCTTCACCTTCCCCTGTGGTGTCCCTCAGGGATCCTTGCTAAGGCCGACCTTATTTAATATATATGTGTCTGACTTAGAGAGGGTCATCAAGTCTCACGGCATGCGTCTTACTACATACGCCGATGATACACAACTAGTAATAGAGTCCCACAATGACGGAGAAAAAGTTGCAGTAAACTTCCAAACTGGAATGATCGCAATAAGCACATGGATGGCAAACAACTGCCTCAAACGGAACTCTGAAAAAACAGAGGTGATGATCTTTGGCAATTTTTCACCCAGCTAGTCTCCATCCTGGTGGCCAGCAGAACTGGGTTCACCCCCAACCCCCGTAACAAAGTCAGAAACTTAGGATTCATCTTCGACGATAAGTTATCATTCTTGCAACACGCCAACAATGTTGTCTCCTCCACATTTTACACCATCAAAATGATAAAGAAACTCCTCCCCTATCTTCCTCCATATGCAGGTGGTACTCTGATGAGCATGCTAGTCATGTCCAGGGTAGACTATTGCAATGCCCTCTTTCTCAATGCCAAAGAAAGAGTACTCAACAAACTGCAAATGGTCCAAAATGCAGCAGCAAGTATCCTGACCAACACTCCCAAATTCAAACCTACATTCACCCTAATACGAAAACTCCACTGGCTGCCCATCAGAAGCCGAACACATTTCAAGGCCCTTTGTATCGCCTATAAGGCAGTAAACTATATAGGACCAGAATTCCAAAAAGAAATTCTATGCCCCTACAAACCTATCAGATCCCTACGCTCTGCTGCAGCAAACATGATAAATGTTCCCAGAACAAACAAATCTTCCTGGGGCGACAGAAGATTCACTGTTGCCACCCCCAGACTATGGAACACACTTCCCCTTCCCATCAAAAATGTCCCTTCCCTCCATGTTTTCGGTAAACAACTCAAGACCTGGCTATTCAACCAATAACTGATCAACACCGACTCTGTCCACCATTCGCCTGCCCACAGCGCCGAGATACCCAAGGGTATTTGCGCGCTTAATAAATTGCATAAATTGCACAAATAAATAAATAAATAAATTAAATCATCACACTGGGAACTGAGAGACCTGTCCTTAGTGAATATAACAGCAGTTCTAGTTCCTAAAGGAATAGTTTTGGACAGGGTTTCATATGATGTACATGGTCCAACTGAATTTTCAAAAATACCACACTTATTTTAATTTTCTTTAAGTGTTATCACCACCTCCAGTACTTTCTCAGATGATTAGGACTTCGAAAATGTAAATACTATGCTGTTTGATTTAGAGCAATCTTCTGTATTTTCTAGCGATTAATTGTATGATGATACATCTAATGATGACACCATGTTTTGTTATCAACACTTGGTCATAATTTCTTGCACAAAGCAAGTACCCACGTAAAGTTTTCACATTCCATTAATGGGAACATTGCCCATCAGCGTCAAAAGGTAGTTAAGACACATTTGCACAAACGTTTGCTTATTTTTCTGGTTTGAACACATCAGCCCTACCACTTAATATTATAAGGTTGCACCTACAAATGCATCGAAAAATATGCTCATAACACAACAGATATACTCTACTTCCTCTATTTCCTAAATCTCTTTACAGGGTTTTGACTTTCCGAGGGACACTACGGAAAAAAATCTGTCTGGGGGACTAAACATTGGCAAGTTCAGCGAATTGAGGCCTTATTTAGAGCATGCCTCATTAGATAATATTCCTCAGCGAAACAGTGCAAAGAACTTCCGATCTCGGGTTAGCCAAGATCAAGAACTTGAACACACCACAGATTTCCTTACTTACACACTTTGACAAATGGCAAAAATACACAACATAGAGGGGACACATTAAATGACATTTTACATGATTGCTCATACAATTCATCTGACCCCAATTGGAAGGGATGGTTGGTTTAGCCTATCAGCCCACATAGGTGTCAGTCAAGATTCAGGGGTACCACCGAAGGGTTTAGTACTAACTCCGGGAGTAGTGTGAGTAGCGGGGCTAGACAGAGGGCACAAAGTTGAGAACAAACTCTGTAGAACTCCGCTCTGCTATGCCACCCGCCTCCACCCCCATATTGACAATTAATTATAAATGACATAAAAGTAAAGAAAAACCAGTTACCTGGTATGCGGCGCCCCGGGCTGCCCTCCTCCTCTTCCTCGCCATCTCTGCAAAAACTCTGCATGCGCTCACCCCTGCGCATTGCTCGCAAGAAATGTGAATGCACAGGCGTGAGCACACATGCACAGGTTATACAGAAATACTGTGCAGTCCAAGTTGTTTTTCTTTACTTTAATTGTTAATAGGGGGGTGGAGGCGGGGGCTGGCCAACTCCGCTCTGCAGCGGAGTGTGCAGAGATTTGCCTTCTCAGCGTTCTCTGTGGAACGTGGAGGAGGCAAATCTCCTCACAATCCGTGGGCGGAGCGGAGGTCTCCGCCCGGGCTTATTTAGCACCGATAGGTATGACCATTGCTATGTACAAAGAGAACACTCGGTGGTGTCATCTTCCAGTTTTGGGAAGTTATGCCTAGAGTGGCTAAGAACCTCAACACTGTCCCAGGTGAAACAACACTTGTCCTTACTCTCAGATGACATGGATCTCAGGTATTTTGTATTAAGTCCACAGAAGCCACAGCAGAAATGCTTCTTATACGCTATTTACAATGAGGTTTGAAAATCTATCAGCAGGAAGCTGCTGAGAGACTATGTGAAATTGATAGGGTTAACCTATAAAAGGCTTTGGCAGTGGTCGACAATGGTATGAGCACATTATCATCCAGGATTTTTTCACTGGGCAGCAATGTGTCTTCTGCAAAATATATAATGAACAGGATTTGTCTATATTACAACATGGACAATCTCAATTGCGATCCATATTATTATTGAGCTAGGTGCTACACTCATAGCGCTCTGGTCACTTGCCCTGGTGGTATATCAACAGCACAACTCTGTTTTCTGTATATAATCAAAAAGAAAGACAGACAACAATGGCATGAAGAGATGCAAGGTATACAATGCAGGGCAATAAAAAATTGGACCAATTACCTTTTACCATGGCTGAGTCACCGTCCACAGAATGGTTACTCTATGGCCATATTACACTACTGGTCACAACATTCCCATTTCAATACTGACTACAGTATCACCAGGTAGGCAGGTATGAGGCTTTGAGACAGGGATAAAGATATGAGTCTTGAAATGTGCCATACAGTTTTAAATGCAGAAATCGGGGCACAGACGTTTTCTCAGCAGTTAATGGTTCTAAGAATTCTTTTTTATATGGTTCTCCTATTTGTCAGGATATTTTGCTTCACAGAGCTTGTGATGCTTTGGTTGCAAACCTATCATGTCACTTGAAAGGATCCGCAGCTGCCGTGATTCATCCAGTGTTCAAACTGCTCTTAAATAAAGCTATTTAATGTTGAATGATCAAGGTTGTTGTGGGATGGTACCAAGCATCGCAAATGTTGTCACAGTAATATCCAGGCTTACTTGTTGTATGTATGTATTATTTCTACCAACCCTACACAGTTAGGAAGGCAATGCTATGGCCTCCGCTGCAAGTTTCCTTTATTTGGTTTGATTCTCTGACCAGAGTGAAAGCCATGCTTTTACAGAAGGATGTGGCCTTAACCCCAGCCCAAGAGACTTATGATCTCCAGGTTGCAAGGTCATCGGCTGGGATACAGCCACTTGCCCAAACAAACTTCCTGCTCCATTTCAAAGAAATAGCACATTGTATCTTTAACATGTCTGACACGAGGAAATTGTGCACCTATTTAAGAGCATAGGTTCTGGACTACTGAGCACCTTTCAGACAATTTTCAGAGTTATTCCAGCATTCATACACTGTATTGGGAAGCGTTTTTGGACGTCTTCTGCTGGTCCTACTACTTGCAGTGGATATCCTGGTTTTAATTTTCCTGGTATGCAATGGATGGCCCAGTTCCACCAGAGATGGAAAAAGCACTCCTTGTGCGCTGTTGCCGTGAACGCACCGTCTTGGTGCACCTCAGCTTCGGGAGCTAAGCGGGCATTCGTTCCTATTCTTCCGATCAGTTTGGGTTGACTGCATTTGCTTGTGCTCCGCTGACTATTCTGCGTAAATGAATGTGTGTTGGACATATGATAGAGCGCGCAGGGACCAACTTGCTCAATATTACCATACTCACCTGGGCCCATATAACATTCACACTGTGAACTAGCAGTCCTGCCTAACAAATTACTAATTTAATTACTCTATCAGTGATTTGAGTCCTTTTAGGACTTATACCTGTAAACCATGACTTACCAATCCTTCTCACCTTTGGTATAAGTCCTAGGGATCATAAAGCGAGTTAGAATAATCATTTATAATATAATATTTAAACACATTTACTTTCTCATAATAAACCACAGACTCAGAGAAAGTTTTAAACCTTTTATCCAAGAGAGATTTTCTGAGTCAATTGATAGAGCCACAATCTCGTGACTATAAATTTTACAAGCATGAACATAACCAGTAGGACATAAGGTTGTAAGAAATCACAGTAACATCTTTACACATTGGTACCTGGGAAAGGTGAGAAAGGGAAATAGCACAAGGACATACCACATAGATTATATTTACCTACAATGGTGCAATGACCAATCCTGATCATGGGCTGGGGCGAAGAGACCAGAGCTAGGCTCCCGGCTAATCAGGTGCCCACAGGTCAAGACAGGTGCAGATCAGGACATGTAACCTCCTCTAAGTGCAATGCCAGCGTCACACCCCTCTGTAGCAATTTTGTACCCTGACTGGGTAATCAATTCTTCTGACAGAGTGCTCCGCCAGCACCTCTGTTCTCGATCGCCTATTGAGTGCGTTGGGTCAGTGAAAGGTCATCTATTCGGACAAGTCAGACAATTTCTCTATGTAACCCTACCTTAGGTATACCATTTTGAGGGCAATGTACCACCCCTAAATGTTGCAAATCTATGTGTTCCCCTTCAGTGATTGGTTGGAAAGATGAGGAAAGGTCATCACACCATACTAAGATGATGTAATTTCAGTTTGATTCATATTGATTGAATCCCCACCACAATTTACTTTCCCATGACTTTAATACACCCAACAATATTGGCATACAAATCATATACATTGTATTTATTTGAGTCTTTTTTCTTCCTCTTTAGAGGTTAGTAGAGCAGGTTCCCAAGAACATCGTGGGTAAGAAGGGTGTTGGCAATCAGTCAATGCTAATGCTTCAGCAATTTCAGAGTCAGAGTGCGCGGGCGGGGGGTGGGGGCGGGGGGGGGGGTGACATCATCCAAGATGGAGGATGTGACAGTATTCAGGCCCAAAGTACGAGCTAGTAGCAAAGTCACAAAGAAACATATTAGAATACAAAAATAAATGTATACCACTTATCTTTACTCTAACCCCATTACTTTATTTTAACTTGTGCATTAATAGTAAGCAGAACGAACAAGCTTAGTACAAGCTGCAGCATAAGCATTAGCATGTGAGATTTAAAGCAGCCATTTCTGGCACTAGAGCACAGAAGCAAAGAGTTCCCACCAAAGCAAAAAAGACGTCACACCATGTGAGTGTGGCAGATGCTTGCGCAGTGAAATTCCCACGTTGCGGCGGCCATTTTAGGACATTCGAGTTAATGTTAGTAAAAGCACATAGGCGAGCTTCCCTTAGATACTTGAAAGTAGGTGTGGGCGGAAAATCCGTTTCGCTCGCGGATTTTGCGGATTTTCGGGAAATTCGCAATCCGCGAGATTCGCGAATCTCCCGCAAAATCCGCAAATCCGCGAGCAGCGGATTTTGCTCGCACTGCTCGCACTGTTCGCGTGAGTTCGCGGCTTCCCAGTACAACTTCGCGCCCCGCGAATAAGTGCAAAATTGCAGAAATACGATCTAATCAAAACTGAAACTACTTACCAGGTTCAAAAGTTCAGGCTCATCATTAGTAGCCATTTCCTGTAGTGCTTGCTGAGGGGCCCCTCCAGAGTTCAGTTGCCAGTTGCAACTATTATGTGACCCTGCTCTGAACCTCAGAATAGTTACACATATGCCACAAAGGTCCTGAATTACAGCTAAGGGAGACAAGCAGGAGCCAGGCTGGCAGTTCAAATCCATTAATCAGCCCCTAATTCATTATTGTCAGTTGGGGCAGGGCAGGTGTTGTAACTAATTTTGCAACAATGAAAGCACTTAGCAAGTGCAAAAGTTCACTAATCAGGAAGCACTAAGGAAGCAGGTGCCAGCTAAAAAAATATTCTGTGACACATTAATCAGCCCCAAATTAATTCAGGTCACTTGAGGCAGGGAAGGTGTGCTTGCGTTGCCACAATAATGTACACTGACTGGACAACCAGAGGGTGCTGTGATGAAACAGAGGGTGGCATGGGTGGGCCAGAGGGTGGCATGAGTAGTCAGAGAGTGGCAGTGGTGACAGAGAGTGGCAGTGATGAAGAAGAGTGTCCCAAACAGGCTGGACACGTAGAAACAACAAGTTTGCGAAACTTGCGACCCGACAGGTAAGTTCGCAATTTGCGACATTGTACAAAACCCTCGCGAACTGGCAGAAACCCGCGCAAACACAAAAAAAAAAAAATCCGCAAATTCGCGAGAATTCGCGGATTTTGCGGATTGCGAGTTCGCAAATCCGCAAAATTCGCGAACGCGAGATTCGCAAAATTCGCCCATGCTTACTTGAAATGTCATGAAATGTAAATATAAGTAAACAAAACATGTTGGTTAATATATTACAGGTTATTTAGAGAGGGCTGAGTATGAGCAAGTTTCTGTACATGTGAAACCTTGCTCCATCACATACGTCTAACACTTCCATTGGTTGCGCCACTGGACACTGATGTACTACTGGACCCCTTAAAGGCGTACTACAGTGTCCTCACCGTATTCTCATGTGGATGACTCGAGCTCTACAACAAGCACACAAGTACAAGTGATTCTTCAGCGGGTGCTGTGTGAACTGAAGATGATCCCTTTTGCTCCCTTGACCTGATACAAGACGTGTTACAGGGAACGCTGTCTGCAAATACAAGTGACAATGATGTTGCATCTCCCACATAGGACAAATACACATTTTGCTCTCAGTATGATGGGAACAGTTTAGCCTTTTTCCAAAACAAGCCAAATTGGAATTCAAAAACATTGTTTTGTTTTATTTGTCTCTCCTGCTCTCACTGAGCATCATGGCTTTTGATGTGCTCAGTTGGTCTAACAGTATATTGACTATTTTAGAGGACTTGTAAAGCTTTTTTTTACTTCTAACATAATTTGTACATATAACATGTTTTTAGATGTTTTTTACACTGGTTCTTATAACAATGTTTTCATGCTTTTTAGATAGGCATATTTTAGCATTAGTTGACCTTATCGACCTTCGGATGAGGAGTGGGTGTTATGAATCTCAATGTACCACAATATAGGCCTAGGTAGCTAAAAGGTCTTTTACCTACATTTGTACTACCTTGCTCTGCATAACGGTTCTGGCACTGACCTTTTACCTAGTTATGGGCTGAATAAATGTCGATCAGTTTTCTCCAAAACTGGCCTCATTGATTATGCATGAGGATTCCTAGTATCATATCTTAACCAACTACCCTACACAGCAGGATTTCCATCTTCTGTATACCTATGTACAAAAGCGGCCGCTATTCCTTGGACGACAGGTCCACCATATATAATGGCAAACCATTGCATATCTTGGTAGAATCCCTGAAGGAACTTTTTGGGTATAAATGAACCACATATTCACTTGGGAATCAGAGAAGAAGCTTTCACGGTGACAATAGACACTGAGATCCAGGCCTGCAGAAGCTTCAGCATTCAGTGGTCTGACATCCCTTCCGGGATGTCTAACTCGAGACCAAGATGGGTTTCTTCATTCTCTCCCATCGGATAATGAGCTTTTGGCTTTTTCCTAGATAATTCTTGGCTTTACACCCACATACATGCTAGGTACACGTAGGTAGGGTTTGCATTTTAGGAGTACACTCAATTACTGCCATGTATCAATATGCCTGCATATATTTACTGTTTTGCACCATGGTAGAATTCTACCTTTATTTACTCTGTCTGTGCTTGTAATCTTACATATCTGTTTCTGTATAATGATTGTCACAGCAAACATGTGTTATGCTAGAATGACACTGGTTCAATGAATGCTTAATGAAAACACCCCATTGTTTATTCTGTGTTTCTCTCTGAGACCAAGTGAGAACGAGTGACTGAGGGAAAAGTGCTGTACTGTTTCTAAGATCCCTGAAGGATCAAGGGTTGTCATGTTCGATAGTTGCCAGAAACAATTTTCTCCTTGGTAAGGTTAGAGGGCTTATGGGGGCACTGTGACCTAGCTGGTCTAAAGGCTAACATGTCCATTAGGGGTGTCTGGGATCAGTCTGGACACCAATCCCTTAGTTTAGGTTGTCTAAACTTGTGGATCCTATGTATTATTAGGAACTACACAACACCTCAACTTCCAACTCCACACAGATGAAAAGAGCAAAACCAGAGACACCCTCGCTTACAGAACACCAGGACCATACCTCAACTTCTGCAACGCCATCCTGGAACTCATTGGCGCACTTGCTATCGAGTCCGAATACTACATCTTCCTAGGGGACTTAATTTTTCAACTCAACGACACCATTGAAGCCAACACCAAAGACCTACTGGAGATCATGAACAACATTGGACTCACCCACATCTCAGGATATATGCTCAACCTCATCTTCACCTCTAGCAACATAGTCACATACAGCCACATCACCCAACTCACCTTGACTGGCCACCACACCATGCACTGCATCATCTCAATACCCATCTACTCTGGTACTGCGCCCCCAGATTCACATGAAGAGACTGGAAAAAGGTATCAGACGAACAGTGGAGCAGCACTCTCCACTCAAACCTCCCAGACTCCACACATGACCCACAACAAGCAGCAAATAACTTCTCCCAGTGGATTACAGAATGCGCTGATGTCATTGCCCCTACCAAGACACCAAGATCAAAGAACCAAGAAAAAGAGCCATCTAGTTCATCACAGAACTGCACTCTACCAAATGCAACTGCTGACTATTTGAAAGGAAGTGGTATCGAGACAAAAAAAATGGAAAAACGCATTGCCTTCAGGACTGCTCTCAACCAGTAACACCCCCTCCTGAAGAAAACTAAGAGGAAAGCCCTGACAGTCCACATTAAAGCCAGCGCCAACCACAGCAAAGGACTCTTCACCATCGTGAAGGAGCTCACCATTCCCGCGGCTACCGCAAATGACATCACTGACTCCCAGAAATTGTGCGACAACCTTGCTTAATTTTTCCACGTCAAGATATTGACCATCTATAAGAATTTCGGACACCAACCCTCTGAAATTGACAGCTTCAACCAGTTTACCTCCATGAACACCACTACAAACTCCTCCCCACGCTAGACAACATCATGAAATCTGTGCACTATTGAGCACCCACAGACCCATGCTCACACCATGTCTTCAAACTCGGAAACAAGACAATCAGCAACAAGACCAGGAAGAACACCTCCATCTCTTTAGCCTCCCAGAGGAATGGAAAAATGCTGAAGTGAGGCCCTCTTAAAGAGACCCTCCACTTACCTAATTGATCTAAAAAAGGACCGCACATCTCTCTGCACCCTTCCCTATACAGCAAACGTCCTCAAGAAAGCGGTCAACCTGCAGCTCACCCAAAACTTAGAAGACTCAAACTCTTGGAACCTCCCCAATCTGGATTTTGCGCTAACCACAGCACAAAGACAGTACTGATCACAGCCACCACTGACATCATGGTCCTTCTGGAATTCGGAGAAACAGCAGTTCTCATCCTCCTGGCCCTTATCTGAGGCATTTACATAGCATATAGGGTATTCCCAAGATCCATAAGAATAAGATCGATCTGCCATAGTGCCGCATAGTGACCACCAAAGGATCAGTCACAGAGACACCATCCAAATACGTGGATGCCGTTTTACGTCCAATGTAAACAAATAGCATTGTATATTTAGACAACTAGGGATATGTTAAGGTTGGTATCCTATCCTTGTAATAGAAACCAACAAAGCATATGGCTAGATTTGAACAGATACATTCACAATTGAGTGGCACCTTTTTATGAATATGTATTCCATTGGATAAGAATAATTGATGACATTTTGTTCATTTGGACTGGGACCATGGGCACCCTAGAGGAGTTTTTAATTTGGCTGAACTTGTGCGATTTGGATATGAAAGTCACAGCACACAAGAGTTGTAATCAGAATTCTTTGATATTCTGACACAACATAATAATGTTTTCCTGGACATGGACTTATATGTGAAACCAACAGCTAGAGGTACAATACTCCACTTCAATTGTTTCCATCCTAGGGCCCAAAAGCAACGTATCCCCTTTGAGCAGTGCTTAGGCTCCAAAGGAATGGTACAAATCTTTTGGATTTTGACCTAAGAGCCAATGATATGAAAGAAAAGTTAATTGTGAGAGGATACCCAAGATGGTTGCTTTGAGAAGCATTTACAATTGTACACTATTATGACCAAAATCATCACTTCCATAACACTTAAATGCCCAAAAATGAAAAATTGATATGTGTAGTCTGCCACCTGCCTAGAAAGTATGCCTGTGTCGTGGCGAGATTGTTTTTGTGCAGGAATGGGTACCTTCCTGCACAAAACAATCACTACAGGCACTTTCATCGTGTGCTGGAGAATGCAGCACGCATTGAAAGATCTCTCGGGATCTGTATATTAAGAAGACATTGAATTATAAATGAACTAGGATTTATTTGCATATTGGATTATTGAGGGAATTTTACAAATGGGCATGGGTTATGATACATGTGGATGATTGGATTGTAGTGTTTTAGAGCAGTACTTTATGTATATTTATGTATGTCATTTTTTGTCTAGTTTGAGTATTGATAGTAGAATAATTTTTATTTTTATGTGCTCATGACTTCTGATAATGATGAAATAATGTGTCCGTAGGAAGTGGATGCATGAGGATTTACACAATAGTTATACCTTTGTACTGCATTTGATACCATCTCCCACCACATCCTGATCAATACATTCCCCCACATTGGAACCCAATGGAAATGCTCTCAAATGGATCACATCATGCCTCACCAGCAGAACGCAAAGCATACCTCTCCCACCCTTCACCTCAGAGCCCAAGAAGACCATCTGCGGAGTCCCGCAAGGATCATTCCTCAGCCCTACCTTCTTCGACACCTACATAACCCCTGTGGCCAACATCGTCAGATCACATTGAACAAATATAATCTCCTATATACATAACAGACAACTCATCTCTTCACTGTCCGGATACCCCTTCCATTACAAAAGTCAACTTCCACAGATGCATGATGACTGTCGCAAAATGGATGAAGAACATCTATCTCAAACTTATCATGGACATGACAAAAGTAACGCCTCGCCATGAAACAATACATGGTGGTCTGAGAAGCTCAGCACCCCTCCACCCCAACAGATCATGCCCAGAACCTCGGCATCATCATGTTCATCAAGCTATCCATGCATAAACAAGTGCACACAGTCTCATTAACCTGCTTCCACACCTGCTGCATTCTCTACAAGATCTTCAGGTGGCTCCTGGTCAACACCAGAAGAACTGTCATCTCAGTGGCAAGATTCATACTCGACCTCCCCAGAAGGAGTCACATTATACCTCATCTCAAGAAACAACACTGGCTACAGATTCAGAAGAGATGCCAGTTAAGATTCTGATCCACCGCAATAAGGCCCTGCACAACGAAGCGGGCCTTCATTGTGAATTGCCGGTCCTTCTACCACCCAGCCAGACACCTTCGATCAGCATCCTTCTCCCTCACGGACACCCGGTGTATCTGCTAAGTCAACAGCCGAGGACGTGGCTTCTGGCACCCTGCAGCCAAGGTTTGAAACAATTTCCCCCTGCACCTCAGGACCACTGTATCGAACTGTATCCGGATAGCACAATGAAGTTTTAGCATACTAGAAATGACTAACTGCGCCATTGTCAAGTAGTAAGGAGGTACGTGGCACTCAGGTTTTTATATCATTGGCCCTTGCTCGAATCAGTGCGCTTCTAGACCCTAACAGGTTCCTATTTCCTGGCAGAGCCATTAAACAAACAGGGAGCGACTCGACAATTACTTCCTTAAAGGGAAATATCGGCAAGTGAGACAGAGGTATGAGAAACTGATTTTGTATTGTCCGTGAAGCATGACTACCTTTGGATTTTAAAGAAACAGCGCCCTGATGTATATGTTTTTTACTTTCAGGGAGGTATTAACTGTGCACAAGTTGAAAATTAGCGGCCCGCACAATAAGGAGACTGAAAAGTCACCCTGAACCCTCGTTTGAAGCTTGAAAGGTTCAGAGAATCAGATTGTTACAGGTACACATATCACCTTTTTGATGCAATATGAGATAGGAGATAGGGGTGTAGGTTATCAATAACCCTTTATTGCTTTTTTGCATCCTATACAGAAAAGTGACAAAGCCCTGATGAGAGTCAAGGAACTGGTTTCCCCGAACTCGAAACGCATCGGCACATCTGCAGGAGCAAGCAATAACTTTGATAAGGTATACTAGCAGTTGCTAGTTAAAATTGGCCTTCAAACAATTTTTTTGGGCTCCTGTCTTTTGACGTTGTCCTTTACTTTGGATAAAGATTGATTCTACATAATGAAAAACTGAAATGTTTGATGTTTGTTTTTCTTTGGATGTATGTTATAGTGTTTCTTTGAAATGTATATAAATGTGTGTAAATTTGATTGTAGAGTTAAATAGGAATGTAGATTAATGCAATTGTATATAAATGTATATTTTCTCCTTGTCCGCCTGAGAGACAGTATATAAGATAGATAAATACTACAAAATAGACAGGTAAAAATAAAAATACCGGATCAGACTAAACAATGGTGTGTTTGATCCGCATGTGAAGAATTTATTGAGTAAGTTGGGTGTAGGCACATTTCTACTTTGTTTGAAGGCGCACCTAAGGCAACCCCGTCTGCGCCCGTCCGCACCTGGACCGCGCCCAGCGCCAAAACCCCTGGCCCCTACGCACGCCACGCCGCCCGACTCCACTAGGACCACATTTCAGAGACCCCATCGCCGACCTCATCAGCACACACGCCTTCGCCTCCACAGAGTACATCCTCCTTGGGGACCTGAACTTCCACCTCGAGAAAAATGGCACCAACTCCACTACCCTGATCGACAACCTAGCCAACCTTGGACTCAGACAGCTCGTGACAACACCCATCCAAGCCGCCGGCCACACGCTTGACCCCATCTTCACAGCAAGCCCCCACGTCGAATTCAACCACACCAGAGAACCCCACTGGACCAACCACTGCAGCATCCACTTCCCCTTCAGGAAACCCACCATGCACCACTGGACCCAGCAGTTGCCTTGACACCGCTGGAGCAAGGTCAGAGAAGTCCAGCTAACCACCACCCTCGCCCAGAGCCCACCCGCCGACCCCACTGACCCAGATACCGCCACCCGCATCTTCAGACTATGGATCGACAACTTTGCCAACACCCTCGCCAAGCTCAAGGCAACATCCAACAGCCACACCAGCAAGAAGGCTACCTGGTTCACCAAAGACCTCCAAGGCTCCAAACGAACATGTCAAAAACTGGAGAAGAACTGGCTCCCCGAACGAACTCCGGACAGCCAAGCAGCCCACAAGAACACCACTCGAAGACACCATCAACTCATCAGAACAGCCAAGGGGGCTTTCATTTAAAGACTGCCTGGATAACAATGCACACAACAGCAAAGAACTCTTCAGCATCGTGAAGGAGCTCTCCAACCCCAGCTCCAACAATAACGACATCCCGCCTTCACAAGACCTATGCGACTCACTGGCCACCTTCTTCCACCGCAAGATCACCGACATCCACAACAGCTTCAACGTCGCGACCCCCCCGACACCTACCGCCCCCACGACCACCACCCACACCAACCGCCTGCTCTCCTGGACCACCATCAGTGACGAAGATACCAGCGAGATAATGAGCACCATCCACTCCAGATCGTTGTTAGACCCATGCCCTCACCACATCTTCAACAAAGCCTGCACAGCCATCGCACCACATCTCCGGAAAATAATCAACATCTCCTTCGAGACAGCAACCTTCCCAGAAAGCTGGAAGCACGCCAATATCAACGCATTAATCATAGCACCAAAACTGCCCTCATTGCCGCCACCAATGACATCAGGACCCTACTTGACAACGGAGAAACAGCGGCCCTCATCCTCCTGGGCATGTCAGCCGCCTTTGACACGATCTGCTACTGCACACTATGAACATGCCTACACAACGCCGAGATCCAAGAGAAGGCTCTGGACTAGACCACCTCCTTCCTATCTGGCTAAACACAGAGCGTCCGCCTTCACCCCCTTCCACTCCAATGCCACTGAGATCATCTGCGGCGTACCCCAGGGCTCTTCCCTCAGCCCGACGTTGTTCAACATCTACATGGCACCACTCGCCCACGTCGTCTGACAGCACGACCTCAACATCATCTCCTACGCCGATGACACCCAGCTGATCCTCTCCCCCTCCAAAGACCCTCACACTGCAAAGACCAACCTCCATGAAGGAATGAAGGCCGTCGCTGAATGTATGAAGAACAGCCGGCTGAAGCTGAAGTCAGACAAAACGGAAGTCCTCATCCTCTGCCCCACCCCTTTGGCCTGGGACAACTCCTGGTGGCCGACAACACTGGGAACAGCCCCCACACTCACCGACCATGCACACAACCTAGGGGTCATCCTCGACTCCACCCTCTCCATGACTAAGCAGGTCAACGCCGTCTCCTCATCCTGCTTCAACACTCTCCGAATGCTCCGCAGGATCTTCAAATGGATCCCCATCAAAACTAGAAGAACAGTCACCCAGGCCGTCGTCACCAGCAGATTGGACTACGGAAACGCCCTCTATGCAGGAACATCGGCCAAACTCCTGAGACGACTGCAACGCATCCAGAACGCCTCGGTACGTCTGATCTTCGACATCCCCTGCCGTAGCCACATCACACCCCACCTGAGAAACCTACATTGGCTCCCCTTCAACAAGAGGATAACCTTCAAGCTCCTCATCCACACAAAGCTCTTCACAACTCCGGCCCAGCATACCTCAACAGACAACTCAGCTTCTACACCCCCACTCGCCATCTCCTCTCCCCGGGCACTACCCTCGCCACAGTCCCCCGCATCCGAAGTCTTCAGAAGACTCCTCAAGACCTGGCTCTTCGATCAGTAACAGAACCCACCCCCCCCCCCCCTCCCAGCTCCTTGAGACCCTCACGGGTATGTAGTTCGCTTTATAAGTGTCCTGATTGATTGATTGATTGATTGATTGATTGATTGATTGATTGATTGAAATATATATAGTCTGATACTGCAATTCCATGCTTTTTAAACTATTGCTATTTGCGTATTTATACTTTTATGATGACATTTTATAACCTAATGCATTTTTTACTGACTGATTGACTGAATACCTGGTATTTCTTTGAACATTCTAAACATTTAAACATGCTAAACATTTAAATGTCAGTTTAGATCAAATATGGTCCAAGAGGTAATGTTCCCTATAGAATTTGTCAGCTAAGGAGTTTTCCTCTTCTGACATCTTTTCTCTTTTGCTGCCAACATAAATCACTGGCAAAAGACTAGCGTATATATAGTTGAATAAGATTGGTTCTTGTTATGCAGAATAAAGTAACTTTGAAAGGAGAAAAAGAGGGTTATCAGTCTATAATGACCGAATAGGTACACAAAGAAAAAAGTTTAACAACAACATTCCCACCAAGACAGTTTATCTAGATAAATGAGAAGTGTTGAGCTGAAGAGAGTTAAAGGATGAGTCTGCCATTCGTCTCGTAGAAATTAAAAGAAATGTAAGAAACTCATATTTTCTAAACACTTATAATACTATTTCAATTTTGTATGCATGTACTTTCCAACCAAAGAATGATTCTATTTTCTTTTACATGTAAAAATATTCCCCTTTTAGGTGCTATACTATATTGTCTAGAGGTCCAAATTGAGGTGGTGGCTACTCATCATGAAACTTACATTTTGTTATTGCATTAGCCTGGATGTTTTATGTATTTCCTACTTTTACAGCAGTAAGGAAACTGATATTTCAATGTAAAGGAAAATGTACTAAAGAAAGACAATTAATTGATTATTAATGTACCCCTGACTTGTAGGCACCCATTCGGACATCAAGAAAGCCCTGTTGAAAGCAAAGTAATCTGTGACGATGATGAGCTGCTGAGTTCGAGATGGGCAATCGTTTTTCTATAGATTCTGTTTATTAATGGACTGTGCATGGCTTGTCCAGGGGGTCTGTGTGGAAGAGAAGTGATGTGTGCACAAATCATGACTTTGAAAGTTGTATTCATTCTTCCTTCTCTTGCTGCTCCATGCAGTTTGTAGCTCTCTCTAACTCCCTTAACCTCAGTTTCATTTCCTCTGGTCTCATTGACATATATATTGCCAAACAAAATACCATTTGCTGGATCCTGTCAATAGGATCCCCTCTTTTCATTACCTGTACAAAATTATCATTGATGGTGAGGTGCAAGTCTGTAATGCATTAACAGTTTCACTGTACTGAAACTAAACAGGAGATTTAGAATCACCCGACTGTAGCCAAACCTAATGTTTCAGTATGTGTATTATTCGCACAACATCCATAAGAAAAACATGTGGATAGTACCTTCACTGTCACTTTTCTTAACTGAATTCTGTTTTGGGGTTCTGTTGGCGATCCAGAAGGTCATACATTTTCATACTTCAATCTGCCTGATCGGAGATTTCAGTAGATCAAGAAGCTGACTGTTGCAGAAGTGAAGATATTGGATGTGGCTTGCTTCACTGAAAAAACAGAATAAACTATAACAGAAGCAAAGTAAATATTAAAACAGGAAGGATATTATTGCAACCCAACTAGTGGCAAAATACCTCCAAACTGTTTGAGCCCTAGTTAACGAAAGGCTGACACCCATTTGCAGACTTAATGAGTGTAGTATTCTGATGTTAGCTTAGCTCGTATAAGTAGGGTAAATCCCAGGAGTAGGCATTATCACTGGATTCGTGCTTAGAGTGTGAAATTGGGCTGCTGGTTGAGAGGGCTGTTAATCCTACTCAATCAACAACCACAATCCTTGTCAGGGTGAACTACAAAAAGTCACTAAATAATGTGTGCCTAACCCTCTGCTAGCTTGGCACAAATGCAGTCAGACTTAACTTAGAGACAATGTTTTTCTTCTCCCTTGTAGACAATTGCCTCTATCTAGAACCAAGGTACCAGTCAGTTCTCAGTGCACTCTACAAATGCTGCAAATAATAAATGTATGAAGTATTTATTCAGCCTTCAAGCAGAATTAAGTGAAAACATAACACAAAAAATACCACACTAATGTAGAAAAATAAATGATTTGACATCAAAACAAAAACAATTACTTTGAGGGACGTGCCAGGCGGCAGAACGTCCAAATCACCGGAGTACTGGAGGGGGCAGAGGAATCGGCCACAGATCTGTTCGTGGAGGACTTGGTGCAAACTCATCTGGCCCCGGCGGGCCTCAGTCGCTTCTTCTCAGTGGAGCGGGCCCACAGAATGCCTGGGGGGCGCCCCAAACTGGGTGCCACGCCGACACCCATTATAGCACGGCTGTTCAACTTCAGAGATCGGGACGTTATCCTGCAAGCCTCGAGGCGGAACGGGCCTCTAAAATTTCAGAATGCAGACATCAGCTTTTACCCGGACTTCACTCGGGCTGTTCAGCGACAGCGCCAAAGTTTCACGGGAGTTAAGAGGCGTCTAAGAGACCTTGGGATGAAATACTCAATGATGTTCCCCGCGAAACTACACATTGAACACGATGGCCGTGCTCTGTTTTTTGACCTGCCCAAAGTGGTGAGCGACTGGTTGGACACTTTGCCGCACAGACACGATGAATGGGAGGAACACTCGGAGGGCGCATCGGGAGACCCTAAGCAACAGGAATAGAACTCACTTTCATGACTTTGGCGGACAGTGGCCCTGTTGACGACAACCAATGTTATATTGCTGCACTTTACAAAGTATATCCTTCTTTTCGTTATGGAGGGTGGCGGGGGGGCCTGTGAGATCTCCTTTCTCCTCTAGGGTCCTTTCTGTAGTGTAGTTAATGGGGCGACAGGCACACTGCTGGTTGGGAGGGCTTTTTAGTCTGATGCAGGGGTGCAGGGTGGGGGGAGGTTTGCTTGTTGGTGTGTTATCTTTTCCTTCTTTCTCTCTCTCTTTTTTAGGGCAATTCAAAGACTGCAATATTCTTGTTTGTGTAACTAGGCGGCCGGCCCGGGGCGGAAAGGGCCCGCGATTCGACGATGGGGGGTAGGAAACTAAAAGTGCTGTGTTGGAATGTTAATGGTTTGGGTGACCGTATTAAGAGAGGGGTGGTTTTACAATTGTTCAAGAGAAATATGCCTGATGTTATTCTGTTACAAGAGACACATTTGGTGGGAAATACGTGCAGGGCGCTCAACAGGAAGGGATTCAAGATGGTGGCACATTCAGGGTTCTCCTCGGGATCCCGGGGGGCGGGGATTATGGTGCGTGCGTCTCTCCCCCTTGAGATTAACTCTAGCCTTGTTGATGAGAGAGGGCGGTACGCTGCTGTCTCGGGGAGATGGGAGGGACGGTCTCTGGTTCTGGTTTCGGTTTACGTTCCCCCTGGGTTACAAAACAACATGTTTCAAGACCTTGGAGGCGCCATCTTGGGTCTACCCGAGGGGCTACTTATTGTGGGGGGCGACTTCAACTCGGTTTGCTCGGGGACCTTAGACGGACATCCATCCAGAGATCTCCGAAGTTCTCAATCCTGGCTACCCGATTTTCTGGACACCATGGGACTGATTGACTGCTGGAGGCTTAGGCATCCTACCCAGCGTCAATATTCATTCCACTCGGGGGCACACGGTAGTCTTTCTAGAATTGACTATGTACTGACTCCAGCGGCCCACACGTCCGCAGTCTCTGAGGCCCGATTGCTGGCGAGGGGTATTTCGGACCATTCCCCGGTCTGGGTGTCCTTCGACTTTGACATTGAGGCAACCGACCGAATGGTCGCTATCAACCCATGGTACTTCCGCAGCCCAAAGACTCGTGGACTCATGGCCAAGGCCATTGAGCTCTACTTTTCTGAGAATGCGGGGTCGGTTACATCGGCTGTCACCCTATGGGAAGCATTCAAGACGGTCTTAAGGGGAGAGGCGTTCTCCCTTATTGCTGACGTACGGCGACGTAGAGATGCGGATGTGGTGCGTATCGAAGCTGAGATTAAAGATCTTGACTCCCGACTGGAGGTCGGCCCGACACCGAAGCTACTCCACGCTCTCTCACTCAAACAGTCAGAATATCGAGCTACTTTTACTGACGCTGCTAAGGTCATGGGTAGAGAGCAGCAGGGTAGGATCTATGATGTTGGGGATAAGGCGGGCAAGCTCATAGCTTGGCTGGACAAAAAAGAAAGAGCCAGTCGGGTGGTCCCGGAAGTGTTGGGGGAGGACGGCTTAACTGTCACCGATCCGAAGGCCATAGTCGAGACGTTCGCAGACTACTTTGAGGCCATTTACACCTCGGTCACTGACCAGTCGGAGACCGATTCTGGGGAGCTTTTGGCGGAGGTGAACCTCCTGTGTCTGTCAGAGGAAGACCGGGATGACCTGGAAAGTGAAATTTCCGCAGACGAGATAGCCCTCGCCATTCGCTCCCTTAGGTCCGGTAAAGCACCCGGCCCCAATGGTATACCAGTGGAAATCTATAAGATTAAACCTGATGTCATCTCCCCGGCCCTGCGGAACATGTTTCTGGAGGCGATGGAGAAGGGCATGCTTCCTCACGACCAGAGACTGGCCACCATTGTGGTCATTCATAAGGAAGGGAAACCCAGAGATCTGTGCCGGTCGTATCGTCCCATTTCTCTGTTGAATGCGGAGCCTAAGATCCTGGCTAAATTGCTGGCCAACCGTTTGATTGGCGCGATTGGCGACTTAGTGCACCCGGACCAGTCGGGCTTTATTCCACACCGCAACACTGCCCTTAACTTGCGGAGACTCCATGGAGCCCTCGCTAGGGCCCACATGTTCAGGGAACCAGCCGTCCTGGCGTCCTTGGATGCCACAATGGCGTTTGACTCCCTTGAATGGAACTACCTGTGGGCAGTGTTAGCGAAGTTCGGATTTGGTTCGGAATTTGTTGGGTGGGTTAAGCTTTTATATGCCGGCCCGCTGGCCAACGTAACGGTCAATGGCCGTGTCTCCGCGTCCTTTGTCCTCCACAGAGGCACCAGGCAGGGTTGCCCCCTGTCTCCCCTGTTATTTGCATTGGCACTTGAACCGTTGGCCGCGTGGCTACGGCACCACCCGGACATAAACGGGATACGGTGGTCCCCTGCATTCGAAGACCGAGTGTCGCTATACGCTGATGAAATCTTGTTGTATCTCACCTCTCCTTGCAAGTCACTTATTGTGGTGTGTGATGTGCTTCGTCTCTTTGGCCGGCATTTCGGCCTGGTTATTAACTGGTCGAAGTCACACCTGTACGTGCTGAGAGGAGGGACGCCTCGACTTCCAAGGGACTGTGGCATACAGGTCGCGAGGCAGGGTTTTAAATACTTGGGGATCTACATTTCATCAGACCCCAAGTTGCGCTATATGAATAACTTGCATCCCCCTCTCGTCCGTCTCCGACGTGACGTAGAGGGCTGGCGTAGACTCCCGCTCTCCCTCCCTGGGCGAGCGGCATTGTTTAAAATGATGTCCCTGCCCAGATTCCTGTACGCCCTACAAAATACCCAAGACCCGGTTCCAGCCAGTTACTTTTGGGAGATCGAGGGCTTGCAACGTGCCCTGCTCTGGGACGGTAGGCCACGCATAGCCATTACGAAGCTTACGCTCCCGTGGTATGACGGAGGTATTGCATTGCCCGACATCCGTAGATATTATTGGGCCTCCCAGTTGGCTGCCCTTAATCACGGTCTCTACGGTCCAGCAGAAAGCCCAGGCTATGCCATGGATCGGTGGCTCCTGGACGATGGGAAGTATCACAGGGCTTTGTACTCGAGATCTCTGGATGGTCGAATGTCGGGGCCAACGAAGACAGCGGTGCACATATGGAGGGCGATCACGAAGTCACAGGGGTGGAAGGATAGACTCACGATGGCAACCCCTCTCTATGACTCTGAAATATTGGGTAAACTGTGGCACACTAAGGGATTTGACAAGTGGGACATGATAGGTATATCCAAGGTGGAAGATATGAAAGTGAGAGGGGAGATAAAATCATTCGCTTTATTACAGACGGAGTTCCAGCTGGGCGGAACTGAATATTTTCGGTACGCCCAGCTCCGTCATGCACTACTGGCAGTTATGCCGGAAGGTGGAAAGATCCCTGAATACTCCCCCTTGGAAGATAGGGTGCTGGACGGCCATATGCCAGATAGCGCTATTTCCTTAATTTATAAAAAACTGATCAATGTCCGTACTGACCTCCTCCTGGGGGTGAGAGACCAGTGGGTGCGGGATGGGATAGAGCTCGATAACGAAGACTGGCAATGTGCGGTGTCCTCCCCCAAGGAAGTTGCGATCCCTGCTAGGCTGCGGCTGGTACAATTAAAAATTCTCCATAGAGTTTACGTCGCGGGTCCCAGATTGGTACACATGGGTCATTCAGTGGATGGACTTTGTAGGCGTGGATGTGGCGCCATAGCCACCTTCATGCACATTATCTGGGAGTGTAATGCAATAGCCTCCTACTGGAGGCGGTTGCACATGATCATGAGTGAGGTGACTGGGGTGGATGTTCAGGCAGAGGCGCGGCGCTGCCTCCTGTATGTCAGGGGCCCAACCGATTACAACAATGCGCAAACCCAATGGGTTACCCTGGGAAATATGGTGGCAAAACTGGACATTGCACAGCTGTGGGGCGCCGCAACAGCCCCAAAGGTGGTACAGTGGAAGGCCAACATGGATTGGTGTATGTCCTGAGAGAAGACGGTGTACGTGGCTAGGGTGAGGAAAATTGAATTTTAGATGGCCAAGTATGTCCCCTATCGTGTACCCCAACGTTCAATGTATGTGCATGACATCCATGCATTTTCCCTCCATGGCCAAAAATGAAGACGCATTTGCATTCGCGTCCAACGTTAACATGTCATCTACCAAGTCCTCCATGAAAGCAACATTAATTTGGTTCTTAAGCCTATGTTGCCAACGTCTTTACATGATGCACGTTTAAAGATGCACACGTTTTTCTGGCTCAGACGAGCCAGGCCCTGAATTCAGGTTCCGAACCTCTTCTGTCTCTGAAAGCTGCAGTTTAGGTATGCATCCCTGACCTCTACCTTACTTCCTGCCCAGGCAAGCGGTGCCCGGCTCGGCCTGGCCTGCCTGCCAAGACGGTATTTTGCCTACAGTTATCTGCTCAGCCTCCGCAAAAACACATTCCAGTCTAGTGAAATAGGTAAACATATTCCCGGCTGCAGAGCAAAGGGCCCAGCCTTCCTGTCTCCTTACAAGTAATTTACTGCACCCGTTGCCATAGTAGGCCCATGGCCCCGCGCATTGCACGAAGACACGTATGCACCCACTAGCATTCAGTGATGAATGGCCTCTGCCCGAGAGACCTTTTGCTTCAGACAACACATCCTCCAAACACAAGATATCAGATATGCTATAGGTGCAGGTCGTTCTGACATCCCAGACACCAAGACTCCTCTACTAGTGCTAAAGTCAAGCCCCCCAGCTCTCCCCAGTTACACGTCAACACCACGTCATGCTCAGTTGCGCACGCATCCAGGGTAAAGGTTTCTGCTGACCCTGCAGAATTTCTCTATGCATCCACCCACCTATGACACTTCTGTGACGCCTCCAGCACACACCTCCATGTACGCCCCTGTACACGCCTTCTTTTACGCCCATGTGTTCTTATCTTTCTCTTTTCACTTGTCACGCCTACTGTATTCAGTGCAACTGTTCAGTTTTACTATATATATTGTGTGATGTTAATAAAATGTTGAATATCCCTTCCTGAACCTTAGTGGTGATGGAACCCGATGTCCAGTGTCTCGAGCCACTTAATTAAAGCCCGTATGACTCAGATACCACAGACTCTGCCTCTCATTTATTGAGCTATCCTTATTGTCATTTAATGTAAAGAAAAATAGTTCCGGTAATCTTATTTACCACATAATCTGGCGCCCGAATAGGGACCCCTCTCCTTCCCCACGCGCCGGCGATGTAACGCAGGCCCCTGACCCCTTCTACAGCTGTGACGGACTCCTGTGTACACCTGCGGGTTTTCCTGCTAACTCCCTCAGGCCCACGGAGGAGACGGAGACTGCGGTCCAGCATCCAGACGAGGCGGTGAGGAATGCGGAGAGTCCCGACCAGAGCCCAAGCCGAGAGAGCAAGGTCCGAGGTATCCGGAGGCCCACCTGTTCCGAAGCGCATGCGTAGTAGCAGCCAGACGCCGTAGCAGTCCAGTCCAGTCCAGTGTCGAGTTTCCGAGGCCTTCAGTTTTGCTTCCCGGTGAGTACCGTTGTTGGGAACGCATCTAGACGGGTTCATTAATTTGTGCCCGGTCAAGACGGGTCTGGGTACACAGACCCGGTCCAGACGTGTTCACTTAGGTGGATACGGTATGACGTGTCTCTTTATGGGACCGGTATGTCTGTACTGTTTTAGCAGTGCATCCAGTAATTCAGTATTCTAGTATTGTCTCTCGAGATTTTCAGAATTATGTTTTTCTATGTACTAGATAGTATCTGTTCGAAATGTTTTTAATGTGTTTAATGTTGTGGTATGATTGATTGTTTGCAATTCATTACTGTGTTTATTGTGTTCACGTTCAAGTAAGTTCAAATATGCCGCTGTTTTCGAAATTACGTCAGATAGGAACCAGGAAAGGGATACTCGAAGAAGCAGTTCCCGTCCCGCCTAGGGACACTCCCGGACATTTTATGTACCACAAGCATGGCTTAGATGCCATACTGTACTTAGACTTATGGGTGGACTACACCAAGGATCTGGAAGAGAAGTATAGATGGCCTGTTTCAGGGACATGGGATGCTGATTGCATCATGAGAGTAGAAGAAGCATTGTGGAAAAAGAAAGCCAGACAATCCCAGAAAGATGCCATAGAATTGTGGCGTAAAGAAGCGCATAGAAGAACAGAGAAAGAAATTAGGAAAGCAGAAATAAGTAGGGAAGCATCAGAAAAAGCCCAAGAAAAAGAATTACTAGAAGAAGGTGAACGAGTTAAAGCAGTACAATTAGACAGACAAAGAAATGCCCTTATTAAAGGCATGTATCCCCTTCTTGCCGAGGGCCTGCCTAAAGCGACCCCGGAAGTACCCTGTAACTTGCTGCCACCATTGGTCCCGACTAAGCTACGTCATAAACAGACCGCAGCGGAAATTTTCCTTTCTTCCTACTTAGACGACACTGTCCCAGAATATGCAAATACGAATCCTCCTCCAATTATTCATCCTCACAACCCTGTTAATGACACGATCCCCCCCACTGTCTCTCCTGCCACTGGTCCTGGCAATCCTTTTAATCCGCCTGTAACCCAGGACCAACCTACATTACGTACACCTACTTGACCAGTTACACTACCACCAGCGACAGCTCAGCCAGTATTAGTTGATGATCACATTTCAGGAGGAGCAGTAGGAGGTATCCCTATCACCCCGCCTCAAGTAAAACGAACAACACTAAGAGAAGCAGCATTACAACGCACGCCAAAAGTAGCTACATACGCAGCCCTTAAACAGTACCTTACTGATTGCAGATATGATCCTGTACCAGGCGAAGACCAGATGATATTATATTCCATACGTCTACGACGCGTTACAAACTATTTGACTATTTTACCAGACATGAGGGAACACTTAGACAACATATATCACTTTATCAGAACGGGGGAGAGACCAGAAAGTATTCACGAGGCCATGGCACACAGGAAGGTGGAGACTCAAAATATGATCTTACAGTTTTTGATAAATTGTTTGATTAGGGAACAAGACCAGCCAGGTAAAAGCAAAGACGAGATGAAAGTCCTGACAAAATGGAGTGACAACATAGCTGATGGAAAACATAGTAAACAAGGTTGTATAGAATCCATGTATAGAAAGATTCGTAAAGAAATTCTAGGCATACACGAAAGGGAAAGAGCAACGAGAGAAGCCGAGAAAGCGGATGATGAAGTCTCAGAAGATGATGATATAGAAACTGAGAACGCAGATAGAATAGCGTACGTAGGTAGGACGAGACCCTTTGACAAACCCATACGCCTAGAATGCAAGAAACGTTTTCTTCCTCCCATACCAGAACAATGTTCTCTTGAGCATCTATTCCAAGCCACCGATAAAGTACTGAAACAACGAATAGGTTACAGTGAGCTTAGTACCATGCATGAACAGGAACTAGCCCGGTCAGCAGTCCAATGGGCTGGCAATTCTACCATATATAAAGATGACGTAGTAGCGCAAACATTTTTGAATCTTTCCCCAGATGAACAGCGACTAGTTGGTATGTACATGGTCCAACATCTTATTACATTGTACGAAAGTCAGCATTCTGATCCAGGTCCCCTATATAATGTATTGGAAGAGTTACTCCTAAATAGATGGAGAGGCCTGGGTACCGATTTAATTAATGTCATTCTAGAACAGCGACACAAATACAGGACTTTCCTGACTCCACATTTCGTTCCTGTTCCACCCCCAATAAGGAAAACCTTTTACATAGACAGACAGAATCCCTTACGAGAAGTTCATCCCGTCCGGACAACAGGGGGTGAGCTTGAACGAGTATTCGTATACACACCCTTGACGAAAATGGAATTATTGGAAATGAAAAAATTAGTGCCGTGTCATGATAAAGATCCAGCAGGGTTTCACCGAGAATTAAAAGACATGCTCCGCATGGGGGAGTATACGTATCCCGATATCATTAAAATGTTAAAAGTTCTGTTACCTGCGGGCATTTACGAAAAACTTAAAGAAAAAGAATGGGAAGTGGAAGAGAAAAAGATTGATTGGGCAGAATTAGAAAACGAAGATAATACACGAATCCCTGGTACTGGTCTCGGGGAAAAAGCCAGAGCATTGCCCGAGTTATTAGTACAGGTCTTGCCAAGATTACTAGCCACTAAAAAGGAAGACTGGGATGCTATCTCAGCCTGTAAACAGAAACAAGATGAAGACACTAGTGATTTTTATTCCCGATTCGAGAAATGTTTCATTATTAATAGCGGGCTAAAAACAAGTAGTGAATCATACCCACATCTTTTTGTGACCAAATTAGTAGAGAATTCCTTATAACAAGTTAAAAATAGAGTACTAAAGGTTGAGAGTACCTGGCAAGCTAATACCCCTTCCTAAATGTAACAAATGTTACAGTACCACCAGAACCGAATTAGAGAGGAGCAAGAACACGAAAAGAGACGCATGAAAGACACGAAAATGAAAGTACTAGTTGCTCAGTCTGTCCCAGCTGACAGTCAGAAGAGGGGTACTACACCGTCCAGTCATTCTGCAGCTCCTGTGAAAGGGACGTGCAATTACTGTAAACAGCCAGGTCATTATATAAATGAATGTGCCGTTCTGAGACACAATATAGCTACAGGCAAGACGAAAGAAAGACCGCGTCCTCCTAGACAGGAACATGTTCCGCAGAACACGCAACCTCCACAGAATGCCCAACAGACAGTAGCTGTACCCCAGCCTATAGCTGCCACACAACAAGTTACACAGCAAATGTACCAGTATGCTCAGTCAGATTATCCAGATTATCAACAGTATTCATGAAACAGCCTAGAGAGGGAGGTTGGCTTGCCCCTTATCGAGGTTCCTGTAGATCAAGAGGGTCCCTATGTACATAGTCAGGTATTAGGGAAAGACAGAAAAATTTTGATTGACACAGGGGCGAGCAGAACTACCATCAGTCATGACGAGGTTCCAGGGGCACCCCTCTCAGGCTCAAGAAATGTTTCCCTGGGATTTTCAGGAAAGCCTATTGTTAGCGAAGTGTCAAAGCCAGTTTCCCTAGAAGTTGGTCCATTGTCCCGTACTACAGACTTGTTACTTACGAAATCATGTCCAGAAAACTTGCTTGGTATAAAGACATTGAAAGAACTAGGAGCAGTGATTTGTTGTTCTCCGGAAGGAGTGAGATTGTTTTTACGTGATTTTAAAGGACATTATGTGTTAAGAGATTTTGATCCAAGATTGCAGAATGTACCACAGCATTTATGGGCACAAGGTCCAACTGATGTAGGTTGCATGCACATTACACCATACCGTGTTACTCTTAAACAAGGAGTTGTACTGCCCCGAATTCGACAATACAAGTTACCACCTGAGGCTGTAGCGGCCTTACTGAAAATTATTGACAAGCTCATTGCTCAAGGAGTGGTTGTAGAAACTGACTCCAATGTGTGTAATTCTCCTATCATCCCGATTCTTAAACGAACTGACCCGAATGCACCACCGGTCTACAGACTGGTGATCAACCTTCGAGAACTAAACAAATGCATCATACCCCAGTACCCAGTGGTCCCAGACATTTCATCCCTATTGACTGCCATTGATTCCGAAGCGGCGTTCTTCACTGTAATCGACCTCAAGAACGCCTTCTTTAGTGTCCCCATTCATCCGGAAAGCCAGTACCTTTTCGGATTCTGTTTAAATGGCCGAAGTTTCAAATTTGCACGTGCTCCTCAAGGGTTCACAGAAAGCCCTAGTATTTACAGCCAAGCATTGAAACGACAACTAGACAGTATTCACATGCCTGCTGACACTGCCCTACTCCAGTACGTTGACGATCTATTGATCACCGCACGAACAGAACGTGACTGCGAACGTGCATCACTGACAGTCCTGTATTTCCTGGCCGAGAAGGGGCACAAGGTGTCCCCTTCGAAGCTACAATTCTGTGCCCAGCAAGTGGTTTACCTTGGACACTTGCTGTCCAAGAGGGGCAGACAGCTGACACCTGACCGTATCCAGTTGATTGCACATCTTCCACAACCCAAGACACAAAAGGAAGTACGGGCCTTCATTGGCCTCACTTCTTACTGTAGACAATGGATTCCCCAGTACGCATATCTAGCCAAGCCACTCATACAGTTGACAACACAGGAGGCAGCTACCTCGACTGTCCTCCCTTGGAATCAGGAACATACACTTGCTTTTGATGAATTGAAGAAAGCCCTATGCCAAGCACCTGTTTTAGCGACACCATGTTACAGCAAACCTTTTACACTTTTTGTCACTGAACGCGATGGCACAGCATTATCTGTTCTCACACAAGATCAAGCAGGAAAACACAAGCCTTGTGCTTATTTTTCTAGTACATTGGATCCAGTAGCCCAGGCTCTGCCTGCGTGCCTAAAATCAGTTGCAGCAACAGCTCTAGCTATCAGACAAAGCGACTCCATAGTGTTAGGACATCCCCTGACAGTACAGGTTCCACACTCCGTGGAAGTTCTCTTAAACAGGACACAGACTCAGCACTTGACCATAGCACGATTGACAGGATATGAATTGACACTGTTTCAGCCACACATAGAGATCAGACGTTGCAACATATTAAATCCTGCTACATTGTTACCTTCGATTACAGCAGACCTTACACCACATGACTGAGTGGAAGTCATTAACACCATTACAAAGCCAAGACAAGACTTGACAGACATTGCATTACCTGACCCAGACCTGACACTTTACGTGGATGGTTCATGTATGAGAACAAGTACAGGAGAGTTAGTGGCCACATATGCAGTGACCACTGAAACTGAAGTCATAGAAACACATCGCATTGACACCCTGTCTGCCCAAGCAGCAGAGCTCATCGCTCTGACTCAAGCCTGCATACGAGCCAAGAACATGAAAGTAAACGTATACACAGATTCACAGTACGCATTCGGAGTCGTTCACGACTTCGGAGTCCTCTGGCAAGAGAGAGGTTTTTTGACTTCTCATGGTGCCAAGATACAACATGGTCCCCTCATTCAAGCTCTGTTAGAAGCAATACACTTGCCTACAGCCATTGCCATCATGAAGTGCAAAGCACATACAAAAGTTACTGACACCATTTCCCAGGGTAACGACCTGGCAGATCGAACAGCCAAGCTTACAGCTCAGACTCATACAGACATTCCAGCTTACACGACAAAGACTGAAGTAACTCCACTGACGCATTGCATGACAGTCAGGGATCCCACACAAGATGTACTCGACATACAGACACATGCTACTCCAGACAAAATTAAGAAATGGACTGAACAAGGAGGGGTCCAGACAGATCAGGGATGGATGACAAAGGGGAAAGCCACATGGTTTCTCCCCGACTCTATGGTTCAAGTTATCATTAATACAGCACATAGTCCAGCACACTTAGGAGAAAAAGCCATGTTAGACAGCATCCAGAACCTTTGGTTCAACAAACATTTACGTGCAGCAGCAAAACAGAAAGTACGTACCTGTATGATCTGTTGTCAGTTCAATCCAGGCAAAGGTATTCCGGTGGAACAAGGTGGATTTCATCCTCCTGACCATCCTTTTGAAGTCCTCCAGATGGATTATATCCAGATGGATCGATGTCGTGGATTTAAGTATGTCCTCGTAGTTGTATGTGCCCTATCCAGATGGACAGAAGCATATCCAGTCCCAGATTACACTGCCGTGACCACTGCCAAGCAGTTGGTTCGTGAATTCTTCCCGCGATACGGTTTGCCCCGTGTCGTGTACTCAGATAATGGACAGCCATTCTCGTCCGAACTCATGAAACAGGTATCACTCCTGTTAGGATACCAGTGGAAATTTCACTGTGTACGACACCCCGAAGCAGCTGGTCTCGTTGAGAGACACAATCAGACTCTGAAAACACGGTTAGCAAAGGTCTGTGCAGAAAAAGGTGTAGATTGGATGGTAGCCCTGCCGGCTGCCCTCTTTTACATGCGTATGGTAGCCCATTCCAGAACCGGATTATCTCCTTATGAGATTGTTTTCGGTCGTCCCCCAAATATGTGGGGTACGCCTATGCCTCGTAAGATCACAGATGTCGATAGTAATATGCTGACAGATTACCTGGCTTCCTTGATGTCTGCACTACTCTCTTGTCGTTCACAGGTCGCGGCTGCCTTCCCGGACAACACCCAAGTGAAACCGCATGAAATCGTTCCGGGTGACCTGGTATGCATAAGAAACTTCGATCGCTTAAGCCCTCTGGAGCCCAGGTGGAGGGAACCGAAACTGGTGTTGATGACCACGAGGACCGCGGTGAAAGTGGAGGGACGAAAAGGCTGGCTCCATTCCAGCCACATCAAACGATTTCATGGACTGTGTCCAGAGACATTTCCCAAGGACTGCCCCGATTCCGATTCTGATACTAAACTCCCTCTGTTAGAGAAAACTCCGCAGCAGGAGTACAAAGCCAAATTAAGGTCTAGTAAGTCAGACAGCGTTTAATTGTTTAAGTCCCCCTCGGGTGAAGCGGTTAGACAGGTTTCTGACATGTATGAGATAGACCCAAATAGTGAGAGAGATAGACAGGAAATAATGAAAACGAAATACTGTAAAAATCTACGTAGCAGATGCATCGTTACATTGCTTTTTATGCTTTTTCTGAGTCTTACGATCATATGTATAAGCTGGACGTTACACGTTTTCTTTCCTCCTCTTGGTTCACATGTACATTCTTCTTCCAATGATACCGTAGAGCACACATTCAGTGACCTGCCCCCTCACGAACTATCCTATCGACTAGCACAGTGCAACAACACTTTTATCCGTATGTTACACCATTCTCACCAGACCAGCAATGTCACGAATTGCTGGGTATGCGGCCGACTCCCACCTTACCAGAAAATGAAGGGAGCTCTGCCCCTCTTTCCTTATCCGTTTTCACACAATGGTTCGTGCGGAGCATGGTTTGCATTAATGTCCTCACTAGGCAGTAAATCCTCAGTTTCGCAGAGCAATTGGATATGGGGAGATCTAAACACAGTTATGAATAAGGCATGTTTCCCAGACAAAGACGGTCTTCCCCAAAGGACAGGGACCGATCTAGAAAATGAAGTGTATGATTTAGGTAATTTTTCCCTTAACCTCATGATTCTGAACGTCCAGTCCGAGACTAATTCGAACTTACCGTCTATAACAGTTTTACCAGTAAAAGGTGAATTATGCGTCAGGAAAAATGGTTCAGTACACCTAGGACACAGTGAGTGTAATACTGTGGTCGAATTCAGCGATAAAGGAAAGTCTACTTTCAAAGCTTCCCGCCATTCTTACTTTATTTGTGGTTCAACAGCTTATGTACGTCTGCCATTAGATTGGGATGGAACATGTTATATTGCATTCCTACTGCCACCAGTTTTTCTAGCCCCATCCGATTATCACCGAAATACCCGTCTCGTGCACGTTAAACATAAGAGAGATCTTCCTCCTATTATCGATTATTCCGAGTCAGCATGGGACCAGTATAAGGATTACATTAAAGGATACTTCTGGTTCATAGGTCCTGTCCAAAACAGTAAGATAATACGAAGATTGACCAGAACCCTTGAAGCAGTAGTGAATGAGACTACTTTTGCCCTAGGTAACCTAACCGAAGAACAGTCTGCTATGAGGCTTGTTGTACTTCAGAACCGCCTTGTTCTTGACGTCATCCTGGCCGATAGGGGCGGAGCTTGTAGAGTGATCGGCTCCAGTTGTTGTATTTTCATTCCTAATAACGCACCATCAGTGTATAAAGCAATAACAAGGCTTCATAATATAGCTCACCAGATGCACCAGAATCCAGGCACCTGGACTTGGTCCGGCTGGCTCTGGAGTGTAATATCAGCATGGGGATGGAAAGTACTGTCATTCTTAGGACTAGTACTGCTCATAGTATTCAGTTGCTGTCTCTGTCTACAATGTGGCCCAGCGATTTGCGGCCTGTGCGCCACAGCTTGTATTCCCCGTCCACGTTCACGTTCCCGTGCTCGAATGAAAAAAGACGAGCAAATGATGTTATACGAACAGATAGATGGTCTCATGAAAATAGATATATCCTGAAGGGAATGTAGGGGACAAGGAGGGAATGAGGAAAATTGAATTTTAGATGGCCAAGTATGTCCCCTATCGTGTACCCCAACGTTCAATGTATGTGCATGACATCCATGCATTTTCCCTCCATGGCCGAAAATGAAGACGCATTTGCATTTGCGTCCAACATTAACATGTCATCTACCAAGTCCTCCATGAAAGCAACATTAATTTGGTTCTTAAGCCTATGTTGCCAACGTCTTTACATGATGCACGTTTAAAGATGCACACGTTTTTCTGGCTCAGCCGAGCCAGGCCCTGAATTCAGGTTCCGAACCTCTTCTGTCTCTGAAAGCTGAAGTTTAGGTATGCATCCCTGACCTCTACCTTACTTCCTGCCCAGGCAAGCGGTGCCCGGCTCGGCCTGGCCTGCCTGCCAAGACGGTATTTTGCCTACAGTTATCTGCTCAGCCTCCACAAAAACACATTCCAGTCTAGTGAAATAGGTAAACATATTCCCGGCTGCAGAGCAAAGGGCCCGGCCTTCCTGTCTCCTTACAAGTAATTTACTGCACCCGTTGCCATAGTAGGCCCATGGCCCCGCGCATTGCACGAAGACACGTATGCACCCACTAGCATTCAGTGATGAATGGCCTCTGCCCGAGAGACCTTTTGCTTCAGACAACACATCCTCCAAACACAAGATATCAGATATGCTATAGGTGCAGGTCGTTCTGACATCCCAGACACCAAGACTCCTCTACTAGTGCTAAAGTCAAGCCCCCCAGCTCTCCCCAGTTACACGTCAATACCACGTCATGCTCAGTTGCGCACGCATCCAGGGTAAAGGTTTCTGCTGACCCTGCAGAATTTCTCTATGCATCCACCCACCTATGACACTTCTGTGACGCCTCCAGCACACACCTCCGTGTACGCCCCTGTACACGCCTTCTTTTACGCCCATGTGTTCTTATCTTTCTCTTTTCACTTGTCACGCCTACTGTATTCAGTGCAACTTTTCAGTTTTACTATATATATTGTTTTATTTATTCAATCTTTATTTCGACCATTTGGTCATAAAAGATACACATACAATAAAATCACATGAATCTGTCACAGTTATTAAAACATCAATGCATGCTATTCAAATAAAAACCAGACTTTACAGATGATTGTTAAAAAGTAAGAGATTCTCCAATCTACCCAGCATTTTTTAAAAGACGACTGCGCGTATGCCAGACATTCGTTAAGAATTTGGAAAGTGCAAAAACAGTTGGGCCGGAAACATCGCTTTTTAAAATCCTGTACATCGGTACATATTCCCTGCCACCCAAATTCTTGATCAATGGCAGCAGCCCGTACTTTCTAGCTGTCTTGTATGCTGGGCAGAAGAAGATCACATGCAAGTCATTTTCCTCTTTGTCAACGCAAAGAGGACAGAACTTGGTAGAAGGGATTTGTGCCCAGGTACTAGTAAAGGACCGCAAAGGCAGAGTGCCGTATCTCCACTGGAGAAATAACTTTCTGGTGAGTATGGGGTAAACGGGATCAAGAGCTTTCTCAAATGTATAAAGATCCTTGGTTTGCAGGAATAAGGAGGAAAGGGACCCCTCTGTCTGGGTAGCTATAACCCTAACCCTTTTGTGCTCGTGGTACAGCTTCGCGAGTGCTCTCTTAGGGATTCTTGGTGCTGTATTAGCTGGTTCAGTCCACAACTCGGGGAGCCCCAAATCTGTGCAAACTGACTGGATGTTTTGGACCCAGGGAATACTGAGCGCCTTGGGGTGTTTTAGTAGTTCGACCAGTTCCGCCCTGTAATCGGCGAGATCGTCACCGCTCCATAGCCTGCGCCAGAAGGCAATGGGTCTTAGACTTATCTCGTCGGCAAGTGGCCGTAGCCCTAAATCAAGCCTCAAAGGGAGGAGCGGGGTGCTAGAGGGAAGTGCGGTAATTTGTCTTAAAAACCTGTTTTCTGTACAAGACAAATTCCGACATGGAATATGGCCCCACAATTCAGCCCCGTACAAGATCGCCCCCCTTGCCTGTGCCTTATATATCTGGATTAGGGCCCCCAATGGGCGATAGGTCGAACCGGTCATCATCCGTGAAATGCCCCCGGTGATTTGTACTAGTTTAAGGTTAGCCCTAGTTTGATGGGTCTCCCAGGTCATGTTTTCATTGAGTGTCACGCCGAGATATTCGAACGTGGCAACTCTTTCCAGTCTCGTTGCTCCTAGTAAGGGATTCGGGCGCTGTTTGGGGCTTGGATTCAACACCATATATTTGGTCTTTGTGGCATTGATTTCGAGCCCTCTATCCTGACAGAAGGCCACAAAGGCATCAAGTATCTTTTGAATGCCCATGGGTGTCTTGGATACCAACAGCGTGTCGTCCGCAAACATTATTGCGGGCACACTGTTGCCATTCAGTTTAGGGGCATCTGTATAGTCGGTGGCATTTAGGTGAGCGAATATCCCGTTGACGAAGAGGCAGAACAGGGTCGGCGCCAGCACACAACCCTGTCTTACCCCTCTGCCCACGGGAAATCTATCTGTCAGCTCCCCCGACCTCCCACACCTCACCTGGGCATAATTATTATGATGCAGCCTCTGTAGGGTCAATAAAATGTCTGGTGGAACGCCCATCCCTGCTAAGATGACCCAGAGTTTTCCCCTGGGCACGAGGTCGAAGGCGGCTCTTAAGTCCACGAAAATCGTGTACAGACTACCGCCCTCGAACCTCACTGTCCTCCAGTAGATCAAATTCAGTCTAAAGACCTGGTCCACAGTCGATACCCCTTTCCTAAAGCCTGCCTGATATGGACTGAGGGCGCCCACCTCCTCAATCCATTCCTGAAGCCTGTTCAGGAGAACCCTGCCGAACAGCTTCTGTGCTACATCTATCAGGCTAATCGGTCTGTAGTTGGCTGGGAGCAGGGGGGAACCTTTTTTGAAAATCGGGACCACCTCAGCCCCCAGCCAAGTACTGGGGATTTCCATCCCACCAAGGACACCATTGAAAAGGGCTACGAGGTAGGGCGCCCAGACGGTGGTCTCCTGTTTATACAGATCTCCCGGTAGCCCGTCCAGGCCAGGCGCCTTCCCCGAAGCCAGGCCTGAAATAGCAGCCGTAACCTCACTCAGTGTTATCTGATCCGCCTGCAAGCCCTGTCTCACTGGTTCAATTGGCACAGGGGGTTCTCCGGACTCAGCGCTATATAGCGACTGGAAGTGGGCCTGCCACACTCCAGGAGCTATATTAGGCACCACTGCCGAATGTAGACTCCCTGATCCCCCATTCACCATTCTCCAGAACAGGCGTTGGTCTTGTACTGCTAGGGCCTTTGTAAGCTCCTCCCACTGGTTTTCCTCCCATTCTATTTTGGCCTGTGCGAGAAGCTTCTTATAGGCTTGTCTGCATTGCTTGAGACGTTCCCCTCCTTTGCCCTCCTTAATTACTCCCAGAAGTTCTGTTTTGGCCCGCCTGCAGGCTATGTTATACCATTGTGTTTTGCCTCGGGGCCTCACTTTTGGTTTTTGCACTTTGCGTGTAAAATGGGGTGCCGCGACTTTTATAAGTTCTTTATGGGCATCAAACAATTTACTCCTTATATCTGTTTTGTTTGCCACACTATCAAGGTCCCCGACAGTTTCCAGGATAGGGGTAATCTCTGCATAAAGCAGTGGGAGTTTGTCCTTGTTTGTGACCATATGCTCCCACCTAATTTTTCTCCTGCTGTTGTTTATCAGGAGTGTGGGATAATTCCCTGCCTCATGGGTCGCTAGGCCCTGGGGTGCTGGGTGGACGAGGTCTAGCTCGAGAGCATTATGGTCACTGTCCATCCTATCAACTACCCTAAAATCCTGTACTGTTGACCACCTCGCTAATTGTACCAGAATATAGTCCAAATGTGACTCCCTTCCCTGGCGATTATAAGTAATTTTGCCTGGTGTGTCGGAGTTAGTTCGCCCATTACACGCTCTAAGTCCATACCTTAACGTGAGGGCAGTAATTTGCAACGCTAGTGGGGTCCAAGCTTTGGGAGATGGCACATCAACCCCAGGTACTGCCCACCTCTCTTCTTCTTCTGATAGGAACCCTTCCTGGAGGCCTGGGAGTGGCTCAAAGTGAGAGTTAAAATCCCCACCCACCACATAGTATGAATCAGTCGACAGTTCCAGTAAGAAGTTCGAAAGTTCATTAAAAGTCGGTGATTCTTTTGCCCTTCCCATTGGCCTAGAATAAATATTGATCAGCAGGAGGTTGACTTTGTTTGGCCATATTAGAGAGACCACAAGAATGTCGTCGGAGCTGCATGGGAGCCGTGTTGCCACACAGCCCAGGTGAACAGCAATCCATGTCGCAAGCCCCCCTGATGGTCGGCCTTTGCCTTCCCATCTAGCTGGAATAAAAAAGGATGCATATCCTTGATGCTCATAGTCCTCTCTGGCCCAGGTTTCCTGGAACATACATATGTCACCAGTTTCTATGTACTTTCCCCAGGCCGGCTCTTCCAATTTATTTGCTAGTCCCGCGATGTTCCAGGAGATTATCCTCAAATGTTCGGAGGTGGAAGATGTCATGGCATGAGGGATGTGGGAGGTAAGTCCATAGTCCATTTGCATTATGGAGCCTGCGGCTATGGCAGCAGAAAGAACGTGTGGCTCCAAGGGTCCCAGCTCCCCCTCGCCCTCATGGGAGGGAGCCATAGTTATCCGCTCAGCAACATCTACTCCATCAGTGGCTAGGTATGATGATTCAGTTTGGCCGTGTTCTGAGGCGAGTGTGTCATTCCGTGGGCCAGAGATAGCACCGGGGGACACAGTGGAGGGATCCAAGGGGCCACAGAAGCCCGATAACCCTGTCGCAGATTTACTGACGGTAAGTCAGTCGACCCCATCCAGCCCGTTCAAACAGTTAAAACGGTTAAAGTCGCAGAAGGGTGTGTCCGGCGGTTCGAAGTACGGGCGTTGGACAAAGCCTTTGTGGTTGCGTCTGTAGTTCACCCTTGTCCAGCCATCGTGTGTTGGGGCCTGATGCCTAGGCATTGGAGGAAAGAAAAAGGATACTGGGAGGGTCTGTATGGTGGAGTCAAGGGATCGGTTCGTCCCTCCGCAGATGTGTCGAACCGTGCCCGGATCTTTAAAGGTTACCATGATACAGTCCCCCACTATGGTTTTCCTGGTCTTCCCTAGCCATGGAACCCTTCTCACCATGATGATCTCGTTATTAAAGTGAGGTGGCAAGGGTCGATTCCAGTTGAGCCATTTTATTACCTTTTTCTTACAACTAGCATTCAGTGATGAATGGCCTCTGCCCGAGAGACCTTTTGCTTCAGACAACACATCCTCCAAACACAAGATATAAGATATGCTATAGGTGCAGGTCGTTCTGACATCCCAGACACCAAGACTCCTCTACTAGTGCTAAAGTCAAGCCCCCCAGCTCTCCCCAGTTACACGTCAACACCACGTCATGCTCAGTTGCGCACGCATCCAGGGTAAAGGTTTCTGCTGACCCTGCAGAATTTCTCTATGCATCCACCCACCTATGACACTTCTGTGACGCCTCCAGCACACACCTCCATGTACGCCCCTGTACACGCCTTCTTTTACGCCCATGTGTTCTTATCTTTCTCTTTTCACTTGTCACGCCTACTGTATTCAGTGCAACTGTTCAGTTTTACTATATATATTGTGTGATGTTAATAAAATGTTGAATATCCCTTCCTGAACCTTAGTGGTGATGGAACCCGATGTCCAGTGTCTCGAGCCACTTAATTAAAGCCCGTATGACTCAGATACCACGGACTCTGCCTCTCATTTATTGAGCTATCCTTATTGTCATTTAATGTAAAGAAAAATAGTTCCGGTAATTTTATTTACCACAAGGGGCAAACCCAAAAAATGGCAGAAGATATGGGGGGCCTGGAATGAGTATAGGGGTGACATCTGCATACCACCTGACACCGCCCCACTGGAGGAACGTTTGACCCCATAACCTATAACCCCAACACACGTTTAGAATTGCATAGCCATCCTGTGTTTCCCCTCCCCCTATGGTCCTACACATGAGTACTGTTTATGATTATTATTATGGTTCTTGGGCCTAGCCGAATCCGGGATCGGGCTCTGCTGCACAACTGTTTAATTGCCTTGTTTCTTAGCACTAGTTCTGGTGCTTCCTTTCTTATTCTTGTTACTCTTTAAAAAAAAGAAAACAAAAATTCAACCTTGATACGTACTGTTAACCTGCTCCTTGTACACTGGCCTTCTGGTTAACGATATGCTGCCTAGCCTCCGGGATGTATGGCTAAATAGCTTTGTGCACTGATTTGAAAATAAAGGTTTTAAAAAATAAAAAAAATAAAATAATTTGAATCAGTGGAACTGGAAACGTGAAATCTCAAAGATTTTGGTAAGTATAGTACCTAAAATCCAAAGCATCCATTGTGGTCATCTGGGAGTGCAAGACCATGGGAAACTCCCAATTTCAGCGCAAATACAATAGACTACAGGTCATATACAGTGACCAGTTTAGTCAAGCTAAAAAGGTTACCATCTGAAAGTGCCAATGGGAAAGTACAGTCCGCAGAGGAGGCAGCTAGGAGCTTGGAAGGTGTTGCATATGGCTGCACTGTAACAAACAGAGCAGGCTGGGTGTTGCTGACAGTTGTTGTTGTAGCACGAAGAGCTTGTCAGACATCACAGACAGTCATTGAAGGAGCTTCACAGTGACCGTCATCAAGAGCTGTCAATGCTGTAACATGAAGTGCAGATATTGCATTGCTGGTTGCTGGCAGTCACTGTAGAATGAAGAGTCAGGTTCATTGGAGCATCATGTTGGCAGTCATCAAGGGCTGCAAGATCTGGCACAAACGGTCTGGTTTTTGAACAGATCAAAACTTCAGGATTTCCCCTTTTTTCCTAGGAGAAGCTCAACTGATGTCACATCAAAGGTCTAGGACCTAGGAGGCACCTCTCGCAGATTAAGAACTTGCTCTGACAGAGGCCAGCAGGGCACAGGCAGGTCCAATTGCAGGTCGAACCAGGAATAGTGCAGCAGTTCAGCTGGGCATTTGCAGGGAGGCCTATGAAGCTGGTTATGTCCCTCTAGCTGTGAACAGGAGGTCAGTCAGCTGAGTCTTGGAGTCACTTCAGCCTGATATGAAGGGAGACAGTCTAGTCGTTGTTATCAGACAGCAGGGCATGACTCCAGCAACAGGGCAGTCATTCTTCTGTAGTTTTCCACAGACTCAGAAATTGTGTGAAACTTCTAGACTACCACCCACATATGGTTCTGGAATGTCCTTGCTTCTAGTCTTGGTTCCAGGATGTCTGGGGTCATGCAAGGGTAGGTGAAGCTATTTGTGTGTGTGCAAGTGCAAGTGTGGTGGTTGACAACTCAGCCGCTCCCATCAGGGCAGATGGCCCATCCTCTTTTGTGATACAGTCTGGGAGAAATAGACAAAGGCCAACTGCCAAGTGCACCTAATCATGTGAAAATTACAATTTTATAAAAGTGGCGTTTTCAGAATTCTGAATCAAAATTCAACTTTACCATTAAGGAGGGTTTTACATTGCAATTCCTTTGATACCAAACATGATATTTCAACCTCTTCCTAAAGAAATGTTCTCCCTTATTAACCCCTTCAGCGCGTCGCGAATTTTCGCGCTGTGCTGAAGGTTCTAATGAGCCTATGGGCTCATGACGGAACGGTTCCGTCATGAGCACAGCTCGACCGACGCTCATGACCGAACCGTTCCGTCATGAGCATGGAAGGGGTTAAATGTAATAAGGTCACCCAATGGTGCTCTATGAGGGAAGTAGGCGATGCAGTAGTGAAAAACACACTTTAAAGTATTTCACTCCCAGGACATGTAAAGCTTAAAAGTACACGCCAACCTTTGAAATACAATGCACCTTGCCCTACGGGCTGTTTATAGCCTACCCTACGGGTGAGTTAAAAATGTATTAAAAAGGAAGCCTTATGCCTGGCAAAAGGTTTATTATGGCTGGTTGAATTGGCAGTTTAGAACTGCATAAAGACTGCAATGGCAGGCCAGAGACATGTTTTAAAAAGGCTACTTAAGTGGGTGGCACAGTAAGTGTTGCAGGCCCACTAGTATCATTCAATTTACAGGCCTTGGGTATGCATAGTACCACTTTTTCCCAGGGACTTAGAAGTAAGTATATGTGCTAATAGGGTGTGATCCATTCCTACCATGTTTAGAGGAGAGGGCACAAGCATGTTAGCACTATTTAGCAGTAGAAAAGTGCACAGAGTACTAAAAGACAATAAAAAGGTGTTCAGAAAAAAGGTGGAGTGAAGGCAAAAAAGGTTGGGGTGACCCAACAGAGAGGGTCAAGTCCAACACTTAGGTAATTTAATTGGCTTGCCTTAACAGAACACATCTGAATAGAACAGGTGAGGTTTAGGTCATTAATGGTAACAGTGCTTGAAGTATTTATTGTTGTAGTTTGTGAGTGAGAAAGTGCAGCAGAGTTAGAAACAGTGAACTGCTGAAACAGAGGTAATGTGGACTAGCTGCAATTTATAGGAGGTCCCTTGGCACTACACTGGGCTGATGTAAAAAAAATTCGGAGAGGAAGACACCAACACAAGACTCTTCCTTCTAACAAATATTGCTTGCTAAAAAATATTGCTAATTGCATAGATAATGCTCGTAAATCCTTTTACGAATAGCAATCAATTACAAACTCACACTAAAGTGTACTTTTTCCCTTGTGAATAAGGCACATAGTTAGATACCATCTATGCATCTCGCAGTGATTACATTGTCACCATTTTTCATCCACTGCTTTAAACATACATCTTTGTAAACATCCTTTTTAGTAAGGCATGCTTTTTAATGCTGGCTAGTCTTTTGATGGCTTACCAGTTTTTATTTTACCATACTTGTGTAATTCCTAATAGATATGAATGATTACACATGATTATATTTCTCTACTTCGTTGAATTACATGGATTTATTTACGATTCTCCATTACTTCTGCAGAAATATCTTGTTTAGCCAACTACCAAATACTGAGTAACTTTAAAGAAGTCCTCGTTCCCTTCTTTGGTGATCTATCAAAGTCTCATTTTAGTCGGATTCTGGTGTGAAACTGACAGAATATCTTTCCTGTCATCTCATTTTCCCAAGACCCGTTTTAGACCAGTTTAAAGTCTTCAGATGTCCACAGAACCTGGTAGTCCCTTTTTAATACACACACTTTCATTTTAAACATCCGACTTCAAGGCCAGTGGTATTGAAAGGCCTGTTCAAAAACTATGTCTTAGACCACGAGATTAAATCAGTAAAATATGACCTCGTATAAAATAACATTGTGCATAATATAAAATAATAGTACTCTGCCTAACTGAAGTTTCCCCATCACTGGAGCCAGGCTGTAAATTCCCCCGGTTATAATCGTTATTCAAAAGCGCACAGTGCCTGGGCTTCCGTTTTGGAAGAAATACACACTCAAGTGGTTAAATAATGCAATTTGAAAAGGAGGTATTTTGTGAAGGTCTGGGAACAGAGAATTTCTAATAGGGAAGCAATGAACAGATCCAAAAACAGTGTGAGGGAAATGCTTATAAAAAAAAAGACCTCTTCAAAACACAGACACAGTCGTTATTCAATGTTAACCACAAATGATGAAAGTTGTGAAAGAAATACTACAATATGCCGCAACTACTTTACGTTTTATGTTTTGGTAAGTTCAGTAGAATAATGTTGCGTTTACTGCTGAGAAATTGCAGGCAAGCTATCGCATCCCATTTTGCGTGACCATTTTTACGGTAATGTGGCGGCTGTTTCGTTTTTCTACCGATAAAATTGCTGAACTTATTTGTACACATTACTTACTATCATCGCTTTATACCATCTTGTGCTCTCATAACTTCCCTTCAACTTATTAGAGGTGAAGTTTATTTTCCTGTCGCACTTACAAAATAATGAATATATGATTTGTTCCCTGTTGCTAGGCTACCGGCTGGCCCTGAAATAACCTGACATGACTGTGCAAGAAAGCAGGCTACAATTAGTAGGGATGAGCTAGCAGAATACAAAGGCAAGTGCGAGCCATGTTAATGTTTGAGGCTACCGAATGTTCCTTTCCGTTCCTTTCAAAAGACACAAATCAGCAAAAAGAACTGAAATGAGGAGAACAATTTCTAAATTGTCAGAACACAATCCAGACTTTGCAGAAGCAAAGCATTGGCAGAGGCTGTCATGGTGATATACAAATAGGAAGTTCACAATTGCAATATGTGAATCTTCCAACACATGTAGCTCTTTTCACAAAATGTCCTGGTTCGGTGAAGCGTGTTGAACACCAGCTAAACACGGTTAAGTTGAGGAACACGGAAAATATGAGGTTCTCTATAGTGCGCGCACAACGTGACACTCTCTCCTCCCCATCAATTCCAACATTCATAACCACCCACTCCCTGCCATGCATAAGAATTCTCATAATTAGGTTATATTGTCCAAGGCGTAGATTTTATTCACATCAAATCAGATAATTCCATAAACCGCTATGAGAGTACAAGTATCCTACTTGAATATATAAACATTATACATGGAATCACACTCCTGCAACTTTCACATGTCAACGGCACTAAGAAATTGAAATTGACATTACTTTTAAGCATAGCATTAGGGTGATCATACTCCTGAACACTCTGCTGCGCACATTGTGCCGGCAGGCCACAATGAGCTACAGCAAACAGTTGCATTACTTGAAATCCAGGGCACTGCATAATGCACTGGCCCACCGTGGTACCTGAACTATGGCCTCACACTCTAGCAGCATTCACATGTCCATGGAACTAAGAGAATCAAATTGTCATTACAGTTAAGCTGAGCATTAAGTTGTCCATAGTCTTGAACCATCTACTGAGCACATTGTGCTGGCAGGCCAAAACGCGCTATAGCAAACAGTTGCCTTACTTGAAATCCAGGGCACCCCATATTGCACCAGCCCTCTGAGGTACCTGAACACAGGCAGCCTACCCAAGATTCAACTCATTCCATAAGTGGCAGGTTCGGGCAGTAGAGTTGAGGACCCCTGGCAGGCTGGTCCCCCTCCCCACCACCCCACTGCTCACTTCAATCCTACCCTCTTCTGGGGTCCCTCCAGTTACTAAAGCTCCATTGTTGTGCATGTCCCTTTGTTGTTAATTGTTAATTGTCAGAGCTCCGCCACAGGTTGAGACTCTCCCCGGCGCACTCGCCCTCCCCCCCTTGTCGCTGACTGTGCTCCAGAATAGCCCCTAGAATCGTGTTAATAAATATCTCAATCCCTTTTCCCGACAGATGCACTCCATTGTGATGGAACAACTCTGCTTTTCCCGGATGGAGCAATTTGTGCCTAATAGTACCCATTGAAGAACCATGTAGGATATTATGAATTGAAGAGTTCAGCTTATGGACTGATGTATTAATAGCCTTCGCCAGAGCCCCCCTAAGCCATACCGCTCTCGGTGTCACCTCTGACCACAAAATTAATGTGGTTGGTAAGTAATGTAGAATCCTGGCCAGGGCTAAAACAGGGCCTCTCTTACTCCTTGTCTGCCTAATGGCAGCATGTAATTTCCACCCAAGTGGATAACTAGAATGACCAGGCGAGGCACCGCTTCAGATTCTATCGCTTGTTGAAGCCGAACAAAGAGATCCTGTAACCACAGACCCCACACCCCAATACAGTGGTGAGCAAACCCAGTGGCCCCTTGTGTTACCTCCAAATAGGACCCATGAAAGTGCTGCTCAGCAATACTAATCAAGGAATACCCACACCAACAAACATGCACCGGTTTGCAGGAAAAAATTGAAACAGCAAAAGAAATGCTGTTCAATCATTACTAATTTGCTCCCTGGACATCAACCCACCCCCTAAACGAGACTTGGCCAGTTGTAATATTAAAAACATGCCGACTGCCAATGACCCACCCATTTGATGGCTTCTGCTGGCAGTCCTATTGCCGCTGCTGTGGTGGCTGCCCCTATGCGAAAGGAATGGGAGCTAAACTGCCCTGAATCCCCGCTCAGATATGTTAAGGCCTTTCCTACACACCTGAGTGAACTGGTAACGTGTCATTGGCATCCCATCCTTGTGCACTAGAAGCCTCATTAAGGCCCCCATTGGGCGTCCGTTAAGGTACTCCTTTGCCATCTCTACTGGACGGTATGCCACCTGATGCGCCATATGCAGCTTCACCCATGTGCTCCTCCCACACAAGTCTGTTTTTGACCCCCGGATCCTAAGATGGGTAGCTCCCCCCTCCAAAAGGATGTTCGCCATCCCAATACTCCTTCGCCTTGTTTAGATGCTGCTACCAAACCAGATATATGCAGAGCCTCAAAAAAGGCCAGTACATATGCAAGGCTGAACAGCTTCACCTCATATTGGGGCGGGCACATCGGCTGTAAGGCCCCTAAAAGCCTACCCAACCTCTCTATGTTTATAGGTCACCTCATGTCCTGCACTCCAGCTACCAATCGTTCCCAACCCTTGATGGCCTTTTGTACCCTGAAGTCCTTTGTGGGATCTCTGACTCCATGCAACCCAGTAAAGAAAGCAATGGCAGATAATTGCTTGCACACTAATGAGAGAGACTTCCCCAGTTCTTTCTGCCCTACAAGACATGAAGTGGTCTTGCTCCGCGGCTGCTCTGAATGCTGTGCTGTACACCCCCCAAGCCCACTTGTACATACATTTTGTTTGGGCTCGCCAGCGCTGTAGCAATTAGGTCTGTGGCAAAGTTATGTTATGTTATGTTAATATCGATTTATATAGCGCCAAATCACCAACAGGTCTCTTAGCGCTTGCTTTGGGAACCCGTCCTGGCTTTCCCTGCGAGATAACCCCTACTGGGCATCCCCAAGGTGAATACCAGGCATCCCATCGCGGTGGGCCGTAGTGGAGATTAAGCAAGCTATTGCCCAGAGTTGCAGAGTGTGAACCCATGATTCGAAAAGGCACCGAGGCGAAAATTATCGAGTCCATGGACATTTTTGAGCTCGGGAATTGAACCCTGGTCCCGGGTCTGACCTCTGCATCAGGGTCTGCCTCCTCTAACCAGTGAGCCACACTTCTCCACGAAGTGGGCCCTAAGCCTCCATAGCTTCTCTGGGAATTCCGCCATCAGTTCGTCTGCATGCGGCCATCGTGCCTTGAACCCTGTCAACTTAGATTGAGACAAAGCATCAGCCACTGTATTAGCCACACCAGGTGCATGTTTGGCAGCAAAATACACGTTATGCAAGAGACACAAGCGAATAAGAGTCTTTAGCAGCCGCAGCACCAAAGGACATTTTGCGCTCTGATTATTTTTATTTATTTATTTATTTATTTATTTATTTTTTAACACCTTTATTAGCATACTCAGGTCCATACACGGTTTTGCGCTCTGATTATTATTGGCCATGACCGCAGACATACTGTCTGACCAAAAAATTACCCGTGTGTTTGCCAAGGAAGCCCCCCAAAATGTGCAAGGTGACATTGATAGGAAACAATTCTAGAAAGGTGATGTTTCGTGTGAGCTTAGACGCTACCCATTCCTCTGGCCAATGCTTCATGCACCACCTAGAACCAAACACAGCTCCAAAATCAATGCTGCCTGCCACATCCGTTAGAGGGCTAACTCTGTTGCTGCATGCTGGTTGCTGCCATAATAGTGTTCCATTAAAATGTTCTAAGAACCCCCTCCATTTCTCCAAATCATCCCTGACATCTGCAGACAACCTTGTGTGATGGTGTTTAGCCCGTAGGTCGGACATCGCCCTTGCTATGTTTTTCGAAAAGACTCTCCCCATGGGAATCACTCTCAAGGCGAAGTTCAATTGGCCTACTAAGACCTGCTGCTGATGTAATGTAACTTTCCTGGCTGTGATGCAAGTGTTAACCGCATCCCTGAATATCCTTGCCTTCTCCTGTGGCAACCTACACTCCCCTGCCGCCGACTCTATTTCAATCCCCAGGAAACATAAACAGGTGGTGGGGCTTTCAGTCTTGTCTTCAGCTAACGGAACCCCAACACCAGGGCAAGCTGTCGGAAACCTTGCAGTGCCCTCCCTCACGCTTGGTCATCTGGGGGACCCATGAACAAGAAGTCGTCTAGGTAATGCACCACATTGTATGATATGTATAAACAAAAAGAATCCACAAGTAAGTGACAAGTGTTCTCTACAGTGGTGGGGAACACAAAGTGTTTTTAAAATACCCCTCACACACCAAAACGACCTTTGGTGTCATGATTCATCATTGGGGTCTTCGCACCCCTCTACGGGATGCGGCGTGCTTCTGCCTATGGCTGCGCGGGAGCACTTTTCCAATGACTATGCGTGGTGTGTGTGAGGGTTGGATGTCAGTGAGTGGTGAGGTTGTGTGTGAGTGATTTAAAAAGGTACCTGGCTCGTGGGGTAAAACTAAAAAAAAATTAATGGGCCCCCGGGCTGGTACTGTTAAAATAGTGAGACTAGAGGTGTCTATGTAGTGTTACGTACAATACCTCTTGGGTGTGTCGACATGTTTCGGAGATCAATTCCTTCTTCAGGACGGGGTGCACTACTTCCCACCTTACTCACGTATTTCTAAGTAAAAATATTGTTACATTTACAGAAAAGTGAAAATGTATGCAGGCTACATTGTACCTACAGTAATTATTTCAAAAGGTTCTCTGCTATTTGCCAACCTGGAAAAAAGGAAAAAGAACAAATTTGCCTTCTGCTCCTCATTGTTTGCATGGTTCAGTGACCTTGGAAAAATATATATATGGTGTGTGTTAAGATCACTAGACAGATATTGTCATTCTATTTGTGATGGTGACCCTGTATAGTTATCTATTTATTAATTCAATTATTAATGGATTATGTGCGAATACACACTAAGCCTACCAGCATTTATATCTGTATTCGGTGAGCACTACAATAATAATAAAACATTGTATAGAATTTTTAACATATGCAACGAATCTGCACTTGTAGTTGCTACCACATTATCTCTTGACGATGGACAGATTCCTGAATTCAGATCTAACTTGAGGTATGCACTCTTCGAATTCATTACGGTTAAACAAAATAGCTCAAAAACCAGACACGCATGTACCTAGTGAGAAACGCGAGTGTCCCAACCTCGCGCATGCTCACAAAGACATGAGGATCTCTTCAAAAGTGGATGTGCACCATTCTCTGAGACCGTGTGCGCATGTATCGACGGGGAGACATGAGTGTCCCCACCTCGCACAGGCTCACTTAAGCATAGGGTGTTTGGCAAACACGCATGCGCACCTAACGAGAAGCGCTTCTGCCGTAAATACAATGGAGACCTCTTAAAATGCTGGAACATCCAAACAAGGGCATATAACTTCCGGTCATCATGATCAATCAAGGCTACTTGAAACCAATTAGACCAGCAAGGAAGGTATAAATACCGCTCCCCACACGCACTACCGCATTCCCAGTGGAGCCGCGTGAGAGGTCACAAGGAGGGATTCTCCTTTAGGACTTGTGAGTATGACACTAGAACAACGGTGGTAGATCGTCATCATCTGTAAGTAACTGCCTTGCTGATATTATGTATTACTTATAGGTAGCAGATTGGCACGTCCAACCCCTTACGTTCTGAGGCTCATGAGGCGGATAAGATAGAGGAATCAAGTATGCATCCTAAAAACCTCTTTTTGTTCCCCCGCTCATAGTGGATAAGTCCCAGAAACACAGATGGACTAAGAATATAGAGCGTGTGTTTTATGTTTACTGTATGTTTGTCTTGTCTTAGTCCCTTTTTTTACAGGGTCACCATCACAAATAGAATGACAATATCTTTCTAGTGATCTTAACCCACACCATATATATATTTTTCCAAGGTCACTGAACCATGCAAACAATGAGGAGCAGAATGCAAATTTGTGAATTTTCCTTTTTTCCAGGTTGCGCAAATTGCAGAGAACCTTTTGAAATAATTGCTGTAGGTACACTGTAGCCTGCATACATTTTAACTTTTCGGTAAATTTAACAATATTTTTACTTAGAAATACAAGAGTAAGGTGGGAAGTAGTGCACCCCGTCCTGAAGAAGGAGTTGATCTCTGAAACACGTCGACGCACCCACGAGGTATTGTGCGTAACGCTACATAGACACCTCTAGTCTCACTGTTTTAACAGTACCAGCCTGGGGGCGCATTACAATTTTTTTTTAAGTTTTACCCCACGAGCCGGGTACCTTTTTAAATCACTCACACCCAACCCCACCACTCAATCACATCCAACCCTCACACACACCACGCATAGTCATTAGAAAAGTGCTCCCGCGCAGCCGTAGGTAGAAGCACGCCGCATCCCGTAGAGGGGTGTGAAGACCCCAATGATAAAGCATGACACCAAGGGTCCTTTTGGTGTGGGTGGATGGGAAGAAGGCAGAAAGTGGCCTCTATGTCTGACTTGCCCATTAGAGCCCCTTTACATAATCTCTGCAACTTAGTAATGGCGGCATCAAAGGTTGTGTACCGAAATGTGCAGTGTGCTTGGTCCAGGCCATCATTTACTGATAACCCAGTGGGGTGAGATAGGTTGTGAATTAAACAAAATTTGCCTGGCTCTTTTTTTGGAACCAACACCAGGGGTGAACACACCAAAGATGGGCAAGGTAAGGAACTAAAGGGACCTGAAACCCTCCCCGCGAGCACCTCCCCCATAATCTTGTCCCGGACCAACTCTCGGTGTTGCAGAACTGACTCTTGATTCTTAGGCGGGACTGATGAAGGGGTGCGCGGGAAGGAATGCAGAACCCATCATTGAAACAAAAATAAAGCATGTAAGCATTCTTGTGATTATTGTTTCAACTGAGCAGGTGCGTGAGTGAGTGCATGCGAATTGGTGAAGGGCGCTCACCATTATTGCTTGGGGAGCAGGCTTTTAAAGGGTGTTTGCTCCCTATGCGTGCTATGCTTTTTAAAGCACTTGAATTCTGGGTGTCCCTGCCCCCCGCAGAAAGAGAAAATGTGTTTAAACTTGCAGACTGCCCCCTCACTACATTCCTTTTTATTGTACTGCCAGAAGGCCAGTTTCTTGTCTCCCAAACTTCTGTTGAATCAAAAGGACTGAGACATTCTCCCAGGTGCCTGAGACATATTGAGCTCCGCATGCCAAATATTAATCTCCATCTGGCCCCATGCTATCTCAGGCCTAACCGCTTTCATCTGCTTAAATTTAATGTCATACTGCATCAACCCTGACCCTTGGAACTCAGATGCCGCCACGTGTATAAGGGACATGTACCCAAACAACTTTGGGGCTAAGGATGGAGTTTTCTCAGTTAGGATCGCCGCATAAATGGAAAACCCTGTTACCCAGATCCGCAAGGCCCACTCAACCCACACCGTTTTTGGCTTGAAATCTCTTTCCTTAGCTGCTTTGGGCCAACTTGGGACCACCCCCGCATTGATCAATTTAAAATGTTCACAAACTCTCCCGTGAATTTTTTCCCTCGTCTCAGCCAGAACATGTCAGGCAATGGCGGAAGGGGGGCCAGCACCAAAGATGTAGACCCAAATATCAATGGGGTCACCACTGGGGGCGAGTGAACCACACTCGCCCCCAGTGCAGCCTCTGAGGCAGAAGGCTGCGCTACTCCCAGGCCAGCCGTCACTGGAGTCACACCAGTGTGTGCCCATACTTGTGCTGCCACCCCCCATGTGCTCCGGTTGCTGTAACTGGTCTGGGTGGTGTTTGGACTGGCCCCCTCCCAACACAACCGGGGCCTGGTGGGCAACAGAGGTCCCTGCTTCTTGGCCCCCTGCCCTGAGTTCCGGATGGCACGCCTGGCCCATGCTTTGACGGTACTATTACACCTGCCATATTTATAGGGGGCTGCAGGGCTGCAGCGCTACCTGCTGCTTGTGACACTACTGGTGCTCCCCCTGATTGTGGTGCCCCTACAGATGCTGCTGTTGTGGAGACCGCCATGATGCTCTGCCCCACCGCGCCCTCTGTCTCATTAAGTATGGGCCCCAGCGCCGCTTGGGCCATGCTATGCGCTGCCAGGTCCTGAACCATTGACTCACCCCTCACAGTGGCTACCGCTTCAGATTGCGTGCATGGCTTGTCATGTTGCCCCCCCCCATATCGAATTGGGACCTTCTCCACCTGCTTTGGTGCCCTGCCGTCTGCTGTTGCTCTGGCTTGCCGGTCAGCTATTGCAGCGCTGCCTCCATTCCATGCAGCCTAGCCACCTCCAAAGCTCATTCAGGGCGTGAAAATCCTCCTGGCTCACGGAGCGCTTAGGTGCCATTTTACAATCTGCTAGTCAAAACAAAATATTTAACAACAAGGGGTGGTGATGGACAGAGTTTCTGAATTAAGCAGAATACTCTCACCCAGTCAAGAGATCAGGGCTAGATCCAACACCGTTTTTTAGCTCACTGCACCGTCCCAGCTCAGAACCTGGCTATATGCAAATTAGTCTGTTCCTGTCCCAGTGCATGATGGGAACAGGGCAAACCAAACTACCAAGCCAATTTTTACACTGGGAAGGAAACAAGCTTCTGGGGACCGGTTTCTGGCATTTCAGTCGTCGTCGGCCCGGCTTGCTAGAATCCTGATGGTGCAATGAGCAAGGGACTCACATCTGAGTATACCATTCCACGCTTATGGTGGACAAAATATGTAACAACAAGGGGTGGTGATGGACAGAGTTTCTGAATTAAGCAGAATACTTTCACCCAGTCAAGAGATCAGGGCTAGATCCAACACCGTTTTTTAGCTCACTGCGCCATCCCAGCTCAGAACCTGGCTATATGCAAATTAGTCTGTTCCTGTCCCAGTGCATGATGGGGAACAGGGCAAACCAAACTACCAAGCCAATTCTTACACTGGGAAGGAAACAAGCTTCTGGGGACCAGTTTCTGGCATTTCAGCCATCGTCGGCCCGGCTTGCTTGAATCCTGATGGTGCAATGAGCAAGGGACTCACATCTGAGTATACCCTTCAACGCTTATGGTGGACAAAATATTTAACAACAAGGGGTGGTGATGGACAGAGTTTCTGAATTAAGCAGAATACTCTCACCCAGTCAAGAGATCAGGGCTAGATCCAACACCGTTTTTTAGCTCACTGCACCATCCCAGCTCAGAACCTGGCTATATGCAAATTAGTCTGTTCCTGTCCCAGTGCATGATGGGAACAGGGCAAACCAAACTACCAAGCCAATTCTTACACTGGGAAGGAAACAAGCTTCCGTGGACCGATTTCTGGCATTTCAGCCGTCGTCAGCCCGGCTTGCTTGAATCCTGATGGTGCAATGAGCAAGGGACTCACATCTGAGTATACCCTTCCACGCTTATGGTGGACAAAATATTTAACAACAAGGGGTGGTGATGGACAGAGTTTCTAAATTACGCAGAATACTCTCACCCAGTCAAGAGATCAGGGCTAGATCCAACACCGTTTTTTAGCTCACTGCACCATCCCAGCTCAGAACCTGGCTATATGCAAATTAGCCTGTTCCTGTCCCAGTGCATGATGGGAACATGCATCTCCCACATCACCTGTCCACTGGATGGCTATCACCCCCGACTTCCACTTCTTACCAACTTAAGTTGAACTTCTGCCAAATGTGTGATGCACATATATGTTGCCTACCAAAAAGGAAGTAGTGTGCTGCCAGGGTAGTGGTTTTACCAACCATGTCCCACCACATACACAGAGTTATCAAGTGATGTGCCCAGGATCGCAGGGTACCAGTATACCCATCATTGGCCCTTGCAGGATGTAGGCATGCCTGGACAACCCTTCCACGCTGAGCAAATGCAGTGTAAAATTAAGTGAAAACCCATGGATGGTCCCCAAGCCAGACACTTTCCAAATTGACAAGAATTAGAGAGGTTATTATGAGTTCCTTAATTGTTATATTTAAGTAACAGGGACTGTACCAATCCAAATCCTTTATCTAGAGCCCCTGTAAGATTGTTAACAAAAAGTTTTTATTGAGACAGAATTGCTATTTGATGAGTATTTCAGGAAACAGAGCCTGTGTTAATACTTCCCCCATATGTGACCTGAAATTGTAAATAAATGCACCGATTAACCTTTTGGTATGCACGCACTGCCACACTTGAATACGCCTAATGGGAGCCTGCCCCATAACATGCCTTGTGAGACGCGTGCAGCTGATGCTCCTGTTGCCGGTGTTGTGTAATAACTGGTATCCCCTTGGGATCGTGTATCCCCTTCACTTCGGCCGTCTTCGGAGAATTAACTCAGCCCGGGCAGGATCAGACAGAAGCAGTCGATCTCTGCTCTGGCTGAGCACAGGGATACACGATTTCATGGGATACCAGACAGGCTCAAGCTATAAATTAACGTGTTTCTCTGAATACTGGAGCCACTGCTACACAAGAGACAGGAAGCAAATCGAAAGCTGTACAAAGAACAAAAGGTTACATAAATGAACATTAAATTCATACACAGAGTCGAAGTGAAAGAATGGAATGCTTATTTTCCAAGCAAATCGCAACAAGTACATGGAAGAAAGGTGAAATAAATGAACATTAAATAAATGCACGCACGGAGTCACAGTGAAAGAATGGATTTTTTTTTGGCAAGCAGTACAAAGAAGGAAGCAGTGACATAAATGAAAATTCAATAAATACATGCACGAATCAGAGTGAAAGAAGGGAATTTTTATTCTTTGAAGAAAGTTACAAGTAGTACAAAGAAAAAAGCGTGAAATAAATTAAAATTAAACACATGTACGAGTCAGAGTGGAAGAAACGATTTTTTTTTTAAACAAATCCCAAGTAGTACAAAGAAGGAAAAGTGAAATGGGTGAAAATTAAACATATTCGCAGAGTCGGAGTGAAAGAATGGAATTTTTATTTTTGAGATGGAATCACATTGTAAATTAAAACATGAGGAGAGAGAATGACAGAGCAGGGAACATAGCTGAAAAGGTTTTAGATTGCTATGTATGCACTTCTCATAAATTCAGTGTAATTATGAGTGACATTTCAACAACTATCAATCAATCAATCAATCAATAATTTGTAAAGTGCACCACTTACCTGTGAGAGTCTCTAGGCGCTGGGGGGAGGGGGGAATAGGGGGCTGGGGGTTGCTACTTCTCGAACAGCCAGGTCTTGAGGCATCTCCTGAAGGTCAGTAGGTTCTGGGTCTGCCATAGGTCGATGGGGAGGGTGTTCCATGTTTTGGCGACAAGGTGGGAGAACGATCTTCTGCCGGTGGTCATTCTTCGGATGCCTGGGATGGTGGCGAGGGCGAGGTTAGCGGAGCAGAGCTGGCGGTACAGGGTGTAGAAGGTGAGTTGTGTGTTGAGGTACCCTGGGCCGGCGTTTTGGAGGGCCTTGTGGGCGTGGGCGTGGGTGAGGAGCTTGAAGGATATCCTCTTGTTGACGGGGAGTCAGTGTAGGTCTCTCAGGTGTTTTGTGATGTGGCAGGGGATGTCGAGGATGAGGCGTGCAGAGGCGTTCTGTATGCGTTGGAGTCGCATCTGGAGTTTAGGCTCCTGCTTAGAGTGCGTTCCCGTAGTCCAGTTTGCTGCTGACGAGGGCCTGGTTGACCGTCCATCTGGTCTTGTGGGGTTCCATTTGTAGATATTGCGGAGCATATGGAGGGTGATGAAGCAGGAGGATGAGACCTTGTTGACTTGCTGGGTCATTGATAGCGATGAGTCTAGGATGATTCCCTGGTCGCATGCGTGGTCGGTGGGTTTCGGTGCGGCTCCCAGTTTTGCCGGCCATCAGAGTCATCCCAGGCGGAGGGAGTGGATCCGAGGATGAGGACCTCCGTCTTGTCCGAGTTCAGCTTCAGACAGCTGTTCTTCATCCATTCGGCGATGGCATTCATTCCCTCGTGGACGATGGTTTTGGCTGTGGTGGGGTCATTGGTGATGTAGAGGATCAGCTGGGTGTCGACAGTGTATGAGATGATGTTGAGGTGGTGCAATCGGACGATGTTGGTGAGCAGTGCCATGTGGACTTGAAGAGTGTCGGGCTGAGTGAGGATCCTCGGGGTACGCCGGGGATGATCTTGGTGGCTTCCGAGCGAAAGGGGGGGACACTCTGTGTTCTGCCGATGAAGAAATAGGTGGTCCAGTCCAGTTCTTTATCGCAGATCCTTGCGTTGTGGAGGCGTGTGTGTAGGGTGTGGAGGCAGACAGTGTTGAAGGCGGCGACAGATCCAGGAGAATAAGGGCCACGCTTTCACTGCTGTCTAACAGGGTCCTCATGTCATCGGTGGCGGCGATGAAAGCGGTTTCAGTGCTGTGGTTGCTGCTGAATCTCGATTGGGATGCGTCTAGAGCATTGCTCTCTTCAAGGAAGCGTGTCAGTTGCTTGTTTAAAAAAAAAAAATATGTGCTTTTTTAAAACATAAGCATGTCACATGAAATTGTCCTGTATAAACAAAGAGATTCTATCAATACGTGATGGTGATATTTTTATTTTTATTTTTGATGTATTTCAGTGAAAAAAACTCTCTCTTATACAGTGGAAAGATGAGAGCATTTGTGTGCTTTTTAAAATACCCCTCACACACTAAAAAAATCCAATAGTGTCATGCTTCATCATGGGGGTCTTCCCGTCCCTCTACGGTGCGGGGCGTGCTACGACCTACGGACTACGCGGGAGCACTAGGTATTTGTGACAAAGGCTATGTGATGGTGCAGGAGTGTCAGTGATGTGTAGGGACCTAACTAGTGAAAGTGAAAAAAATTAAAAATTAAAAATTCCCTGGCTAGTAGAAAAAATTGTTTATTCACTTCTCTGGCTGGGAATATTAAGAAGGGGGTTTTGTGGTAGAGCAGTTAGCTTGCTACCTGGTCAACATGTTTCGTAGGCAGTCCCCTACTGCCTACTCATCAGGACCTTCTAATGGTCCCTACTGGGAAATGCTCGGTTAATAAGATGGTAAGCCTATTGTCCTACAAACTGGCAGCAAAAATCGGCTGCTAGTTTGGACTATGGGGCATGAGCTGGCCCATTTGAAAACTTAGTAGTTTCTCAATTTATGTAAAAAATATTGACCTATTGCGGTCTCTGTAAAATAAAATGGAAAAAGAGACAAAGCACAATGAATATACTCGTATCGGGTACTCATACACATGATTTAGTATCCAAAATACCACTATTTGTTGGCAAGTTCACATACAAGAAGCACGCACTACAGGCTTCATATGTGGGGGGGGCGGAATAATACCGCTCCCCTGATTATTCAATTTGTTGGCCTCACTGTTGTGAGGGCTATGTCATCTCTAAATGCACACACACACGTTACTCAATGTAGACAGACAGCATTTCTAAAAAGGAAAGGATCATAGGAGACCGATTACACTCTCAATTAAAAACAATGCACATCTTAGCTATGTGCGCAAAAGTCACCCGGGCAAAGTAAAGATGTTAATACATACTCTTTGAACACAAGTTTCATGCCCCATGAGTCGGCAGACGAAGGGTTTTTCGTCTGCCAACTCATGGGGTCAATAAACTGCCGACTCATAGAAGTGAATAAACTATTTTTTCTACTAGCCAGGGAATTTTTAATTTTTAATTTTTTTCACTTTCACTAGTTAGGTCCCTACACATCACTGACACTCCTGCACCATCACATAGCCTTTGTCACAAATACCTAGTGCCCCCGCGTAGTCCGTAGGTCGTAGCACGCCCCGCCCCGTAGAGGGACGGGAAGACCCCCATGATGAAGCATGACACTATTGGATTTTTTTAGTGTGTGAGGGGTATTTTAAAAAGCACACAAATGCTCTCATCTTTCCACTGTATAAGAGTTTTTTTCACTGAAATACATCAAAAATCTAAATAAAAATAAAAATATCACCATCACGTATTGATAGAATCTCTTTGTTTATACAAGACTTGTCAGGAGGGTGATTCTATCATTGCCTCTACACTTCCTCTTTTGTTTTGGAACATGAAATTGTCCACCATACCCTTCCCCCCTCCTCCCTCCACCCATCCCTCCCAGAAACTCACATAAAAACACTACACATGGATACAGTGATGCTCCACCTATCGCAACATTGCACATTGCCGTCTATATCCTCCCCTGCATGCACCAGGACAACAGTGTGGCCTGACCTCCTTCTTTCACAGTCCTCAATCCAGACCATAATAGCGTCTCCATTTCCCCCACACTCTTTGAACTTCTTAGGGCAACCTCTAGCTTTGTATGTGACCCTCTCTGCTGCCATGTAAATATCCATGCCTCATCTCCATTCATCTAGTGAAGGAGGTATGGGAGCGCCCCAAGCTCTAGCCACATCTTTTTTAGCTACCACCAAAGCCAGGGTAAGGAAAATCAAGAGTGGGCGATTCAGATCTACTTCATTTGTTATACCCAACAGAACCAGTTTAGGCACCACTGGGAGGGGCGTTTCCAGTATGTCACTTAATTCACTTAATACCTTGGCCCAGTAGTCCTTGATTACACGGCAGTCCCAAATGGTATGATTTAAGTCTCCCTTCACATACCCACAACACAGACAGTTAGGAGCACTGTTCCACCCCATCCGGTGCAATCGGTGTCTATAGTAATACATTCTATGGAGGATTTTAAATTGTATGAGTCAACGCCGAGACTTTATCGTGATTTCCTCTGGGGTGCATCACGGCTGTCTCCCAGTCAAGTGTGTCCATCTCCCCCAGATTTAGTTCCCACGTTCCTTTCAATTTCCCCAGTCTGTCAGGCATATTGTTAATCAACTTTGTTATAGGTCAGGGAAACTAGTTTAGTCGGGACGTGCTCCTGCAGCAGATGGCCCTCAAGCGGTGCATACTCCGGCAGGGGACATGTGAGCACCGTCTCTGCCCTCCATGCATGACATACCTGCTCGTATTTCAAGTACTGAGTATGATGCAATCCATACTCCACCCTCAACGCCTGGAAGGACTTCAGAGCTCCCCTTTTCAGCAGATCTCCCAGAACAGAGGTACCAATGTCATCCCACCTTTTAAACCCCTTCAGTTTATGCAATTCCTTTAACCATGTACAGTGCCATTTCGGTGTTTCTTTAGTCGGTTTGTGTACCCAGTCAATCCTCTTGGCCGCCCTCTCCCATGTCTCCACAGTCACACGCATTGCTGAGAGTAGTCTTTCCCTTCCCCTGCCTTCATATATGTAATGCAGACAGGTGCGCTGCGCTATTGTCCCTCTCTCCAATCTATATGTGGGGTGATCGGCCGGGGCATGGAGCCAGTCATTCATTGGTGATAAATGTTCCGCCCAATAATACACCTCAAGATTGGGTAAGGAGATCCCTCCATTATATTTGTTCCTCTGCAGTGTCCCTAGGGCTATTCTAGGATGTTTCCCCAGCCAAAGCAACGACCGGAGCTCTTCATTTATATCTTGAAAAACCTGTCGGGGAAGGGGGAATACTCATTCTGTAGGGCGTACAAGAACCGTGGCAGGGTTATCATCTTGAACATTGCTGCACGTCCTAAAATCGTGAGAGGGAGGGTCTTCCATCTAGCTGCGTCACTAGTAAAGTTTGTGAGCATTCAATCGATTTTATTTTGATATGAGAGTGATCGGTCCTTCGTCATAGATATCCCCAGATATGTAAACCCCTTGCCCGTGACCCGAAGCGCGTCAGGCATGGGTAGGCCATACCTCCTCCCCCCTAGGGCTGTACAGGATTGACTTATACCAATTTTTTTGTGTATCCTGAATGGGAGCCGTAGTGGCCCAGCAGGGTAAATAGTTGTGGTGTCGAGACCTCTGGGTGGGTGACATATAGGAGGATGTCATCCTCATTTAGCGATATTTTCTCCTCAACCGTATCGATCCGGTCAGTTTTAATCCCTCTTATCCATATGTCGAGTCTTATCTCACACACTACTATTTCTATGGTAAGGGCAAACAATAGCGGTGATAGAGGGCATCCCTGCCGGGTCCCTCTCCGTATGGGAAAATCCGCTGACAACACCCCATTGACCTTTACCCTCACTCTCGGGACAGTATAAAGGAGGACGCCCCACCTCCTAAACTTAGGACCAAAGCTAAACTTAAGCAATACTCCCTCCAGGAAGGGCCAGTGTTCTGCGTCAAACACTTTTTCGGCGTCCAAAGATAAGAACACATGGGAGTCCTGATGGTCACACACCTCCATCAACCAATAATGAGTTCTCTTCAAATTTAACCTGGATGCCCTATCTGGCAGGAAGCCGGTCTGATACAGATGGACCAGATCTGGAATCACGCGTCTCAGCCGCAGCGCCAGAATCGTCGCCAGGAGTTTAGCCTCCACGTTTAGTAGAGAAATGGGGCGATACGACGCGCACTCCTCCGGCGGCTTACCTTATTTATAGATTGGTACAATAGTGGCCATATGTTGATCCGGAGGCAGCGTGCCTTCCTGTACCGTCCCTAAGAACAAGGCCAGCAGGTGATAAGTATGTAGGTCCGCCGTTTTTTGGAAGAATTCTGCGTGGAACCCGTTTGGTCCAGGTGATTTCCCCGGGCGAAGTCTGGCTAGGGCCTCCCTGACCTCTGTGACTGTTAAATCTTCCTCCAGACTCGCCTGATCTTCATCCGCTAAAATGGGGGCCTCAATACTGTCTAGATAGTGCCCTACATCCTCTGTCGAGCCTATGTCTCTGACCTTGTAGAACTCCTCTTGGTAGTCAGCGAATGCCTGCGCTGTCTGGACATCAGTCCGCCTAATATGACCCTGGCTATCTGACACTTGTTCCACCCATCTCACATCCTGCTCTTTACGACTCAGCCTCGCCAAGAGTTTCCCAGACGTATCCCCCACATCATACAATCTATGTAAAGTCGCCTGTGCCTGTGTTTTGGCTTCATCCGTCACCAGGGCCTTGTATTGCTGCTGTGTATTCACTAATAGTCTAAGAGATTGAGCGACACGATCTACCACGTGCCGCCGCTCTAGCTCCAAAATACGAGTTTCCAGGTCATGTAGTTCGCACTGCTTCCCCATCTTTTCCCCTGCTAACCTGTTTTGGGCCCTATCACGCATGACCGTCTTAAAAGCTTTGCATAGTATCACCCCTGACTGTACCGATCCTAGATTTTCTGTGAAGTACACCTTCATGTCCGCCCTAAATCCTCGCAGTAAGTCCTTATTCTGGAGGTCCCATGCCGTCAGTCGCCAGGTCCTGCTCTCTGTTCTGTGTGTCCTCCCTAATACCACCAGAGGAGGTGAGTGGTCCGAGGTTCCCCGCACCTAATATTCTGGCTTATTCTTCGTGCTAAGAGCATGGTGGGGAAGGAATACATAGCCCAATCTGGAAAACACCTTGGGAGCCCCTAAAAAATAAGAGTAAGTTCTAGCGTCCGGGTGGAGCCATCTCCAGGTGTCCGTCAATCCTAGCATGTCGATGCACTTCGCCAGGGGGTACAGTGGTTGGGTATCAGTCCGCTCCTTTTACCTGTCCAATGGAGCGTACATAACATCATTGAAGTCCCCTCCCACTACATGAAGTGTGTCTGGCGTATTCAAAAGGATATCAGCTAAACCAACAAGGGTTCTAGCCTGAAGTTTTGGTGGTGCATAAACATAAATTATTGTGACCTTCTGACGTCCCCATGTTCCCGTAATCCCCACATAAGTGCCTTGCGGGTTTGTCCATGTTCGTGTGACTGCAAAAGGGGGGGACTTCTTAATCAGTATGGCAACCCCTCTAGAGCCCGACATGTACCCAGCATGGGCCAGAACCTTGAACGATCCCCTGGCAAGGAACCCGCATCGTGTACCATGTAAAGGGTCTCCTGCCACAGGACTATGTCTGGGGCTACCCTTCTAACATATGACATAACCAACCCTCTTTTTATCTTGTTGCCCAGGCCATTCACGTTCCGTGTAAGGATTCAGACACTGCCACTGTCTTGCGTGGACGTTCCCGGGCTACCCAACACCGCAGGGGACATTAGTCCTGACTCGCTCATGCAAAGGCAGGCGTCTGGTGTGTGGTATGCAGGTGTATGGATCATTTCCGTTTGTGACATGCTTTAAAAAGTTAACTGTGAACCTCCCAACACTCATCCAAAACCCCCCTCCCTTCCCCGTAAGCAATGTAGCTCCACCCCGATAACGCCCCCTACCCACCTCCCTCTCCCATCCAGTCGTATCGCCATCCAAAAGACAGAGATAAAGCTTTCCAGGTGAAGGAGGTCTGTTGCCCACCCAATCTCACCCCACAATATGAGAAACCTGCTCTAAGTCTCTAACAAAGGAACATGTAAAGGTAGAAGCACAAGCAGGTAAGAACAAGAAAGAAAGTTAGACAAAAAGAACAAAGCAAACAGAAGGGGGTGTCCAAATTGTGTGCTCCTTGGCCACATAGTCAATACTCAGTCAGCCATTACTGTCCCATCTTCATGAATTGGAGTCCAGGGGGTCCCCCTGAGAAGACGCTGTCCCTTGTGTAGTCTCCTGTTCCATATCATTTAATGCTACTACCAGGGGATGTAGTTATTGCTCTTCCGATTCTTCTCCCTCGGAGGAGGTACCTCCAGGTTCTCCCTCCCCTTCCGACTGTGCTTTTTCCAAAAGGCAGCGGAACCTGGACACCCATCGGCCAATTAGAATCGAGAGAGGCCGTGCTCCGCCTCCTCCACCGTACAGATCCGGATTTGGGATATGGGGTTACAGCCAGGTTCCGACTTCCGTGTCTCTGCCTCAGTCTCGTTGGTTTTGGCGATCCTCTTGGGCCTTCCATGGATCTCCCCATAGCATATAAGTTGGCAGGGTATGCTCAGACGTGAGTCCCTTGCTCACTTTGCCACTGGATTCAAGCAAGCCGGGCTGAAGACGGCTGGAATACCAGAAATCGGTCCTCAGAAACTTTTTTCCGGTCCAGGGAAGACATGGCTTGGCAGTTCGGGCTAGACTGTTCCCATGAGGCACAGGGTCAGACTGATTTGCATGTGGCCATGTCTGAACTGGGGTAGTAGAGTGGGCTAAAGAACGGTGATGGATTAAACCCAGATCTGTTGACTGGGTGTGAGTGTTTGATTGGTTCAGATGCTCCATCCTTCCCCGCCCCCTTTTGTACCGCTTTGTTCGCCATAAGTTGGCAGGGTATGCTCAGACGTGAGTCGCTTGCTCACTTTGCCACTGGATTCAAGCAAGCCGGGCTGAAGACGGCTGGAATGCCAGAAACCGGTCCTTGGAAGCTTCTTTCCGGTCCAGGGAAGACATGGCTTGGCAGTTCGGGCTGAACTGCTGCCATGAGGCACAGGGTCAGACTGATTTGCATATGGCCATGTCTGAACTGGGGTGGCCGAGTGGGCTAAAGAACGGTGATGGATTAAACCTAGATCTGTTGACTGGGTGTGAGTGTTTGATTGGTTCAGATGCTCCGTCCATCACCACCCCCTTTTGTACCGCTTTGTTCGCCATAAGTTGGCAGGGTATGCTCAGACGTGAGTCCCTTGCTCACTTTGCCACTGGATTCAAGCAAGCCGGGCTGAAGACGGCTGGAATGCCAGAAACCGGTCCTCGGAAGCTTTTTTCCGGTCCAGGGAAGACATGGCTTGGCAGCTCGGGCTGGACTGTTCCCATGAGGCACAGGGTCAGACTTATTTGCATATGGCCATGTCTGAACTGGGGTGGCAGAGTGGGCTAAAGAACGGGGATGGATTAAACCCAGATCTGTTGACTGGGTGTGAGTGTTTGATTGGTTCAGATGCTCTGTCCATCAGCACCCCCTTTTGTACCGCTTTGTTAATGTGTAGGCCTACTCACCTGCGGCAGTCTTGTGTGCAGGGGGTGTACCAGGGCAGTCCTATGTGGAAGGGAAGTATGGAAGCGGGGATGCTGGGTGTAGAGTGGGAGAGTGTATGGGTTTCTCTGGTGTTTTTCGAGGGTGTAGGTGAAAGATTCTCAGTGTAGGCAGGGTTCTCATGCAGGGTCTCTTACTTCTTGTGGCGCTGCAGATAACTGCTGTTTTTCTTCTGTGAAGCGCCGGGAGGGCAGCATGCTATTTCTGGGGTTAGGTGCTAAGTGCAAACCTCTTCATCCCTGTGGCGGCCATAACCTACTGAGTGCATGAGTATAATCCATAACTTGTTTTTCCAGCCTGCTCTTTGGGAATTCAAGACCAAACCGACTGGGGAAGCTAGTACTCTCCCACGTGGAGCGAGATTACGTTTCAAGGTGGGGGCGCAGGTTCCCCTACCTGCTGCTGGTGTAGTCACACTTTCTCCCTCCTGGGTGCTGCTGTCTTCAGAGTCGGCTGCAGCCGTGCTTTTTCAGGAGTCGAGTTAACGTCTCCTTGCCAGCTGCACCACAGCATGCATTCTGAGATGAGTTCAGTGACGCCTGTCAGACACCACCAATGCTGCGGCTATCTGGACTGTGATGAGACTGGCCACATGTCAAAAGACTGTCACATTATTCCATTACTGTCACATTTTCGCTCTCACGTGCCTGCTCGCCAACATTTAAAGAGAGCGAGTCTCTTGATAGAAGCTCTTGGCCATCATTTTAACACTGACTGTGAAGTGCCATCATGTGACGAGTCTCACAGTGAGTAAAACGTTTAACCTGAATGGATAGCCGGTGTCAAGGGGAAGTGAAAAACCTTGCTACATTGCAGCCTCTGCTCTCAGCGTTCCTAAGCCAGCCCAGTCATGAGCTAAGCCAGCCGCCCCAAGCCTGCGCGAGCGGAGCAAACCGTGAGCTGCAATCTGGAATTAAGTTTCTATCAGAGCACTAATCGCACTCTGGATTGATACTGAGTCACTACAAATACATGACTTTCCATCTCGGTGCAGTAATGCATACCACCATACTAAAATGCGTTAGTCTAACACCTGATGCGTGCTAAATGGCAGAGTTGAGGGAAACAATGGCAGAGATTAAAAAACCTAAAAGGGTAAAACCCATCAAAATGGGAGGAATATTAAAGTGTGAGGGATAGCAAAAAGGCAATGGAAAAAAGCAGGATAGGAAAATGGAGAAATAAAACATTTCAGTTTATGCACAATGAACTATTTACAAAACTGTTTACAAAACATATAACTGACACTGCATGCACTCTGACTCTAGGCTTGACCTAAAAAAAAGATATGACACAGTTGTAACCCTTTTTTTTAATTACTGGTGGGTTAGGAGGGAAGGCAGGGGATACAAGGAGGGAGGGAAGGAATTGGTGTAGGGGCAACATGGACTATGAAGGGTGTGGAAATTAAAGCACGTTTTTTTTAGGCTACAAGTACAGTTCTGCCAAGTAGCATGCATCAATGGTTAGACGAATGCAGTTTAGCATGGAAGTCCTCATCACCACACTAAAATGCTTAGTCATGCATTTATATCCTATCACAGCGGCACTACTGGGCATAAGAAATTACAAATAGAATCAGACCATTGCCAAAGCGGGAAAGCGGGTGCCTGCAGACAATGTTTGCAAACTGTGCTGCTAGTGAGCCTACATTATACACTGCCACCTTCAAAGTTGAGTTTCTTCTCTACTAATAATGAGCACAAATTGTCATCACACAGCATAGGGCAACCTCAGGCTTTGGCTGCAGGACAAAGTAAAGCTAAGCCTCAGGAACCAAGCCATGTGACATCCCATGGATAAGTCTGTGAAACAGAGTCTTACAATTACATCCTCTCTTGAGAGTAGTAATGACACTGGGACTACACTGCAGTGCACTGCTCCTTGCTCAGACTGAGAGTGATGATGAATCCAGGGGGCGACGACTTGCCCTGTTGTATCTCAAAAACTGCCGGCACCTGCTTGGCACCGTCAGTGACAGTTAACTCAATTCCATAAAGTCAGTGATTGGATGATGATTGGCAAGTGACCCAGCAACTGGTGGGCAAAATTATTTTTTGGTGTTACTGCACAATGTGTGCTCCCCTGCAGGCATAGAGTGAGTGGGGCTGTCGGCACCTCTCAGACCACGCAGCGCTATAGACACCCGGCCTCATTAGCAGTGCTTTGTTGTACTACCTATTATTTTATAGCAGATTACAGTATCTTTTCAGATTTTTTGCATCAATCCCACAAGATTTTACATCCAGTTCCCTTAGGGGATACCATATATAATGGTCTATACCCACTATAATATCTGCTATTCCCTGTGTTTCTTCTGTTAGAACTTACCAGTGCTCAAATCGACATGGATTTATGTTGGATGGGTGAGCACAGTATTTCTATGCCGAATAGCTACCTTCTTTTGCTTTCCAACATCGTTTACTATGGGGATACTGACTTTTATGGCTCACGTATTGCTGTAATATCTCTTATCCCCAATGTTTCACGACTTGCGCTTTAACCATTGGCCACTTGAAGTTGTATTTTATTTGATAGCAGAAAACAGTATCTTTTCAGATTTTTTACATCATTCCACAAGATTTAACATCAGGTTCCCTTAGGGGATACTAAATATTATGGCTCACACATTTCTGTGATATCTTGTATCCCCTAGGTTTCATGGGTTACCCTTCAGGCAGTGACCACTTGAAGCTACTCTTCTCTTGCCACACGAATAGGATAGGGACCTCCTTTCTTCGATTCCCTACACATAGAGAGGGATTCACCTACAGCCCTGAAGAAAGTCCTGGACCTTTATGGCCCGTTTGGACTGAAACATGTCGGCACTAGGGTCTTAGGACCATTAAAATCAAAAAAAGACCCATTTTTTAGAATTTTTATTGACCCAAACAGACCCAGGAATAAAGGGAAACCAGGGGTCTTATTTAGGTTTTTTTTTATATTTAAGTCCCCCATCTTTCATCTATCTGAAGAGCTACCCAACACTGTGGTTGAGCCCACCTTGACTTCTAGTGGTCGGGGTGACCCGATGATGAAGCATGACACCACTAGGGTTTGTGAGGATAACTAAAAAAACTATGGTCTTTCCCCCCAATACACAGACATGACTAGCATGACCCTCATACCTTAAGTGGGTAAGTGTGCAATCCTCACTACCACATATAGTGTAATTTATCCTCATATTACACACTACCTGGCACCTTGTCATGATATAGTGTGATTGGAGTATTTTTTGTGAAACATATTTCCCAGGGAGGACATACTCCAGTCTTTTTCCTCTCCAAAACCCCGCGACCACTGGAAAGTGCACTAGTGGCCTTTTATGTTAATCACAGTACTTCTATGCCAAATAGCGACCTACCCTTTGCTTTCCAACATCGTTTACTATGGGGATACCAAAAATTATGGCTCACACATTGTTGTAATATCTTGTATCCCCTATGTTTCATCAGTTACCCTTTTCCCAGTGACCACTTGAAGTTACCTTTTATTTGATAGCAGACTACAGTAACCTTTAACATTTTTTACATCATTCCATGAGATTTTACAACCAGTTTGTTTAAGGGATGCCAAATATAATGGCCTATAACGGCTATAATATCTGGTCTTTCTTGGTTAAGAACTTACTAGGATTCAGTTAGATATGGTCTTATGTTGGATGGGTGAGCGCAGTGTTTCTATGCCAAATAGCAGCCTTCCTTTTGCCTTCCAACATCGTTTAACATGGAGATACCAAATATTATGACTCATGCATTGCTGTAATATCTTGTATCCCCTATGGGTTACACTTTAGCCATTTACCACTTGAAGTTGTTTTCTACTTGATAGCAGACTACAGTATGTTTTCACATTCAGTACATCATTCCACAAGATTGTGTGTACGGTTCCCTTAGGTGATATCATATATTAGAGCCTATACAGGCTATTATATTTGGTATCCCCTGTGTTTCTTGGGTTAGAACATAACAATATTCAATTTGACATGGTCCTGTGTTGAAAAGGTGAGCACAGTATTTCTATGCCAACTATCACCCTCCCTTTTGCTGTCCAACATCATTTACTCTGGGGATATCAAACATTATGGCTCACACATTGCTGTAATATCTTGTATGCACATACGTTTCATGGGTTATGCTTTAGACATTGACCACCTGAAGTTGTCTTTTATTTGATAGCAGACTACAGTATCTTTTCAGATGTTCTACATCATTCCACAAGATTGTAAATCCTGTTCCCTTAGGGGATACTAAATAATATGGCTCATGCATTGCTGTTATATCTTGTCTAAGTTTCATGGGTTACCCTTTAGCTATTGACCACTTGAAGTCGACTTTTACTTGATAGCAGACTACAGTAACTTTTCAAATGTTTTACTTCATTTCACAAGAATGTACGTTCAGTTCCCTTTGAGGATACCATATATAATGGCCTATACCGGCTATAATATCTGGTATCCCCTGTATTTCTGAGGTTAGAACTTACCAGTATTCAAATTGATATGGCCTTATGTTGGATGGGTGAGCACAGTACTTCTATGCCAAATAGCGCCCTTCCTTTTGCTTTCCAATATCGTTCACTATTGGGATACCAAATATTATGGCTCACGCATTGCTGTAATATCTCGTATCCCCTATGTTTCATGGGTTCCCCTTTAGACATCGGCCACTTGAAGTTGTCTTTTATTTGATAGCAGACAACAGTATTTTTTTATATTTTTTACATCATTCCACAAGATTGTACGCCTGGTTCCCTTAGGGGACACCATATATAATGGCCCATACCTTCTATAATATTTGGTATCGCCTGCGTTTCTTGGGTTAGAACTTACCAGGATTCAATTTGACATAGTCTTATGTTGGATGGGTGAACACAGTACTTCAGTGTCGAAAATGAGGCCTTCCTTTTGCTTTCCAACATCGTTTACTATGGGGATACCAAATATTATTGCTCAAGCATTGCTGTAATATCTCATATCCCCCATGTTTTGTGGTGTTCATATCTAGGACCCTAATTCGATATTCCCGATTTATGTCCTTGTGAGGTTATAATAAATAATGTCCTGACAACGGCATAAGAATCAGAGTCATATTTAGTAATAGCCCATGCAATCCTAAGCACAGCACGGCTCCCATCGACTCCTAGAAAGCACAACGCGTTCTTTAAACAAACCAAGCCTTCAGCAGCCTGGGAAAACCCCCCATGCTTTTGTTTTGATTTGAACAAGAACTCCTGAAGTCCTGCAAGAACTGTTAGTTCTTGGTGACGTCTTATGTCCAAACTTACGTCAAACCCGGCACCTTTCAGGTATAAAATACCAACAGTTGCCTTAAGCAAACATACAGTGGTTTGGAGCAGTGCAGCCATCTACTTGCCCGAGAGCCCAGCTGATGCGAGTGCCCGCGGAAGCCGCCCCTCCTGTTTGACGCACTGAGAGAGACGTTGTATTTTTCTCCAGCCGAGAAAATCCAGCTCCGGTGTTTCCAGCCTACCCTTGCGGATTGCTGGAATATCGAGTCCTGAGGAAAGAGATACCAGACCTCCCACATTCTATTACCAAGGTACCGAGCTGACTAAACCCTTAGGAGAATTCTTGATGCAGATTCTTGGCAAAACTTTCTTAACCAACTTAACTCAACCTCACTACTTACTTGTCCCTTCCCGAGTATTAGGCTTAGGTCAGGTACACCGGGGTAGGCTTATTTAGAAGCACCAGTTGAGTATTTTAGTCAAGGTATTTGTGTATGTATATATTTTATCCATTTTAAAGTATCATATGGCTAAGAAACCGTATCAATGCTTTTACAGTATTATTTCATAATACTACTTTTACTGTACGCACTTTACTTTACTCTAAGTATTGCAATTGTGGCAATTCACTTCTCCTGTATGAGAAAGAAGACTGCTCAATAAATAAGACCTTTTTATTGAAAACGCCCCTCTCTCTATTTCTCTGCACTATGGTGAAACTAAGTATGCACTGTTGACTGAGTGAAATATCTGTCTATTGTTTTCACACGACTCTAGAGATATACTCTTATTCTGAGGGAGCAAAGTTGTCATGTTTATGCGGTTGTCGGAAACTGAATCCATTCGTGTCTGAGCAAGGGAAGGATATCCATCCCTCTTCATTCGAGAAAGTTTCCAGTAACCTCTAAGCTAGCTGGCGCAAACCTAAATTAAGTTTAGAATAGTCAGTAGAGACCTAGATGACCTCAGTCCTACGTCTACTCTGCTGTTTATGTTATTCCAATGCACAGAGCCTATTGGGAAAATAGGAACTACACTACATGGAGCCCAACGTTTGGTAAGGCGATAATCTAACGCAAGACAATAGAGTAACTCAGTTGTGCTTTTTCACACAGAACCCTTTCCCCGTAAACACTCCAATAGACGTCTGGAGTGGGTGAAAGGTTAATATCCGCCGGAACTTAGTAGCATGAGAATCCTATGTATTAGTTTCTGGGTTTGATCAACGTTGAAGGATACAGTGTTCCAAAATATTGTGCACCTAATCTTTGTTTCCTTGAAACTCGATCTGCAACAGAAAACTTTCAGTCAGTAAAATGCCAGAAAGTGACGAAGAAAGGGAGCGAGCAAGACTAGCAGCTCGACTCTTAGAGGAAGACACAAGTCTTCATGAAACAGAACCGGATGCAATACTCATTCCAGTCAATCTAAGAAGAACTATAACTCTAAAACTTATAGAAAATGGCCTGACACCGCAAGGTGGTACAGTCATATTTGTAACAGAGGCACACGAATATCGGCAGACAGAGGTATTCTATTCATGGATACACTTTCCAGCAGCACACGCTACAACAAAAGACTTCCACTATTGCAAAATAGAGAAACCTCCGGATGAATACACTCCTTTCGAGGAGATTGAAATTCTACTTAAAAAACCAAGAGTACCTGCTCTGGTTTAAAGGCGCCCTAAAACATAATGATCATATCACCAGGTTCGGTCCACTAGGAAGACCAGGAGCAACGTGGCCGGTTCTAGCCAGCTACACACCACATCCAGACATTGATAAAATGTCAGTTCCTGAACTTTTAGCTCAGCTAAAACTCTTAATTAAAATACATAGACAATTGGTCCAATATGTCATGCGGACCTCAATAGTCCAACCGACATTTAACATTTCACAGCAGACCCCTCACCAGGGGACCATAAACAAAATCACACCACAGAGCATACAATCATGTCTTGGTAAAGTATCCATAAAACGGGAACAAATTCCATTCTGGTTAGCACAGAAAATTACTCAAATAGAGGCAGTATTTCCTGATACTACGCCTACTGATAAACACAGAATTCTGACTATCTGTCTCCCAATGGGGATCGCACCACATGTGGAGGACTGTGACACTTGGGGCACAGTCTTTGCTTCCATCTACACAAAAACACACGGCGTCCCGTCTATGGTGGTCATACCGGATGTATTAAGACAGATTCAAAACGAATAAGGTCCAGAACCAGCTTTAACTCTGGGTATAAAATTACTAAAAGACTTCAAGCTGGTCTATGCTATATTACTAGCAAACATAAAAGGTGAAGCAGCATCTGTGGCAATCCGCCAGAAATTGAAGGAAACAGATATAGCAGCCCAACCATTGGAACTTGCCAGAATCATAGAAAAATCCTACGAAGAGCTGGGAAGAGATAGTTTGGGTGGAAACTGATAAAACCCCAACTAACTGAAAATCCTGAAAAATCATTTATTAAAAATAATCTAAAGACTCCAAAAAAGAGCTGGGATGGTAATAAACAATCCAATCCCAGGGAAAAACGTTTCCAGTCCAGAGGAAGGTCTCCTCAGCGTAGAGAGAGATCTCCAGGCCGAGAAGACAAGTCTCCCCAAAGGGAACACTCTGAAAAAAGATACAACCTTAGAGATAGGGATAAAATAAGAAAACCAGACAGATATCAAGATGTTGATACACGTCCCTCTAGATCATTCTCACTGAATCCTTCTCGATCTTCCTCACAGAAATCGGAAAGAAGAGGATGATCAGAACACTGAGAAGAGCACGCCAAGTCCAAAGACAAGGAACCTGTTCATCAAAAGTAAAAAATTACAATTTCCCAGAAAGAAGGTAGCAAGTATTAAGATTAAACATGCCAAGAATTCTGAGGACACAGCTGAAAAACGGAGAGTGGGCACAGACAATGCTAGACAGCGGAGCAGAAATGACCATAGCTCACAAGACCCTGATGAATCTTCTGGAGACAGTGGACACGAATGAATACATTCAAGTGGAAACTGCAGACACACGAGTTAGTGTGCCCCATAAGCTATATGAAATAACATTACGTATAGAGGGAGATAAAACAAGGAAAATAAAAAGTCTCATTTGGGAAAAACTTTCAAAATGCTATGACATTCTGTTAGCTGAGAAAGACTGATTTGCATATGGCCATGTCTGAACTGGGGTGGCAGAGTGGGCTAAAGAACGTTGATGGATTAAACCCAGATCTGTTGACTGGATGTGAGTGTTTGATTGGTTCAGATGCTCCGTCCATCACCACCCCCTTTTGTACCGCTTTGTTCGCCAGAAGTTGGCAGGATATGCTCAGACGTGAGTTCCTTGCTCACTTTGCCACTGGATTCAAGCAAGCCGGGCTGAAACGGCTATTATTTGTGTGTTTCTCCGAGAAGGTGAAAGACAAAGTGGAACAGATTTTGGCAGGATGGGCCATCTCTGACTTGATGAGGTAGAAGATATGTAACCTATCACACTCGAACGTCACGAAGGCTCCACCTAAGCAGAAATGCAAAGGGTTTGACACAAATCTTTTGTGACCCCAGACAAGCTGGGGCCAGGGCAGGGAAACAGGAAATTCCAAGCGCATCTCGATTCAGTGCACCTCGAAACTAGTGGAAGATTCAGAAGTTCGGCTGTTGTGATAACAATTCTTAATGCACACCTATGCATCGCAAGCCCCTCATCAAAAGTATCCTAAACGATGATGCCGGACTTCATTGGAACAGCATTTTTTGTGATGCATCGTTGACACTGGATCTCACATCGAAAGCCCCTCATCAACGGCATCTTTGATAACAATATAGGACTCCACATCACTGCTCTGCAGATTCCACAGAACCCTGCTGCAGCAGAGCACATCCTGGATGCAGGATCTTGCAATGCTTTGAAAATCATGATTTAAGGTACTTTGTTCAGCAGGCCTAACTTGGTCTTTGTGTTCAGCACACATTCCTTTGCGGTCGGCTTGAACTTATGATGTCATTCTGGTCCTGAATGGCCAAATTACAAGAGTTGCTCATTTTTGCTTCTAGGCACTCATTTTAGTTAAAACGTTGGAATTGAATATCTTCAGTACTTTTGACTGGATTTTTGTCTTTTTGATCTCAAATAATTTATTAAACTTTACTTTGTCCATCCTAAACCGATATGGAGTTTTTCTTGATTTGTGTTTTCACTGTTTTACTGTTTGAAGTGCTGCATAAATACTGTACACATTGTCTCTAAGTTAAGCCTGACTGCTGGGTGCCAAGCTACAAGAAGGTCCAAGACAGGTTATTTTGGTGGTGTCTTACCCAGACAGCGTTTGTTGTTACTGCTTGATTAGAGGTTTACCCTCCTCAACCAGTAACCCAATTTCCTACACACCCCTATTATCATTCAGTATCGCACCTGACTTTTACCCAACTCACTACATGTCACTGCTCTACTAACCTCCTTAGCCTCTTCCAATCTGAATACGAGGCCTTCAGTGGATGGAGTCAGCACTTTCCCATATCACCAGAATTATTTCCTCTGCTGACCACAGTATACAGTTCTCTGTTCTCATTTTCTTCACAACCTATCTTAGGCTTTTTAGTCCACATTACGCTCTCTCCTCTAACCCATTTGTAGAAAAATACTTCTTTTTGCATGATCACTCCCATTTTCCTGGTCTGATTGTGCAGTTTTTGTTTGCTCTGGTAATCTAGCAACAATTTTGTAACAAAAGAAAACCTTATTTGAGAACAGGTTTGAGATGGATTACCGTTAGCCTTTCTACTGACAACGTACACACACACAACATATAGAATAGTATTATCATAGGCTTTTATTAGATACCAAACTAGTAGAGAACATATTCAGAATGATATGCAAAAATGCACTTATTATGGCAAGAGAAATAGGGCCAGATGTAGAAGAAAGTCAGTTTCCATGCGATTTCCGAATTTTGAATGTTTGCAATTCACAATTAGGAAATCACAAACACCTATGTACAACAGTGTCTCAGCCACTGTTTGGGATTCCCTTAGGGTCGAAAATGCACCTACCTCACCAATATTCATGATGCAGGTCTCAATTCGCAACCGATTGGGAATTGCACCATTCACAGGGATGGTGGCCTGCTGGGGTCAGCAAACCACCATGTCTGTGGTTGCTTTTAAAAAAAATTCTAATGCAGCCTATTTTTCCTTAAAGTAAAATGGGCTGCATCACAAAAATAAAGAAGGAACGTTTTCTGTGGGACCACTGCCTGCTCTTAAAAAATAATTCACCCACATTCACAAAGAAGAAGGAGAACCCCTTCCCATTTGCGAATGGGTTACCGCCTCCGCTACGGAGTCGGTAAATTATGAATCCTTTGCAACTGCAATCCCGTCACAAAACATTCTTGCATACCAGTGCTATTCTGTATCAGGAAGGGAGGCCCTCAACACACTCCTTCCTAATACAGAGTTGCAAAAGCAAAATGTGATTCAGTAACAAATTACTGAGTCACATTTTGCCTTTTGTACATGGCCAAATGTATTTTACCGGTCACAAACAGCCCGATGGGTGTTTGCGACCAATAAAATGCTTCATAGATCTGGTCCATAGCGAAGAACATGCAGTATATCAAAAATACTAACATGATGTTAGTTGGTCTTTCTTTTTCCAACAATGCATCTGCTACTAATCTTTAGCAGATGAAACGTCTGCCATTGTGAGAGGCATACTTCTGTTCTATGCAGGGTCATTGCTCCAAGTGAGTTGTGCTAGCTGAGGGCAGCTTGCTCTTGACGTCAGGGGTGAGAATGTTGTATTGTTCCATTCACAATAGCAGACATTTTAGCTGCTTACAATTATTAGCATATGCTTTGTAGGAAAATGGAAAAATCAACTATTATCAACCAACTCAATTAGTTTGGTGCAATACTGGTTATAAAGTCGTGCCTTGTGTTCCAAGAGCTTTGATTACCCCACAAACGGAAGTACATGCTAAGACCTGTACCACTTCCAAGCAATCAATTGTTTCTCCCACAGCCCTTAACATGTCAGAAGTTAAGTTTCCTTTCCGAAAACGTGCATTGTTTAAATTGAGCAACTTACACTAAGTGTTGACGTTTTCTTTATAGTATCAGGCTACATCTGCTTCAGAAGGGCCACCCATCATTACTCTATCTACTGAAATGCTGTCCGGTGGCTGATATCCCAACTCACTGAAACACCCGTGAATTTCTCAGTGTGCATATACATGTGGCTCTCTAGTGTTTTTTTGCATTTTTCATTGTTAAGGTTAGAGGTACCAGGTCAGGATAATTAGGTCGATCTTTTGTCTCTCCAAATCAAATTGTTATCTAGGCATCCGCGTGCATTCTATGTCCTATCCCCTCTCTTTCTCTCTCACAAACACATTGCTGACCCAATAAAATCGCAAATCAAAACACTGAAATATGACCAAGATAGTAATTAAGTGTCAGATAAACAGTGTAACATTGGTGAAATTGCAATCAATGCTATAAGTTACTGTGATACAAAGTCGTTCCATATCCTGTTTGCAGCTCACAATACAACCACACTTGTATTCACACAAATGTGGTAGTATTTCAATTTCTTAGCTTTGTGTCGCCTACACCATGGCAATGTGCCATTCTGCCGAAAATGAGATGAGGGGAATTTAGGAAGCAAGCAGGCATTTTAAATAATGCACATTGAAGCCATGTTTGAAGTGTAAATATATATGGGTTGTTGGTTTGCAATTTCTTTCAGCTCTTGCTCACAACATGGTATAAATGACTTCCCCCAGGGGAACTCAAGCAATCATTAGAATCCATTGCACAGCCGGATGGCAATAGACAGGCAGTATTACATCCAGTGGTTTCTGTACACATGTCTACGATTTTGACAAGAGCTATATGACAATAGGAGGCACTGACATTTAATGATATAAATATGCCAAAATGTAGCAGGACAATGATAACACCCGCATGCTATCCATATTGAATTTACATAAACAAGCTCTTTATTAATTATGGACGTTAAGAACTATATATACCAGTGAAGCATTTACATGGTTAATAGACATTTCTAAAAACAGTAGATATTGCTTAGTTTGCTAATAATGAACATAGTAGCATCCATAATATTTTACTGCTACTGCCGTTATCAGCTGATATTCTTATCTCAAGTCGGAATGAGAAAATTGCTTTCAGTGTGGAAGAGTACCGCCTTTGTGATGTTATCTTATGTTAGGTTAAGCACACTCATTTAACACATCTAAACCGGGTAATATTCAGGCACTGGCAGAAGGGATTTTGGCAGCTCCGACAGGCACCTAGTAAAAGAGCCAGACTTTTACTTTCTTGTGGAGTTGAAGGACTGAGCTGGTGACTCTGATGTGCCTGGGAGGTCATTCCAGGCTTTGTTGTATGGCACTTTAGGATCCGAACAAATTATCCCGATTCAAGCCCTTATATTGGTACAATTCACATTGCCCTAACAGAGTCGTAGAAATCATACCCTTATTTAGACTTAGCCCATGCAGTCCAAATACAGGCATGGCTACTTCCACCCGTACCAAAACCTAACAACGATTTCTTGGAAAATCAGCTTAAGCAGTCAGGGACCTCCCCTTCCTTGTATATTGATTTGTCCAAGAACTCATGTACTTTACAAAGAACTACTATTCCCTTGGGGTTCTTTCCTGACGTTATTATGTCCCACTTTACATCAAACTAGACACCTTCAAGGTATAAATATGCCTGCACTTGCTATAGCAAGACATGGTAGTTCGGAGCAGTTCGCCTATCTACTTGCCCGACCCTGCTCAGTACAGAAAGTGCCAAAGGAAGCCGACCCTCCAGCTGACGCACTGATCGAGAAGCTGTCCTTTCTCTCACTGAGAATCCAGCTCCAGTGTTTCCAAGCGCCCCTTGCGTGGAGTTATGAAATCGAGTCCCGAGACAAGAGATACCAGACCTCCTTTATTCTAAAACTAAGGTATGGAGCTGATTAGAACCAAAGAGAAATCTTGGATAGATTCTTGGCAAAGAAAACCAAACCTATACTACACTACTCCCTCCCGCGTACTAGACTTAGGTTAGGTACATTGGGGTAGGCATATTTTAGAAGCACCAGTTGAGTATTTTAGCCTGTGTATTTATGTATGTATTTTTATATGCCTTAGAAACCATACAGTGCTTTTACAGTACTATTTTATAATACTATTCTCGCTGTAGGCATTATACTTTGCATCCTGCATTAAGATTGTAGCAGTTCACTTTACTTGCATGAGAAAGAAGACTATTGAATAAAACCTATCATTGAAAACACCCGTCTCTCTATTTCTCTGCACCTCTGTTGAAACGAAGCATGCACGATTGACTGGGTGAAATTCTTATCTATTGTTTCCACGACTCTAGAGATACATTTCTTATTCTTTGGAAATAAAGTTGACATGTTTATGCGGTTGTCAGAAACTAATCCGTGCTTGTGTATTCGAGAACGTTTTTAGTGACCTCTGAGCTAGCTGGCACACTCACTATTAAGTTTAATACATTTGATAGAGACCTAGTCAACCTCAGTCCTATGTCTAAACCATAGGATATATTATTCCAATGTGCAGAGCCTATTGATAATATAGGAACCACACTACAGCTTTAGGAACAAGGTAAGAGAAAGCACGCCAACCGGGTCTAGCTCTTCAGAGACAGGGCCATGGATGACCCAGGTCAAGTTTGCACAATATAAAACTCTGTAAGAAAAAAAAATTGATGTGGAAGCTGATGTGTCCATAAAAGTATGTGGAGCCTGGTTTTTGAATGGTATTGTACATGCGTGTGAGGAGCTTAAGGGGTGAGCATCTGTGAACAGTGAGACTGTGGAGGTCTTTGAGATGTGAGGAAATATGTGTTCAGGGTGGGAATTTGAGCATGGGTTTTACTGCTGCATTTTGAATGACCTTGGTGAGCTAGGTGGTGATATTGTAGAAGAATGCATTGCCGTAGTCCAGTTTGCTGGGGATAAAAGTCTGAGTGACGGTTCTCTGGACATTGAGTGGGAATCATGTGAACATTTTCATGAGGATCTTCAGGGTATAGAAGCAAGAAGAGGCAACCATATTGACTTGGCTGGACATTGCTAGTTGGTTATCCACCGCTACCCCTAGGTTTCTGGCTTGATGGGCTGAGTTGGGAGTTTGGCTGATCACCAGGCTGAGTTAAACAGTGAAGTTTTTTTTCCCAAAGTATACTACCTCTTTCTTGTCTAAGTTGAGCTTCAGACAGTTGAGCTTTATTCAACTGGCAACTTCAGACATTTTGGTGTTGAATTTATTTCAGTTGTTGGTGGTGTCCTCAGAGAAGATGAGGATGAGCTGGGTGTCATCACTGTATGGGATGATGTTGATTCTATGGGTTCAGATGATCTCGACTAGTGCTTCCATGTAGGTGTTGAACAATGTGTGGCAGAGTGATGACATTTGGGAGACTCTACCAATTAGGTAGACAGCAGTAGAAGTGAAGATGTCAGGCTGACCGACTGCGTGTGTCCGGTGAGGAAGGGCCTGATTCATTGGAGATCTGGTCTTTGAATCCTAGCTTTATGAACACGTTTTAAGAGGATGGAGTGGGAGAGCGTGTCAGATGCAGCTAATTGTTATAGCATTAGAATATTGAGGATCTGGCAATAAACACATGCTTTTAGATCTCTCTGCTGCAGTGCCATCTTAGACAGGAGTGCACACTCTAAAACCATATATATAAAAAAATTGGAACATCTCAGTGTCCACAACAGAATGTAACCTAGGGATTTCTTGACCAGGTACAATAGCTTTGAGTGCTGGTGATTTCCATCTAAAGAACAAACCCAGGAGATAGAACACTTTTAATGGCACTCAATGCAATGGCAGAAACGACACAGCCCTGAACAAATACTGGCACCCAATGGGCCACTGCATCTGAAAGACATTGCATGTGAATCACAAATAATGGAAAGAAAGTTCAAGTGTGGTTGTAACCCATGAGGATGTGAGGTGGGACTTCTGATCAACTTTTAGTAATCACTGCCCCTATAAAATGTAGTATGTAGCCAGTGGCCCACCTAACCAGTTCCATTTTATTGTGGGTCATAGTGGGAAAGGGCCTAGTAACTCATATGCGCTTGATCCATTAATTTGCAACAGAGGGCTACAGCTCAAAGGTCAAGTTAAACAATCTTGATATCAACACTTAGGCACTGACAACAAGTCAGATGGATTAAAATTAATGCATCATTCCATACTTTAATTTTGCTCCACCTGATTAGTAATGGTTAGTAATTTCCTCATTTATATTTACTAGGTGTGGAAGAACCAGGCCCAATTTGGCTGGATGGAAAATTCAGTTCTACGTGATAATGCTCTATTCCATGGACATTTACTTGAAATTGCATGACATTTGGGTGATTTGACCACACTGAAATGTTACAAATGTGTGGATTTGACTATGCTGTAAAATAGCCCCAATGCCTTGTAAGGATGACTTTATAGTCTCCACAGCTGAAGATAGATTCAAAGAGAAGTGGGGAATGGTACTCAGTTCTGAGCAAGGGATATTGTTACACCTTAATACCTTAGCCATAATCAAAGAGATATTACAATATTTCTTATACTGGCAATAAATTAGGATCAGGTCATTAACTAGAATATTAGTCCATCAGAGAAGAGCAGGAGCACTGAAACTATTAGCATGTACCAAATATAGTTACAAATATCATGCACCCTATTAAGCTAAATTCAATATGGTGCATGAAAAATCCTCTAATCTGACTTTTCTAGATTGCCCCTTTTTTCTGCAGCAGGATAGCTTTGCCGTTTGGTCACTTTTGTTTCAACAATTATTAATTGTGTCTGGTAAAACTGTCACCTTCTGACTTCAATTTTTTAACTTTTCATCCATTTCAGTAAAAACATTTCTTTTTGTTTTAGTTATGAAGGTGGTAGTAGAAAAATTAACAGCAAACTCATTTAGAATGCTGGATATCATTATGCAAGTCTAGTAATACAAGTTCCATGTGTTTATCGTGGAAATAGAGGTAAAGACATATTTCTGTTCATATACCATTTGAATCTAAGTTATAGACATAAATATCGCAGAGCACGCTTAGCGCGATATTGTTTTTCTAACTCCAGCTATCGCTGGATTTAATCACCAAGATAATGCGTTATTATCAACGCTTATCTCCACAGCGATAAAAAATCTGTCGATAGTGGCAAAATGAGGGAACATCGCTGGAAATCCAGCAATACAACTGCAGGCATAAGGGAATCCTTGGTAATAGGGAGATGTGGACTTAGCCTTAAAATCCACCTCTCTTTCTAAATATAGCTAAGTCATTAATTTTGCTGACGTTAGCTTACGGCAACAACCGTGATTAGCGCAGGTTTTTATATCGCTATGGGTGTTCTGGGCCGGCTTGATAATACAGAGTACTACAGTTAGCGATATTTTCCGTGTTGTTTTGAAGAGAAACGCCTGCTTTGCATTTCATTAGCGATGAGATGCAAGGCGTTAGTGAAACGGGTGCTAACACAAGGAAACACACGCTAAAGCCTGTTAGCGTGTCCTTGTTAATACTGCAATAGAATTATCGCCACTTTTCTGCCAAAAATGGCTGCTAAAGCGGCGATAAGTGTCTTGATAATATGCCCCATAGTGCCTGGATTAGTAGAGAAAACATAGAGTATGACTTGAGGTGTACATGCCCTGAGTGGATTTAACAAATGTACATTCAAAATAGAGATATATTTTCATTTAAACATTATTTTGGAAAATCTTTGATTATAAATTGAGGCATTTAATACATTCTATTTCTAGAACCCATTTGGATTTTGAAATTTTGTCATGACCTTTGCAATCTAGCGCAAAGGATAGCAAAGTTAATCCCACTTTCTCCTCTGATTGGTGTCCCACTCCCTGTATTAAACTCCAGTAGAGAAGGGCGCACCTGTTTAGAATAGGGGAAGAGGTTGTGAGGGATTAGAGAGAGATTTCATAATACTCATTGGAAATGAGTATACATCGTAGACGACCTAGACATGACTCTGTGAAGAACATGATGGTTTATCATTGCAGAAGCACACTTTTACTCCCTGTCAACAGCAGAAATAAAAGACAGCAATTTTGAGTAACAGAACAGAAGGTCTATAATAGGTGAATATGATGACAAAGTTGTGATGTAGCTTACCTAGTGAGGCATTGCTGTAATGAGCACCAGGGTAAATCAATAAATTTCTCTTAGAACTGGAGATGAGTTGAGCACCTCTTTAGGGATTAGTAGAATAGTAGTCACCAAAACAAAAAGGAAATATCTGTGTAAAAACTTTAGGCACATTGAATACCAGAGCCAGTCAAGACAAAACAAGTCACTACAAGCAATGTGTTGGAGTGATGTCAATGGCCATGTAATGAGTGATGTAATATGCGAGTTCATAAGCAGTGCATTGTGGGGGCATAAGTTATAGTTAGCGCAGGGAACTATAACTGCTGAATTTCACTGGTTTAAATTCTAGTGAAATATGAGCCTAACTATAATGTTCCTGTAACATTTGCTTTTTTAAGGGAATTTTTAAGGTTTTGCAAATTCCATTTCCTAACTATAACGTCCCTGTAACTTTTGTTTTTAAGTGAATTTCTATGTTTTTAAACTAGTAGTTGCTGTTGCAGATTTTTGGAGAAAGGGGCCAGTGCCTCTGACCAGCTCTCATGAATCCCACTGCATGGGACTTCATTAGAAGTAACAGGAAGGATTCTGGGCCCCCATGGTCCCTCAGGATCCCAAAGGACTTTGTCCCTCAACCAGTACTGCACAAGAAGGCATGTTTGCAGAGTGGTGGAGAAAGGGGGCGTGGGTTCCAATGTTCTCTCAAAAATCTCACTGTGTAGATCTTACTGGGGGTAACAGGAGGTGTAGTTGACCACCAAGGACAGTCAGCAGCCAAAGGGAGTGTATCCCCCAACCAGTTGTGCATCAGGAGGTGTGTTTCCAGAGTGGTGATGAAAGGAGGAGTAGCCTCCAACAACCTCTCATTAATGCAGCTGCGTGAGATTTACTGGCTGTAACTAGAGTGGTAGTTTGCCACCAAGCACCCTCAACAGCAAAAAAGTTTCATCCACCAAACAGTAGTGTAACAGGAGGCGTGTTTGCAGAGTGGGGAAAGGGGGAGTGGCTTCTAACAACCTCACAGCAATCCCACTGTGTGGGACTTACTGGAGGTAACAGGAGGGGTTGTTGGCCCTCATGTACCCACAGAAGGAAAGTTGACTTCATCCCCTAACATTACTGCCCCAGGAGGCACGTTTGCAGAGTGGTGGAGCAGGGGGTGTGGCCTCAAAATAACTCTCAGCAATCCAGTGTAGGACATGCTGGAGGTAACAGAAGGGGTTCCTGGCCCCCAAGGACCCTCACCACCCAAGGATAATTTATCCACCAACTTCAGTGTACCTGGAATTTTGTTTGCAGAGTGGTGGAGAGAGGGGCATACCCTCCAAAGACCAGTCAGAAACCCCACTGTGTCGAACCTACTGGAGGTAAGAGAAGGGGTTCCTGACCCCCAAGGACCCTCAGCATTGAAGGGGAGTTCATTCCATAACCAGTAGTGTGCCAGGAGGTGTCTTTGCAGGTGGTTGAGAAAGGGGCATTGCTCCAATCATCTCTCAGCAATTACCCTGTGTGGGACTTACTGGAGGTAACAAGATGAGCTATTGACCCCCAGGACCATCTGCATCCAATGGGACCTCATCCCCCAACCAGTTGTGCACAAGGAAGCTCATTTGCTGAGTGGTGGCGAATGGGGGTGGGTCACTGGTGACTTCCCAGTCCTGTCTTTATTTATTTATTACAAGAGGGGTGCAATGTGGGCCATGCAACCCTAACCCCCAGGGCCAGGCCTTTTTTGAATGGGGAGGGGGCTAAGCGGCTCTCCTCCCTGGGCCAATTTCAGCCCTGTGGACCCCATCCCCTGGTGTCTGGCTTTTTTTTTTTAATAAAAGGAGGGGGCTGAGCTGCCACTCACCTGGACTGAATTCCACCTCAGGGACCTATCCCCAGGGCTTGACCTTTTTTTAATAAATAAATAAGGGGAGGGACATGTGCCCCCCCTCCTGTGCCAATTTAGGCCCCGTGCCCCCATCTTCTGGGGTCTTGCCTCTTTTTTGGATGCCCTGGACCCACCCAGGGCACCCACTTAGAACTGTTTGGAACCACGGGGGAGCCTGAAGGCCCCTGTGTTCCCTACTGGCTACAATCCTACTGCAGGAGCCGACATTGCTTTCATAGAGAGGGAGCTGCTAAACATGCGTGGGCCCTTTTTAAAAAAAAAATCTGGCAGATGCACGGATCCTGCTGAACGTTTTATCAAAAAATGCTTTTTTGGCCCTGTGTGGTCCATGTAGGACACCTCCAAAAGGCCTAGGAAGTAAGGGTATTTCTACCCCCCCTTTCATTTTTTTAAATGGTTTGTCTGGGACTCAGCTCAAGCCATGTCCCAAGGTACCTGCCAACACTACCTGGTTTGGAGTGTTGCCAGCCAATCAGGACTAAGCACTACATCGGGAGGGTCAATCGTGCCTTCACATCTCTATATATGAAAGTATTTCAAAAACTACTGAACGGTATTACACTAAATCAGAAAAATTGTGTAACAGGTTCTAAACTTGCTATGGAAAAAAACATAAGGAAAACACGTTTTAGGTCCCCCCCTTTCCTCAGCCCCCACCTCATGGATACATATGTACAAATACATATATATTTATATATACATACATAGATATGCACTTATATGTACACACCACAACCGCACCGCCGTAGGGTGCTACACATGCCAGAGAGTTGAGCCAATACGAGGAGGAGGTATATATATATATATATTCAATGAAAAAACCATTGGTTTTAGGCCATATATAGTTAGGGATTTGCATTTACAAAACCTTATTTTACTCGCATAAAACCATTGAAATTCCATATATAGTTATAAGCGCTAACTATATATCGCGCACCCGCAATCCACTGCTGATGATGTCACATAATACATCATTCATGACATGGTTAGTGACATCACTGATGACATCACTGATGACATCTCAAATGACATCACTGATGACATCACTGAAAACATCTCATTTGACATGACTGATAACATCACTGATGATATCATTCATGTGATAATACCATGAACCTCTTCAGACTCTAATATAACCTTAGATACAATCAGTGTAAACAGACAGTCACAGACTGTCACTCATCCATGGAGTTACTCACACACCTAGTCAGTTATGCCAAAAATCAATCACACCTCCATTTTCTCAACTATACAGTTATACACACCTTACTTATTCAAACATATACTAACACATATTTACTTTACTCTCTTATACAATCTCTGATACATGTTCACAATGATCCATACAGCCACTCACACATTCACTGGCTCTTATGCACAGTTATTTATAGATGTCAACTCTCACATGTACTGTGTTTTACATATGTACTTAATTTGACATGTAGCACTGAGATATCCATTCACTCACTAATACACTCATGCACAGTCAACCGCCCATACAGCTGTTTGCACATGCACTTTTGAATCTATACATATAGTGAATCAACTACTCACACATCTATGTACAGAGTCACACACCTTCCAGCCACCCATACACACACACTCAGTTTCCCATACAAATACTTGGACAACCAATCAATAACCCATACAGTTACTCATATAGCTACTGATCAACATATGCAGCAGTTTGTAGAACAACAGATATAATGATGCACAAATTAAAACAGTTTAGTCACTAACCCATGCACTCAGTGAGACTAAGCATGGGCGAATTTTGCGGATCTCGCGTTCGTCAATTTTGCGGATTTGCGAACTCGCAATCCGCAAAATCCGCGAATTCCCGCGAATTTGCGGATTTTTTTTTTTTGTGTTCGCCCGTGTTTCTGCCAGTTCGCGAGGGTTTTTACAATTTCGCAATTTGCGAACTTACCTGTCGGGTCGCAAGTTTTGCGAACTTGTTGTTTCTACGTGTCCAGCCTGTTTGGGACACTCTTCTTCATCACTGCCACTCTCTATCACCACTGCCACTCTCTGACTACTCATGCCACCCTCTGGCCCACCCATGCCACCCTCTGTTTCATCACCACACCCTCTGGTTGTCCAGTGTACATTATTTTCGGCAAAGCAAAGCACACCTTCCCTGCCTCAAGTGACCTGAATTAATTTGGGGCTGATTAATGTGTCACAGAATATTTTTTTAGCTGGCACCTGCTTCCTTAGTGCGCCCTGATTAGTGATCTTTTGCACTTGCTAAGTGCTTTCATTGTTGCAAAATTAGTTACAACACCTGCCCTGCCCCAACTGACAATAATGAATTAGGGGCTGCTTAATGGATTTTAACTTCCAGCCTGGCTCCTGCTTGTCTCCCTTAGCTGTAATTCAGGACCTTTGTGGCATATGTGTAACTATTCTGAGGTTCAGAGCAGGGTCACATAATAGTTGCAACTGGCAACTGAACTCTGGAGGGGCCCCTCAGGAAGCACTACAGGAAATGGCTACTAATGATGAGCCTGAACTTTTGAACCTGGCAAGTAGTTTCAGTTTTGCTAAGATCGTATTTCTGCAATTTAGCACTTATTCGCGGGGCGCGAAGTTGTACTGGGAAGCCGCGAACTCACGCGAACAGTGCGAGCAGTGCGAGCAAAATCCGCTGCTCGCGGATTTGCGGATTTTGTGGGAGATTCGCGAATCTCGCGGATTGCGAATTTCCCGAAAATCCGCAAAATCCGCGAGCGAAACGGATTTTCCGCCCATACCTAAGTGAGACACATTTAATCACTCACTCAATCAGTCAGTCATGCACCTAGTAAATCCTTCATCCAGACACTTATATATCCACTCATTCTTCAATATGTAAAACATATTTTAACTTTACAGAAACATACAGTCACTGGATGTTGTAATCAGTGATGTCATCAGTGATGTCATTTGAGATGTCATCAGTGATGTCACTAACCATGTCATGAATGATGTAATATGTGACATCATCAGCAGTGGATTGCGGGTGCGCGATATATAGTTAGCGCTTATAACTATATATGGAATTTCAATGGTTTTATGCGAGTAAAATAAGGTTTTGTAAATGCAAATCCCTAACTATATATGGCCTAAAACCAATGGTTTTTTCATTGAATTTTCAAGGTTTTGTAAATGCAAATTCCTAACTATATATCCACTATAACCTATGTTTTTTTCTGTGAATTTCATTGGTTTTTTAATAGCAAATATGAAAAGCTTTAAAATGTCAAGTACGTGATAGATAAAAACATTTTCGTATTTATGCACGCTGATGTGCTTTGAACGCTGCCCCCTCCCCTCTTTTCTCTTAGTAGTACTCTCTCTTTGCAGATAGTGAAGAGTAGTTAACGCAGGCCTTTACCCCCGTTGTAATCCGTCCTGCCTGCTTGTCTCTCCATTTGATTGATTATTATCCAAGCATTTACTGTTTTTCAATTGATTCTCTTTGGTTCATTCTCTATTTACAAACAAGCACAAAGTCGCAATACTCTGTTTAGTCTTTGCAGATCGTGAAAAATCGTGTAAAAAAATAAAAGTAATCGAGCAAAATCAGTAGGCCACTAATTGGATCTCTTTTTGACCTCGCTAAAATAGAAATATTATAAACAACCCTTCATGAGAAATACGAAAATAGTGAGATGAACTGAGCTCCACACCATGAGGGCTGCAAGACAGCTCGGCTCCGTCACCCACCCCGCCCAAAATAACGACAAACCCTATGCAAATATTAAAAATATAGACAACACACCAGCAAAGAAACAGGGTAAAACATTTTATTAAATAACTATTTACATAACGTTGGTTTATAAGATGATGTCAGTAGTGGACCGATGTGTGAATAGGTCGGAAGCAGCACAAGGCGCCAAGATCCGGATGGAAAGTCCTGGATGTTGGGTGCCATAGTTCAGAGTTCTGAGTTTGAGCCTTTTTCAATGCCTGTGCTTTGTTGTTTCCCCTCCATCAAAAACAAAAAAAAAATATAAAACTGTGCAAAAATACAAAAAAAACAAAAAATGTTTACAAAAGCAGTGCTTGTAAGACTGTCTGAAGCTTATTTCCACCTACTGCAGCTTCACTATTCTCAAAGTAAGTGAGGGTCGTTTGTGGACCTGACTGCATTTGAAAACAATGTTATATGGTACCTCCCTAAACCGCTTGACGGAGGCCCCCGAGGGGCGGTGTGATGGCACGGACTCGGAGAAGACGCTTGGCTCCGACCACCTCCCCAAGTCTTATAGCACTGGTGTAGCCTGAGATCGCCCCCGACATAGGCGGCCGGCTCCCGGGGTCCGGCGGAACTTTTTGCCTTTTGATGACTCTTCTATTCTGGACTTTGTCCCACAATCCGTTTGACCTGAAGACACGCTGTAGTGGGGCGCCCCTTTACCGTTTTAGTTGCCATTCCGCCCGCTTTTGCTACACTGTGCCTCTTCCGCCATTCAGCTGTTTACCGCCCGCTCTTGCGACTACAGCGTCTCGCTCACCATGTAGTTAAGTTGCTCCCGCTCTTGCGGTGCAGCGATAGGCGGCTGCCACAGGACTCTCAAAATGGCGGCCGGCTCTTCGGTTTTGGGCCTGGTCCACTAAAATGGCCCTGGGACACCTTGGAACTCGGACGCTTCCCTGATAGGGCTTGGGTCCCATTCTCGAAAGCGTCCCCTCAGCCGTGAAGATTCTACAAAAGTCTTGGGGGCCCCCGACTCCCGCAGGCTTCTGGTGGGGAGCGGCTGCCATGTCTGCTCGTGGAATGGCCACGACGGAGCTACGAGATGGTAGTGCTCTCATGCTGACGCCAGCTTTAGCCTGAAACATCCAGAAACACTGTAGACTACCAATTCGATCAGTTCCGGTAGCGCCCCAACATGACCCGGAAGAGAAGAACTTGCCCTCCCCTCTTTGACTGATGGTTCTTGTTGCCTGTCCCCTCTGTTGTCATTTAACAGAACTTTTTGGACTGCTGAAAGGGGTTGTGTTCCGAACGCTGGTTGGTGGAGACATTTTGACTATATTCTTGACCTACGTTGTCGCGTAATGCGTTATATGACACGCCGCGTTAGCGCACCCGGAAGTGATCCGGGGCGCGGCGCGCAGCGCGTAACGTAAGCATAACAGGTCATGTGACTTGTTAATAAAACTTTTCATTGGTTCATTTTACTTTTGTTATTTTAATGATGAAAAGCTTGGTCATATGACCTAAAAATTACGCTTTTTATTGTTTTCGAACATTATTTTTTTTAAAACATATATGTTATAATATTCCAGGCTAAAGTACTTTCCCGGAAAATTTACAACTGTCCTGCAAGTAAAATATATTCCTTTTTCGAGAAAAAGGGCGTTTCTTCGTTCCATGACGGAGCCGTTGAGTAAAAGAGACTGGGCCTGCTGTCTTAGTCGCCGATACGCCTGATTATCAGATTCTTATCGATCACTTTATGTTGCAGGAGTGGAAAACACAACTGCCCTTGACCATTTATCTTTACTACGTTCCTACATATTATACCTTTTATCCGTCATGTAATTGGACTGCTTTATTTCACTTGCCTTTTACTGATTCGAAAACAGTGACTAAAAGTAAAAACTTTACCAATGTAAATACTACTACCGTGTTTGATTTAAAAACCTTTATTGTGAAAATGTCAGTATACAAATACGGGCCTATAACCACCTGGGCCGGCCACGGAGCAAACTGAAATCATATATGATGAGGAGACATTTACACTGTAGAGGAACGTAACGAGCGGGCCATTAGGTTGCAAGAACTAAGGTGTCTAACAGTTGCGGAATCGGTGGACGTACATTTTGTAATTAAAATAAGACAGGGCCACTTACAATAAAATTTTCTAGATATACATTTGCGGGCAAGGAGTTACGAGTCCCATTTATACCGGCGCCATTTTGGGCGAGGCCGGGCAGGTCCAAGATATAGTCAAAATGTCTCCACCAACAATCGGCCAGACCAGAACCCCTTTCGGCCCTTTATGCTACAAGATGGTGTCTTCTATTCAGAAAATATTGTTGGCAGCATTTTGAAAGGAAAGATAAACAGCCGTTCTCCTAGTGAGTCTCACATTGTTACATTTAGGAAGAATGTTGAAGAGTAATATGTGGAAAATCTGAAGCCATTTTTCTACAAACTCTCAATCAGCCTAAGTCATGGGCGATCTTTGTCCACACCAGGGCAATAGTGAAGCTGCAGCAGGTGCAAAAGAGCTTCAGACAGTCTTACAAGCACTGCTTTTCTAAACATTTTTTTGTATTTTTGCACAGTTTTATATTTTTTTTTTGTTTTTGATGGAGGGGAAACAACAAAAAACAGGCATTGAAAAAAGCTCAACAGTGCAGGGCGCCTTGTGCTGCTTCCGACCTATTCACACATCGGTCCACTACTGACATCACCTCATAAGCCAACGGGGCACCCCACACTGACTTTCGGCGCAGCATTGTAGGATGGCCACACCAGTGCGGCAACTTGCTGGACACCACCTCGGTGCCATCCGGATCTCGGAGCGTTCGAGTCACTGTACCGCAAGAGTGACCGGAACTCAGCTGGTCACGCCGTCTTTCGGCGCAGCATTGTAGAATGGCCATACCAGTGCGCCAACTTGCTGGACACCACCTCGGTGCCATCCGGATCTCGGCGCGTTCGAGTCACTGTACCGCAAGAGTGACCGGAACTCAGCTGAACACGCCGTCTTTCGGCGCAGCATTGTAGGATGGCCACACCAGTGCAGCAATTTGCTGGACACCACCTTGGGCAACAGTGAAGCTGCAGCAGGTGCAAATAAGCTTCAGATAGTCTTACAAGCACTGCTCAGAACTCTCAACTATGGCACTCAACATCCAGGACTTGCCATTCGGATCTTGGCGCCTTGTGCTGGTTCCGACCTATTCACACATCGGTCCACTACTGACATCACCTCATAAGCCAACGGGGCACCCCACGCCGACTTTCGGCACAGCATTGTAGGATAGCCACACCAGTGCGCCAACTTGCTGGACACCACCTCGGTGCCATCCGGATCTCGGCGCGTTCGACTCACTGTACCGCAAGAGTGACCGGAACTCAGCTGGACACGCCGTCTTTCGGCGCAGCATTGTAGGATGGCCACACCAGTGCGGCAATTTGCTGGACACCACCTCGGTGCCATCCGGATCTCAGCGCGTTGTGCTGCCTTCGGCCTATTCGCACATCGGTCCGCTACTGACGCCGCCTCACGTGCCAACGGATTTTCTACGCTTTTTGTAGCCCTATGCCGCATAACAGGTCATGTGACTTGTTTATAAAACTTTTCATTGGTTCATTTTACTTTTGGTTTCCTAAAGATGGAAGGCTTGGTCATATGACCTAAAAATAACACTTTTCATTGGTTTAGAACATTTTTTTTTCCCAAAAGATGAAAGCCCCACCTTGTTTCTGGATGTTTCAGACTAAAGCTGGCGTCAGCATGAGAGCACCACCATCTCGTAGCTCCGTCGTGGTCATTCCGCAGGCAATCATGGCAGCCGCTCCCCACCGGAAGCCTGCGGGAGTCGGGGGCCCCCAAGACTTTTGTAGAATCTTCACGGCTGAGGGGACGCTTTTCGAGAATGGAGCCCAAGCCCTAGCAGGCAAGCGTCCGAGTTCCAAGGTGTCCCAGGGCCATTTCAGTGGACCAGGCCCAAAACCGAAGAGCCGTCCGCCATTTTAAGAGTCATGTGGCAGCCGCCTATCGCTGCACTGCAAGAGTGGGAGCAACTCAACAACATGGTGAGCGAGACGCTGTAGCCGCAAGAGCGGGCGCAACTCAGCTGGATGGCCGCCACCTGGGGAGGCCCGTTCACGCCGCCTCCCCCACGCCCCCCCCCGGGCCGCCCCACGCCAATTTTCGGAGCAGCATTGTAGGATACCAAAACCAGTGCGGCAGTTTACTGGACATCACCTGGGTGCCATCAACATCTCAGCGCGTTCTGCTGCCTTGGGACTATTCGCACGACAGACCGCTACTGACGAGGCCTCCCCCCGCCCCACCCGGGACGCCCCACGCCAATTTTCGGAGCAGCATTGTAGGATACCAAAACCAGTGCGGCACCCAGGCGACATCACCTGGGTGCCGTCCAGAACTCAGCACGTTGTGCTGCCTTGGGACTATTCGCACAAAAGACAGCTTCTGACAATTGTTGCTTTTTTGGGTGAAAAATGTTTAAATGTTTTTACAGTTTTTGTTCCGTTCATTATAGTTAAAAGTTAATAAAGTTTTAAAATCTAACTTTGTTGGAGTGCTATATATGTTTAAAAAATCGGGGGAATGGGGCCTTGAATCGGGTTATTGTCATGTGTGGGCTTTGCAAGTGTACTGCTACAAGATCGGACATTTCAAACTCAAATGCACGTTCTTTTTCTTACCTTTCCGAAGCATGGAGCGCAATAGCAGGCAGAGAAAGGGTGATGCACGTGTTGAACACTGCCTGGCCTGGCAAGTTGCTGGCAGTGCCACCCCCGCCCGCTCCTGAAAGAGGGCACACACACACCGCCGCCCCGAGTACTTCACAAATCTTTAAAAGACCATGCGCTTGTTCATGAGGCTTAAATGGTTTATCACCCCTTCTAAAACCCCTGCATCGACCCTCTGACGTTTCCTGGAAGAATTAGCACGTAACACAATACCAAGCCCTGTCAGCTGAAACCCCCGAGAAATCATGGGGCATATTATCAAGGGGGTTTATTTCCGCTTTTTGCGCTTTAAAAGCCAAAAAAAAAAGAGATAAAATTATCTCCCTATTACCAAGCTGTCGCTAACACCAGTTAGTGACATCTAAAAGGAGATATCGACCATCTTGGGCCCCGCTTTGCATATCAGTGATATTTATCACTAATGACATGCAAAGTGGGCGTGCCAAGATTTTAGCGACTGGAAACAGTCCCTAACCATCGCTATCTCCTATTACCAACTTTTGGAGATATTCGCGCTAAGTGCGAATATCTCCAAAACCTAACACCTGCCCTGAGCAGTTTTAGCCATGTTATCCAATGGGAAGTGGATAACATGGCTAAGAGCATTTGCTGGATAATGCATGAATATCGCTGACTTTTCAACGATATTCATGCATTGCGGCCGTTTTTTATCGCATTTGCGATAAACCTTGCTAATAGCAAGGTTTATGTGCGATAAAATTCGCCGATGTGCGGCGATAATATTTGTCTCTAAACAAGTTAGAGACAAAAATTATCGCTAGTTGTTGGTAATATGCCCCCGGGTTTTTGCTTGCAGGAATCGGGAGGCGGGAGACTAGCACTGAAATCAGTAGTCTCACGCCTGAATCGGGAGGGTTGGCATGTCTGGATACTCTACAGCTGGGGCCATAAACTACATCCGCAGGGCTAGGTGATAGCCTAGGTCTGGCCTGGACAATCGGACACAGAGGAAGAGGAGTGTCAGAGGGTGCGGTAGTGAATAGGGTGAAAGGGAGGTGTCGGGCGGGCACAGGGTGTGATTCTCAGAGAAGAGCAGCGCAGATGGGGGGAAGTATATGGCCCATGCATGAGAGAAAGAGCGGGGGTGACCAGTGCGTGGGGGAGATGCTTGCGAGGGTGGGGAGCCATGCTGAGGATCGGCGGCGTGCAGAGAGTGGCCCTGGTCAAGGCATCTAAAATGGCTGCCGTGCACGACAAAATTGTGGCATTGGACAAAAACGCAAGATGGCGCAGACAATGTTTATCAATAAGGATTCATTTATAACAAAATATTTACTCGCAGTGACAAAATGGTGGTCAACACTTCCTGATTTCCATCGAATCGAACGTTAACAAACGTCACGCAGCAAAAAAAAAAAAAAAAAGCTCACGCACAGAGCAGTTTTTAGCCATGTTATCCAATGGAAGGTGGATAACATGGCTAAGAGCATTTGCTGGATAATGCATGAATATCGCTGACTTTTCAGCGATATTCATGCATTGTGGCCGAAGTGCGGCGATAATTTTTGTCTCTAAACAATTAAAACGAAGCACAAAATGGCGAATTCCCGTTTCGCTACCAGTTTGCGGCCCAGTTCGCGGCCCGTGAAGCGCTTCTACCGTGAAAAATCATTTTTTTTTTATTTTCCCCACGGGACCCTTTAATAACCCCAACAACATTCCTAGGGGGTCAAGAGGGGTATACCTAGCCCCCTTTCATTAAATTCCCCCTTCGTTTTTCACCTCTTCTTCTCTCTCGATCCTACCGAGAGATAAGATGGCGGCCGCTCCGGACTGTTTAGAATGTTGACAGACACCGGAGAGCCAATCAGCTTTCTGCGCGCAAAGTTCCGTTTCGCGAAAAGTAAGCGGACCGGATCGCTGCCCGGAGCGTTGTTACAGATATATATCTTGTTTTGAACGTTAATTTCTCAAAAACTACTGGAGCACATATATTGAGACCTAGCAAAGGCACATCGGGCTAACAGTCCCTACAATTTTGCCAAGTTTCGTGCAAATCCATTCAGCCGTTCGAGCTAAAAGTGAGTCCAACCGCCCTATGGAAATTAACATGGGAAAAACGCGTTTTGGGACCCCCCTTTTTTCTCGGCCCCCCCTTGACAAAACCCCCCCAAATTTTCAAGGGCTGCTCAGAAACAAAATGTGCCATTTTCCTGAAAATTTCAGCCGATTCCGTCCACAAACGCCAAAGTTATTAGACATAGAATTTTCAAAAATCCCATAGGGAAAAAATCCTAACTATATATACCTACTGGCGACCGCCAGTAGGTAATATATATTTATATATATATATATATATTACCTACTGGCGGTCGCCAGTAGGTTGTTATAGTTAGGACCTAGTGTCCATAGGAAATCTGCAACATTCTACTTGGAATAACTTTGGCGCTGGTTGATGAATCTTCACGAATTTCTCCAAGAAAATGACCTGCTCCGCTCTGCCCCTTCCCTGAAAGTTTGGGATTGATTCGTGATGCGCGGGCTGAGAAAAAAGGGAGGTTCCAAAACGTGTTTTCCCGTTGCAATTTTCCATAAGACCTTTAGCCAGGGCTACAGCCCGAACAGCTGAACGGAATTATGCCAAATTTGGCAGAGGTAGAGTTTGGTTCGCAGATCACCCTTTTTGTTAAATGGTGTAAATCCATTAAGTAGTTCCTGAGAAAATCAAAAGTAAAATCATAGATATATCTTGAGGCGCTTACCGTATGCGTACCTTCCCGAGCACGAGCTGAATGCTAATTGGCTGTCGACACTCCATATCAGGAAGTGTTGGCAGCCATCTTGTGCCTCGGTAGAACCGACACACAAGGTGTCTGCCAACATTGCCCATGCCCCGGGGGATGGGGTCCTCGGGCCGGAATTGGCCATGGGAGGGGGGCCACGCGCCCCCTTCGCATAACAAAATTTAAAAAAAAAGAATTGGGGGCAGGCCCTGGTGGATGGGGTCCCCAGGGCCAAAAAAGAAGAAAAAGAAGGGAGGCTACACAGCCCCCCTTCTTAAATGTAAAAAGAAAAAAGAAAAGGGATCGGGAGGAGGCCACGCCCCCTCCCTGCAAATCTCTGCAAACCCACCCCTGGCGCGTTTGCAGAGGTGGAACTAATTCCACTTGCATACTGGGGGTCCCTGTGGGGTAACTAGCCCACCAGGAAGCTCCAGTGTGGGCCAGGGGGCTCCCTTGTAGAGAGTTTTGATGAGGCCACGGCCCTTTTTACACCTCTTAGCAACGCAGCACCCTAGCGCATACTGGAGGTTCCTGGTGGGTTAGTTGGCCCCCAAGGACCCCCAGTATGCAAGGGGAATTAGCTCCCCCTCTGAAAAAGTGCCATACTTACAGTAAGTTGAATTTCTTTCCATAGGCTAACATAGACTGGTTTCACTTGGAAATGTTTCTAAGTGTGGAGTTTTGGAACTTTAAAAAATTCCTGTAAAATCAGCCGAACTATGAATTCCCATTTAGTCACCTGTTATCAGGAGAGACCGCAGTGCTGCATCTTTCAGCCCCCTACTGATCCTGAAAAGTAATTGTAACCATACTTCCAGTAACTTGAATTTCCTTCCATAGGCTAACATTGACTGCTTTCACTTGGAAATTTTTCTAAGTGTGGAGTTTTGAAACTTTAAAAAATTCCTCTAAAATCAGCCTAACTACGAATTTTGATTTACTCGCCTGTTATCAGGAAAGACCTCAGTGCTGCATCTTTCAGCCCAGTACTGATCCTGAAAAGGAATTTTAACCGCACTTACCAGTAACTTGAATTTCCTTCCTTAGGATATCATTGCCTGCTACATAAAATATATATAAATTAAAGAAAATATAAAATAAAAATAAAAAATATTACAATTTCAATATTTAAAAAAAAATGTTTTATTTATATTAAAAATATGGAATGTAATTAGGAAAATACAATATCTAAAAATAAATACTTTATAACAATGTAGTAAATCAATATAAAAAATATATCAATTAATACCTTTAAAAATTATCATTTACAAAACTCTTTAAATTCACTGAAAAAACCATAGGTTTCAACTACGTTATAGTTGGGAATTAGCATTTTAAAAACCTTAGAAATTCACTGAAAACACATAGTTTTCAACCATGTTATAGTTAGGAATTAGCATTTAAAAAACCTTGGAAATTCACTGAAAAAACCATAGGTTTCACACATGTTATAGTTAGCTGGACATTTCACTCATACAAAACCATTGAAATTCCCCCGTTATAGTTAGTTCAGCTAACTATAACTCAGGCGCCCGCAATGCACTGCTGATGACGTCATATATTACATCCTTCATGACATGGTCAGTAATATCACTCATGACTTCACTGATGAGATCTCAAATGAGATCACTGATGACATCACTGATGACATCATCTTTGTGAAAGAGTGGCAGACCTCCTCTTACCCTAATATAACCTATGATACACACATTCAAAAACAGAAACTAACATTTTCAAAAAAATGGAGATACTAATACCAGTTACAGCAACCGATTCAGTAATTCCAACATCTACATACAAAACCACTCATTCACCAACAGTTCTACATAGTCACTCATACATGTACTCATTCATCATAAATTATGTACTCATACACCTATACATCCTGTTACACACCGATACACATCCATAGAGTTTTTGTACGAAAAAGCAGCAGCGGACCTCAGAGTGCCGCACCTAAACTCCAGTGCCAATGAATCAATGTTCAAGTAGGTTTGTTATTGTGCTGCCAACCCCGACACCAGCTGCTGTTTGGCGTCGCTTTGCTCTCCAGATCAGTTGAACAGTTTTTTAATTGCTCATGGGGGCGCACCAAAAATGAAAATCCAAAAAGAAATAAGTAGAAAAATGTTCTTTATTTATCTTTGTCCAGCTAAAAAGCACATCAATAAAATATGTAGCGAGTTCAGCTGAACTCGCTACATATTTTATTGATGTGATTTTTAGCTGGACAAAGATAAATAAAGAACATTTTTCTACTTATTTCTTTTTGGATTTTCATTTTTGGTGCGCCCCCATGAGCAATTAAAAAACATCCATAGAGTTACTCACACACATACTCACACATGCAAATAAACTATCAAACATCCATTTACTTGCATATACAGCTATACACACACACCACTACACTTACGTCTACAGAAACGTACACATACGTACTCTCTCAAACAATCACTTATAGAAACACATACTTGTTTATACAGGAACTCTTCCAATCTCTCATTCTCACATATACTCACTTATATACATCAATACTCACATATGCAAGTTTAAAACATATGTAGTTAATCATAAAGATTCTATTGAGACAGCCATTCACTCACTAACACACCCATACACACACTCATCCACCCATACAGTCCTGCACATATGCTGTCTTCAAAACACATACAAACAGCAACACACTCATTCATGCATCTGTGCGCTAATACCCCCCACCAAACCATACAGACACTCATTCTGATACTCAAAACACCAACTAATAACCCATAGAGGCACTCAGTAGCTACTCACCAACCCATGCAGCCACTTATACACAAAGTGAGACACTGATACAGATATTTACATATTTAAACATTACTCGCTAATACATGTATTCACTAAGATACACTTAATAAGTCAGTTATACAATCAATTTTACAAAAAAAACATCCATTTAGACACCTTTTTTCAGTTCAGAAAAAGTTTATTGATATAAATAAGATAAAAAATATGCAATTACAGTACAGTATTAACAATGATGTGAAAAGCGTACAGCGAAAGATGTAAAATCATCAAGGGAAAAAGAAGGTAATAATAATAGAACATTGTGCAAATAAAACTAACAATAAGCAGAATAAGAATCAAATAAATATATAACACATTATATAATCAAAACAAGTTATATGTTATAACAAATGGAATATATCGACCTAAAAGAAGTTATGGAGGTTTAGCAACCTCTTGTTGTAGAGGAGGTGGAGACAAAGAACACCTAGCACTCATATCAAAGAATGATGTAACAGGATCCCACAATTTTCTTCTTTTTGGGGCTAGAGTTAGTGGGTAAACAAATGTCGTGTCTAATCTATGATTGTAACAGACAGCATACCACCACACCTGATAAGAAAGTTTAGTGTGGTTTTTCCAAAGTTTGGTAATTTGCTGAAATGCCACAGCCAATAGTAAGTCTATTATTTTAATGTTAAATGCACAATGAGCCCAAATAGGAGAAATGCTTCCTAAGAAGATGTAAGTAATAGAAAAAGTGTGATTAGAGGAGAAAATAGTATTATTTGGGACCACACCTTATTCCAGAACGTGTGAACTGGAGCACACTTGAAAAGTAAATGGATTAAGACTGCACGTGGTGAGGAACAAGTCCAACATATAGCAGGAGTTTCTGAATAACATGTGTTAAGGGCAAGTGGTGATAGTAAGAGTCGGTTGTAAACAAAAAATAAAGTCTGAGTATTGTTTGCAGCCCTAGAGGATTTGCGTAGTTTCATCCTAATTTTATCCCATAACTCAATAGGCCAGGAAACATCGAAGTCCTCTTCCCACGTTGTTTCTGTCTTAGTTTTAGCATGGGGTGATAATGGAGCATGGAGGAGTGCATAAATCTTGGAAGCTTTGTCACCTTTAGTCAGTAAGGTCCGTAGCTTGGATATGTTAGAGGGCTCCTTACACGGAAGAGAAGGAGAAGCGGTATAAGTATTATGTGCTGATTGTAATGCAAGTGTTAGTAACAAATACTTAGCATGAAAGGTGGAGGGGAAACGAAAAGAGATAGCAGCCTGAGAAAATGGAATGATGTGTTCCTGATGAAATAATTGGTGTACCCAAATGAGTCAACGTTGTCTCCAAGATTTCCAAAAAATTGGTTTATTTTTTATCATGATAGAGGTATTATGCCATATAGGTTGTTCGAAAAAAGAGGAAAGAAGAGGAGGCGGGAGTATCTTGGACGTATATTTAAGAATAGGAGTAGATAAGGATTGTGGCTTACGAGAAAACCAAAGATATTCATTAAAAGTAAAAGGATAGATATAAGACTGTTCCAAAGTTAACCACAAAGGTAAAGGCACGGAGGGATCGGAAATCCACTTTGATGCTTGATTTAATAAAAAGGATTTATGATAAAGAGAGAAATTCACTCCACCTTCTGATTTAGGTCGGATTAGTTTGGCGATAGACATACGAGAATGTTTATGTCCACATAAAAAGAGAGATAGGACAGAGTTAATTGTTTTGAAATATTTCAGAGGGATTGAGAATGGGATGTTAGAGATTTTGAAAAGAACTATGGGAGAGAGCATCATTTTGATCGTGTCCAGTCTGCCTCACCACAACAGATATAGAGGATGCCATTTTGTGGTAAGAGTAGTTATCTTTTGTATGCAGTCCTCCATACAGCAAGTGATGGTGCCCGAAAGAGAAGAAGTAAAATGAAGACCCAAGTATTTAATATAATTGAGATTCCACGTAAAACCCGAGTCAGTAAAATCAGCCTTATAAAGTGAATTTAGTAAGGGGCAAAATTTCACATTTATCTTTGTTTAATTTGTAGCCGGAAACTTGTGCAAAAGAATTTACCTCATCTAGAAATGCAGGGAGAGAAGACTCGGGCTGAGATAAAAACAATAAAACATCATCAGCATAAGCTGCCATTTTAATTGTAGTCTGTTTAAAGTTAAAACCATGAATGTCAGTGTTTTGACGGATCCGCAATAGAAACGGTTCAAGGGCAAGGTTAAACAAAAAAGGAGATAAGGGACAACCCTGCCTAACCCCTCTACCAAGGGAAAAGTAGGAAGATATGCCACCATTCGCTGAAATAGCTGCTCTTGGGTGAGAGTATAAAAGAGAGATCAGAGTAGAAATTTTTGGACGGAAACCGAACCACTTCAGAGTGTGAAAAAGATATTTCCACTCAACCCTATCGAAAGCTTTCTCGGCGTCTAAAGCTATAGCAGCAAGAGAATTTGAAGAATGGGAGGTCTTGGATATAATATCAAAAAATAACCTAGTATTATCCACAAGCAATCTACCCGTAACAAAACCAGAGTGATCCTTTCCCAAAAGGTCAGGTAAGTGAGAGTCTAAACGTAGGGCCAAAGCCTTTGAGAACATTTTGTAATCAATGGTTACTAAAGAAATGGGTCTATAGTTTTTACAGTATTGTGGATCTTTACCTGGTTTAGGAAGAATGCAAATGAGAGAGTCCGAAAAAGATCCTGAAGAAGTGCCAGATTCGAGAAAGGTAGATAAAAGAATATGTAATTTGGGAAGGAGTAAATTGGAAAAACGTATAAAAAATTCAACCGTAAAACCATCTGGGCCTTTGGCTTTATCCTTTTTAGGAGTTTTCAGTGCACGAAGAAGTTATTTTTGTGTTAAATCTGTTTCCAACGAAGAAAGACCCGGGGGATTATCAGAAGGAGGCTGGATTTTAGATAAGAATAGGGATATGGACTGATCAGAAGAAGTGGATTCATAAGAATAAAGCGTTTTATAAAATTGAAATTCTTTTAAAATGTCCTCATCTTTATGCTTCAATGAACAATCTGGACCAAAAATAGATTCTAAGTTGATCTTATTTTGTTTAACTTTTAAATAATTGGCCAATAATTTCCCTGCCTTATTTTGTCCACCATAGAATTTAGCACTGGATCTTAATAAAAAATTTGAAGCATTGTTTGTAGTGTCTTTATAAAATTGGAGTTTTGTGGCAATGAGTTCATTTAAGCATTCTTTTGATTTAGAAGTGTAAAAGGAATGTTCCAAACGCTTTATTTTGGAGAAAAGATCTGAAGTGGCTTGTTGTGCCTTTTTCCGCTTGTAAGATACATAGCCGATAATGAAATCTCTTGCAGCAGAATTAAAAGCGTCCCAAACTATGGAAAAGGAGATATCATCAGAGTGATTCAACAAAAAATATTGATGAAAAAAAGAGGTAAAGGAGGTAACAAAATCTGAATCAAGAAGGAGGGAATTATTAAAACGCCATTTTCGGGTAAGAATGGGTTTTTGTAAGATATCCAAATGTATAGTAACTGGTGCATGATCGGATATCAATATGGATCCAATATCCGAAGCAATTAAGGATTGGGAAAGGTGATGTGAAATGAAAAAATAACCTAGTTGAGATTGGCTATGATGAGGTGGCGAGAAAAAAGAGTATTCTTGTAGTGTGGGGTTACAGAGCCTCCATGCATCAATGAGTTTGTACTGATGTATGAGTTGCATAAAGGATTTGTGTGATTTATGAGGACTGTATGCGCTATCTGAGTGTCTGTCTAAAAATGGGTCAAAGACCTCATTACAGTCGCCTGCTAGGATAAAATATCATCATAATATTGTGTGATATATGGGGCTAAAGAGGTCCAACATGAATCGTCACCAGTTGCAGGAGCATAGATATTTAAAAGGGAGACAGGAGTATTGTCTATTACAAAGTTAACCAGCACCCATCTTCCCAATTGGTCCATACAATTCGTTAGAATCTTAACAGAAAGAGATTTTTGATATAAAATAAGGACTCCATTACGTTTGCCATGTCTGGGGGAAAAGAAGACCTCCCCACCCAATCCCCTTTCATCTTGACAGACTCATCAGCAGATAGGTGCGATTCCTGTATGCATGCAATATCTGCGTTGAGTTTGGCTAGGTGCGTTAGAGCACTCTGTCTCTTAATTGGTGAGTGCAAACCTCTAACATTCCAAGATATCATTTTTAAAGGCATTTAAAGAATCTGTAAGAATATAAACCAAATTTTGCATTACAACAACTGTATGTAAATCTGTAGAACTGAAAGAAAATAATACAATAAGGAAAAGATGACATGAGAATATGAGAATGAAATAAAGCCAGAATTATTAGTAAAAGAAGATGATAATCTGATGAGAGGAACAGGCAAGATAAAAGAAAAAGAAAGAGTAAGAGAAAAAATAGAAAGATAGAAAAGAGTGAGAAAATTATAACAAGAAAAAATAACATACAGAACATCCAGAACCTAGGAAAGGTGGGAGGGTGGAGGCCACATAGAACAATGACGTGTCCAAAACTCATGGGGAAGAACAGGAGGGGAGAAAGAATCCCACGGACTCCAAGAACATAGGGGAGGGAGGTGATATTCAGGAAGGATGCCTGTATGGGTAAAAAGGACAGTAAAGTAAGTCTGGGTAGGGAAGCAGTGATATACAATATATATGTCATAACATAGTGTCAACGACCATCAAAAAGGAACTATAACCATGAAATATAAACCTGAAATACCAAAAGCATTTCACATGTAAAAAGGCTATTTAGGAGTTGATGTAGAGGCAAATTCCATATTATCAACATTGTGGGAGTACAAAAAACTTTTCAACTTCTTTGGATCTTCATAGGTGGTAGTTTTATTAATGAATGTTACTTTGAAAAGGCAAGGGTGGAAAAGCCCAAAGCGTGCTCCCATGGAAAGCAGTTGTGGCCGGAAAGACAGAAATTCCTTGCGGCGGTCTGCCATAGATTTGGCATAGTCTTGTGAGAAGTAGAGAGGGCTCCCTGACTAAGTGATACATTTCATGGATCTTGCAGCAGATAAAATCATAAGTAGGTCGGTGTATTCAAGGAAATACAGAATAATGCCTCTTGGTATCCTCGCAGTCGAAGAAGTTATTCCAACAGGCAATGGGCCCGGACAATGTCTTCTTTGTATGTTAGGATTGGTGGATTCTGGCAAATGAAGAAGTTTTGGCAAAAAGGATTTGAAAAAAGCAATGGGATCAGATCCTTCTGAATTTTCTGCCAGGCCATAGATGCAGAGATTGTTCCTTCTATTCCTGTTTTCCAAATTTTCAACCTGCTTGTGTAGGACTGAAAAGTGTGCACATAAAGGATCAACTTTGGAGTCAGAAGTTTCAAGTGAGGCCACATTATGTTCCAAGATGGTGACCCGATTGTCCACATTTGACCACTTGTCCGAAAGCATTTGGAGGGTAGACTTTGTCTCCTTGATGTAAGGTCTCAAGGCCTTATTTCGTCTAGCAATAGATCCATTGTGGTTGAAGTAGATTGCTTAGGGGTCCTTTTTAAGTCTATTAATAGAGCTCTTGTTAGTACTAGACATTGATGGAGTAGATGAGGTAGAAGAGGCCTTAGAGGAAGGAGTATCTGGTGTGTCCTCCATCGATAAACACTGGTATCGAGAGCGGGTGTGGACCAAAAATGTTCTTGTAGAAGGGAAGGGTTAATGAAGGTCCTTAGTGATTCTTCCCATAGAATTGACAAAATACACAGGAAATATCAATGAAATGGATGTCAGGAGAAAAAAGGAATCGTAGCTATGAGGGTTTAAGATAGCATTATTAACTCTGTTTTGAAACTAAAGAACAATCATAGGCAAAAGTTGTGGAAACCTCAATTCACAACAACTCAATTGATATTATAATGAGCTTATGACTAAATATATATACCAAATATGCAGAACATTATGAGCATACAATAAGCATAATATCATGAAACATATGATAGAGTCAAAGCAGATGTGCAACAAGTACAGATTCAGTGAATTCGAAAACAGAGATGGCATGCATTCCGTCAAAAATAGAGCATTTCATACATGTGCACTAAAATAACATAAGCACTTGTACCAGAAAAAATTAAACATAGTTGAGGCAAAAAGAGGCACATGAAAGTAAGGTAAAGAGCATCATCCAAATTGTAAAATGATAATGCAACACAGGATTAGATCATGCAGCCAGCAACAAATGAGGAAAAAATCCAATGTAAAGTCACCTATCTAGTCAAACAGTCGAAAAAACTATGGTATATAGTGTCTCAAAGGAAAAAAGCCATAAAAAACAGCAACATGAGCATTTGTTAGCTGTAGAAATGTGGCTGAAAGTTCACTGTGACCAAAGAACAGGGATGTGAAGAAAATGCTGGTCATTTTAAAATGCCTCCATGCAGAGAGAAGTAGCGCTGAGACATGTATGTTGGAAAAAAAACTAACTTGCGCCATTAATTATAAAGGATAAAGTATATTTTATTCGAGTGCATAAGTTATTCCTGCAGAAAGAGAGGAAATGGCCACTTCAGAGGTTTATGAGGGGAATTAGAGCTTGTGAAATGGTGCAAAACTTAAGCAGTCATTATAGGCATTTAAATGCATTTAGTACTGCAGAGCACAGGGGAAAAGTGCAAGCGGCGTTATGAAATCATGAGGAGACGTACCGCAATGAGCAGGGAACCGCGTAGGAGCAAGCTCCGTCAGCGGGGGCTCAAAATGGCGGCCGCGAGCTAACCTGTTTGCGCTTCACACACTTAGCACGGAAATAGGCGAAGATGCTGCAGGGAGTCCTCAAGGTGGGGCCCGGTGATGCCTTAGGGCTTCCCACGACATCTCACGGGGAATGGCAGTATTGCAATGCGCTTGGAGTCGCGCTAGGCTCGCCTCCTCCTCCTGCGTCCCGAGAGAGTTAAGGGTAAGCCGCCATCTTCTTTGGGCGCTGGCCACGCCCCCCTCCATTTAGACACTTATTTACCCATTTATTCTTCCATCGACCTTTAGATATACATATATAAAAATTATTTATTTTTTCAGAAAGACACACATTCACTGGATGATGTCATCAGTGATGTCATTTGAAATGTCATCAGTGATGTCATGAGTGATGTCACTGACCATGTCATGAGTGATGTAATATGTGACGTCATCAGCAGTGCATTGCGGGCGCGCGAGTTATAGTTTGCTGAACTAACTATAACGGGGGAATTTCAATGGTTTTCTATGAGTGAAATGTCCAGCTAACTATAACATGTGTGAAACCTATGGTATTTTCAGTGAATTTGTAAGGTTTATTAAATGCTAATTCCTAACAATAACGTGGTTGAAACCTATGTTTTTTTCAGGGAATATATATATAAATATATATATATCCTACTCGTATTGGCTCAACTCTCTTGCACTTCTGGGACTCAACAGCGGTGCGGTTGTGGATACGGCAGATCCGCGATGTTTTAAATTGCACAAGTATTCCTCGACGGAAGAATTCCACTTGCACTCACAGATATGATAATAATCCAGTCATTTATCATGCTGGCAGCAACATTGTTGGGGCACTACAGCAATGCTCACTGCGTTTCAGTCTATCAAAGACCATGATCACGGGTAAAAAAAAGCGCAACATTTTGGCAGTTATTATATGCAAATAAGACATGCTTACATCACTTCCTTTGATGCGCCGCTTTACATTGTGGATTATATAGTGTGTTCATTTTAAATTCACCCATTTACTGATACCACTACCAAATTGTGTAAAAAATTATTAGTAACCTGAGAAACAAAAATGTGTTCTAAGATTTTCAATCAACGTTTTTAGTACACAAATTCTACTACCCACATATTTGAGTGAACATGGACATTCAATTATGTAGATGAGAAACTGGCTCTTCCATGTAATGAATTGTTCAATCTTCCAGTTTTTCTTGTTGGCCATTTGAATCTCCTTAGTATTTTTTGCGATCAGACAAACCACACAGTCGGTACATTTCTAAAAGCGTCTAGGTTTCCGCCATGTATCTTGTTTCTTCTTAGCTAGGAAATGACTGTGAACCAGTTGGTCTTAGAGGTTTCTTGCTCTCTGAAATGATAGGCTTGGATGATTTCCTACAATCTTGGAAACTGTAGAGACTAGATGCAGCATGTTCCAATTTTTGCATAAAGTTCTCATAATTTGTTTGGATTCAGTAGAGTATGTCTTAATCAAGTGAATTTTATCCTCAGATTCTTCCTTGTTTGATTATTTTCTCTTCCCTTTGATTAGTTCAAATAGAGTTTGGTTGGAGGTTTTTTGTAAGCAGTTCACAACCACTTTACTGTCATATTTCGTTTTTTGACTCTAACCATAGTTTGTTGACTATGTTTTAGCCATTCCTTTTCATGGGAGCACATCCTCCGTATCCTCAGAAATTCTCCAAAGGGGATGTTGTTAATCAATGTAGGTTGATGGAAACTACCTGCATGGAGGGTTGCATTTGTTGCTGTGGCTTTTCGGTGAAGTGTTATAAGTCATTTCTTATCATGGATGTAGATTTCTGTATCCAAGAAAATGACTTTGTCATCACTGATGGTATAAGTGAATCTTAGATTGGCTTTGTCCTGGTCAGAATTTTGAAGTATTCATCAAATTCTGCATTGGAACCATCCCATATGATAAAAAGGTTTTCAATGTACCCTAGCCACATTGTGGTTTTATTCACATACTTATCATTGTTGGGATGCCAGGCCAGTTTGTGTTCCCACCATCACATAGTAAGACATGCATCGCTGGGACTGAATGAAGAACCCATTGCTGTTCCTTTTACTTAGTGATAGAGTTCCTAACCGAACATGAATATGTTTTGGGTGAAGCATAACCGGATAATTTTTAACAACATCTGATTATGGTGAGCATAGTGGATGTTGCGTTATTGTAGAAAATATTTGCATGCACTCATTCCAATGAAATTCTCGATGTTGGTGTACAACAAAATTACCTCCATTGTGACTAGTTTGTATGTTGCTAGTTATGGAATTTCTTGTAGATATTGCAAGAGACCACCAGTGTCCTGCAGATATTTTGTTAAGCTTTTTACATATGGTAATAAGCACCCATTCACATAGTTGGCAATTGATTCCAACAGGGCTCCTTTTGCAGAGATGATCGCTCTCCCTGGTGGTCTACTGGGATGCTAATGGATTTTGGGTAAAAAATAAGTTGTCTCTTTTTTTGAATGCTCCATCGTTAGATAGTTGATTTTGTCATCATAGAGTAAGTTATCTTTCATCCATCCCTATAGTTTGTTGTCTAGTTCTCTTTTGTACTTTGATGTAGGATTTACTTTCAGTTTTTCATAATATTCATTATTTCTAAATTGAAGATGGGCTTCTCACATATAAAAATCTTTGTCCATTATTATCAGCCTTTTTTATCTCAATATTGTCATCTTTTTTAAGTTCCTTTAGGGCCTTGCGTTTCTTGAGCATCAGATTGTCTGTATGTATTTTTTTCTCAATTGATACAAATCTTTAACTACTCCTTCATGGATGGTGTTGATTTTATTGCCCGGTGGTAATTGAGGGTAAAACCGGGTTTTTGCTTTCTTGCCACTAGTGCTTGCCCCTAGTTGGGGGCAATATGTATCCAAGTCCACGCTTTGAGAGTTTGTGTCTTTGTCTAATTCCATCAGTGTTATGAAATCCATGGAATCCTTTGCTGCCAGATCCAATTTAGTTGTTTCCACTTATTATGTATAATCTGCATTTTTTTTATTTATTAGCCAGTTCTAGTTTGTGAATATATTTTTCAAGATCAATTCTGGTTTGTGACAGATTAATAGTGTTAGTGGGACAGAAATTTAAGCCACGTTTTAGTAATTGAATTTCTGTGTTTGTATGTTTTTTTTTGATAGATTAAACAACTTGAGTTCCTGTAAGGGATGTTCTAACTCCTCTTCTGTTCCATTCTTCTCATGGTTGTGCTGACTCTTTTGGGTTCTGTTGTTCTGTTTCCCTCTTCTTGTCGGTTTGTTCTTCGGCAGACGCGTCCACTGCCTCTTCCTCTGTTTGTTTCCGAGCGGACCCCTATGTTTTTTTCCCAATTTAGCTGTTGGAGGGCCTGTCTCATCTCCCCTAAAAAAGTACACTTGGTCCGTCCTTCAACTTATTCAACTTCACTTTCTCTTGCATCTGAAGATGTTAATGATGATATACTGCCTAATACATTAGGGACTGAATCCAATTTGTCTTTTTATTTCAGGACATCGCATTTTCTTGCATAAGTGAATATGTGTCCTGCAATGTATTCTTCTTTATCTCGTTGACATTTTGCTTGTTTCCTTATTTGTACTGTTTACTCATGCCTTTCTATCTGATGTTCTAATTGTGTTACTTCATTGTTAAGTTCAATTGTTTCTAGGTCCTTTTCTACCTCTTTTAACCGGCCAAAATAAAGCTTTTTTTATTTAATGTTGGTGGAGCCACGCTGGGTGCACGAATTCAGAAGAAATTTGGTGCCACAGGGGCCCCCACAGCCCCGAGGACTGCCACCTTCCCGGGGTTTTATTTATAATATGCAGGGGGCACGTTCCCCCCAGCCTCGGAGACAGCTACCTCCGCAGGTCTGTGTTTTTATGAATGGTGGGCTCCTGCCCCCTTGCTGCCCTGGGGACATCCATCTCCCCAGGGCTTTTGACTTTAATTTCGTGGGACCTCATACGCCCTGAAACCCTGGAGACCACCACCTCCCCAGGGCTTTCCAAAAAAAAGAAAAAAAGAAAGTGTGGGAGGGGAGCCCCCCACAGTGCCCCACAGACCACCACCTCCCTGGGGCATATATTAATTTAAATTCAGGGGTCCGTAGTGAAGACCCGGGGACCACTTCTTCTATGGGGCTTTACACATATGTTGGAGGGGGCCGCGCGGCCCGCCTCATCTGAGCCTTCCTTGGCATTGGGGACCGCCACCCTCCAGGGCCAGCTCCTGCAATGTCCTGGGGTGCCCACCCCATGACATTACCATTTGCTATGGTGAGGGGAGGACAGCTCCCTCTGCCGGAACAATCACTGCTTTGCTTTTTGGAAGTGAGAGCAGGAAACCTGTTCCTGCTTCCAAGAAGCAGAGCAGAATTGCTTTTGAGTAAGGGGAGCTGCAGATTAGAAGCACCCGTTGCTCAAAAGCAATGCTTGCTCCCCCGGGAGACAGGGAGCTGGCAGGATCTGTAGGGGCATTGGGGCTCCCCCATGGTCTCCAACTTGAGGGTTGATCTCGGGAATGGGGTTCCGAGGGCCAGAAGTGGCCAGGGAGGGGGGCCACTCAGCCCCCTCCCTTTTCCTTATTTAAAAAAATAAAAGTAAGGTAGGGCCTTGGAGGATTGGGTAACCGGGGGCCATAATTGGCCTCTGGAGGGGCGCCACATGGCCCCCTCCCTGGGAAAAGAAATAATAAATCACAATTAGGCCTGGCCCCGGGGGATGGAGTCCCCAGGGCCAATAGTGGCAAGGGAAGGTAGGGCCCACACGGCCCCCTTCCTGTTTTTTCAAAATAGAAAACGAACAGGCCCTGGCAGATGGGGACTCAAGGGACAAACAAATAAATAAAAGAAGGGGGGCTCCACAGCCCCCTTCTGAAAATATTTAAAAAATGGAAAAGCTGGCATCCCTCTTGAGACCCTGCTCCCTCCCTGCACCACTGTGTAAATGTGCCTCCTGACGCGTTCTGAATTGGTGTATTAAGTCCCTTTCAATCCTAAGGGTTCTTAGGGTCATCTAGAACACCAGGTACCTCCAGTAATCCCAACACAGTGGGATTGCTGAGAGGTGGTCCGAGGCTGTGCCTCTTTTTATGCCACTCTGCAAAGGTCCCTCTTGGCGCACTGCTGGTTGGGTGATGGGATCCTCTTGAGTACTGAGGACCTCAGGACTGAAGAGGACTTCATTCCCAGAGCAGCAGTGCGCCAGGCAGCACGTTTGCAGGGTGGTGTAAAAGGGGGCGTGGCCTCATACCACTCTCAGCAATCAAGCTGTGTGGGGCTTACTGGAGATAACAGGAGGGCTAGTTGGCCCCCAGGAACCTTCAGGAGGGAAGGGGAACATCCTTCCACAACCAAGAGTCCACCAGGAGGTGTGTTTGTCAAGTCATGGAAAAAGGGGGCGTGGCCTCTGTCCACCCACTGTGTGGGGTTTACAGGAGGTAACAGGTAGGCTGGTTGGCCGATAACCACCCCTAGCAGTGAAGGGGACTTCACTTTCCTTCCAAGAGTGCACGTGGGAGCATGTTTGCAGACTGGTGCTAAAAGGGGGCTTGGCCTGCAATGGGTCCTTACCAATGCTGCTGTGTGGGACTTACTGGAGTGAATAGGAAGGGAAGCTAGCCCCCAAGGTTGTCCTTGAGGGCCAACTACCCCTCTTGGTAACTTCAGTAAGTCCCAGACAGTGGCATTGCTAAAAGGTCTTCGGAGGCCACGCCCTACCTTTCTCCACCACTCTGCAAATGCACCGCTTGGCAGACTATGGGTTGGGATGAAGTCCACTTTACTCCTGAAGGACTTTGGGAGCCAAGAAGCACTCCCGGTACCTCCTGTAAGTCCTACGGAGCAGAATTTCTGAACGCTAGTTGGAGGCCCAGCCTCCTTTCTCCACCACTCTGCAAATGCGACTACCAGTTGAAGAAAGATTTTAAATGTAATAGGGTTTCGCATTTGCAAGAGTTAGAGCCATTAGTGTTGTAAATATAAAAGTGTTTTAATAATGTTTCTTGGAGTGTAGTGGATGTAGGTATGTGGAAACTGGGTAGAGATTACTGTTAGCATGAGCTGAAGCCATTTTGTTTTTTGGCATCCATTTTAGTTAAGCCATTTGTTTGCCATATGCTTCCCCTTCTTTACTGTTGCCTGCTTCTCCATTATGCCCAAGTCATCATCTACAGTTAGCCCCTGCAGCACTGAACCTGAGTACTGCGCTTGCTCAGAGAGGCTTTAGCTGTTAGGCACCTGTCATGTATTTAACTGTCTGTCTATTTTAACTGATATCAGCAGTATTATAGCTCCTCCCATTTTGTTGACTAAGCGATTTTCATGTATCCTTGTAAGTGAACATCTATTTGTATGTACACTTGTACTGCCTCTTTTTGAACCTCCATGCTTAAACTGCACTTACTACAGTATATACAGCCCACGGTTTCTGTACTCCATGTGCTGCCTCTTACATTGCCTGAGGGTTGTGTAGAGATGTAGTTCCACCTCATGAGGTGTAATAAACTCTTTTTTTAATATTACAGCTTCCGTGCCAATCTCTACTTTGTCAGTCTAAAGGACCTGTGCGCAAAAGGGCGAACCCCTGCACCAGGTGAACCCCTGAAAAGGCTCACACCCACAAATTGACGCCTACTACGTGGGGCTCATTGGCGACTCGGATGCGCGACGGAGTGGTGTTGACGGAGGTTTGGAATCTCACTAAGGATGTACACTGCATGAGGAGGCCCTTGTCTTTGCAGCCAGAAGTTTTTTTTCCGATTTTCCCGATTTCACCCTCCAGGTGGTGCCGGTCTCCGACTGAGATCCCTTTTGGCGTTCGTCTTACAGTGACCATTTGGCCACTTCAGTACTTGGCAGTTGGAGGCTGGAGAATTTTGTTTGGTAAGGTTGTTGATTGCAACACTTCTTGATTTGTTTGGCCAAAGATTCTTGTTTGATTTGGGTATATATAATTTGCAATTTATGTAGGAAGGCAATGCAAAGATTTTTCTCTAATTTTTGATCCCTTGAACGGTACAAAATTGGTATTAAGTACCACTTTTTTTATAAATATTTTATATACTATAATATTTTTGACATGCCTGTTTAAAGCACGCTCAGAAGGATGTGTTGCTTTCTTGGAGGTACCAATATGGATTTAGAACAATCTCAGCTTGCTCCCCCCTAGAGGGACACCAAATAGGGATATGTATATTAAAAATGGTGTATCTTCCATAATGTATAGCGCACTATGGAATAAATATACTAGGAAGGATCCTGATTTATGATGGCCAATAAATGGGTCATTCGATATTAGAAAAATTCAGTATTTGGAACAGTGTGTGTTTAAGCATAAAAGTAGACCAGATATGTTTGATTGTGAATGAATGTGGGTGAAAAAAGCACATGAGAGAGTGAGGAAAGAGCAAGCTTTAGCAGACAAAGAACAGCGCAAAAACATCTATTTGAAAGCGCAGGAAATGAAAGATAAAGAAATGAAGGAAATAAAAGAAAAAGAGGATAGGGAGCGCCGTTTACAGGTAAATGGCCAGTACCCTGTCTGGCGCCCTCTCTATCCTCTACTTAATACACCACAGGATGATTCAATTTTGTTAGATCGATTCCCGCCTCCATATACTTTTCCGTGCGCTCCCAAGGATGATTCTGATGATGACAAACGTTCCTCAGGTCAGAAAGGGACAGAGTTAGACCCTTAATGACAAACTCGTTCAATTTTGCCTGCTGACCGTGCAGCCACTCTTAGAAAGGCAGCTTGTGGTACCACCTCTGCTCCAGACATTATAGTAGATGTTCAGCAATGGCCAGAGTCAGAGTTGTTATATTTCACAGAGTCATTAACTGGAGAAGTAATTTGGGGTTTTAGGAAACATTCTGAGGAATACAGCCTGCTGATATAAAACATGACCATAAACAATTGAGTGACAGTCTTTTTCTCCCTTCCCATGTGGGCAATTTAATTAGATGTGTGGTTTAAATACAAACTGATGCATTCCATTTGCAAGAGGAGAAAAGACAGCTTCTGCAGCTGAACAAACAGCTCAGATCCCCGTACCACAGGAGGAAGGTCCAGGGACAGATAAGGATGCTGTATTTCCTGGGAAACCAATGCGTGAAGCTGTGCCTTTATATGTCCATCCTAGGGGTATGGGAACAAGTGATAATAAAGATTCCACTGATGCGAAGGGATATTTTGTTTACAATTGGGTTTATACTCCTTGGAGTAGAGCGGATGTTATGGCGCTTAAAGCTGCCTTGCCTGACCCGTGGAATAATCCGGCTGCTTTTTATGAAGAAGTTGAAGGGGCTATTAGTTCTTGCACTATGACTTTGCCTGATATCAACATTGGGCTTATTTTACCACCTGATATGTGGAGAATGATTCGGAAAGTAGATGATTTGACAAATTTTGGAGATATTTGGACAGAAATAGAATAGATGCAGAAAGGGCACCCGCGCAGAAACTACAAGAGATATTAGACCTCCCAAAGGCTATCATTATTACGTTGAAAACCCTTATACCTCCTCTCGAAATAAATCGCTTGCTATTTATTTCGAGCGATTCCTCTAGCTGTAGAGCATAAAATGTTAATACTGATTAATTCTCTCATGTCCCAATTTGTCTGGCAGCAGGGCAAGATCCGGAGATCCCATAGTCTCATGTCGCTTCCACTCCATAGAGGTGGGCTCACAATACCCAATAATATTTTTTACCATTGGGCAGTATTTCTAAAACAATTCACCCCTTTAATTAACGCCATCCCCGAAGAAAGTATGATGGACATCAATCTAATACCTTCAATTTATGAGCTCCTACTTGGTCAAGAAGCTAAAGGCTTATTTCTTAAACAAACTGAGGCAAAGTATTACAAGAAATTTAAGGGAGAAATCATAATTAGTGCCTGGAAAATTTGGAATAAAGTTATTAAGCATATGCAATTTGGGAAAATTAATCGGTATACACCTCTATGGTACTCAAATCTAACACATGGTCTTGAGTTCGATCTTATTGCGAGGAAGTTTGAAAGGCTGGGTATTAGAACTGTCAATGATTTTTTGTTATATGACTTTGATACAACCTTTTTTGATCTGAAACTCAAATACGAATTGTCTAACGAAGATTTTCTCAAATTTGCGCAAGTATTTGCTAAACTTAAAGCTAAAGAGTCTATAATTTGTTTGTCAAGAATTGAAACTATTGATGTTATGTTTAGAGTAAATACTCGAATAACAACATTTTACAATATTCTTTTGACTAAAACTCACGATGACTTAGAAAAAAACGAAACAAAATGGGCGACTAAATTAAATATTCCTAATGTCGACGTAGACAGAGTTTTGGAGTTAAGCCACAATCTTTTTATGGCTAGCAATCTGAAAGCACAGCTTTTTAAAACCCTATTAGACCTTTATTATACCCCGGACAAATTGTTCGCCTGGGGCAAAAGAGAGAATGACCTATGTCCCAGATGTTCACAAGGACCCGCGACTCTTATCCACATGTTTAGCAATTGTATGTATGATCTCATCCTTTTGGGAAGCGCTATTTGGCCACAAATTGCCCGAGTCGGAAACCCTTTTTTTATTGGGACATGATCACTCTTTAAAGCTATTGAAAACCGAAGAAAGATTGCTATTTATTGGTACAGCTGTATTAAGGTTAATTCTCTAATAAAAGAGAGGGACCCAAACCAACCCAAAGGAGTAGGGTACCAGAAGACAAACTGTCAAAAAAGTCCTGACGAGCAGGTATGCGCATTGGCTGAGGGGTTGGGGCGTACGAAGGGTTTGGGCTGACTAGCCTTTCCTGATCCCCTGTTCTAATGTATCCCTTTAGGCTGCGGGCAGTCTGACTCAGAGGAGAACAGAAGAAATTATTCTGCCTATTTTAACGAGAGACGCGACTTAGCAGTCATTAAAGATTTAGTGCAGTATATTTTTATACGCACTCTGGATACAAATTTTGAGGTACATTTATCTTCTTTAACCAATGGCTCTTAATAACAAGAAAAGCCGATTCGAACTATCTGGCCAATAAAATACTATTATTGACTTACTGTGTGAAGGGCCTACTGTTATACTGCGCAGGCTTATTATCTAACCGCGTAGGTTTATTGTTAAACTGTGTAGGCTTACTAATATATGCGTTGGGAAATTTGCCACACCGGGGCGATTCCTATACATTTAAGCAGCAGAATCATGATTCAAATAATGTTGCTGTTTATTAACAAAATATTACCTGTTGATAACCTTAATTGCATTCAAAATTCAAAGTCCTTTGCACATGTCACAATTCTCGTTGTGAAGACTTTATGTTGACTAGTAACATCTTAGTGGGCATACTTCTGCCGTACCCAGATACAATGCCCTGTATTTCCAAGGGATTGTTTATATTATAATTCTTATAAAAATATCAACAACTAGGGTATTACTAATTACTATCAACCATTGTAGGTACTTGCTGAAGGCAGATGACCCTAGCAGTACAGCTGAGAATATCCGATTGCTGATCTATGAGGTAAATACCGTACTGTATGTATACCTTTGTGCAAAGGTGGCAAAGGCTAAATCTCGAATTCTGAGCCGTTAGCTCTTTCTAACCATTAATTGATACCAGATACGACATGGGTTAGTTATAGTTGGTATATTAAAGTATGACCAAATGCCATTTTCACTCTAGTATTACAAATAAGTTGTTGACTAATTTGCAACAAGGTTCTTTTATGTGATTGTAATGTCTTGAGTAAACAATGAAATCTAAATTTGTTAAAATCCACAGATAAAATGTAGTAAATGTTGTGTGCTTGTAGGAGCAGTGTTGTATAACATGTTTTTATGGTTGTATTCCTTTCAGTCATGCTATGTATATCTTATATTGCGTATTTTTATTTCAGATGTTGTATATTAGTGGGATACAATTATTTTAATCCTGAAGAAGGTTTTTGGCTTTGAACATTTACATGCCTTAACCTAAACGCGTCGATGCAATTGCTTGGGTGGAGAAACACTAAGCCATTGAGAAAATATACTCCTAAAATCGTGAAATTGAATGTATAATTTGGAGTAGGGATCATCAATCAATTTATACTAGTGATTTCTTCCCCTTTTTAATTGGAATTATTTTCCTAGTGTGTTGTCCCATGTTTTGTACAATGAACTTTTGATGTATCACAATGTTTTGTTTTTAATTTTTGCTTTTAAATTTACCAAAATAAAAATGTACATTTTTGTATGACTCTTTCATGTTGATCATTTGCTGCTCCTAATCTATATGAGTGTATGTACTTCATGTATGCTTAGTGTTAAACTGTGGTTTACCTATAAGTTCACCCAAAGGGGAAAACTTTTTTTACAGTTTAAGGTTAATTCTGTCTGCTCGCTCGAAAGAGCCCGACCCCCCCAGCTTTCAGCTGTGGCTAGCCCGCTTTTTAGCGGTTTATAGTTATGAAGTGGCCATTTATGATACTAGGGGATAAAAATCAAAGAAGCGGGGGGATGCAATTTGGCTGCCGGTCACTAACTGGAAAACAGGCTTAACCCCTGCTTCTGGAAGTACTTGATTTGGCTGATCCCAATTAATATTGTTAATAATTTTGCTGGATGACATTTTTTTTATATCTTGCCCCAGCTAATACTGTCTCACAGTCCGTTTTATCGCCCTGCTGTTTTTGTTTTTTCTTTCATCCAGTTAAGCACCTCTTAAGCGTTTATACTGTACTTATAATCATTGCTCCATGGTGTTGCTCTTCTGTTTTTCTCTTTATTTTTTTCTCTTACAATGTCTCTTGCTGTTTCCTGATTAAAAGAAAAGAAAACTCTTATACCTCCTAAAAAGATAGACTGGACTATATTAGCATCCTGTAAGCAAAAGGCGGATGAGTCAGTTTCAGATTTCGTTACGCGATTTGAGGATACATTCCATGACTTTAGTGGGCAGTCATTGACAGATGACACAGGCAAGCATCTGTTCCTTGACAAATTTGTCACAAACATGTTGCCAGGAATAGCTAATGGCCTATAGGCCAGGAAGAGTTCATGGACTACGTCTTCCCCAGTTTCCCTTTTGACTATGGCCCAGTATTATGAACATCAGGAATTGGAAGAAAAAGGCAAGGAGGATAAAAAGACTAAGGATTTAAAAACAAAAGTTATATTAGCTCAGGTTATGGTCCATCTTATAGAGGTGGTGGAAGAGGCAGACGTGTGATGTTTTGTTCTGGTGCACCCTCTGTTCCTCGAGTTATTTTGTCTTCTGATTAGTGTGCTTATTGTAAGGAGATAGGACATTGGCGCTCTAAGGGCCTACTTTTGCGAGGTCAGCAGTATCAGCATGGTACAGGACAAATGAGAAGCCACCCAGGAAACTGAGGAAACAGGGGAGGTATGGATAATCATGCAAGGTTTGAGGCAGTAGAACATACTCAAAATTCTTCTAATACTTTTGACAGGCGTAATCAATATCAAATGTCTGATTATTCAACCAATGATTTAAAGGATTCTAACTATACATAGGAATGCCTAGGATAGGGTAAGGATTCAGTGGAAATCCCAGTTGCAAGAAAGTGCCGTCAATCCTGTTGGAGCCTATTTCACTCGCCGACTATCTAGACATCCTGGACAAAGAGAGAGGCCAAGCCATATCACCTGAAGGATTTGAGGAAGTCTTCCCGGACCACACGATCCCTGGTGCACCTCGATATCAGTTGTGACCCCGTAGAGAAGCTGCACTGTTGAAAAAGACTGGTTGAGCAACCGTCCTGGGTTAGTGAAAGGCTGAGCCGAAGAGGGAGCAATCTTTTTCCTAGTGACACCCGTCTAAACTCTCAGTGAATAACCAACAGCTGCCCAGGACTTTAGAGCTCATTATGCTTTGTTATTTCAACGTCTAGATAAATATGCCTATGGAGAAGACAGCCGTAAACGTTTGTGATAGAACGGCCATGTTTATTATTGGGTTCACTTCTGTTGTCATCATCATTGCTACGATAGCTTGGGTTGTAGAGGAAGTGGCTCCCGTTCGACAATCGCTGAATGCCACTACTCCAGCCCCGATTGAGCACCGATATTTCTCCCTTCCCTATCATGAGCAGCAGCATAGAATATCCTACATCAATAATACGTTCATTCAGATGATGCACCACACCCATAATGCTACAAACGTCACCAATTGTTGGGTGTGTGAAATGATGCCAGCTCATCAGAAAAAGGGAGGTACGCCTTTCATTCCTCTACTGTTTTCACACAATGGCTCTTGTTAGGCTTGGTTCGCTTTGTTGTGGGCTTCTGAAGTTGCAAAAATCACCTATGCTGATGTAGGGAAACTGAATTTCCAGCTAAATAAAGTGTGTTACCCTGATGAGGAAGGAGATCCACAGGCAAAAGGAACTGTGTGGGAGATGGAAGATTATCGCTGAGGAAACTCCTCCATGCGCTATGTTTTCCCAAACACTCGGACATCCAAGGAAAATGGACCACCTACTAATGCTGTTACTAGAGCCGGAGCAGACTTGTGTGTGGACAGTGTTGGAAATATTCCTGTGAGGAAGAGCGACTGCACCCAGCTACTGAATATTACTGGAGCGAATAACAGTAGCATTATGTCATCCAACAATACTTTCTTTATCTGTGGGAGTAAAGGATACTACCATCTACCCATCGGATGGTCAGGAACTTGCTATGTGTTCTTTGTGTTGCCACTTGTGATTTTGGCTCCTGCATTCTATCACAAGGATTATAGACTGTTTAATGACAGTCTATAATCTGATAAGAACTGATTTAAGAGGACAATAAATCATGATGAGGTGGATCAGACTGACACTGCACTACAGCAATATGTTGACTTTAATTTGGGATTGTTCTTGTTTGCTGGTTGTAACGGCCGGATTCTCAGACCAGATAGAATCAGCTCCTCAGAGCACCATCAACCCAGCCGGAATGTAATCACCTCCCTCCTCAGGACTTATTTACAATAGGTATCTATACCTTGTACCTAAGGATGGGGAAATTAGCAATATACATGCATAGGTTTTCTACAATATCACACTCACACCAGTTAGTCTCACGGCAGCTTGGGCCCAGACTAGTCTACCCTAGGGCAGTTATGAATAGCTACCATTACACACTGATCACAGTCAGTGCCCACCCAACAAGCCGCAATCCTGTGGGTCTAGACACCAGTCTCCTCCCTGGTGTTCTCTCACTTACATCCCAAGCCGCAATCCTGCGGGTCTAGACACCAGTCTCCTCCCTGGTGTTCTCATTAATTACATCCCAAGCCGCAATCCTGTGGGTATCGGCACCAGTTTCCCGCCTGGTGTTCTCATTAACGCCGCTTACCAACGACGATCACTTTCCTATGAATACCATTGGAAGGAATCTTTCATTGGCTACTAGGGATATAATACTGCAATATTATAGATCACGCAACGGGTTACCGAATTAGATGATGTACAATCTATTCTCCACTTCAGGGGCCCCTCTCTCCCTCATTGCTCAGTCACTCCTTACCTGACCGGGAATCACATCCGTTCATGAAAACAATGCCTGACTAGAAGAACAGGTTACCCTGATTGAACAAGAATACAAGGCACATGCTGGTTCACTAAGAACTGGGGTACTTTATTACAATAATCATAATAACACAATACTATACTATAATATATATATATATATCCTGCAAAGAAAAGTGAAAGGTTAGAATGTGCATACTATAAGACAAAGACTGACATCATCTGATTAATGTGAAGTCTGGATTCAGTAGTCATCTAGGTTCCCTTCTCGTCTGTGCCTTGGCTCGCCTTGAAGTCACACTTCTGCAGTCACGGGTACACGTCTGCACCGCTATGCTCTGTCTTCTCTGCTTCCCTCCAAGTCACTGGAACCTTCCTTTCATTAGCTGCTTTCTCTCTGGCTGTTCTGCGCTACTCCTCTCTCCTCTCAATCACGGACCATCTTCACTTTTCGGCTTCGATCTTATAACTCAGTTTCAGCCACTCTGGTATTCGTTCTCTTGACTAACTGCTTCACTCGGAATGCTCTGACCTTATAGGTCAAAGCTCGCCAGCTGCTCCAACTAAAATAACTTCAATCTTTCTAAGAGAGTATCAGCTTCTTGGTCTTTCTCGGACTTCAAAATGGTGACTGTCTGCCTGGAAATAATTAATGGAATTGCAAAAACAACAGGTGATGGACCGAATGAGGATCAATGTCACACATTCAACCCAGTCAAAAGATCTGGGTCCTAATCCATCGTTTTTTTGCACTCCACACCACCCTGGGTTAGACAATGGCGATATGCAAATCAGCTCTGACCCTATGCCCCATGGGAACAGTCCAGTCCGAACTACAAAAGCCATGTCCTTCCCAGAACGGAATCAAGCATCCGAGGACCGGACCGGTTTCGAGGTAACACCTCTCATCAGCCCGGCTAGCTTGACTCCAGTGGTGTGGAGTGCCTGGGACCCACGTCTGGGCATCCCCAGTACACTTATAGCGGAATTGCAAAAACAACAGGTGATGGACCGAATGAGGATCAATGTCACACATTCAACCCAGTCAAAAGATCTGGGTCCTAATCCATCGTTTTTTTGCACTCCACACCACCCTGGGTTAGACAATGGCGATATGCAAATCAGCTCTGACCCTATGCCCCATGGGAACAGTCCAGTCCGAACTACAAAAGCCATGTCCTTCCCAGAACGGAATCAAGCATCCGAGCACCGGCCCGGTTTCGAGGTAACACCTCTCATCAGCCCGGCTAGCTTGACTCCAGTGGTGTGGAGTGCCTGGGACCCACGTCTGGGCATCCCCAGTACACTTATAGCGGAATTGCAAAAACAACAGGTGATGGACCGAATGAGGATCAATGTCACACATTCAACCCAGTCAAAAGATCTGGGTCCTAATCCATCGTTTTTTTGCACTCCACACCACCCTGGGTTAGACAATGGCGATATGCAAATCAGCTCTGACCCTATGCCCCATGGGAACAGTCCAGTCCGAACTACAAAAGCCATGTCCTTCCCAGAACGGAATCAAGCATCCGAGGACCGGACCGGTTTCGAGGTAACACCTCTCATCAGCCCGGCTAGCTTGACTCCAGTGGTGTGGAGTGCCTGGGACCCACGTCTGGGCATCCCCAGTACACTTATAGCGGAATTGCAAAAACAACAGGTGATGGACCGAATGAGGATCAATGTCACACATTCAACCCAGTCAAAAGATCTGGGTCCTAATCCATCGTTTTTTTGCACTCCACACCACCCTGGGTTAGACAATGGCGATATGCAAATCAGCTCTGACCCTATGCCCCATGGGAACAGTCCAGTCCGAACTACAAAAGCCATGTCCTTCCCAGAACGGAATCAAGCATCCGAGGACCGGACCGGTTTCGAGGTAACACCTCTCATCAGCCCGGCTAGCTTGACTCCAGTGGTGTGGAGTGCCTGGGACCCACGTCTGGGCATCCCCAGTACACTTATAGCGGAATTGCAAAAACAACATGTGATGGACCGAATGAGGATCAATGTCACACATTCAACCCAGTCAAAAGATCTGGGTCCTAATCCATCGTATTTTTTCACTCCACACCACCCTGAGTTAGACAATGGCGATATGCAAATCAGCTCTGACCCTATGCCCCATGGGAACAGTCCAGTCCGAACTACAAAAGCCATGTCCTTCCCAGAACGGAATCAAGCATCCGAGGACCGGACCGGTTTCGAGGTAACACCTCTCATCAGCCCGGCTAGCTTGACTCCAGTGGTGTGGAGTGCCTGGGACCCACGTCTGGGCATCCCCAGTACACTTATAGCGGAATTGCAAAAACAACATGTGATGGACCGAATGAGGATCAATGTCACACATTCAACCCAGTCAAAAGATCTGGGTCCTAATCCATCGTTTTTTTGCACTCCACACCACCCTGGGTTAGACAATGGCGATATGCAAATCAGCTCTGACCCTATGCCCCATGGGAACAGTCCAGTCCGAACTACAAAAGCCATGTCCTTCCCAGAACGGAATCAAGCATCCGAGGACCGGACCGGTTTCGAGGTAACACCTCTCATCAGCCCGGCTAGCTTGACTCCAGTGGTGTGGAGTGCCTGGGACCCACGTCTGGGCATCCCCAGTACACTTATAGCGGAATTGCAAAAACAACAGGTGATGGACCGAATGAGGATCAATGTCACACATTCAACCCAGTCAAAAGATCTGGGTCCTAATCCATCGTTTTTTTGCACTCCACACCACCCTGGGTTAGACAATGGCGATATGCAAATCAGCTCTGACCCTATGCCCCATGGGAACAGTCCAGTCCGAACTACAAAAGCCATGTCCTTCCCAGAACGGAATCAAGCATCCGAGGACCGGACCGGTTTCGAGGTAACACCTCTCATCAGCCCGGCTAGCTTGACTCCAGTGGTGTGGAGTGCCTGGGACCCACGTCTGGGCATCCCCAGTACACTTATAGCGGAATTGCAAAAACAACAGGTGATGGACCGAATGAGGATCAATGTCACACATTCAACCCAGTCAAAAGATCTGGGTCCTAATCCATCGTTTTTTTGCACTCCACACCACCCTGGGTTAGACAATGGCGATATGCAAATCAGCTCTGACCCTAAGCCCCATGGGAACAGTCCAGTCCGAACTACAAAAGCCATGTCCTTCCCAGAACGGAATCAAGCATCCGAGGACCGGACCGGTTTCGAGGTAACACCTCTCATCAGCCCGGCTAGCTTGACTCCAGTGGTGTGGAGTGCCTGGGACCCACGTCTGGGCATCCCCAGTACACTTATAGCGGAATTGCAAAAACAACAGGTGATGGACCGAATGAGGATCAATGTCACACATTCAACCCAGTCAAAAGATCTGGGTCCTAATCCATCGTTTTTTTGCACTCCACACCACCCTGGGTTAGACAATGGCGATATGCAAATCAGCTCTGACCCTATGCCCCATGGGAACAGTCCAGTCCGAACTACAAAAGCCATGTCCTTCCCAGAACGGAATCAAGCATCCGAGGACCGGACCGGTTTCGAGGTAACACCTCTCATCAGCCCGGCTAGCTTGACTCCAGTGGTGTGGAGTGCCTGGGACCCACGTCTGGGCATCCCCAGTACACTTATAGCGGAATTGCAAAAACAACAGGTGATGGACCGAATGAGGATCAATGTCACACATTCAACCCAGTCAAAAGATCTGGGTCCTAATCCATCGTTTTTTTGCACTCCACACCACCCTGGGTTAGACAATGGTGATATGCAAATCAGCTCTGACCCTATGCCCCATGGGAACAGTCCAGTCCGAACTACAAAAGCCATGTCCTTCCCAGAACGGAATCAAGCATCCGAGGACCGGACCGGTTTCGAGGTGTGACATTGATCCACATTCGGTCCATCACCTGTTGTGTTTGGAAATAATTAATGGCATTGATGCTAACGGCTAGCTGCCGCAAACAGACTGACTGATTCACTGCCTCATGCTTTCACTAATATGGAAGCTTGTTCCTTCATGGAAAGTTACGGCCAGTAACCTGCCGCCCACCAAATTCTTGTACCTCCCCGTAACAAGGGCACGTTCCCAGCCGGCCCGCCTGATGTTGTGTCTTCGGAGTGGAGAAAAATACAGTCTTTCGATAAGGGCCAGCCTGAGCCGGTTCTCTCCAAGCGAACAACACCTTGTAACTAAAACATTACATTTGACCTAAAAGCATCTCAAGCTGCCGGGGCAGAAAGCAAGATGGAGTCTCTCCCGTTTGAGGTCTACAAGGCCCGAAATAAGCATAACTCCATAGAAGGTATACTAACACTCTTGCAAAAGGACGGATTATTACTAGTACTAATGAATCTATCCCCTAACATAAATTTATAAGCCCTGATCTAAGGAAAAGGGTACTGAAATACATTACTATGCCTTGTGAATAGGCCCTGTCTATGGTTCTAATCCTTGCACTGGAATGATAATAGACTGGAGTCACCTCCAATCATCTTCCCTCAAAGGAGGGCCGAAAAAGTCGGTCAGAACACTTCACCCTTGACTTTAGTCTATTAATCATTCGTTAAATGGAACTCACATCTGTGGAAGAATAATAGGAGACAAAACTAACTGATCTATTCCTCGTGCCGAATCTACAGTATTGGAGTAGGGAAGGAATGCACTGAATAAAGCAGCAAATAGCCACTAAAATACTAATAGCAATCATAATACCCCCTAATATCTGTCGTAAGGAATGTAAGTCAGGTAACCAATTGAAGAGCCAGTCAAACCAGCCCTGGTCAATGTGTTTTCTAACTTCTTCAGTCAAGTCATGAAGTTTGTCAATATGAGCCTGAATGGATTTAGTATGATCAGACAGGTTAAAACAGCAAAGACCTTCAAAATCAGAACAATCATGTCCATGTTTAAGTAAAAGATAATCGATAGCAGCACGATTTTGCAAAATAGCTCTGTGTTCACCCTGGGCATCTAATAACATATCAGATAAAATTGTAGAAGTATGATTAATTGACTTGACCATCCAGCAGGCCATTTTCCCAATTGATTTAGCATTATAGACAGCCAATGGTGGGACACCAATAATCGAAATAGCTAAACTAAGGTATTCAGACTTGGAATAGAGATGTAAGGAAGAATCACAATCCTCATGTAACATCATAGCATCACGAACTACACGGGAATAGGTATTAGGATGTGAAGAAAACATTATTAAACTCAGTCTAGTGATGGCACATGGGCCTCCGGAAATATTTGCGCGAATATAGGGCCAAGAAGTATTGCCACAGGAGAAAAGCCAACCAGAAGGTAACAACATTGTACGATAATGGCTAGGGGCAACTACTATACTCTTACAGGTCATATTATTTTTAACAGAAGTACATGACTTTGGAGGTCTTCAGGAACACAAAGTTCGTTCATGGGCTGAAAAAGAAGTTGCTGCCTTCAGCTTCAACCGTACACATTCAGTAATTGCATTAGGATCACAAGTAAGGAAAAAACACAGATCACCCTGTGTGATATTATATGTAGTGATTTGGGAATGAATCGGGGGCGTTGAATCTGAAAGTATAGTACATAAAGGACAGTATTCATGTGCGGCGAAATCACCAAGAATTACATTGGGTCGGGCATTTGATATATTAAAAATATGCGTTAAGGTTTCTAACGAAGCGGGGACAGCAACCAAACAGGTTGCTAGAATGTCAGTCACTGAACGCATCGGTGTCAGGCAAAAATGTGGAGAATTGGTAACTCGTTTAGCTAAAGTAGTCCAAAAGTTAGTTGATGAATCCCACGCAGCAAAGGAATGTGGTACTCGGGTTCTCGAATCAACCAAAGTCTGTGGGTTCCCTTCTCTCCCGACGTAGCAGACCAAAAGGAGTCCAACGCCGGCACATCCTGCAGCAACAGTCCAGAAAATGATCTGAAAGAAAATCAAATACATGCATTATTCATTCTCGTAGGTAACATTTGTCAGCTGGGACAGCTTCCCAGCTATCTTTCCCTGGTCTCATTACTAGAATGGTGTTGTCATGACCGGTTGCAATGATTTCAGCTTGTTCAGGGGGATTTTTAGGCGATTGCACCCATATTCTCGCTCCCGGATTATCCGTAGAACCAAATCCTTTCTGTCCTGGCACAGTTAGCAACGTTGGGGCAGTGCCTTTCTGAATCTCGCCACTGAAAACAGGCATAATTAGCAATTGAGCAACTCGGTCATTCTTTTGAATCGATAAATCAACCTCACTGCTGTTCAGCAGGAGAACCTTAATCTCTCCCTGATAATCACTGTCAATGACTCCTCCGAGTACTTGAATGCCTTTTAAGGCTAGGCCCGATCTAGGGGCGATCAGTCCAAAATTTCCAGTTGGTATACAGACACCAACACGAGTTTCAATGATGACTCGATCTCTACTCTTAATCACAGTGTCATTCATGGCATGCAGGTCCAAGCCTGCGGAACCTGGGGTTGCTCTGCATGGAGCCAGTGCTCCGGGGGAAATTTCCCAGTACATTACAGTATTGCCAATGGAATTGGGTTTTGCATCAAAGGTTGGGGGAAACAAACGCATTAAAGGAGATTCAGCATTCAAAAAGGGACGATTGTTCAAAATTAACAGTGCTTGGAACAAATAATCTCTCCAATTCTTATATTTATTGTCAGTCATTTTTCGCAATTGTTCTTTTAGCAAACCATTCATTCTTTCAATAAGGCCTGATGCCTGTAGATAATATGGTATATGAAACACCCATTCAATGTTATTTTCCACACAAAATTCCTGTACCAATCTTCCACGAAAGTGGGATGCGTTGTCAGATTGAATTTGAAATGGAACACCATAATAGAGCATAATCAATTCCAATGTTTTAATGGTATTCACTTGGGTAGCTTGTTTACAAGGAAAGGCCACTAAAAGGCCACTGTAGGTATCGACAATTGTACAAACATATTGGCAATTTATACTCATAGGGAGTGGACCAATATAATCAATCTGCCAAATTTGAGCGGGCAATTTTCCTCGATGTAAATGACCTCTAACAATTTGTGGTACTTTTCGTCGTCTGGAATGTTGACAGATGGGACAATGCAAAATTGTATCTTTAATGAAATCTAAAGGAATATAAATTCCTCGATCAGCGGCCAACCTGCTAGTGGCTCTCTCTCCAAAATGTCCTGCTTTCTGGTGTGCCCATTTCGCCAATCCCGCCAAATCAGAATCTTGCATGTCCACCACTGCCTCAGCAATTTTAGATTTCTCATCTGCAATGTTATGAAAGAATTTGTCAAGGGAGTCTATCGGGGTATGAGCATCCACATGAAAGATTGTCACAGTACTCTGTGGGAGCATTTCCCAAATTTCTTGCCATAATTCTTTTCCCCACAATTCTTTCGAATGCAATTCCCAATTATGAGAATGCCAAGTTGGTAACCAAACCACCAGTCCATTAGCAGTGGACCAGGAGTCAGTAAAATTATGACATGTGCCAGGTAATTCCTGTTTCAAAACTTGGTAAACTGCATATAATTCAGCGAATTGACTACTCTTTCCCTCACCGGTTGTACTCAGCAACTTTTGTCTGATCGGATTATAGGACACTGCCTTCCAATGCCGTTTCTCTCCTATGAACCTTGCTGAACCATCCGTAAACCACACATGTTTTCTGTCCTCCACGGACAAATTATCAAATGACTTACCCCACTTAACAGGAGATTCCTGTACTACAGGTACTGAGCAATCACTTACAGTCTCAATCGATGGCGCCTGCGCCACTTGCTCATGTAAAGATGCCACACCTTTCGGACCCACACGTGCCCTATCTTGAATGTACCACTTCCATTTAATCACACTTGCTTCTTGAGCATGTCCAATTCGATGAGTTTTCGGCGAACTCAAAACCCACTGCATAATAGGAATTTCAGGTCTCAAAATCACATCATGACCCAAAGTCAATTGCTCGGTATCCACCAGAGCCCAATAACACGCAAGCAACTGTTTCTCAAAGGGTGTATAACGCTCACCAGCCTCAGGTAACTTTTTGGTCCAAAAACCTAATGGTACTTTTTGTCTGCCTTGTTTTTGCCACAAACTCCAATTTGCATAAAGACCTTGCACGGACACATTCAAATCCACATCACCCTCGCACACAGGCCAAAGATCCAAAGCATACTGAATCGCTTCTTTTGCCAAATTGAACGCATTTTGCTGTGGTTCGCCCCATTCAAACACATTCTTTTTGCGAGTGACTCGATATAAAGGGGCCAGTATCTGACTCAAATGTGGGATATGCCGACGCCAAAAACCAAACAAGCCAATGAAGCTCTGGGCGTCCTTCCTGTTTCTTGGGACTGCAAAATCCAAAACTTTTTGTTTAACCTGTGGAATCACCTCTCTGTGACCTTCATGCCAATTGATGCCTAACATCTTTACACTTTGGGATGGACCTTGTAACTTATCGGGATTAATTTCCCAACCTTTCTCACGTAAGCACTCAAGGGTTTGATCTAATTGGGTCTGAACTTGATCTTGTGTTTCACCTTGAATCAAAATGTTGTCAATATAATGACATATCTGAATTTGCGGGTGTACAGATACTTCGGACAAATGTTCCGCCACCAGCCGGTGACAGATCGTAGGACTATGTACATAGCCTTGGGGAAGACTTCTAAACGTCATTTGACGTCCATTCCATGTAAAACTGAATTGTTCCTGACACTCGGGGCAATCGGAATTGAAAAGAAAGCATTAGCAATATCAATGGACGCATACCATGTACCTAGATGCTTTTGGATTCTTTCAATTAAAGTAATACTATCTGGTACTGCAACAGTCAAAGGGGGTGTATGTTTGTTCAGCTCGCGATAATCAACAGTCATGCGCCAAGAATTATCACTCTTACGCACGGGCCAAACAGGATTATTCCAAGCAGAAGTAACCAGAGTTATAACTCCTGCATCAACCAAATCCTGAATAGTAGCACTAATCTCTTCATGGCCACCTGGGATACGATATTGCTTCTGAGAAACAACTTTTGTAGCCTGAGGGATTTTTATGGGGGGCATTCTTAAACGACCAACCTGTACGGGTCTGGACGATATATAATGTTTAGTTCCAAATTGATAACAGCCATCATCTAAATGCAAAATCATTCCTTTTAGAATGTCAATTCCAATTATGTACTCCAGAAGTGGTACAACTAATACAGAATATTCTTTTCGGGGAATTCTACCTATTCTCATTTCAAGTGTAGTTTGCACTGCGGGAGTTTCCTTTCCACCTAAACCAGTAATTGTGAAAAATTGGCCTTTGAATTTCTTTGATTTTCCATGAATAAGGGTGGCCTCCGCTCCTGTATCTACCAATGCTCGGGCCCTTTGGATATTACGATGTTTCCAAAAAATTTCAATATCTACATAGGGTCTATTGTCTCTGTGAGCCCACCTGCGTACTGGAGCTTGACCTATTTCCTAGTCATTCTTACTACGTTCTGTCAACCAGGACATATCAGGGTAAATGCTCTCATGTTTTTTGGGTATTAAAACATCATGTTCATTTCCATCTCCATTACCAAATGGATTCCTGTCATCTGTATTATACTGTGAGTTACAATCGGAAAGTCTGTGTCGATCCTCCCTCCTCCTCAACTCAGGGGACTGATCCCTTTCATCTCTATATCTGTTGTAGACACGATCATCTCTTCCCCTTTCTTTTTCCCCCTCTCGCCCCCTCTCCTTCTCACAACGAGGGGACACATCACGCTCATACCGCCGTTCACCACAACGATCAGAATCCACACGACGCCTGTCGTCACCACTGTCATCAGAACAACCGCGATCACAATCATTCTTACGCACACGACGGGCACCCTCCTTACGATCCAAACCACGCTTGCGAAACATCTCCCATAGGCGAATATTAGGTTCACCATCAATGTCCTCCTTTTTCACACCGTCATTCAACAGCGCAAGAAACATATCACGTCTAGAGAATTTATAATCTCCAGCAGTACGACCCTCCGGTCGAGACTGTCTCTCAGGTTTAAACCAGTCACCCAATTCACCAAGCTGACGGACAGATTCAAGCACCATAGATAAAGCATTGCCAGTTTGATTGATTAACAAAGTCATCATAACCTGCTTATAAGCAACAGGGGAAGAACGGATAATGCGATTCCGCTCAGAAGATGTCAATAAACCATCCAACAACCTGTCAGCAGTACTGAGAAAAATCGCAGTTTTCATCACCTCCTCTTTCAATCGCTGCGCCGCATCGCGCAAAGTATACCACGGCTTGTCATTCACAGGCCAGTCAGATTCAGTAGGATATTTATGGTTACAGCCATCAGTTGCTAACTGGAGTAGACTAATCTGGCCAGCACCATTAAAATTTCGAAAATGATCTTGTACAGTAGAATCGGAACTCAAAGAGCAAAATTTCAAGGCATCTCCTGCAGCTAACATGATACCTGCAGCGCCCAATTCATAAAGGCGCACCATCCACGTAAGCAAAGCCTCACCAGGCCGTTGTCGAAATTGTTGCAAAATGTCACTAACTTCCTGTTGAGTAAAGTCTTCCAAACTATCTAGAGCATTACCATTAGGATTACCAGGAGCTTGTTGTAATTTGCGTCGAAAAACCGGATGCGCAGAAACCTCTGGACGAGCATCCGAAGAAGCCCGATCCATAGATTTAAAGGAACAATCAGGACGAGAAACGTCATTAGAATGGGAAGAGCGACCACGGTCGCCGGAATCATTATTCTTGTCACAAGAAGTAGATTTACAGTCACGTCCGGAGCGAGAAGACTCGCGCCTGTCAGACTCCTCAGCCGAGGAATCAGAATCATTCGAGTCCCAGATAATACCATCCCATTCTTCGGGGTTCCAATCCAGTCCGGCTTTTGCCAAGACCAGACGTACCTTCCGTTTACAAACACGACCGCGACGATGCCTATATTTGTATTTCGCAATGCGAACAGCAGCCCTTTCGGCAATTGTCTGATAAGTTTCAAGTTTGTCGGCAAACAATTTATTTTGACATCGCAAAAGAGTATGCACATTTTGCACTTCAACAAACTTTTCCTCCATATCCACAAATCGTTGCTGTAATTTTACAAATTTCTCATGTACAATCCTGTACGCGGTCAAAATAAACCAACCTCTGCGTCCTAAAATAGGAAGCTCATCACCCTTCACTACTGGTGCCTTTTCTAAGCAAGAAATCACATCAGCCGGCTCCGCCAGCTCCAAACAAGAAGTCCAATTCTCACTCAAACCAGTAGAATCGGCCCACTCACGGGCCAAGACCTCGTAAGGCGTCGATTCCCAACCGGGAATTTCAACAGGCAATTTAAAAGTAGATTTCGACTTTCGCGAAAACATTTTGACACACCAAAAAGATATATACAACTATTAACAAAGAATATATAGAAAAAACTACGTACGAGCCGAGCGCAAATCAACAAGATTAAAACAATACAGCGCACACAGGCTTCATAAACAGTTCGTGACGCCAGATGTAACGGCCGGATTCTCAGACCAGATAGAATCCGCTCCTCAGAGCACCACCAACCCAGCCGGAACGTAATCACCTCCCTCCTCATGACTTATTTACAATAGGTATCTATACCTTGTACCTAAGGATGGGGAAATTAGCAATATACATGCATAGGTTTTCTACAACATCACACTCACACCAGTTAGTCTCACGGCAGCTTGGGCCCAGACTAGTCTACCCTAGGGCAGTTCCGATTAGCTACCATTACACACTGATCACAGTCAGTGGCCACCCAACAAGCCGCAATCCTGCGGGTCTAGACACCAGTCTCCTCCCTGGTGTTCTATCACTTACATCCCAAGCCGCAATCCTGCGGGTCTAGACATAAGTCTCCTCCCTGGTGTTCTCATTACTTACATCCCAAGCCGCAATCCTGCGGGTATCAGCACCAGTTTCCCGCCTGGTGTTCTCATTAACACCGCTTACCAACGACGATCACTTTCCTATGAATACCATTGGAAGGAATCTTTCATTGGCTACTAGGGATATAATACTGCAATATTATAGTTCTCGCAACGGGTTACCGAATTAGATGATGTACAATCTATTCTCCACTTCAGGGGCCCCTCTCTCCCTCATTGCTCAGTCACTCCTTACCTGACCGGGAATCACATCCGTTCATGAAAACCATGCCTGACTAGAAGAACAGGTTACCCTGATTGAACAAGAATACAAGGCACATGCTGGTTCACTAAGAACTGGGGTACTTTATTACAATAATCATAAAAACACAATACTATACTATATTATATATATATATCCTGCAAAGAAAAGTGAAAGGTTAAATGTGCACACTATAAGACAAAGACTGACGTCACCTGATTAATGTGAAGTCTGGATTCAGCAGTCATCTAGGTTCCCTTCTCGTCTGTGCCTTGGCTCGTCTTAAAGTCACACTTCTGCAGTCACAGGTACACGTCTTCACTGCTATGCTCTGTCTTCTCTGCTTCCCTCCAAGTCACTGGAACCTTCGTTTCATTTGCTGCTTTCTCTCCTGGCTGTTCTGCGCTACTCCTCTCTCCTCTCAATCACGGACCATCTTCACTTCTCGGCTTCGATCTTATAACTCAGTTTCGGCCACTCTGGTATTCGTTCTCTTGACTAACTGCTTCACTCGGAATGCTCTGACCTTATAGGTCAAAGCTCGCCAGCTGCTCCAACTAAAATAACTTCAATCTTTCTAAGAGAGTATCAGCTTCTTGGTCTTTCTCGGACTTCAAAATGGCGACTGTCTGCCTGGAAATAATTAATGGCATTGATGCTAACGGCTAGCTGCCGCCTACAGACTGACTGATTCACTGCCTCATGCTTTCACTAATATGGAAGCTTGTTCCTTCATGGAAAGTTACGGCCAGTAACCTGCCGCCCACCAAATTCTTGTACCTCCCCCTACCAAGGACACGTTCCCAGCCGGCCGGCCTGATGTTGTGTCTTCGGAGTGGAGAAAAATACAGTCTTTCGTTAAGGGCCAACCTGAGCCGGTTCTCTCCAAGCGAACAACACCTCGTAACTAAAACATTACATTTGACCTAAAAGCATCTCAAGCTGCCGGGGCAGAAAGCAAGAGGCCTACAATGCCCGAAATAAGCATAACTCCATAAAAGGTATACTAACACTCTTGCAAGGATTATCACTAGTACTAATGAATCTATCCCCTAACATAAATTTATAAGCCCTCATCTAAGGAAAAGGGTGCGGAAATACATTACTATGCCTTGTGAATAGGCCCTGTCTATGGTTCTAATCCTTGCACTGTAATGATAATAGACTGGAGTCACCTCCAATCATCTTCCCTCAAAGGAGGGCCGATAAAGTCGGTCAGAACACTGGTCCACTTTGAACACTCGGAAAATCAGACGCCTAACACGTGTCGTAGAGGCTGTGACCAACCAGACAGCTATGGCACTTGGAAACATCAAAGAAGAACTGCAAATTGCAAGGATTGTGGTGCTCCAAAATAGAATGGTCCTTGATGTTGTGTTAGCTGATCGCGGTGTTGCATGTCGCATCATCGGGAACAGGTGCTGTATTTATATCACCGATTATGCCTCTTCTATTTTTGATGCAATCTCTAAATTGCATAAAATTGCTGCTGAGATTTAACCTGACACCGAAACATGGACTGTAACCCATTGGTTATGGACACTGTTTATTACCGGGGAGTGGAAGCGTCCAATATGTATTAGACCAAGAAGTTAATCAAATGATGTTGGTTGATGTACAAGATGTTTTCTTTGTTCCCTCTAAGTCATAGATGTCTTCAGCTAATGCTAAAAAGGTTTGTCTGTCGAAACTTGGCGGAGATAACTGTTAGCATGAGCTGAAGCCATTTTGTTTTTTGGCATCCATTTTAGCTAACCATGGGTTTACCCTTCTTTGCTGTTGCCTGCTTCTCCATTACGTCATCATCTATAGTTAGCTCCTGCAGCACTGAACCTGAGTACTGCACATGCTCAGAGAAGCCTTAGCTGTTAGGATGCACCTGTCTTATATTTAACTGTCAGGCTATTTTAACTGATGTCAGCAGTTTTATAGTTAATCCCATTTTGTTGCCTAAGCGATTCTCATGTATCCTTGTAAGTGAACTTCTATTTGTGTGTACACTTGTACTGCCTCTTTTTCAACCTCTATGCTAACACTGCTCTTACTACAGTATATAAGGCCCATGGTTTCTGTATTCCATGTGCTGCCTCTTACATTGCTTGAGGGTTGTCTATAGATGTAGTTCCACCTCATGAGGTTTAATAAACTCTTTGTTATTACAGCTTATGTGCCAATCTCTACTTTGCCAGTCTAAAGGACAAGTGCGCTAAAGGGCGAACCCCTGCACCAGTCGAATCCCTGAAAAGGCTCACCCCCACAGGTTGGGTGCATTGGATTTGTGTGGTATGTTGTGCAGTGAAATTATGAGGATAGAAAGTATGTGGTATTTAGTGTGTAGGAAGTATTTAGAGTGGGAGTATGTGCTGTGGAGTTTCTATCCTCATGTTTAGCCTTCCTCGTTTCCATAGAAGCTAAACTATAAAACTCAATGAGACAAAAAAAGGGAACCAATGAGGAGCACTTCTGGACCTAGTCAGAGGTATGAGCAGGGCCACTGGAATTATGTGACTCTTTTGCTGCACAAACTTTTGCACAATTATACATTTTCCGCATTTGCTACATAATCCATCATCTGCTGCATATTCTGCAGATTTGAACCAAAAAAAACTTGTTTCTAACTCAAACGGCTCATACGTTACCAAAAATGCAGCAACAGAAGTGTTACAGTGTGGTGAAAGGCCCTATGCACACCTGGGATGGTCACTTGTTACTTATTGCTAAATGTGGGTATTAAATTGGTACTAAAGGTGTGTAAACTCTTGCTTTTTTCTGCGCCTCTCTTCTTTCTTGCTGCATTTCTGTTGCTACTTTCTGCACCCTTCTTTCTTTTTCTACATGTCTTTTGCCTCGTTCTGCTCATCTCTCACACTTTTTGCACTTCTCTTGCCTCTTCCTGCATCTCTGTTACCTCTTTTTGCACCTCACTGTCTTCTTTCTGTACCCCCTTGCCTCTCTGCATACTTCTTCCCTCTTTCTGCACCTCTTTTGCCTCTTTCTGTACCCTTGGCCCCTCTTTCTGCACATATCCTGCCCGTTTCTACATCTCTCTTGCCTCTTTCCGCACTTCTGGTGCCTCTTTCAGCACCCCTCTTGCTTCTTTCTGCACTTCTCTTGCTTCTTTCTGCACCTCTGTTGCTTCTTTCTGCAGCCTTCTTGCGTCTTCCTGCAACTTTCTTCCCTCTTTGTGCAACTCTCTTATCTCTTCTACATCATCTCTTCCTTCTTTCTGCACCTCATTTTCCTGCTTCTGCAAATGTCTTGCCTCTTTCTGCAGTTCTCTTGCCTCCTTCTGCACTTCTGTTGCTTCTTTCTGTACTTGTCTCCCCTTTTCTGTACCTATCTTGCTTCTTTCAGCACCTTTCTTCCCTTGTGTGCATCCCTCTTGCCTCTTTCTGCAGTTCTCTTGTCATGTTCTGCCCTCTCTTGCCTCTTTCTATACCTCACTTGCCTCTTTCCATAATTCTCTTGCTTATTTTTACACCTCTGTTGCTTCTTTTAACAACTCTCTTGCCTCTTTCTGCACTTAGGTAAGCTTTAGGCTGGTGGCAGCGCCTGGAGCTTGCTTGCGGTCCCTTGAGTCAGAGCGAGTCAGGCATTGTGCTATTAGATGCCGTTTTAAAACTACAGCATAATTTTAATTCTCTACATTTTTATTGTTATTTCACTCTGTTATGCACTTTGCCTTTAACCTTTTTGTTGTGCAGGAGTCAACCACGCTTCCCCGCTCCTTTAGCGTCCTCCCTCAACGTATTCCAGCTGGCCTCAGTGCCGTGAGAGGGGAGGGCGAGCAGTCATCTTGGGGTGGGGTGTTCCACGAGCCTGGCCGGAGTTAGCGGTCCAGTGCTTGGGGGGACAGGCCATAAGAAGGCAAGCGGAGTAGGGGCTCGGGGTAAGCTTTAGGCTGGTGGCAGCGCCTGGAGCTTGCTTGCGGTCCCTTGAGTCAGAGCGAGTCAGGCATTGTGCTATTAGATGCCGTTTTAAAACTACAGCATAATTTTAATTCTCTACATTTTTATTGTTATTTGGCTCTGTTGTGCACTTTGCCTTTAACCTTTTTGTTGTGCAGGAGTCACCCACGCTTCCCGGCTCCTTTAGCGTCCTCCCTCGACGTATTCCAGCCAGCCTCAGTGCCGTAAGAGGGGAGGACGAGCAGCCATCTTGGGGAGAGCTGTTCCACGAGCCTGGCCGGAGTTAGCGGTCCAGTGCTTGGGGGGGACAGGCCATAAGAAGGCAAGTGGAGCAGGGGCTCGGGGTAAGCTTTAGGCTGGTGGCAGCGCCTGGAGCTTGCTTGCGGTCCCTTGAGTCAGAGCGAGTCAGGCATTGTGCTATTAGATGCCGTTTTAAAACGACAGCATAATTTTAATTCTCTACATTTTTATTGTTATTTCGCTCTGTTGTGCACTTTGCCTCTAACCTTTTTGTTGTGCAGGAGTCACCCAGGCTTCCCCGCTCATTTAGCGTCCTCCCTCGATGTATTCCAGCCGGCCTCAGTGCCATGAGAGGGGAGGGCGAGCAGCCATCTTGGGGTGGGGTGTTCCACGAGCCTGGCCGGAGTTAACGGTCTAGTGCTTGAGGGGGACAGGCCATAAGTAGCGATGTGCTTCCGGGAGTGCAGCACACGCACCGATGGCGCGCCAAAGGCGTGCCTAAGGCAAGCCCGTCTGCACCCGTCCACGCCCCGGCAGCGCACAGGGCCAGGCACACTGCAAAACCTGCTCCGTTTGAGACTATTTCCCCATCACGTATAATACCGAGGACTTGAGGGCTTTTAATTGCAACCCCCAATGTTATGGTGCTTCTTGGAACATCTTAGACTCCACTTCACGGATTTGTCCTGGATGTCATTTCAAATTTAATCTCTTTGATTCCCTCCCCATTCCCCAGTCTATTAAAGCCGGTAAGCCACCTATTCAGGCTGCCCTTATTAATGCCCGCTCCCTGCCTAAGCATTCAGAAGAAGTGCACACATTCATCATCGACAATGGTCTTGATATCCTTTTTATCACGGAGACGTGGCTGAATGAGAGCTGCGCCCCAGTGGTTGAACTGGCTTTATCCCAGAGGGTTCAAGATCACCAGACGGGACCGTAACACAGGTAGGGGAGGAGGTTTGGCTGTGATATACAGGGAGAAGTGGTCACTGATGACAGAATGTACAGGGGGGATTGAGGATGGGAAAGTTTTGGAGATCTCCCTGGCTCTGTCCCCTCAATTCACCTTGGGTGGTCTGCTGATTTATCATCCACCGGGTTCTTTGGGCACTTTTATCAAATCCCTGGAGGAGGTTGTCATCCAGAGAGCGCTCAGATTCCCACATTTTTTTATGTTGGAAGAATTTAACTTACATATGGACATGACCCTAGCTCCTGGAGTAAAAGACCTGGAAGAGATTTGCAATCTTGGCCAGTTGGTGCAACAAGTGCGCTCCGCCACTCATGTAGGAGGTCACTGCTTGGATTTGGTATTCTCTAATTTTAACATTTTAATCGACCCACCCCTCCCTATCACTTGGTCAGACCACTTCCCAATTCACTTTTCTTGGGACATTAACAACAATCGTGTGCTGCCTAAATCCAAGTCTGAGGAACACCCAAGAAGAATTAATATTCCGAACTTGGCGGAGGCCCTCATGCACACTGCCCCAGTGAAAGCACATAATCTGGAGGAAGCTGTTGATAATTTCTCATCCTGGATAGACTCCTCCATTAGATCTCTTCCAGAGCGTAAAGGAAAAAATAACCGCAGGGCCACACCCACATCCCCCTGGTATACCGAACAACTAAAGATTTTAAAATTAGGTTGTAAGGAGCGAGAGCGAGCATGGAGAAGAAATTACTGCCCCCATTGAGAAATCGGAACTCCGAGTAGCTCAACAAAACTACTATGCGGCGATTAAGACAGACAAGGGGGATTTCTACGCGGCTAGAATTCTTAGAGCTAAGAATAATAGCCGAGAAATTTTCTCCATTGTCAAGAGCTTCACAGCCCCGGTGGCCGAGAACATGTCAGCCCGATCTCTACAGATTGGTGTGAGCAACTATCCACTTATTTCATTGAGAAAATACAAAAAATTCAAGACAGCCTTAAACCCTCTGATCAGCCATTTCCCCTGCAAGCAGATCAACTTCCACTCGATCGATTACCTTTACCTTCACTATGCCAAGCAACAGAGGTTAAAGTCGAGATGCCTACATTTACTCCTGTTGAGGAGATTGATGTGATGGTCATACTAAAAGCTCTGAAGTCGGGGTCCCCAGTAGATCCATGCCCCGCGAGGGTTCTGAGTGGAGTGGCCGAAGTAATAGCCCCTATGGTTACTGCTCTGGTCAACGAGTCACTAGCTTTAGGAATGGTGCCCTCCCAGTGGAAACAAGCCAAAGAAGTTGTAGTACCCAATTCATTTTATAGCTCCAGTTTGTATAGATTGGAGGGGGAGAGGCGGGAGAATCATACTCTTGTTTGTCAGATTGGAAGACAAAGGACTGTGAGTGAAAATGGCCTAATAAGGGTTGTGACACCAGGTATGGTAGATGATATCGTGTAGGTTGAGCATAGAGTGACTGGAGTTTCAGACAATACAGGGTGTAGTACCCATGGTGAGAGTGATAAAAGAGTATGGTTGTCGTTACTTTAAGTGATGATTATGTCAAGGGGTTTCCTATGTTCTAATGGTGATGACTATTTTCCAACAGTCTAAACTCAATAATTATTATACTGAGTAACAATGGTGTACATAATATTCTCTATTTATTCATGCAATACCGTGCTCTTATTAATTATCACTATCGGATGGTGAACGTAGTCGTGCTCATATCGATATCACATATCCGTGAGGTATTTTGGTTTCAGTGGTATGTCCTTGGCCTGTGTATCAAAGATAAGACAAAGACAAAAATATGTCAGTCATAGCAATGTTCATACATAATTATTCATACAGTCCATTACTTGATTCCTGATTCATAGTTCCTATTCTCCTGCCTTATACACAATGATTTGCTGAACAAAACATATATCAAAAACAAAACTTAAAAAATTGTTTTAAAAAACCGTATGGTCAAAAGAATCAGAGTCTTTAAAGGTCGACAGAGGAAGTTCACAGAAGGAGAAATTTTACAGATGAACATACATCTCTTCATCAACGTTCATCCCTATTGGAGCGATACTGCCTGCCTGGAGAATAAATCTTGATTCTGCTCTATGTAATGCTGTTACTCTATCACCACCTCTCACGTGTTTTGGTATAGAGTCAAGGACGAAAAATTTGGCCTTAGTCCAGTCCCCATCATGATGGCTATGGAAGTGTTTGGCTGTACTGTAAGTGAAATCTTTGTTAGTAATGGCCCGCCAATGCTCCAGAATTCTCTTTTTGGCTGGGAATGTAGTAGACCCTATATACCATTTCCCACAAGGGCATGTAACAACATAAATGACAAATTCAGTGTTACAGGTGATTTTCTTGTTTATCTTCCACCTTTTGTTTACTCTACTGAGTAACACTTCCTTCACATTGGTGCTATGCCTACAGGCTTTACATTTCCCGCATGTTGAGAATCCACCCCTGGGTTCAAGCCATGTCTTTTTCTTCTCCATGTGGCTATGTACGATCAAATCTTTAATCGATTTGTCTCTCCTGTAGGTTATTGATGGGTGTTTGCCTAGTTTGTCTTTTAGTGTTTTATCCTGTAAAAGGATATCCCATCTTTTCCTTATTATCTTACTGAAATCTGGTGATTGGGTGTTGTAGGTGGTTATCAACCTAATTGGTTCAGTAGAGGAATCTTGCCTACGTTTTGGTGCTTGGAACAGGGTGTCTTTCCGGTCAATTAGGGCTACTCTGGCTTCACCTTTCTGGAGCATATTCTGGTGGTACCCCCTCGTCACAAACCTCCCATGCATTTCTTTTTTATGTTTTTCGAACAAAGTTGTGGAGCTGCAATTTCTTTTTGCTCGTAGGAACTCGCCAAATGGTATGGCCCATCTGAAGCTAGGGGGGTGACAGCTAGTGGAGTGTAGCAGTGAGTTACCTGCTGTCTCTTTTCTGTAAATTTCAGTTTCAATCTTATTTCCAACAACATTCATTCTAATGTCCAGGAAGTCTAGGGTTGTTTGACTATACTTTATAGTAAATTTCAAGTTCAGGTTATTAGAATTTAAGATGTTTACAAACGTAGCAAGATCATTCTCATTACCCTCCCAGACAAAGAAAATGTCGTCAATGAACCTGACCCAAACATTTACATTTTTTGTCCATTCTTCATGGGCATCGTCCCTGAGCACCTGCTCCTCCCACCAGCCTACCAAAAGATTGGCGTAGCTGGGGGCAAAACAGGTGCCCATCGACGTGCCCTGTATTTGTTTATACAAGGATCCATCAAACAGAAATACATTTTCTTCTAAGCATAATTCAATCATTTGTAACAACATATTGGAGTGTGCTTTCAAATGGTTGCTTCTGGTCTGTAAAAAGTACTCGCATGCTTTGAGGCCATCTCTATGTCTTATGGACGTGTAGAGGCTCTCTACGTCCAATGATACCAACCAGAAGTGTTGCTCCCAATTGATATTCTCCACTTTTTGGAGGAAATCCTTGGTATCCTGTATGTGAGAGGTTAAACCCTTTACATAATCTTTCAAAAAATAATCCACATAGTGAGATATATTCTCCATGAGACTGTTAATAGAGGACACGATAGGTCTCCCTGGTGGTGTAGTGGGGTTCTTGTGTACCTTGGGTAGTAAATAGAGTGTGGGTGTAGTGGGATTCTTATTGATGAGAAATTTGGTCTCATCCCAGTTTAACAGACCCTTATTGTTCCATTCGTGTATGTACTGATGGACTCTACTCTGTAGTTTGGTCAGGTAAGTGTGGTTAACTTTCACATAGCATGTCTCATCTGACAATTGTCTCATTGCCTCTGTGATGTATAGCTTCCTGTCCCATAGGACAATGTTCCCTCCCTTGTCTGACGGCTTAATAATTACTGAGTCGTCATTTTTTAGAGATTTTAGGGCCTCCCTCATCTCTGGTGAGAGGTTCTGTTTCTCAGGGGGTTTGTGTAGGAGTTTGAGCATGTCATTGGTGACTAAGTCATGGAAGAGATCAATATTGTCTCTAGGGAGTTGTGGCCTGAATCTGGATCTAGGTTTGAAGGGGGTTGCAATTGTATTGGGTGGATTATCACTCTCTGTGGGTGTTATATCTGGTGTTTGGCTTTCCATTTGTGTTGGATCTATTGCGCCCTCTTCATAAAGATCATCCAGAACAGTCTGGAGTTCTGTGCCAGACGTTGTGGGATTACTCTCTAACATTGGGGTTTGACTAGGAGATCTCTTGCTAGCATGGATCTTATGTAACTTCAGTTTCCGAGTAAACATATACATATCAATTCGTGCTTGTGTGTAATCAAAACGGGAATCAGGGCAAAATGTTAATCCTAATTGAAGCACCTGTTCCTCATGTACAGTTAATTGTCTGTTAGAAAGGTTTATTACCGTTAGTTCTTTGCTTTGTGCATCCATTATTTGGCTTTTGGCATCTGGCTTTTGCTTCCCACTCCAGTGCTGTTGGTTTTTCCTTCTCCGGTCTCGTCGCCTTTTGCTGTCATTTGAGATGTCATCAGTGATGTCATCAGTGATGTCACTGACCATGTCATGAATGATGTAATATGTGACATCATCAGCAGTGGATTGCGGGTGCGCGATATATAGTTAGTGCAACTAACTATATATGGAATTTCAATGGTTTTTTGTGAGTAAAATAAGGTTTTGTAAATGCTAATTCCTAACTATATATGGTCTATAACCTATGGTTTTTTCAGTGAATATATATATATATATATATATACATATATATATATATATATATATATATATATATATATATATATATATATATATATATATATATATATATATATATATATATATATATATATATATATATATATATATAACCTACTGGCGGTCGCCAGTAGGTAGTTATAGTTAGGACCTAGTTTCCATAGGAAATCCTCAACATTCTATTTGGAATAACTTTGGCCCTGGTTGACGAATCTTAGCGAATTTCCCAAAGAAGATGGCTCGGTCCGCTGCGGTCCTTCCCTGAAAGTTTGGGGGGGATTGGTCAAGTGGGGGCTGAGATAAAAGGGGGGTCCCAAAACGTGTTTTCTCCATGTTATTTTCCATAGGACCTTTAGACTCGGCTACAGGTCGAACAGCTGAATGGATTTATAAGAAATTTGGCAAAACTGTAGAGTCCGGTTCGCAGATTACGCTTTTTTTTGGAATGGTGTAAATCCGTTCAGTAGTTGCTGAGAAAAATAAAGTTAAAGTCAATTATATATCTATACGCGCGCACGGGTGCGCGCACCCAAGCGGCTGCGCGTGAGCGAAATATTTTTTCTGCTGCGTGACGTCTGTTAACGTTCGATTCAAAGGAAATCAGGAAGTGTTGACCGCCATTTTGTCACTGCAGTACATATATTGTTAATTTCAAAGCGTTGAAACATGGAAAGGGGAGAAGGTAGAGATAGTCTTGCTGCGTAGGTTTTCTCGGGGTGTGCAGTAAGGTCCTTAAACGCGAAAAGATATATATATATTTTTTTTAAAAGTTGCGGGGTGCGCGCACCCGGTTGCGCACACCTATTTACAAGAGTGTGAAAATGGAGATAAATCAGAAGTTTGAGTGCTTAGATATAAGGTGGCTCTGAAAAGAGCCCTTGTGTTAATTGAGTGTTTTCTGCATTTATAAGTAAGTACCGATGCAGAGCCTGATGTTGCAGAGGAAGATTCTGTTTCCCTCATTCGTGAAATGAACACCGTCTCTTCTATAGACGTCTTGCATGTGGTAACGCAAGTTGTTGTGGTAAATAGAACCCATGCTATAATCTCTGAGGAAAGCAGAAACAGATTTATTTACATGTCTCCTTGCTTTCTAAATTTGTGCACAATGTTGATTGGACCAATTCCATTTCTGTCTTTGGCATATATTGGAATATACCAAGGCAGTTCGAGGAAAAAGTGTCATCAATTGTCGAAAGGTCTCTTTTAGAAGCATTTCCAGACCTACCCCAGTGATTGTGCCTAGATCGTTCCCACCACAGTGCACAATTATAAGGTCTGGTTCTGGGAGATGCATAAAAGTTTTCACCAATGGAATCAATTGGTGACATTTCAATCCTCTTTTTCCAATCCACGTTATGTGTACATTTGTTAAACCAAGGTTGCAAATTCGTCTGCTTGCTGCATATTTTTCACTCCAGTGAATATAACTGTGTCCTATTAGCCAGACCTTCATTTTCAAGGGATTTGTAGTCGTCCTCCGATCGGTTCTGGAAGTGGAATGGTAGTTAGAAGGTGAAAGTCAGGATAAAAAAAAGGTTGAGGCTGGGTGTGGTTAAAAAAATAAAAATGATTGGTTGATTGTAATAAGTGGAGATTGAAGAGTACGTTGCATGTTAATGTTTATGTTAAACGAAAAGTACTATTGGGTGTGAAAAAAAATGACATGTAACAGAGCTGTGGATTGGCAGGTGTTTCTGGAGGGAAAACAGTCTTCTTAGTTTGCTGTAGAACGTTGAGACATGAACTTTTGACCTGTGCCTTCAGCCAGGTGCAGAATGAGGTGTTACCATGGAAACAGCCGGAGATGGCAGTTGGTGATGGGTGACTCTCACGTGAGATTGAAAATATTGTGAGGGACAACCAATTGAAATGTAAATTTGATTTTACAATTTTGCGTGAGGAAATGTGATTGGCTGAAGAGAGTTATATGAGTGTGTATTGACTGGATATCTGTGCCATTGAATTTTGGTTGCAGTGATAGAAGCTTAATAGACAGTTCCGTCAAACGAATATCTGTTTTGTGTCTGTCACTGTTGTACATCGTACAAAGCATTGGTAAAGGTAAGTCTGTAACAGTTTGTTTTGTCATGTACCGTAAAATATAGTTTAATCACAAACAATGATTTATTTTCCTCGTAATAACTAATTTTTGGCTGTCATAATGTGTTGTATTTCTAAAAGTAATTTCTTTCATTTAAATGTTGAATACGCAGTGGAAAATATTTTTAATATAGAGAGTAATTATTTTTGAAATTTTGAAGCGTTTATATATAATGAGAGAAGTTGTTCAGGAAGTGAAGAAATGATATTAGCAGACAGACAGATAATGCAGAAAGAGAGAGAAATGGTAAAATACTAGTGATACCGTCGTCAAAAAATGCTAATGGTTAATGAATTCGTAAACTTTTTGTCAGTCGACAAAATTTCAGGCTGGTTGGTGGCCGTGGCCTGCACTGGTGGGGGTGGGGCGAGAGGGAGGGGGAAGGGGGCTGAAGTGGTAATGATTAAGGTATTCACAAAGTTTTTGTTAGACGACAAAATTAAAGTGCGGTTTGTCGTCGCGGTTTGCACTGGTGGGGTGAGAAAGGGAGGTGGTCGAGTGAAATAAAAATGAAAAGTTTTGACCATGAGGTTGTACAGAGATTTGTGCAGTAAATGTGTTCGTACATTGAGGTAGCAAACGGAGTATATAAATAGCTCTCTCAGTCTTGCTGTTTGACTGCATCTTCATGTCCCTTCTGTTTTCCATCTCCGTTGCCTTGTGTTATCTTATTGTCTGTGTGTCTGTCTGTGTCTGCCTTCAGTCCGGGCTGAGGAAGTTTGCTGTGGAGGCACACACAGATAGTCCTATCAAAGTAATTGGAACGTTTTCAAAAAAATAATTATATAATTGCATTGGTATTTTTAAAGCGCTACTGAATGTTTTCTTTCACAATTACCGCTTGGTTGCTTTCTCAGAGCAGAGGGTATGTCGTATTTCACTTGTTGGTGCCTCTGCATCTGACTCTGTTCTCTGGTGGCTGGCGGAGAACTGTTTGTTATTGTGGAGATGAAAGGGTGATAAGGAGAGAAATACGACATAGCGTCTGGCCTGTAGAAGCGTGGGAGCAGTGATTAACTCTGAGTGAAGCGGAACTGTGGCGGTGCTTGGTAACAGTAATAAATTATTTTTAACAGAGGTACAACTGTCTGTACGGTGCGCGACCTACTAAGAAAGAGTCCACGGGCCGTAATTGGCTAGCAGGTTCTAGTATCAGTAAGTGAGGTCGAGAAAAGAAAACATTCAGGGCTTTATTTATGATGGCCTTGCGCCACCGGTGCGTCACTTTTTCCCTTTTTAAAGAATGACGCACCGGCGGCGCAAGGTCTTCATAAATAAGGTCCTCAGTTAGTACAGTTGAGGTTACGTGGAACACATGAATAGTTTTTCAATATATAATCATTTCAGTTGAGATTATGGATTAAAAGAGAGAACGTGAATATTTGAAATGTTTATTCAGAAATGCACTGTTTTGAAGGCAAATCATTATGTAATATGAGTACAGAAATTGCAAAAAACACAGTAATTGGTATTGTCAGTAGTACATGGAATACAAACGCTATAGTTGAAGAAAAATGAATATAGTTTGGAAAAAAAATGTACACTCTTATCAGGAAGTATATTATATTTTAATAAATGGAAGAAGGTCTCTGGCCTTTCAGTTTAGGAACTATATATTAAAATGCTAGTGGTTATACATCATCAGTTTATCAATCAGCTGTGTACATGCGAAGCACTATTAAGTTTTTGTTATGTTACTGTGTGAGGGGAAAAAAAGGCGCCAAAAGCGACAAAATGGTGAGAGGTGCATGTATGTAATCTGTTGGATGGTGCGCAAATCACTATTGAGGAGAACTACTGTATTGAGATATCTTTTGAAGGTTGCAGTATTGCATTTGAAATACAGCACAAGAAACAATGGAAATATTGTTGAAAGAAGATATTTTTCCGTAAAGTATTTAAAAAAAATAATTTTATAGAAAATTAAAGGAGCAGAGGCGTGTGAGGCGGAAATAAGCAGTTGAGAGGCGAAATGGCGTTTACAGTTATAAAAAACTCGTTTAATATTTACACATTAATTAGGGCACATGTAGCATATATTAGCGAGTTTAGCATCGAGTACGTTTGAAATAACATAAGATATGCAATAGAATTGTTGAGATTAGAGTGTAAAAAAATAAAGTTGAAAATCGAGTAGCTGAAGAAAAAAATGTAGTCCACATAAAAGACCAACATTTAACAAGCACAAAATCATAATGTCCACTGTTAGTAAAGCCAATAGGTCTGTTCTTCATAAGAAAATATGGAAAAGAACGTGAAGAATATAGGGAGGCAAAATGAAATGAGAACGTCAATGGCTTGCATAAGAGTTATCGAAGCATTGTTTAGGCAAAGTAGGTAGCTTCTGCTTCTAACAGGAAATCACTGTTATCATTTGAAAGTATGTCAGCTATCCAATGGAAAAGAGTAAAGCAGTATTCATGATCTGTTATTATCGGAGCTTCTTTTACCATCAGAGGACAGCTCGGTGGGTTTTCGATGTAGCTCTCTGTTAGGAAAGAGTTAACAGTCCATTGTGTAGGCAAAGTAGGCAGCAAGTGCTTCTAACAGGAAATCACTGTTATTATCTGAAAACATGTCAGCCATCCAATTGAGAAGAGGAAAGGAGCATTCATGATCTGTCATTATCGGAGCGTCTTTTACCATCAGAGGACAGCTCGGTGGGTTTTCGATGTAGCTCTCAGTTAGGAAATCTTGCGCCGCTGCAAATATATTCCAATGACCCAGAACTCCTTGTATCGCTGCAAAGGCCATAAACCCTCCGTTGTAACAAAGCTGTTCATGATCAATTAACGGATTCATGAGGTGATTGTAATTCGCTTCAGGAGGTACCAAATTGCAGAGACATAAGTCCAGGGCCCACGTGAAATCACAGCTCAGGCAATGAAATACAGGCTGCACTCAGGTGAAATATGAATATCGAAATGATAATCGATATGAAGTATTCAAAGTTGAGAGTGCTAAGGTGCCGTAGTAGAGAAGCATTCTCTGTCGAAATAGTTCTAAGTGGTCCGGCTCGTTTGCGAAGGCAGGAGGGACATCCATTTTGAATTTACCAAGATGGTAAAGGAAACGGCGCAGCACTGCCGGTTCTATAGCAACTCCACAGAAATAGGTCGCCGGCTATGCAGTGGAGAGGAGCAGAATGACTTGATGAATTTTGTAGCAGTCTAGTCACTTAAATATTGCTTAGTAGTTATCAAAAAAATAGCCTGTCTTGAAGTGGAGGATGCGTTAAAAAATAAGGGAGTCACTTGAGCAAATTGTAAAGGAAGGTCAATTTTTTTTTACACCAATGCTGTTTTCTGTGAATGTTAGCTAAGTGAAAGATATGTTTGTGAGCAGATGCTACGTTCAGTTTTAAATGTGACAATGGAGCTCTTGTTCATGTCTTCCGATTCAAGGTCGGTATTCGCTTCCAAATGCAAATATCATGAATCGCATATGGCCGGGATGCCTGTCACCCCCTCCCAACACCATCCCCAAGGATGTGAAGACGGACGCAGTTCTGAACTTTTGGAAGGCGGGAGGGAGTTACCCTCCCGGCCGTATTTATTAAAATATGAAACAAAATTAAAACATTAAAATAAACAGTTTCATATCATGTACAATTTTCATTTATTACATTATGATGAAGACACGTTGATTGGCTAACCTTAACAAATCTCTAGTACAAAGGTTTTCCTAGCCGAGTCTAACATCCTGCAAATGCATACTTTCTAAATTAAAATTGTACATCCTAGCATTACGGGCCAACGGCAAGGTCGCAACCGGTGTCAGATCCCTACTACCAGAACTCCCCCTCACGGTGTGAGGGCGGGCGTGCAGAGGACTGTACCTCTGTGCCAACACCAATTTCCCTTGTCTTTGCGGGGGCCCCCTATTTAACTCGACGCCATCCTAATGGACGTCCGAGGACTCGTGTGAGGTGTCTAGAAGGTAGCGTGGACCCCCCTCCCACCCCACACTGTTTATCACATCCGCCGTCGCGGATATCCTGGCCCCGGGAAATTCATAGGAGGGGCATCCAGCCGCCTCCTCCCCTGGAAGGGGCCTATGACCGCCTTCCCTTAGGCGACCCCATACTTAGTGGGTGCCGCCTCCCCGTGTGAGGGGCCAATGGCCGCCTCCCCCCGGGCGCTCCCATCCATAATGGGTGGCGCCCCCCCTCTAGGGATCTTGAAATTACTGCTCACCGATCATGACCTTACCGCCCGACCAAAAATAAATACGACGTTTGTTTACCTACTAAGAAAGAAACTCCACTTTATATTGCAACATTTATCTTGTTACTTATACATTCAACAAATCCTTCTACTAGACTGTTATACTCCGCTCCACTAAGGAAGAAAATGTTATGAAGCAAATCACTTTATTGCAGTACCAATATTGACATTTTTATTAACCACTAAACCAGGAGAAAAAGATGTTTATCAAAGCAAATCATTTTATTACAGTACTAACTTTGCCACAAGGGGCTGGTGGGTGGGTCAAAATTGCTCCGTGTTCCGTCGAGGGCTCACGTGCAACGAGAGGGTGCAGCTTCCTAGCACAGGAACAAGAGGATGCTTCTTCGGATTGCTGCTCCTTTTATTCCTCTTCGGGAGGGCGTTTACCCTCCTCCGGTACGCCTACGGGGCGTGGCCAACGGTGTAGGTGTCTAGGACAACCCTTCTTGGGCGGGAAAAGGCGCGCCCCGGCTACGCCGCTTCGGGCATACTAGCCTTGACACGCCCCCCACCCAAAATGGTTTCCCGGGGGGATCCGGGCCCCCTGCCATACGTTCGGGGGGACCGAGTGGTCGCCCCTTTCCATATGGCCGGGATGCCTGTCACCCCCTCCCAACACCATCCCCAAGGATGTGAAGACGGACGCAGTTCTGAACTTTTGGAAGGCGGGAGGGAGTTACCCTCCCGGCAGTATTTATTAAAATATGAAACAAAATTAAAACATTAAAATAAACAGTTTCATATCATGTACAATTTTCATTTATTACATTATGATGAAGACACGTTGATTGGCTAACCTTAACAAATCTCTAGTACAAAGGTTTTCCTAGCCAAGTCTAACATCCTGCAAATGCATACTTTCTAAATTAAAATTGTACATCCTAGCATTACGGGCCAACGGCAAGGTCGCAACCGGTGTCAGATCCCTACTACCAGAACTCCCCCTCACGGTGTGAGGGCGGGCGCTGAGGACTGTACCTCTGTGCCAACACCAATTTCCCTTGTCTTTGCGGGGGCCCCCTATTTAACTCGACGCCATCTTAATGGACGTCCGAGGACTCGTGTGAGGTGTCTAGAAGGTAGCGTGGACCCCCCTCCCACCCCACACTGTTTATCACATCCGCCGTCGCGGATATCCTGGCCCCGGGAAATTTATAGGAGGGGCATCCAGCCGCCTCCTCCCCTGGAAGGGGCCTATGACCGCCTTCCCTTAGGCGACCCCATACTTAGTGGGTGCCGCCTCCCCGTGTGAGGGGCCAATGGCCGCCTCCCCCCGGGCGCTCCCATCCATAATGGGTGGTGCCCCCCCTCTCGGGATCTTGAAATTACTGCTCACCGATCATGACCTTACCGCCACAGGCCGGATAGTTGACCGGCTATCCGGCCCCCCCACAAACTCCTACTAAAGGTCATGCTTTTACAAACCCCTTAACCACGCTATGAAGTCTCCTATGAGTAAGACATTCCCCTCCCGGGATAAATGGACCCCATCCTGGAGATACATGTGATCCCCCCGAATACATCCATGCGGAATACAGTGCAACTGCGCCGAGCGAAACAACCTACTAAGTTTGTTATTGACCTTCTTTACTGAATTGTTCAGCGCTGACACAGAGAGGCCCCCCCGCCACACCTTCCTGGGAATCATGTGTGACCATGCTATCGTGCACCCCGGGATCCTTCTCGCCAGCCAGCTAACAGCAGATAGAACCCTCTCGAGTAGTACTCGCCGACCGAGTGTCACTAAGTCATTACCTCCCAGGTGTACTATGATTACAGACGGCGGTGACCTTGTCCGCCCTAACAGTTCCTCGACAAAACATTGAAACTGGTCAATACAGAGCCCGCCCCTTCCGTGGAAGGTCACCCTGTACCCGTATTCCCCAGCCGCGTGAATCACGTCACCTGCTTTGAATACGTCCCCGGCCCGTCTCACGTATGAGTGGCCCACGACCCACACCACTTTTTCCTCAGCCGGTGATCTCTGACCGCTGGTCCCCAGGTGCTGGGTCGACTGCACAGTACGCCCCGCATAGCATGCTCGCGAAACTGTAAACCAAACAGAAGACAAGAAGCGTGAGTGCATGACATTGGCTTCATAACATGTGCAACCGCACATACCTTTTATAACAGTTCGAGGACCATCGTCCCAGTTGTTTCACCTTCTCAACACTGTGACCCCTGGCTGTAGCCTGTAGCAGCCCCTATCCTAAAGGAATGGGTCCCGAAATCGCCCGGGTCTAAGCCCGCCGCTGCGATTGCCATCGTTAGCACCCGCTGAAACTGAAACCTTGTCAGTGGGGTGGCTTCGATGTGTCTCAGCAAGCTTCCCCCCAATGCATCCGCCCTTCGCGCTAAATATTCCTCAACGCACTTCACCGGGCACATGGGGGACCCTTGCATGCGCTGGACCACAATACTGTCTCCCATAGCCCTCTGGTCGGTCTTGGACCTGGCTATTGTGATCACCATTGAATCACCCTTGATCAGAATGTGATTCCGACCCAGCCCTCCCTCTACATCCTTCTTATTTCTTGCTACCAGCTCGCTCACCCGCATAGCCCCATGGAACGCTAATGCGAAAGCGGCCCGGAACAGCACTGCCTCGAACTGGGAGGAACATGTCGTGGGGAGTACCGACATCAGCAGGGACAACCTTTCTAACCCAATCGGGCGCCTTTCGTCTACTCTACGACCCTCAAGGCGTTGCCATCCACGAAGGGCCTTCTTTACCAAAAAGGACGATGTGGGGTCCTTGATGCCATGCGCCTGCGCCATGAATGAAATGGCGGCCCGGTGCCTATTGGCCGTTGCCGCTGATCGGCCTGCCCTGTGTAGTGCTACAAGGAACTTCAGGACATACTCCTCCTGACCCCAATTGACCCCCCCTGCCGGACCCAAAAATGCACAATAGGAATGAAACGCTCCTTCGTATGCCTTCCTTGTCCTGGGGGCTAGGCTTGCTGCCACGAGGTCTTGTAATCCGGGGCACCGAGTAGCCAGAGTGCTTCGGGAAATGGTGCCGCCGCTAGGTCCGCGGAAGGTAGATAACCCCTGAAAGCCTGCATGTGTGAACGAGAGAGTGCATCAGCCGCCTGGTTCAGTACACCTGGCACATGCTTCGCCCTGAATTGTACGTTCAGTTTCATGCAAAGTAGTACAATTTCCTTCAGCAGTCTCAATATCCACTTGCAGCGTGCTGCCTCATTATTTATACATTCAACCACAGTCATATTGTCGGACCAAAACACCACAGAGCGATCTCTGAACTCATCCGGCCATGCCATCAGAGCCACAAAAATGGGGAACAACTCGAGAAACCCAATGTTACCTGTGAGACCGCTGGTGTGCCACCACGTCGGCCATGTTTGTGCCGACCATCGATTACCAAAGATGGCGCCAAATCCCGCGCTCCCCGCCGAGTCGTTCCACAAACCCAGCTCGTCCGAGGACGCTGGCGGTTTGTTCCACACCACTCGACCGTTGAAATCCGCCAGAAATGCCAACCATATGCGCATCTCCTGGCGAACTTCTGCAGACAGTCTCGTGCGATGGTGTCCTTCCTTGAGACCAACCATGGCTTGTGCAATAGAGCGAGAAAAGGGGCGGGCCATTGGTATTACTCTGAGGGCAAAGTTAAGCTGACCCACTGCTTGTTGTAGCTGATGGAGCGTGACTTTCTCTTTGCTAATGCACAATTCCAGGGAAGCCCTGAACTTCGCTACTTTCCCCACTGGCAAACGGAAACATCCCTCCACAGAATCGAGCTCGATGCCCAGAAATTCGAGTGAAGTCGATGTTCCAACCGTCTTACCTGGTGCCAATGGCACCCTGAACCGCTCCATGAGAGTGCAAAGTCTTGTAACGCCTGCGCACATTGTGTGTCGTTGGCTGCCCCCAAGAACAAAAAATCATCTAGGTAATGCATAACCTGGGTATGGCCAGTGGCTTTGGTGAACGCCCATTGCAGAAAACAACTGAATTTCTCAAAATAAACACAAGAGATGGAGCAACCCATTGGCATACATCTATCCATGTAGTAACGTCCTTGGAACACAAAGCCTAACAGACGCTGATCGCGTGGGTGTACCGGGAGCAACCGGAACGCTGACTCGATATCTGACTTTGCCATCAGCGCTCCGGGCCCCAGGCGATTCAACATGGCGACGGCATCATCGAAGGATGCGTACCGCACCGAACAAACTCCCGGGTCAATCGCATCATTCACACGAAAGACCCCTCGGAGCTGACAAGTTATGGATCAACCTAAACTCCCCCGGGTCCTTCTTGGGGACTACTCCCAATGGGGAACAGATAAAATTAGTTACTGGCGGGTGCCTATATGGGCCAGCCACCCGGCCAAGGGCAACCTCCTTTGCAATCTTCCTTTCTACCACCGCTGGATTATGCTGAGCCGACAGTTGATTTCTACACAGTGATTCCCCACGAAAATCCCCCGCCGGGATGTGGAAACCATACAAGAAGCCGTTCCTTAACACCCCAGCGGAGACATGATCAGGGTATTCGTTTAGCCAGGGGATCATTGCCATGACATCTACGGGGGAAGGTAGCGGTACACCATGGTCCCCATCAGACCTGTTTGGCCCCCCCTCTACCCCCTGTATCACCATTCTTGGCTCTGCACGAACTCTCGGGGTGTGAAGAATTTCCGCAACCCGCATACTCATGCCTAAACTTACATGTCCCTTGAGGCCTCGTGCACTTGCCCCTGTTAAAATTCCAACAGACCCCTTTCTTACCACCATTCCCTCCATTCCTTGGTTGGTGATCACCAGCGGGGCCCGCTCGAAAGGGCGCCGCAGGCTGGCGGCGGGAAGGCCCGGACCCATTCCCGCCAAGCGACGACGACCTCGTCGCGCCCGGCAGGAGCTGTTTCTGCCAAGAGATCGAGTCGAGACAATCGTAACCTATCCATTCATCACCTTCATATGTCTCATAAAAATCCATTATTCGTGCCTGATAGCAGGACAATTCAGTCAAAACCTCGGGCTTACGTTCCCCAATGATTGCAGTAAACATCGCAAAGGCCCTGGCCCAATTAGAGATTGTCTCATCAACCCTGAATCCCGCCATCTTTGCTCGCCATACACTCGGGTGCCACAAATCTTTTTGTGTCTTAACATACTCCATTTTGCGATGGTCGGTTAACAGGGAAAACATATTAACGTACTTATCAGCCCATATCATTTCTTTTGTGGCCAACGGTATATGTTGGACCACCTTCTCCCGTCTTGAGGGCAAAGACCCCTCCCCTGCCGCCCTATTCCTGGCCCTTTTACCTCACCCCGCAGGGACAACGCCCGGCAATGCAGGGCCTATAACCTTCTTCGGTCTACCCGTATTATTCATCGCCACCATCTGCTTCTTCATACTTGCCATATCTTTTATCAGCACTCGAAGCATCTGGTCGGTCCCAGACTTCTTTCCCGCCTTCCTGCCAGGCATTGTTCAACGGATATCCGGACCCTGTTGCTCAACACTGTCCTGGACCCTTAGGCTCGAAGTCCTGAAAGAGAAACGCAAAAGATTACAAGTTCTCAAAATTGCTCCTTGTTCCGTCGAGGGCTCACGTGCAACGAGAGGGTGCAGCTTCCTAGCACAGGAACAAGAGGATGCTTCTTCGGATTGCTGCTCCTTTTATTCCTTTTCGGGAGGGCGTTTACCCTCCTCCGGTACGCCTACGGGGCGTGGCCAACGGTGTAGGTGTCTAGGACAACCCTTCTTGGGCGGGAAAAGGCGCGCCCCGGCTACGCCGCTTCGGGCATACCAGCCGTGACACGCCCCCCGCCCAAAATGGTTTCCCGGGGGGATCCGGGCCCCCTACCATACGTTCGGGGGGACCGAGTGGTCGCCCCTTTCCATACGTGGGGTACATAATCTACATTCTTAAAGGAAAGCAAATGGAGAGTTATTTTTACCGCGTTAGCTTTGTTGTTTGAAACGTTACAGTGATTTTCATTATTTGTTAAGAAAGTATCACTGATGAAGAATGAAAATAAATCCTTATAAATAACAGGGACTGGTGTATTTTAGAAAAGGTGTGTGACATTACAGGAATTGTAAATAAATAAATAATGTAATTGAAAGTGTATGGTTTAAAAATGAAATGTAAAGGTTTATAGTTGGCATTTTGAAAGCGGTTCTAGAGGGCCAGTTGCATGATAGATTTAAAAAAAATACTACATGTTTTTCAAAAGTATTATGTAAAAAATATGTTTCTTTATGTACTATTTAGTTTATCTGCCTGTTGCCTATTCTTTGAGTTTTAGTAATGCTGTGTCTTATAACTTTACCAGGGTCGGTTCGAGGCTCATGGTGGCCTTGGGCAGGGAGGGTAGGTAGGTGGTTTGTAATAGGGGGTCCGGGTGGGGTGGAGTGCGGAGTTTAGTGAAGAGGGAGGGGGGGCGGGTTAGGGTGTTTGGTAGTGGATCAGAGTCAGAGGACGCCAAATTTTTGTTATGGGCTTCCACGCAAATATGTATCCATTCTCAGAGGTTTATTATATTAAGGATATATATTAACATGGTGGCCCTTGGGGTTTGGTGGTTCTGTGCAAGTGTACAGCTTGCATGTGTATAATGCTGGCCCTGTAGTTTTTGTCTATGGACATGGGGCCTTATTTATGATGGCCTTGCGCCACCCGTGCGTCACTTTTCCTATGCTAAAAGTGACGCACTGGTGGCGCAAGGTTTTCATAAATAAGGCTTTTGTTTTTTTGTGACTTGGCCTTTTAATTATGAAAGCCTACTGTTGTAGGTGCATGAATTTTAACATGGGGAAAAGTGACATATCTGTGGCACAATGCTTTTATAAATGAGAAATTTTGTATTTATTTTTAATGGAGAGGATTTTGGGGAACTTATTAGTTATGCTTGTTCAATGCTATAATGATTGTATATTGTGTAGGAAATAAGTTTGTAATAAGTTAATAAAATTTTATTATTTCCATTTTTAGAGTGTTTGGTGCCTGAAAGGAACAACCTGCCATTTGAATTGATAAATTGAGAGTATATATTCTTTTTTTCAGGTGAGTTCCTTTTTTTGCTTTGGCAATTTCTGTGGGTGGTGAAGAAAATAATAAAGAATAGTTTTTGAAATGTTTAGAACATGATTTTATCTTAAATTTTTCACATGTGGTTCTATCTGCTTATACTACATATGTATTTTGGGAAGGAAAAATGTAAATATTGAAGTTCAGAAGGAGAAAACGATATCACTATCTAAAAGGAGATATGGAATCAAATGTATATTATTGTGTTTCTGGAATTAGGAGAGATGAAAGTGTGTTCAGTAAAACCCGGAGTAATCAATTCAGCCAAATCAGGAAGCGTATGTTTTACAACAGAGTCGTTTCGAATTTATTACAAAAGGAGAAAGTTTCTAAAAGAAGATCTGCTTTTTTTAAAAAGAAACAATATATAGAGGGTATCGTTGAGCGCGCATTTGAGACAAAAAGAAAATTATTTATTTTAATACTTAATAGAATAAATATTTTAAATAAGGCGATTCGAGTTTTCAAAGGTAAAAGTAAATGGAAGAGACACATAAATAGGAGTAATTTTTCTGGGAAGTGGATGCATACTTCAACTTCTGAGCCATTTTTTAATGAAGAGAGTTACTTTCAAAGTAACGATCTGTTGCATGCAGTTGACACCAGTGGGCGAGCGTATGAGGTGAAGGATGGTTGTGTTATTGGGAAAGAGAAAATTGTGGTTAGAAATGCAGAAGATGTTATGGCTAGAGAAGCTTTAGAGGGACGTCCTAATGCTCCTGTTTACAGTTGGAATTGTAGTAGCATTTGTAGTGTACGACAGGATTCAATTGATTTCTTTCGCAATTTCTTACGTAAGTACACTAAAGAAAGTCTAAAAAAAAAAATTAAAATGTTGCAAGAATTAGATCAATGCAGAGTGCGAAAGAAAATAGGTCTGCAAGGCCATTCTCTGGCTTGTCTTTCTAAAAAAATATGCCAGAGTGTCTTTCATCACTTCCGGATGTTAGCAGTGCATCATATTAAAATGAGAAAATTAGTGAGAAAGTTGTACTATGCAAAAAGTCCAGCACTTAAACTTAAACAGTTAAATAGTGCTCTTTTGTATGGATGTGAATTAGATGTTAAGAAGATTTGTGCAGAAATTGAGGTAAGTTATTTTGGTCCAGAGGAAGATAATGCAGAAACTGATATAATTATAGAAGGAAATGTGTTAGAAAATGTTGGAAATGTAAATATTGAAAATTTTGAACAGGAAATAATAAAGTTTAAGGTAATTGCAGGTGGGAAACCAAATTTTTCTTGTGTCTGTTGTCGACGCATTCATTACAAAAGTCAAACGAGGTTAGTTGATTTATATTTAAAAAGTGAAGATGAAAGTAATGGTCAATGGAAAGATTTTGCAACTTATTTGTTGGTGGAAAACTATTTTGATTTGGGTTTTGAGCAACGTGTTTGTAAATATTGTTATAATAAATTAAATGAAAATAAAATTCCTGCTAGAGCTGTTCATAATAATCTAGAGTTGGTAAATATTCCATCAGAATTGATGGATTTAAATACTTATGAGACAATTCTGATTCAATGTGTACATCCTTTTCATGCTATTGTTCAAATGGAGCCTAAGACTGGTAAATTAAATCCTTCAGATTTACTAAGAGGATTAAAGGGTAGAGTTGTGTATTTGCCTCTTGATTTAAAAAAAAATATGGAAACAATTGGTGTTGAAAATGTAGAAGAGGAACCTCTAGTTATTCTAGTTAATGGTGTACCTACAAAGAGTAAGAAAATCTGGCAAGATTTAGTGGATGTTAGGAAAGTGAAAAAGGCAACGTTGTATTTAGTGCAAAATAATAAGTATTACAAAGATGTATACGTAGAACAAGAAGATGTAAGTGAAGAAGAGGATAGTGATTTGTCTAGTGGACAAATTGAAAAAGTTGTTGTATCCAGATCTGAAGAAATTTATGAACATTACAGTGTTCATCCACTGCATTCCAAAGAAGCAATAGGGAATGCTATTGAATTATTTCAGATGAAAAAGGCGAAAGGAAATCCTATTAGTTTGTGGGAAGAAAGTTTGGAAGGTTGTTGTTTTCCACAGTTATTTCCTACAGGTGAAGGTACACGATATGATGATCGACCTATGCAGATTCCTGCATCTGAGTACCGGACAACAAGATTATATGCAGAAGATCCAAGGTTTCGCCAATGCATTCCATATTTGTTTCATCTTCTGTTTGAGAGTGACTTATCTGGTCTGTCTTATGCAGTAAATCATATCTTAAAAAGTGGTCTACATCTGCAAAATATTTCAGCAAAGGAATTTATGGATAAAGTGCAACAGAAAGATAGTGTTTTGGATTCACATCTAATTAATTTAATGGCTTGTCAGCGGGGTACTAATGAGTATTGGTACCGTCGTCATGGAGATTTGAAGTGCATGCTTAGAAACTTAGGAGCACCAACATGGTTTTTAACTCTAAGCTGTGCAGAGTATGCTTGGGAAGATTTAATTGAATTTCTTCGGGAGGCGAATGCAAACATAGAAAACATAAACTACAAGACACCTGGAGAACTGTGTTCATTAGATCCAGTTAATGTTTGCAGATATTTTAATCATAGATTTGAAGCTATGATGTCTTTCATTACAAACAAGAAAAATCCGCCTCTTGGTGAAGTACTGGATTTCTTTTGGAGAAAAGAATATCAAGCAAGAGGTGCTCCTCATATTCATATGCTGCTATGGATCAAGGATGCTCCTAAATTTGGAATAGACTCGGATGAGACTGTACTGTATTTTATTGAACAGTATGCCACTTGTGACATACCTAATAGTACAACTGATAAGGACTTAAGAGGAAAAGTGTTACGTTTTCAAAGTCATTGCTGTGGAAAATATTGTCGGTGAAAATTCAAATCAAAGAGCAAATTTTACACCAAATGTCGCTTTGGATTTGCACGACCGGTACTTTCAAAAGGAAGAGTCAACAATTTGATGTCATGTTTGCGACATAATATCAGAAGGAGGTCACCTAAAAATATGTACAATTTAAGAAGAGGTGAAGAATCCAAATATATTAATGACTATAACCCAGTCATTTTGTCCATGTGGAATGCTAACATGGACATACAATATGTTGCAGACAACTCTATTGCTGTGGCTCGATATGTGAGCAAGAAATTGTATACGTACAGTTTGAATGCTGTCTCATCGAGAAATTGGAGCATATGAATGTTGTGACAGATTATCATCAGCAAGTCTTTATGCAAAATCAAGGACTATTCTCTGGGTGAGTTTGGTATTTTTGTGTTTTACAGATTCACAATTTCATCAAAATTTTAAATTAAGATGCCGACCAGAATTGAAAAAAAGAAACTCTACAAACGGACTTACAGTTTGAAGAAGAAAAGTATAGAATTATTTTCAAAGAAGGAGAGGATGGATACAAAGAAGAGTGCTCCTGTTCTGAAACCTGTGCAAGAAATTGAGTATTTAGCCCAGAAAGAACCAAACAGTACAGACATTTTGAAAACAAATATGTTGGATACATACTATCCAAATAGAAGTACTCTGCTTGAAAACATTTGTCTGTATAAAATACTTCAAAATTATACTTTTAAAAGAAATGTTACGGAGAACATTGATAAAGGTGTACATGCTGTAATTGGACATGAAGGATGTCAGGTAAAACAAAGAAAAGGACACTTGATAAATCATCGTAAACTGAGCTGCGAAACACCTGATAAAAGAGAATTTTACTATTTTGCTCTTTTGCAACTCTTTAAACCATGGCGTAGAGAAGAGGAACTACTTGGAGACTTTGATAGTTATGAAGATTCATTCAACGCATCTAAAAGTAGTATTGAATGTCCTGTTTTTAGTAATTATCTCCAAATGTTGAATGATGAAATAGAGCAAGAAGCGACAATTGCAGCAGAGATTGCTAGAGATAGTTCACAAGGTAGTCAAAGTTCGGCTTTATTAAGTCAAGATCCACTGGGACAACCAATTATTCAAAATGAAGCAGCCACTGCCATGGATGAGCAATGCAGCAAGGTCAAGAGGAAGTAATCGACTTAGAAGAATTAAAGAAGCAGTTTAATGTTGAGCAAAGACAGATATATGATGAAGTGACAGAGCACATTGAGCATGGATTTCGTCATGAGAGAAAAGATTGCTCATGTATGTCATTTGAACCTATTCGATTATATGTAAGTGGAGAAGCTGGGACTGGTAAAAGTTTCTTAATTAAAGGAATTACTACATATTTACAGCAAACAACTCAGTCAACACTGTCATGTGTTGTTACTGCTCCAACTGGATTGGCAGCACATAATATTAAAGGTGTTACTTTACATCGTTTACTGATGCTGCCAGTTGAACATGAAAATAAATTACAATATCAGAAGCTATCTGGAGAAGCTTGTTTTGAAGTTTCTAGAGTCCTTAAAAAAATGAAACTTCTTATTATTGATGAAGTAAGCATGGTATCCAATTTAATGCTTGCTTTTGTGCATTTAAGAATGCAACAGACACTTAAGACAGAGTATGATGTGTTATTTGGAGGTAAACATGTCATAGTTTTTGGAGATCTACTGCAGATAACTCCTGTGAAAGGACAACCTGTATTTGAAACTGTTACACATGAGGAGACCAGAAAGTGCCTGGGCAGTATTGGAAATGTAAATATATGGTCACATTTCAAATATACTGAACTGATTCAAAATATGCGACAGGCAAAGGATACTAAATATGGAAGTATTCTTCAAGATATTAGGATTGGAAAATTAACTGAAGATGCGAAACACACTCTACAAACCCGATTACTTTCCAAGCTGTTTCCTAATGAAGATAATGTACCTGAGAAAATGTATAGTAAAGAGGTAGCAGATAAGTCAGTGATATGCTTGATGCCAACTCTGAAAGAATGTTCAGTTTTTAATGAGAAAATGTTGAATTTAGAAAATCAAGAAATTAAGAAACTGGAAGCTAAAGATAGAATAGAGCATGAAGGTAGTACTATTGTTTTGTCTGAAAAGTTGAAATTAAAATTGGATTCTCTTCAAAAAACTATATCTAAAACTGCTGGTTTAGAGAAAAATCTGTATGTATGTTTAAATTGTCGGATAATCTTAAGGAGAAATTTACATGTAGAAAGAGGATTGGTAAATGGAGCAATGGGTAATGTTGTTGGTTTTGTCAATTATACAAATAGAGATAAGATTGAATTTTTGAGGATAAAATTTGATGGGATTGAGGAAGTTCAACAAATTAGTCGATGTTCAACTAGTTTTTTGCTTGTGAAAGACTTATATGTCCGTCGAAAGCAATTTCCAATTTGTTTGGCATATGCAGTGACTATACATAAATCTCAAGGTTTAAGTGTAGATTGTGCTTTGGTAAATATTGGAAGCACTGTATTCAAAGAGGGTATGGCGTATGTTGCTCTATCGCGAGTTAGAACTTTATGTGGGCTTTATCTAATTGATTATGATGAGACAAAGATTAGTGCAGATTTAAATTGTGTGAAGGAGTATAATAGGTTAAGAAGAGAATATGCTCCAAGTTTACCTCAATATCCTTTAATTGAAAGGCGTATAGTTGGTCAGAAAAGGAAAAATGAGGACAAATGTGCTGAAGTAGTTGAGAAACGACGAAAAAAAGATGTAGCTGTTGTTGGTAGCCGTAGCAAAACTGTTAGTATTGAAGAGATTGTTGGATTTAAGTTTGAAAATAGGTGTGGTGTCAACTGCTATGCAAATGTAGTAGTTAATGTTGTTTTCTTTTTGAAAAAGGTTAAGGAACAGATTATAGAAAATGAGGAGCATACATTTTGCTATTCTTTAAATTCTATATTTGAAATGTGTAGTAGTGGTGATAGTGAAGTAGCAAGTGTTTCAGAACTAAGGAATGTTTTAGACATATGTGCAGGAGTAAATCAATTTCCTCAGAATATTCAGCAAGATTGTCAGGAATTTATCATGTATATTTTTACAGTTTTGGAAGATGAAGGTGTAGATATTGATAGTCTTTTTGGCCTTTCTTATAAATGGGAACATAAGTGTGATAATTGCTCATTTTTAAGTAGTACTGAGATACCGAGTGAAAGATTTTTATATTTGACATAACCAGACTGCAAAGAAGTGCCTTTTAATAAACTAGTTAAAGATGCGCATCAGAACATGGTCTGTTCTCAATGCAACTCTGAAATGTTATCAACTTTATTTATCCATAGATACGGACAATATGTAATTTTAATGTTTCAACGATGCAGAGCTGATGGGAGTAAATTGTCAACTTTAATTAAAAATGTTGTGGCTTCTCAAGTTTCTATTTCTAGAAGAACATTTGTAACTGTAGCCATCATTTTTCATGAAGGGCCTTCTACATTATCAGGACATTATACAGCTTATTTGAAGTGTGCTAGTGGCTGGACGCTTTGCAATGATACCTAATTGACTTTTAAAAAACGTTTGCCTTTTGCCTTAACTAACTCTTATTTGTTATTTTTGGAACCCAAATTTCAGTAGAATGACTTGCTGTAGGAAGATGTATACTGTAAAGATCTGAAACTTACTAGTTTACAAATATCATGTAAATGAGGGTGTACAAATCTATAAATGAAATTTGTGTTTGGCATAGTGATAACATCAGGTACAAATTTACTTAATGTTTGATGGAATAAAACATGTTCCAAATTTTAATTGTGAAGGTTCAGAAAATAATAGATAAGACTAAGATTAAATAATTTCAGAAAAAAACTACTTAACTCATAGTATTTGGCCACGTGGAAAACTATGAGAGAAGAAAATGAGTACTTTTGAAAATTATTGTAAAACTTATATGGACGCAAGTTTTTGGGAGAGGTATTTAAAAGATAATGAGTTAGCTTATACAATTCTGCCACGCGGAAAGGTATGAGAGAAGAAACTGTGTCTTTCAAATAGATTTTTTATAGGAGATACCTGCACGGGGCTTTGTTGAGATATTTTGAAAAATAAGTGGTATACTTTAATTAGTTTGTAACTGTGGAAGATGTAGTGTGCTTACTCAAGAAATTGCGAATTTGAGGAAAACATTTAAGACATGTTTTTTTCAGGTATTTATAATATGTATGCAGATTTTGTATGGGTTTTCTAAACACAATCATTTTGATTGTGTTTTTTTCCCCGCTGTTATATGATGATTAATATTGAAATCACCCTTGATAGTGAAAATCAATGTATTCTGAGGACAGCAAAAATAAACCATTTAATATGTTGTTTCACTTATTTTGTTACATTGCATTCAGAAATATGTATTATAACAGATTTTTTTTTACTCTCCTCCACAGATATTATATTTATCAGGTAAGTTCAATTAATATTATCTGAGAGTTTTCTCTGCATCTCTCTTATTGTCTCTTATTACTTTATATATATACTTTATAATCTTATTTTTAATTTTCTTCCACAGGTGCTACGTTTTAAAAAGAATTTTACTTTTTTTTTTTTTAGGTAAGTATATATAATAAAGAAACTTTTACATCATTGTGTTATTTCTTTGTCTATCCTCGTTAAAGCAATGTCATCTTTTATATTAAACACTTCCACATAGGATTGGGTGCATTGTTAGAAGGCATGCTTTAAAAGTGATTTAATAAAATGAGCGACATTTCACTGAGTGAGTTTAGCAATACTGATATATGAAAACAATGGTGGATATGATATGAAATGTTACATGGTGTTCTTTGCAGGACTTAAAATCCTGTGTTGCAGTGCTAATTCTGCCTCAAGATTAGGGGGCTGGGAGGCTTAGTGGTACTTGTATGGTCATGATAGAGCTACTCCTTTCTGAGCCATGGTTGAGGTGTGTTCAGGATAGAGTGGTTCCGTCATGCTTCTGCTTAGTGAATAGAACGTGTCACGGAAGCGCAATGTTAGTGTTGCGCAAGCACAGCGGCAAGTTCATCACAAATGTTGTCCGTCTTGAGGACAGCTGAGGCAATGCTCGTGATAGAGCGGCTTTGTGATGAGTATGGAAGGATTTAACAGCTGTTAAAAAAACCTGAGGGGTCTCTATAAAGGGGAGATATGTGTCATTCTAAAGCCTTGTATCATAAAGAAGTGTTCCTCTGAAGTAATGCGTCTTGAAAGTGGCTGACAGTAATTTATGAGATTTTACTCAGTGACTTTCAGGCCCATGCTGTTTCAAAACTGTGCATGTGCTTGAAGCAGGCGTAGGTCTCGACGCAGCAATTTGAATATAGGGGTATATTTTAAAGGGGGTTTATCTGTGTTTTTTGGCTTTAAAAGCAAAGAAAGCAGAGATAAAATTATCTCTCTATTACCTAGCTGCCGCTAACACCAGTTAGCGACAGCTGGTAGGAGATAGCGACCATTTTGGACCCCACTTTGCATGTCAGTTATATTTATATCTAATGAGATGCAAAGTGGGCGTGCCAAGATGTCAGCAACTGAAAATAGTCTCTAACCTTGCTATTTCCTATTACTAGCTTTTGGAGATATTTGCGCTAAGTGGGAATATCGCTAAAAGGTAACACCTGCCCTGAGCAGTTCTTAGCCTTCTTATCCAATGGGAGGTGGATAACATGGCTAATAGCATTAGGTCGGTATTGCATGAATAATGCTGACTTTTCTGCGATATTCATGCTTGCAACGATTTTTACCGCATTTCCGTTAAACCTTGTCAATATCAAGGTTTGTTTGCGGTAAAAATCGCCGCAGCGGTGCGGTAAATTATTAGTCTATAACCAAGCAATAGAGATAATTTTCGCTATTGCTTGATAATATGCCCCAAAGTGCACTGGTGAGCCTTGTTGTAGCTGCATTACATTTGCCATACAACTCTAGTAATGTATTGCTTTTTCTGCACAGATATATTACACATGTATGCTGTGTTTCTGCCATGGTGCGCCTCATTTTAAATGTGGCACACCATGGGTTACGGAGCAACAGCATACTGTGGTGTACATTAACTGGTGGATATCTGGGTATGAAGTAGTTAACATAAATGTGTTCTTTATGTTACAAATCTGCATTTAGTAGAGATTTCGGCCTTTGCAGTGTTATGTTTTTATTCTGTTATTCTATGTAGATATATAATGTTGCAAGATTGTGGCGTGCGTGTTTTCTTTCTTTTTATCTAACAGAATGCATTCTGTATGCTGTAGCAGGAGTATTACTACATACTTGAATATTCTACAGTGCATAGTTTCATTGAGACCGTAACAGAAGTTCAATGGATCCGAGACGGTCTTCTTGTGGATCTTGGCGACTGCCAAGCCGTTGTAGGAGTGAGAGTGAGGCATCTCCAAGGGGTGCAGCGTAGCTCCTTTTGATGTTTACAATTGCAGATAGCAGGGTAGAGATGTCCGTGGAATTTATGGATGCTTAGTCACAGTAGAGTATGCGTGGTGCTCTTAGCACCTTATTACAAAACACAGGGAAGCCGCGTTGCACAGTTGGAGATCAGAGACTTAGGAAATAAAACTTTATAATAGCAAGGGCTCTAAGCGATACAAATCGCCCTTTCTCGGTGTAAAAAATATCACCGCTATCGGTGGTATTTTTTACGGTGTTAGTGCTTGAAGGAGAATGGTAACATATATGTGAAAGAAAATTCTGTAACAGGCTCAGTATTTCACATTATTGCGTGAAAACAAAAGTTGTTTTCACATAGCAATATGTCCCTTGTAATTAAGGGACGGAGTGCATCTAGTGTTATTTACTACACTGCTATGTGAACGATGTCGAATGTTTGATAAGAGGAGGGTTTAAAAGTTTTTCGATAAACTTTTTCTCCAGGGAAGTGGGTGGAGTGTTCCGTGTAAATTGGAGAATAGAAACTACTAAGAACCAATTGGAAGTGTTGTTTTGAAGTCACATGACTTCACATGCGTGTCTCGATGCCTGTACGCGATAGGTGGGTGCGCGCACCCGGTCGCGCACTAAAAGAAAGCGGTGAAAAAACATCTCATAATATGCTCTTGGAGCTCGTTTTGGTACAAAGAGTTAGTTCTGAAAAGAACTATTTTTTTTTTTTTTTTTGGAAACAAGTGTTATGATGCTTTTGATTTCTTAAAGTTGCTACGACATTTTTCAGTATGTCATACTATCAAAATAAAGTGAAGAAATTTATCTTTTCCCGGAGCATTTATGACTCTCAATTTTGAGTTTAATTAGAATAAGGCTTTGCTCTCCGTATAGAAGAAGTTTTCCACAGTCCTTGCATTTCATGTGCACGTTCGCAAGATATGGTCTCAAGTCCATTTCAGCACTCGATGGAGATACAGGTCGTCCTGCAGAAGATGTGCTGGTCACTTCTGATGGTAATAGCGTGGCCTCCTTTTTTCTTCTCAAAGGTGGTCGCTCATTTCCTTCAGATTCGGAAGATGAATGCGGAACGGCAGCCATTTCAGCAAAGTCTTCTGGAAGATGTTCGACGTTGTTCTCTCTTCAGAGTAGAAAAGAAAGTGTGGGAAGTGGGTGGAGTGCTGCGTGTACATTTCAGAATAGAAACTACTAAGAACCAATTGGAAGTGTTGTTTTGAAGTCACATGACTTCACATGCGCGTCTCAGGTCCTGTACGCGATAGGTGGGTGCGCGCACCCGGTCGCGCACTAAAAGAAAGCGGCGAAAAAAATCTCATAATATGGTCTCAAGTCCACCTCAGCACTCGATGGAGATACAGGTCGTCCACCAGAAGATGTGCTGACCACCTCTGATGGTAATAGCGTGGCCAGGGCTCTTGTCGATGCTTTTGCATAATGCTCAGGGTGCCTTTGTTTAACATGCCGCTGCATGGTATGTATAGAAAAGGAATATTTTCTATTTGGATTTCCCCTTGAGAGCTCCCAATTGCATATCGTGCAGGTTACATTTGGCGCATTCACTTTCTTTTGATCTTCAGGATAAGTGAAAAATTGCCAAATGAAAGATTCCTTTTTTCTTCTTAAAGGTGGTCGCTCATTTCCTTCAGATTCGGAAGATGAATGCGGAACGGCAGCCATTTCAGCAAAGTCTTCCGGAAGATGTTCGACGTTGTTGTCTCTTGAGAGTAGAAAAGATAGTGAGGAAAGTGGGTGGAGTGCTGCATGTAAATTCCAGAATAGAAACTACTAAGAACCAATTGGAAGTGTTGTTTTCAAGTCACATGACTTCACATGCGCTTCTCAGGACGTGTAGGCGGTGACACTATCTAGTTACGAACGTGATTTGGAAGTAGCGATGTTCTTCAGCGAAGTTTGAAAACGTGAAAAGAAGTAAATTCAAACACATACGGATTTTAGAGCTCGATTTAAGTATACAATTGTTAAATTATAAAACCTTTTATATTTTTTAAAAAAAATATTAAGGTGTGTACAACCAGTCACGCACGAACGATTAAAAAGAAATTCGGCTCTATTTAATTAAAAGGTTTATATGACAAAAAAAAGCCTAGGTTCAGTGTCTTTAACGTACTATAAGTTCTTTCATTGGTCTATGAAGAAATTCCTTAGGTTTAAATTGCAAAGCTTTCACGAAATAAATAGGTGGGTGCGCGCACTCGGTTGTGCACGTAAGATTGGTATGTCGATATTTATTTCAGGTATATCCTTCATACTTAGGAACTAGCATTCAAAAAACCTATGAAATTCACTGAAAAAACCATAGGTTTTACACACGTTATAGTTAGGAAGTAGCATTTGAAAAACCTATGAAATTCACTGAAAAAACCATAGGTTTTACACACGTTATAGTTAGGAAGTAGCATTTGAAAAACCTATGAAATTCACTGAAAAAACCATAGGTTTGACACATGTTATAGTTAGCTGGACATTTCACTCATATAAAACCAATGAAATTCCCCATTATAGTTACTTCAGCTAACTATAACTCGCGCGCCCGCAATGCACTGCTGATGATGTTACATATTACATCACTCATCACATTGTTAGTGACATTACTCTTGATATCACTGATAATATCTAGTATCTGACATATGCTGCCTACAACATATAGGAATAGTATGTCACTGACTCTTGCATGAATGGAATAGGTAAAATCTCCTAATGTAGCATATTAACACTTAGACACTGAGATACTTTTGGTAATAATAAAGAAACAATAACCTAATAGATATAATGTATCAGTGATAAAGCTACTTATCAACACATTTAGCCACTAAAATAGAAACTGATAGACAGACATATATAGGTATATATTTAAATATTACTCAGTAACACATGTACTCATTAAGATATATTTAATCAGTCAGTTATAGAATCTATTTGTCACCCAAAAAGCAACCGTTTATACACTTATATACTACAATTTTTTTCAACCAACTTTCTGATCTACATATATAAAATATACGTAATTTTCAAAACTAACCCATTTAATAGATGATGTCATGAGTGATGTGATGTGTGACATCATCAGCAGTGCATTGCGGGCGCACGAGTTATAGTTAGCTGAAGTAACTATAACGGGGAATTTCATTGGTTTTATATGAGTGAAATGTCCAGCTAACTATAACAAGTGTCAAACCTATGTTTTTTTCAGTGAATATATATATATTTATGTGTATATATATATATATATATATATATATATATATATATATATATATATATATATATATATATATATATATATATATATATATATATTCTGTCCGATCTCCAGCACAAGCCGTGCAATGCGAAGGAATCACGAGCCACTCCAGCCGGGTAGGGTTCAAGGTATTTTTAATGGGCAAAAAACAGACGCGTTTCGAGCGCACAGGCTCTTGGTCACATGACCATAGCAGACATGTTGTTGCATTAAGTAACATAGGTTTAACGAAAATAAAAGAAAGACTCAATGTTTCCGTCACATTGAGTTCACTGATGTGCTTTAAAAAAGGTACATTGCATCATGTAAAAACATGTAAATGGGTAATTTACAAAAAGCACATTTTTATACATCTTTGTTTTTATGCAAGACATTGTGCAAAGTGAGTTCAACTGGTACAAAATTGCGGGTGTAGTACCCAATTCATTTTATAGCTCCAGTTTATATAAATTGGAGGGGGGGAGGCGGGAGAATCATACTCATGTTTATCAGATTGGAAGACAAAGGACTGTGAGTGAAAATGGCTTAATAAGGGTTGTGACACCAACTATGGTAGATGATATCGCATAAGTTGAGCATAGGGTGACTGGAGTTTTAGACAATACAGGGTGTAGTACCCATGGTGAGAGTGATAGAAGAGTATGGTTGCCGTTACTTAGAGTGCTGATTATGTCAAGGGGTTTCCTATGTTGTAATGGTGATGACTATTTTCCAACAGTCTAAACCCAATATCTATTATACTGAGTAACAATGGTGTACATTATATCCTCTATTTATTCATGCAATACCGTGCTCTTATTAATTATCACTATCGGATGGTGAACGTAGTCGTGCTCATATCGATATCACATATCCGTGAGGTATTTTGGTTTCAGTGGTGTATCCTTGGCCTGTATATTAAAGATAAGACAAAGATATGTCAGTCATAACATTATTCATACATAATTATTCATACAGTCAATTACTTGATTCCTGATTCATAGTTCCTATTCTCCTGCCCTACACACAATGATTTACTAAACAAAACATATATCAACAAAACAAAACTTAAATAAATGTTTAAAAAAACCGTATGGTCAAAAGAATCAGAGTCTTTAAAGGTCGACAGAAGAAGTTCACAGAAGGAGAAATTTTACAGATGAACATACATCTCTTCATCAACGTTCATCCCTATTGGAACGATACTACCTGCCTGGAGAATAAATCTTGATTCTGCTCTGTGTAATGCTGTTACTCTATCACCACCTCTCACGTGTTTTGGTATAGAGTCAAGGACGAAAAATTTGGCCTTAGTCCAGTCCCCATCATGATGGCTATGGAAGTGTTTGGCTGTGCTGTAAGTGAAATCTTTGTTGGTAATGGCCCGCCAATGCTCCAGAATTCTCTTCTTGGCTGGGAATGTAGTTGACCCTATATACCATTTACCACAAGGGCATGTAACAACATAAATGACAAATTCAGTGTTACAGGTGATTTTCTTGTTTATCTTCCACCTTTTGTTCACTCTACTGAGTATCACCTCCTTCACATTGGTGCTATACCTACAGGCTTTACATTTCCCGCATGTTGAGAATCCACCCTTGGGTTCAAGCCATGTCTTTTTCTTCTCCATGTGGCTATGTACGATCAAATCTTTAATCGATTTGTCTCTCCTGTAGGTTATTGATGGGTGTTTGCCTAGTTTGTCTTTTAGTGTTTTATCCTGTAAAAGGATATCCCATCTTTTCCTTATTATCTTACTGAAATGTGGTGATTGGGTGTTGTAGGTGGTTATCAACCTAATTGGTTCAGTAGAGGAATCCTGCCTGCGCTTTGGTGCTTGGAACAGGGTGTCTTTCCGGTCAATTAGAGCTACTCTGGCCTCACCTTTCTGGAGCATATTCTGGTGGTACCCCCTCGTTACAAACCTCCCATGCATTTCTTTTTTATGTTTTTCGAACGAAGTCGGGGAGCTGCAATTTCTTTTTGCTCGAAGGAACTCGCCAAATGGTATGGCCCATCTGAAGCTAGGGGGGTGACCGCTAGTGGAGTGTAGCAGTGAGTTACCTGCTGTCTCTTTTCTGTAAATTTCAGTTTCAATCTTATTTTCAACAACATTCATTCTAATGTCCAGGAAGTCTAGGGTTGTTTGACTATACTTCATAGTAAATTATATTATATATATATATATTATTAAAGTTCCAAACTTGAAAGTGCTCTCAGTCCGCAAAACAACACGACACCGCTGTAGTCTCCAAGGGTGTTTATTTCACTAACAACATGTTTCGGCTGCTGACAGCCTTGTTCACGTTAGTTTGAAAAGGCAGTTTCCGTGGTAAATAAAGTATCCGGAAACGTAAGCATAGAAACAGGACTTGAATACCACAAAACATAAATTGCATGATAAAACAATTTGCACGGAACATAATTACACAGAAATTAAATTTCTTGAGCCAGGCATTGCTAAGACTTAATATAACTGTTCTAATACAAAACTATAAAAGTTCGTACATGTTGTGAAAATAATGTTCACAAATGTCAGGAATGCATAAATGTCCCGCTGATATATAACAAATGCCGCCTCATTCAGCATTTGGGTGGTGGAGCCCAGGTCCATTTCCTCTTCACTTGCAGGCTCGGCCTTATCTAGTGCGATGATGTTAATAATGCTATCCACATCACTAATTGAGAAATTTTCATCTCTAGTAGTGAAAGTAGGCCCTCCCCTACCATGATTGTAATTCAGTCTTTTGAGTTTATGCCACTTTTTCAATTCAAGTTTGCGTATAAACTTAAAGATATCAATGCGTGTTGCGCAAAATTCAAATGGCATAGAGGGACATAACGAAAGACCAAATGAGTTTTCATGTATTGGAACACATGGAAAGAAATCCCCGGGGGGGGGAGATAGGACCCTTAAATTAAGACAAAAAGAGTCCAAATACATAATTGAATTTCAAACTAAGGCCCCGGGAGGATTAAATCAGGATGAGGAGCTAGCAGTTCATCTCAAAGAGTAATTGTGTTATGTTGATACTGTTTTGGCCTCATTGTTTATGCTCTCTGAAATTATTTGCTTCTTCCAATTCCTAGTACGCACTGTTTATTTATTTTAAGATGTTTCTAGTGAGTTTTACACACATGTTGAGTACTCATTTTGTCCTCTCATGTTTTTTATAGATTGACTTCCACACTGGATGTTGACATCACCTCACCTTTCTCACCTGTCCAGTTTCATGAAAACGGACTTTCATCTCTTGAGAGCACGCAATCACTCCCCCTCACCTTGACATCTAGGCAGTTTCTCCCAGCACGGTAGGCCCCGTTGTGTGGGGGGCAACCTTCTATCTTGGACTTGTTACCTCTGACCAGGACCCTTGGGTTTCTCTTTGGAACCATTGTCATTGCCCACTTTGTTGTGCTCTGGTATTTTACCAACATAGCACATCTGTTATCTCACACACACAGTATATAATTTATGCATAATTTTTCTTGTGTGCATGACCTTCCTTCACAGTGGAACGTGGTGTTTTGCAATGTTTATGTGACCCTGTTGATTTCCGGTGGATACTTAATAATACACTGCATAGGGTTTCTGCGAAAGTGTAAACCATCCAGGCATTTAAACTGTTCATGCTTATGATATCTCTTTATTAACTACGACAGTGGCAGCGACACTTTACACTGCCAAGTGTTGGCTTTCACATTGCACGTTATATTATCGATGTTACATTGCATTAGACATCATTAACTGTATCCTATGGGCATGCCGTTTTTGGCACACGGCTGTGTAGCCTTTTCAATTGTGTTATAACTTTATCTAATTTTCGATGAGTTGTTCTCACACGAACTTCATGCAAATGATACGTTGGCATAGTAACCTGTAGTCCCGCGCAGCCCTTGGTAAACTACAATCATGGCGGCGGAGGCTTTTTTGTATATTGTTGTATATTTTTGGCAAACTTGACAATACATTTTGAATGAATCATTGATTTCAAAATTGCATATATATCAGCGGGACATTTATGCATTCCTGACATTTGTGAACATTATTTTCACAACATGTACAAACTTTTATAGTTTTGTATTAGAACAGTTATATTAAGTCTTAGCAATGCCTGGCACAAGAAATTTAATTTCTGTGTAATTATGTTCCGTGCAAATTGTTTTATCATGCAATTTATGTTTTGTGGTATTCAAGTCCTGTTTCTATGCTTACGTTTCCGGACACTTTATTTACCACGGAAACTGCCTTTTCAAACTAACGTGAACAAGGCTGTCCGCAGCCGAAACATGTTGTTAGTGAAATAAACACCCTTGGAGACTACAGCGGTGTCGTGTTGTTTTGCTGACTGAGAGCACTTTCAAGTTTGGAACTTTATTATTGGATTACCGGCTTGGTCGGCCGGCATTGGTGCCACCTCCCGAGGGGCCGCAGTCAGCGTCTTGAGAGCGGACTTTGGAATTTATATATATATATATATATATATATATTCCGGAAAATGCTATTTTAAGATAAAAAAAGCAAAGCTCAAGCCCAACTCCTTAAAGCGTGTTATTTATTCATGACAAACAGCGTCGCTCCCTCGCTCGAAGCCCGCCGTTGCTGGAGGCTGGAGGATTGGCAAAAAAGTTTCAGAATATAAATATATATATATATATATATATATTACCTACTGGCGATAGCCAGTAGGTATATATAGTTAGAATTTTTTCTCTATGGGACTTTTGAAAATTCTATGTCTAATAACTTTGGCGTTTGTGGACGGAATCGGCTGAAATTTTCAGGAAAATGGCACATTTTGTTTCTGAGCAGCCCCTGAAAATTTGGGGGGGTTTCGTCAAGGGGGGGCCGAGAAAAAAGGGGGGTCCCAAAACGCGTTTTTCCCATGTTAATTTCCATAGGGCGGTTGGACTCACTTTTAGCTCGAACGGCTGAATGGATTTGCACGAAACTTGGCAAAATTGTAGGGACTGTTAGCCCGATGTGCCTTTGCTAGGTCTCAATATATGTGCTCCAGTAGTTTTTGAGAAATTAACGTTCAAACCAAGATATATATCTGTAACAGCGCTCTGGGCAGCGATCCGGTCCGCTTACTTTTCGCTTATCGGAACTTTGCGCGCAGAAAGCTGATTGGCTCTTCGGTGTCTGTCAACATTCTAAACAGTCCGGAGCGGCCGCCATCTTGTCTCTCGGTAGGATCGAGAGAGAAGAAGAGGTGGAAAACGAAAGGGGAATTTAATGAAAGGGGGCAAGGTATCCCCCTCTTGACCCCCTAGGAATGTTGTTGGGGTTATTAAAGGGTCCCGTGGGGAAAAAAAAAAAAAAAATGATTTTTCACGGTAGAAGCGCTTCACGGGCCGCGAACTGGGCCGCAAACTGGTAGCGAAACGGGAATTCGCCATTTTGGGCTTCGTTAATTAAATTACTAGGTATAAGTGGGTGCGGGAGACGTATCCTAATCCCCTATGTTTCCTGAGGGTGGCTGAGGAGGCTGATATATGTTGATACATCTCTTCCAGCGGCTGTGCGTGAGCTTTTTTTTTTTTTTGCTGCGTGACAGTCCGGAGCGGCCGCCATCTTGTCTCTCGGTAGGATCGAGAGAGAAGAAAAGGTGAAAAACTAAGGGGGAATTTAATGAAAGGGGGCAAGGTATCCCCCTCTTGACCCCCTAGGAATGTTGTTGGGGTTATTAAAGGGTCCCGTGGGGAAAATAAAAAAAAATGATTTTTCACGGTAGAAGCGCTTCACGGGCCGCGAACTGGGCCGCAAACTGGTAGCGAAACGGGAATTCGCCATTTTGTGCTTCGTTAATTAAAGTACTAGGTATAAGGGGGTGCGGGAGACGTATCCTAATCCCCTATGTTTCCTGAGGGTGGCTGAGGAGGCTGATATATGTTGATACATCTCTTCCAGCGGCTGCGCCATCTTGCCTTTTTTCCAATGCCACAATTTTGTCGTGCACGGCAGCCATTTTAGATGCCAGGCTGGTCCCAGGCTATCACCTAACCCTGCGGATGTAGTTTATGGCCCCAGCTGTAGAGAATTCAGACATGCCAATCCTCCCGATTCAGGCGTGTGACTACTGATTTCAGTGCTAGTCTCCCGCCTCCCGATTTCTGCAAGCAAAAACCCGGGGGCATATTACGAACAACTAGCGTTAATTTTTGTCTCTAACTTGTTTAGAGACAAAAATTATCGCCGTACATCGGCGATTTTTATCGCAGATAAACCTTGCTATTATCGCAGAAAAGTCAGCGATATTCATGTATTATCGAGCAAATGCTCTTAGCCATGTTATCCACCTCCCATTGGATAACATGGCTAAGAACTGCTCAGGGCAGGTGTTAGATTTTGGAGATATTCGCGCTTAGCGCGAATATCTCCAAAAGTTGGTAATAGAAGGTAGCGATGTTAGGGACTGTTTCCAGTCGCTAACATCTTGGCACGCCACTTTGCATGTCATTAGTGATAAGTATCACTGACATGCAAAGCGGGGCCCAAGATGGTCGCTATCTCCTTTTAGCTGTCACTAACTGGTGTTAGCGACAGCTTGGTAATAGGGAAATAATTTTATCTCCGCTTTCATGGCTTTTAAAGCCAAAAAAGCGGAGATAAACCCCCTTGATAATATGCCCCACGATTCCTTGGGGTTTCAGTTGACAGGGCTTGGTATTGTGTTACATGGTAATTTTTCCATGAAACGTCAGAGGGTCGATGCAGGGGTTCTAGAAGAGGTGATAAACCATTTAAGCCTCATGAACAAGCGCATGGTCTTTTAAAGATTTGTGAAGTACTCGGGGCGGCGGTGTGTGTGTGCCCTCTTTCAGGAGCGGGCGGGGGGGACTGCCAGCAACTTGCCAGGCCAGGCAGTGTTCAACACGTGCATCACCATTTCTCTGCTTGCTATTGCGCTCCATGCTTCGGAAAGGTAAGAAAAAGAACGTGCATTTGAGTTTGAAATGTCCGATCCTGCAGCAGCACACTTCCAAAGCCCACACATGACAATAACCCGATTCAAGGCCCCATTCACCCGTTTTTAAAAAAATAGATAACACTCCAACAAAGTAAGGTTATAAAACTTTATTAACTATTAACTTTAACGAACGGAACAAAAACTAAAAACATTTAAACATTTCTCAACACAAAAAGCAACAATGGTTAGAAGCTGTCTTTTGTGCGAATAGTCCCAAGGCAGCACAACGTGCAGAGTTCTGGACGGCACCCAGGTGATGTCGCCTGGGTGCCGCACTGGTTTAGGGATCCTACAATGCAGCACAGAAAAACAGCGTGGGGCGTCCCGGGTGGTGCGGGGGGAGGCCTCGTCAGTAGCGGTCTGTGTCCAGTGTCACATGGCTGACACAACATGTACGACAGGCACCCAGGTGATGTCCAGTAAACTGCCGCACTGGTTTTGGTATCCTACAATGCTACTCCGAAAATTGGCGTGCGGCGGCCCGGGGGGGGCGTGGGGGAGGCGGCGTGAACGGGCCTCCCCAGGTGGCGGCCATCTAGCTGAGTTGCGCCCGCTCTTGCGGCTACAGCGTCTCGCTCACCATGTTGTTGAGTTGCTCCCACTCTTGCAGTGCAGCGATAGGCGGCTGCCACATGGCTCTTAAAATGGCGGACGGCTCCTCGGTTTTGGGCCTGGTCCACTGAAATGGCCCTGGGACACTTTGGAACTCGGACGCTTGCCTGCTAGGGCTTGGGCTCCATTCTCGAAAAGCGTCCCCTCAGCCGTGAAGATTGTACAAAAGTCTTGGGGGCCCCCGACTCCCGCAGGCTTCCGGTGGGGAGCGGCTGCCATGATTGCTCGCGGAATGACCACGACGGAGCCACGAGATGGTGGTGCTCTCATGCTGACGCCAGCTTCAGTCTGAATGATCCAGAAACAAGGTGGGGCTTTCATCGTTTGGGAAAAAAAAATGTTCTAAACCAATGAAAAGTGTTATTTTTAGGTCATATGACCAAGCCTTCCATCTTTAGGAAACCAAAAGTAAAATGAACCAATGAAAAGTTTTATAAAGAAGTCACATGACCTGTTATGCGGCATAGGGCTACAAAAACCGTAGAAAATCCGTTGGCACGTGAGGCGGCGTCAGTAGCGGACCGATGTGCGAATAGGCCGAAGGCAGCACAACGCGCTGAGATCCGGATGGCACCGAGGTGGTGTCAAGCAAATTGGCGTACTGGTGTGGCCATCCTACAATGCTGCGCCGAAAGACGGCGTGTCCAGCTGAGTTCCGGTCACTCTTGCGGTACAGTGAGTCGAACGCGCCGAGATCCGGATGGCACCGAGGTTGTGTCCAGCAAGTTGCTGCACTGGTGTGGCCATCCTACAATGCTGTGCCGAAAGTCGGCGTGGGGTGCCCCGTTGGCTTATGAGGTGATGTCAGTAGTGGACCGATGTGTGAATAGGTCGGAACCAGCACAAGGCGCCAAGATCCGAATGGCAAGTCCTGGATATTGAGTGCCATAGTTTAGAGTTCTGAGCTGTGCTTGTAAGACTATCTGAAGCTTATTTGCACCTGCTGCAGTTTCACTGTTGCCCAAGGTGGTGTCCAGCAAATTGCTGCAGTGGTGTGGCCATCTTACAATGCTGCGCCGAAAGACGGCGTGTCCAGCTGAGTTCCGGTCACTCTTGCGGTACAGTGAGTCGAACGCGCCGAGATCCCGATGGCACCGAGGTTGTGTCCAGCAAGTTGCCGCACTGGTGTGGCCATCCTACAATGCTGCGCCGAAAGACGGTGTGACCAGCTGAGTTCCGGTCACTCTTGCGGTACAGTGACTCGAACGCTCCGAGATCCGGATGGCACCGAGGTGGTGTCCAGCAAGTTGCCGCACTGGTGTGGCCATCCTACAATGCTGCGCCGAAAGTCAGTGTGGGGTGCCCCGTTGGCCTATGAGGTGATGTCAGTAGTGGACCGATGTGTGAATAGGTCGGAAGCAGCACAAGGCGCCCTGCACTGTTGAGCTTTTTTCAATGCCTGTTTTTTGTTGTTTCCCCTCCATCAAAAACAAAAAAAAATATATAAAACTGTGCAAAAATACAAAAAAATGTTTAGAAAAGCAGTGCTTGTAAGACTGTCTGAAGCTCCTTTGCACCTGCTGCAGCTTCACTATTGCCCTGGTGTGGACAAAGATCGCCCATGACTTAGGCTGATTGAGAGTTTGTAGAAAAATGGCTTCAGATTTTCCACATATTACTCTTCAACATTCTTCCTAAATGTAACAATGTGAGACTCACTAGGAGAACGGCTGTTTATCTTTCCTTTCAAAATGCTGCCAACAATATTTTCTGAATGGAAGACACCATCTTGTAGCATAAAGGGCCGAAAGGGGTTCTGGTCTGGCCGATTGTTGGTGAAGACATTTTGACTATATCTTGGACCTGCCCGGCCTCGCCCAAAATGGCGCCGGTATAAATGGGACTCGTAACTCCTTGCCCGCAAATGTATATCTAGAAAATGTTATTGTAAGTGGCCCTGTCTTATTTTAATTACAAAATGTACGTCCACCGATTCCGCAACTGTTAGACACCTTAGTTCTTGCAACCTAATGGCCCGCTCGTTACGTTCCTCTACAGTGTAAATGTCTCCTCATCATATACGATTTCAGTTTGCTCCGTGGCCGGCCCACGTGGTTATAGGCCCGTATTTGTATACTGATATTTTCACAATAAAGGTTTTTAAAACAAAACACGGTAGTAGTATTTACATTGGTAAAGTTTTTACTTTTAGTCACTGTTTTCGAATCAGTAAAAGGCAAGTGAAATAAAGCAGTCCAATTACATGACGGATAAAAGGTATAATATGTAGGAACGCAGTGAAGATAAATGGTCAAGGGCAGTTGTGTTTTTCATTTCTGCAACATAAAGTGATCGATAAGAATCTGATAATCAGGCTTTTCGGCGACTAAGACAGCAGGCCGAGTCTCTCTTACTCAACGGCTCCGTCATGGAACGAAGAAACGCCCTTTTTGTCGATAAAGGAATATATTTTACTTGCAGGACAGTTGTAAATTTTCCGGGAAAGTACATTAGCCTGGAATATTATAACATATGTTTGAAAAAAAAATAATGTTCGAAAAAAATAAAAAGCGTAATTTTTAGGTCATATGACCAAGCTTTTCATCATTAAATTAACAAAAGTAAAATGAACCAATGAAAAGTTTTATTAACAAGTCACATGACCTGTTATGCTTACGTTACGCGCTGCGCGCCGCGCCTCGGATCACTTCCGGGTGCGCTAACGCGGCGTGTCATAAAACGCATTACGCGACAACGTAGGTCAAGAATATAGTCTAAATGTCTCCACCAACCAGCGTTCAGAACACAACCCCTTTCAGCAGTCCAAAAAGTTCTGTTAAATGACAACAGAGGGGACAGGCAACAAGAACCATCAGTCAAAGAGGGGAGGGCAAGTTCTTCTCTTCCGGTTCATGTTGGGGCGCTACCGGAACTGATCGAATTGGTAGTCTATAGTGTTTCTGGATGTTTCAGACTAAAGCTGGCGTCAGCATGAGACCACTACCATCTCGTAGCTCCGTCGTGGCCATTCCACGAGCAATCATGGCAGCCGCTCCCCACCAGAAGCCTGCGGGAGTCGGAGGCCCCCAAGACTTTTGTAGAATCTTCACGGCTGAGGGGACGCTTTTCGAGAATGGGACCCAAGCCCTAGCAGACAAGCTTTCGAGTTCCAAGGTGTCCCAGGGCCATTTTAGTGGACCAGGCCCAAAACCGAAGAGCCGGCCGCCATTTTGAGAGTCCTGTGGCAGCCGTCTATCGCTGCACCGCAAGAGCGGGCGCATCTCAACTACATGGTGAGCGAGACGCTGTAGTCACAAGAGCGGGCGGTAAACAGCTGAATGGCGGAAGAGGCACAGTGTAGCAAAAGCGGGCGGAATGGCAACTAAAACGATAAAGGGGCGCCCCACTACAGCTTGTCTTCAGGTCAAACGGATTGTGGGACAAGGTCCAGAATTGAAGAGTCATCAAAAGGCAAAAAGTTCCGCCGGACCCCGGGAGCCGGCCGCCTATGTCGGGGGCGATCTCAGGCTACACCAGTGCTATAAGACTTGGGGAGGGTGTCGGAGCCAAGCGTCTTCTCCGAGTCCATGGCCATCACACCGCCCCTCGGGGGCCTCCGTCAAGCGGTTTAGGGAGGTACCATATAACATTGTTTTCAAATGCAGTCAGGTCCACAAACGACCCTCACTTACTTTGGAATAGTGAAGCTGCAGTAGGTGGAAATAAGCTCCAGACAGTTTTACAAGCACTGCTTTTGTAAACATTTTTTTTTTTTTTGTATTTTTGCACAGTTTTATATATTTTTTTTTGTTTTTGATGGAGGGGAAACAACAAAGCACAGGCATTGAAAAAGGCTCAAACTCAGAACTCTGAACTATGGCACCCAATATCCAGGACTTTCCATCCGGATCTTGGCGCCTTGTGCTGCTTCCGACCTATTCACACATCGGTCCACTACTGACATCATCTTATAAACCAACGTTATGTAAATAGTTATTTAATAAAATGTTTTACCCTGTTTCTTTGCTGGTGTGTTGTCTATATTTTTAATATTTGCATAGGGTTTGTCGTTATTTTGGGCGGGGTGGGTGACGGAGCCGAGCTGTCTTGCAGCCCTCATGGTGTGGAGCTCAGTTCATCTCACTATTTTCGTATTTCTCATGAAGGGTTGTTTATAATATTTCTATTTTAGCGAGGTCAAAAAGAGATCCAATTAGTGGCCTACTGATTTTGCTCGATTACTTTTATTTTTTTACACGATTTTTCACGATCTACAAAGACTAAACAGAGTATTGCGACTTTGTGCTTGTTTGTAAATAGAGAATGAACCAAAGAGAATCAATTGAAAAACAGTAAATGCTTGGATAATAATCAATCAAATGGAGAGACAAGCAGGCAGGACGGATTACAACGGGGGTAAAGGCCTGCGTTAACTACTCTTCACTATCTGCAAAGAGAGAGTACTACTAAGAGAAAAGAGGGGAGGGGGGCAGCGTTCAAAGCACATCAGCGTGCATAAATACGAAAATGTTTTTATCTATCACGTACTTTACATTTTAAAGCTTTTCATATTTGCTATTAAAAAACCAATGAAATTCACAGAAAAAACCATAGGTTATAGTGGATATATAGTTAGGAATTTGCATTTACAAAACCTTGGAAATTCAATGAAAAAACCATTGGTTTTAGGCCATATATAGTTAGAAATTAGCATTTACAAAACCTTATTTTACTCGCATAAAACCATTGAAATTCCATATATAGTTAGAAGCGCTAACTATATATCGCGCACCCGCAATCCACTGCTGATGATGTCACATATTACATCATTCATGACATGGTCAGTGACATCACTGATGACATCACTGATGACATCTCAAATGACATCACTGATGACATCACTGATGACAACTCAAATGACATCACTGATGACATCTCAAATGACATCACTGATGACATCACTGATGACAACTCAAATGACATCACTGATGACATCTCATTTGTCATCACTGATCACATCACTCATGTGATAATACAATGAACCTCTTCAGACTCTAATATAACCTTACATACACTCAGTATAAACAGACACTCACAGACTGTCACTCATCCATGGAGTTACTCACACACCTAGTCAGTCATGCAAAGAATCAATCACACCTCCATTTCCTCAACTATACAGTTATACACATCTTACTTATTCAAACATATAATAACACATATTTACTCTCTTATATAATCCCTGATACAAGCTCACAGTGATCGATACAGCCACTCACACATTCACTGGCTCTTATGTTCAGTTATTTATATATGTCAACTCTCACATGTATTGTGTTTTACATACGTACTTACTTGCACATGTAGCAATGAGAAATCCATTCACTCACCAACACACCCATGCACAGTCAACCGCCCATATAGCTGTTTCCACATGCACTCTTGAACTCATACTCCTAGTGAATCAACTGCTTACACATCTATGCACAGAGTCACGCACCTCCCAGCCACCCACACACACACTCAGCCTCCCATTCAAATACTTGGGCAACCAATCAATAACCCATATGGCCACTCTTATAGCTACTGATCAACACATGCAGCAGCTTACACAACAACAAACATACTGATGCACAAATTAAGACAGTTTAGTCACTAACCCATGCACTCAGTGAGACACATTTAATCACTCTTTCATACAGTCAGTCATGCACCTACTAAATTCTTCATCCAGACACTTATACATCCACTCATTCTTCAATATGTAAAACATATTTAAACTTTACAGACACATACAATCACTGGATGTTGTGATCAGTGATGTCATCAGTGATGTCATTTGAGATGTCATCAGTGATGTCATCAGTGATGTCACTGACCATGTCATGAATGATGTAATATGTGACATCATCAGCAGTGGATTGCGGGTGCGCGATATATAGTTAGCGCTTCTAACTATATATGGAATTTCAATGGTTTTATGCGAGTAAAATAAGGTTTTGTAAATGCTAATTTCTAACTATATATGGCCTAAAACCAATGGTTTTTTCATTGAATTTTCAAGGTTTTGTAAATGCAAATTCCTAACTATATATCCACTATAACCTATGGTTTTTTCTGTGAATATATATATATATATATATATATATATATATATATATATATATATATATATATATATATATATATATATATATATATATATATATATATATATATATGTATATATATATATATATATATATATATATATATGTATATATATATATATATATATATATTTTCCACACTCCTCCTTTACCTTCGAAAGAAGCACACTGACTCTGGAAATGTTGCTTTTCGAAATCCTTTATTCCTGAAATGACACGAGGGCCAAGAGTTTCACTGTTCCCAACGTTTCTGCTCGCCAGAGCCTTGATCACGGGAGGCAGTCTCTCTAACATTTTGAATTTCCCACGTGGTTGTCCTTTTAAACACGCAGGCCATATTCTCTTGCAGAGAAGCGCAGAGGAAAACTTTCACGACTTGTAAATTGCGTGCAGAATGCTATTTTCAAACCAAGTATTTCATTGAGTAATCTGCACGCTTTTTCCATGATATGTCTGTTCCTCAATGAAATACTTGGTTTGAAAATTCAAAATGTTAGAGAGACTGCCTCCCGTGATCAAGGCTCTGGCGAGCAGAAACGTTGGGAACAGTGAAACTCTTGGCCCTCGTGTCATTTCAGGAATAAAGGATTTCAAAAAGCAACATTTCCAGAGTGTGGAAAATATTATTTGGAAGCCTCGCACCAGATGCTCTGACCGCCCTGCTAAGGTCAGGCTCCCTGCGTGGCAATGGTGTTGGTGATATATATATATATATATATATATATATATATATATATATATATATATATATATATATATCATATTTACATTTTACAGAAACATATAGTCACTGGATGATGTCATCAGTGATGTCATTTGAGATGTCATCAGTGATATCAATCATCAGTGACCATGTCATGAATGATGTAATATGTGATGTCATCAGCAGGGCATTGCAGGTACGTGAGTTATAGTTAGCTTAACTAACTATGACAGCCAAAGTTATCTAGATTTGTACGAGTGAAATGTCCAACTAACTATAACGTCCCTGAAACCTGTGGTTTATTCAATGAATATATATATATATATATATATTCACTGAAAAAACCATAGGTTATAGACCATATATAGTTAGGAATTCGCATTTACAAAACCTTATTTTACTCACACAAAACCATTGAAATTCCATATATAGTTAGTTGCACTAACTATATATCGCGCACCCGCAATCCACTGCTGATGATGTCACATATTACATCATTCATGACATGGTCAGTGACATCACTGATGACATCACTGATGACATCTCAAATGACATCACTGATGACATCTCAAATGACATCACTGATGACATCACTGATGACATCTCATTTGACATTACTGATCACATCACTGATGATATCATTCATGTGATAATACGATGAACCTCTTCAGACTCTAATATAACCTTAGATACAATCAGTGTAAACAGACACTCACAGACTGTCACTCATCCATGGAGTTACTCACACACCTAGTCAGTCATGCAAAGAATCAATCACACCTCCATTTCCTCAACTATACAGTTATACAAACTTTACTTATTCAAACATATACTAACACATATTTACTCTCTTATACAATCCCTGATACAAGTTCACAATGATCCATACAGCCAGGCACACATTCACTGGCTCTTATGCACAGTTATTTATATATGTCAACTCTCACATGTACTGTGTTTTACATATGCACTTACTTTGACATGTAGCACTGAGATATCCATTCACTCACCAATACACTCATGCACACAGTCAACCGCCCATACAGCTGTTTCCACATGCACTTTTGAAACCATACATCTAGTGAATCAACTGCTCACACATCTATGCACAGAGTCATACACCTCCCAGCCACCCACACACACACTCAGTCTCCCATACAAATACTTGGGCAACCAATCAATAACCCATATAGTTACTCACATAGCTACTTATCAACACATGCAACAGTTTACAGAACAACAGACATAATGATGCACAAATTAAGACAGTTTAGTCACTAACCCATGCACTCAGTGAGACACATTTAATCACTCACTCATACAGTCAGTCATGCACCTACTAAATCCTTCATCCAGACACTTATACATCCACTCATTCTTCAATATGTAAGACATATTTTAACTTTACAGAAACATACAGTCACTGGATGTTGTCATCAGTGATGTCATCAGTGATGTCATTTGAGATGTCATCAGTGATGTCATCAGTGATGTCACTGACCATGTCATGAATGATGTAATATGTGACATCATCAGCAGTGGATTGCGGGTGCGCGATATATAGTTAGTGCAACTAACTATATATGGAATTTCAATGGTTTTGTGTGAGTAAAATAAGGTTTTGTAAATGCGAATTCCTAACTATATATGGTCTATAACCTATGGTTTTTTCAGTGAATTTTCAAGGTTTTGTAAATGCTAATTCCTAACTATATATGGTCTATAGCCTATGGTTTTTTCAGTGAATATATATATATACATACATATATAAACATATATCATCTGTATATCTATATAAATACAAACATAAATGCATGCATACATATACTTATATGCATTTTAGGGTTGTTAGGGCGTTTTCGTGTGTATTATGTTGCTTTTTTAGGGCTTTTGGGTCAATTAAGTAGGGTTCCCGGAGCCTAGGGCTGAGGGGCCGGTTCAGTTTCGTGCGTATTGGTGTTGGCAAGGTTTTGAGGGATTTTGGCGGTTTTTGGTCGAGATTTGGCCGTTTTATGGCTTTTTTTTGTGTTTGCGGGGGCGCGTATTCGGCTTGAAATTCGTCCCTGTTCCAGTGGATAGATCGGGCTGATTTTTAGTGAGATGTTAGGGAATCGCTGGAACTAGTGTCCAGCCAAGTTTGAAGCGGATCGGAGCAGTGGAAGTGCTTTAAAGAGCAATTTTTGTGCGGAGTAGCGAATTGCCATGTTATTCAATGGGAGTTTTTGGTGCGCATGGAGAAGGTGAATTTGGGGTGTTCCAGTTGCGCTAGAGGGACGGGGCTTGGGTGAGCTGTAGGGAGAGTGGATCGGCAGGTGTGCCGAATTTTTGGGATTTGTTGGCCGAAGGGAAGGGTGTGCTTGGGCAAAGTCGATTTGGTGAAAACGGTGCGTTATTTACATGAAAGTTGAAAAAACACTAATAAAAGCAAGGCTAAAAAGCCACCTCATTACAAACAGAATGGCTTTAACTTAAACGAGGGCGAGATCTATTGCATTTTCAATGCTTGTTTACTTTGGTTCCATCAAGAAGGCATTCAGATGTGTCACACATTTGCCATAAATTCTGAATGTTAGCACTCTAGTTGCACATTAGATCACTGTAGTAAAGCTACTGCTCACCAGGGACGTCTGCTGCTGGTATTCAAAGTGCATGTTTCAGTCTGCATGTCAGAATTCTTTTAATGAAATAGAAGAGGATTTGAGAAGTCACTCAAAATGATCCCTAATTTTTCTTTCTGAAGCACTAATCATACTTTCTATGGCAAAATTAACCCCCTCATGTTGTTCCTTTTTAAATTGAGTGTTTTCAGACTTACCACTTCATTCCAATCAAGATGGCTTCTGGTGTGCCATACTTTTGTCATAAGTAAGACTGTTAGCGCTCTAGTTGTTCTTTAGAACACTCTGGGACATTCTGTCATTGGGCTATACTTGGGGTACATCTGGGTGATATTTGGGCTACATTTAGGCTCTTTTGTCTCTGGTGGCCATCTTGGGAGACTATGTCAGAATTTTTTAATGAAATTGAAGAGGGTTTGAGAAGTCACTCAAAATGTGCCCTAATTTTTCTTTCTGCAGCACTAATCATAATTCATATGGCAAAATATACCCCCTCATTTTATGTTTTAAGAGTTACCACTTTATTCCAATCAAGATGGCTTCAGGTGTGCCATACCTTTGTAATAAGTAGGACTGTTAGCGCTCTAGTTGTTCTTTAGAACACTCTGGGACATTCTGTCATTGGGCTATACTTGGGCTACATCTGGGTGATATTTGGGCTACATTTGGGCTCTTTTGTCTCTGGTGGCCATTTTGGGAGACTGCATGTCAGAATTTTTTAATGAAATAGAAGAGGATTTGAAAAGTCACTCAAAATGTGCCCTAATTTTTCTTTCTGCAGCACTAATAATACCTTCTATTGCATAATATACCCCCTCATTTTGTTCCTTTTTAAATTAAATGTCTTAAGAGTTACCACTTTATTCCCATCACGATGGCTCCAGGTGTGCTATACCTTTGTAATAAGTAGGACTGTTAGCGCTCTAGTTGTTCTTTAGAACACTCTGGGACATTCTGTCATTGGGCTATACTTGGGCTACATCTGGGTGATATTTGGGCTACATTTGGGCTCTTTTGTCTCTGGTGGCCATTTTGGGAGACTGCATGTCAGAATGTTTTAATGAAATAGAAAAGGATTTGAGAAGTCACTCAAAATGTGCCCTAATTTTTCATTCTGCAGCACTAATCATACTTTCTATGGCAAAATATACCCCCTCATGTTGTTTCTTTTTAAATTAAATGTTTTAAGAGTTACCACTTTATTCCAATCAAGATGGCTTCAGGTGTGCCATACCTTTGTAATAAGTAGGACTGTTAGCGCTCTAGTTGTTCTTTAGAACACTCTGGGACATTCTGTCATTGGGCTATACTTAGGCTACATCTGGGTGATATTTGGGCTACATTTGGGCTCTTTTGTCTCTGGTGGCCATTTTGGGAGACTGCATGTCAGAATGTTTTAATGAAATAGAAAAGGATTTGAGAAGTCACTCAAAATGTGCCCTAATTTTTCATTCTGCAGCACTAATCATACTTTCTATGGCAAAATATACCCCCTCATGTTGTTTCTTTTTAAATTAAATGTTTTAAGAGTTACCACTTTATTCCAATCAAGATGGCTTCAGGTGTGCCATACCTTTGTAATAAGTAGGACTGTTAGCGCTCTAGTTGTTCTTTAGAACACTCTAGGAGGCTGCAGTAGAACACAAAGGAATCAACTGACAGTCTCTGTCCTTGTTGGATGTACATGTTTTACTGAGAATGTCAGACTTCATTTTCACATGACTGAGAAAGATAATGTGAATTTACAGAAAATATGCTTTCAGTTTAGCTTATAGATCCCCTTCCAAACCACTGTGGGAAAATCATGAGATATTAGTTTTCTTTCAAACAATATTCATGGTATCACAGCAGAAGGTTTTTTCACATGGTAAAATCACCTTAGAACCCACCACAATTCCTAAAACGAGTATGGTACCATCAACAAATGATTTATAATGTAACTAAAGTCCTAAAACCCTCTATTAACTACAATGCTTTTTAATGAGGTGCTATCATGTATATTGGTCCCAAGATGGCTGCCAACACTTCTTGGATGAAGTGCTGACAGCCAATCAGATCAGATGTGTGGTTAGGCTCCGCCCAGATATATATCTTGTTTTGAACCTAAATTACTCAATATCCACTGGAGCACATATATTGAGACCTAGCAAAGGCACATCGGGCTAACAGTCCCTACAATTTTGCCAAGTTTCGTGCAAATCCATTCAGCCGTTCGAGCTAAAAGTGAGGCCAACCGCCCTATGGAAATTAACATGGGAAAAACACGTTTTGGGACCCCCCTTTTTTCTCGGCCCCCCCTTGATGAAACCCCCCCAAATTGTCAGGGGCTGCTCAGAAACAAAATGTTCCATTTTCCTGAAAATGTCAGCCAATTCCGTCCAAAAAAGCCAAAGTTATTAGACATAGAATTTTCAAAAATCCCATAGAGAAAAAATCCTAACTATATATACCTACTGGCGACCGCCAGTAGGTAATATATATATATATATATATATATATATATATATATATATATATATATATATATATATATATATATATATATATATATATATATATATATATATATATATATATATATATATATATATATATATATATTCAACACTCATAAACTTTTAAAAAACACTCACAGTCTCTGGATGATATCATCAGCGATGTGTCATCAGAGATGTCATTTGAGATGTCATCAGTGGTGTCATAAGTGATGTCACTGACCATGTCAGCAGTGATGTAATATGTGAGGTAATAAGCAGTGCATTGCGGCGGCACAAGATATAGTTAGCTTAGCTAACTATAACTGCTGAATGTCACTTGTTTTAGAGGAGTGAAACTCAAAACTTACTATAATGTCCCTGTGGCCTTTGGTTTCTTCGTGAATTTCTAAGTTTTTTTATTCCATTTCCGAACTATAAACCCCATAAACTATCTTTTTTTCAGTGAATTTCTAAGTTTCTTAATTCTAATTCCTAACTATAATGTTCCTGTAGCCTTTTAGTTGATATCCCCTTCTTAGAATGAGTTACATGTTTTGTAGAAGTAGAGTTTCAATCAGCTTTTATTTAGACTGTTAAGGCAACATTGGAGAGATTTAATTAATTGGATTAAGCTAATCCTCAGATAAAACTGGATGTGCTTTTCATATTCATGCATTTTGAAGTGTGTTTCTGTGAGGTGTACAGCTATTAGTTCTATATAGAAGTTAAATATTGTTGGTAATAATATAGATTATTAAGACATCGCTTGGGATATTTCTTTTATTTCTGATGTATGTTTGCCTGAATTTACTAGGTGACATCTATTGGTGAAAAAAAGTACAAACCAGCTGAGAACTTTCTAATGATGGTCTATATTTAATGAAACACATATTGAAGTATTCAGTGGTCTATTGCATTAAATTCTGTCTATAGATCTGATGGGACCAACAGGAAAGTGTCTCCCTTATCCACATTTTAGGGGATACGATCAAGTCATTTAAGTATCTCTGTCTCACTGTTGAAACCTCGTATAACACCAGATTGGTGTCCATACAGACAAACTTGTAAGGCCACACATCTGTCAATTACATTCACAAGCCAAGGTATATTTGGAGCAGGAGTATAGTGATTCTCTGCTTCTGAGTTGGTATTTGCTTTAAATAATATTGGTATCATCTGTTCAGTTTTCAGCTGGCTTGTAATTTTGCCTACTCTAATTGAGGCATTACAAAATTCCCGGTTAGTGTGGACCAAACAAGTGGGTATTTGTTTGTATGATATTTGTTGAATTTGAACTTATAAGTTGATAATGTTTAATCCTAGACAAACTCCCATTAGACAATATTGACAGTCAATCCCAGTCACCAATGGGTGACCCAGACAGTATTTGTCCCAATTCGACTACTCCGCCTTCTCCTTCAGACTTTCCGGCATTCCAGGCGAGTCCCAAATTGGGGCATGTTGACAGTAATAGTGGATCTTCCACAGATGCCATATCTAAGCATACAGTCTAATAGCTGCTCCCAGGATTTTTTATTTAATTTTTTGGAAGAATTTTGTGCGGCCACATTTGTATAAAAAATGACTTCCTTCTGGACCTATCATTGCATGCAGGTAACATGGAAATGAGCTGTAGTCCTTGAATAATACTCTGAGGTTTTTGAAATGAAAAGCTCTATAATATTGGAACAGATCCGGGCTGGCTAATCCTCCATGCTCCTGCTTTTTCCTTACTTCTTACATGAGATTCTAACTCCCCTTGAAGCCCAAATGAAGCTGCTAATATCACCCTGCATTTTACTAGCCCATTCTTTTTTAAACTCAAGTGGTATGGAGTTAAAAACATAGGTACATTTAGGTAGAATCATCATCTTTATCAGATTAGAACCGCCTGAAAATGACAAAGGGAGACTTTTCCATGCATTGAGAAGTTTTTTGGACTCTGTTTGAGTTTTAATACAATTAATTTGAGCAATCCGCTTAACCTCTTCCACAATCAAAATCCCTAGATATCGTATTTGATGTGTTACCAGGAGGTCATCTCTATGAGTACTCCAGCACATAATCTCAGTCTTTTGCTGGTTTATCTGATAACCTGATAGGTTACCAAACTGCTCCAATGTTTCTTATATTCTTGGAAGCAAACTGTTCAAATCATCTGTAAATACCATTAAATCGTCCGCATAGACTGCAACCTTTTTCACCCAGTTCCCATACCTGAAGGAGGATATGTGAGGGTTTGATCTCAAGGCACTAGCCAAGGGCTCTATATGAAAATTAAAAAATAGGGGAGAAAGAGGGCACCCCTTTCTGATTCCTCTTTCTATATATATCTTTTCTGTAAGAGACCCATTAACTAGTACACAAGGTTGGGGATCTATATAGTACTCTTACTGCTCTTACAAAGTTGCTACTCAGCTTATAAGCCTTCAGGGTATTGTGTAAAAAGCTCCAACTGACCCTACGGAAGGCTTTTGCGGCATCGAAGGTGATTACCGATGGGGGGAGTTTCTCCTCAGCCGCCAAGTCTATTGCCCCTATTAATTCATGAGTGAGTTCCTGAATCTGTCTACCTCTTATAAATCCTTTCTGGTCCTCCTGAGTTAGGCAACCTGCCCACTTCCCCAATCTTGTTGCTTATAATTGAGTAAAGATCTTGTAGTCGCTATTTAACATTGAAATGGGTCTATAGAAGTAGCATAGTTTAGTGTCTTCCCCGGGCTTTAATATAATACAAATAGTTGCTTTCCTCCAGGATTTCCGAGGCTCATGTCCCCTTAGAAACATATCATTAAATAAGCTGGTAAGTTCAGGGACAAGTTCCTCTTTCAAAACCCTGTATATCTCATTGGGCAAAGCATCAGACCCAGCCGCCCTAACACTTTTCAAACCTTTAACTACTTTGTTTTGTTCTAATTCAGTGATCTCTGCATTTAGTTCTTCCCTTTGCTCTTCTGACAGAGTTTGCTTTACCCAAAAGTTAAGATAGTCCTTAATTTGGTTGTCACTATTATATGTATCCTCTTTATTTAATTCTCTGAACAACTCGTAAAAGGATCTCTTAATTTCTGACTCTTCTACAGTAGGTTGACGTATATCCTCCTCTTGGATACTCAAAATCTTATTGCGATTTAAGTCAGTCTTATTTTTCCAAGCTAAAAGCTTACCATACCCCTGACCATATTGTAAGTGAGCAAGTTTACTTGCCTCCCATTTTCTCTTAACTCAAGCATCTAAGATATTTATGAGTTCCCTTTTTTTGTTGACTAATTCCCCAGTAAATGCTTCCATTTCAACTACTAAAATTTCCTCCTTAATATTCTTCTCCAGTGTTTGTATTTCTCACTCTAAACTCCCTATTTCCTTTTTATTCAGCCTATTTCGGTAAGTCCAAGCTAACCAGCTTCCCCATAAGTATCGCCTTATATGCTTCCCACCTAACCTGGCAGGAGGTCCCCTCTGAGTTTAACTGGAAATAGGATATAGTTTCATCTTTAAGGTCCTTTATTATCTTAGCGTCTAGAAGCAATGTCTTATCTAAGATGCACCTTGGCTGAGGTTGCTGACTACGAAACTCAAGCTCCATAAATACTGCAAGGTGATCCGAAAGATGTTCTGGGAGATGTCTAACATTTTTTACTTCACTCCCTAGTGATTTATCAATTAAAAAATAATCAATTCTAGAGGAATGGCCCAGTTTTTTTATTCTTAAACATAAACAACTGAGATTCTTTATATTTTCCTCTCCATATATCGAATAGACCTAAATCATCCTGATAAACCTTAAGCCAAATCCTCATTTCTGGTAGAGTAGGGAATTGTGTAGGGGCTCCTATCTTGTTTGGGGTCCATTAATATGTTAAAATCACCCCCTAAGATGATGCAACCAGGTACATCCAAAAGATATGCGTGGTGGGTCTGTAAAGCTGAGGGGTCATCTACATATGGTCCATAGTACCCTGCTATAGCAAATGATCTCCCGTTCAAATGTATATTCACTACGGCCCATCTCCCCTTTATATCAGTTTTATATGACTCAATGGCAGCTTTTTTCTGACCTTTTAAAAATAATGATTATCCCCTGTATGCAGCATGCTTGATCAGTGCAAATAAAAGAGTCCATCCAACGCTGGGTTTTCATTATGTTCCCCAGTCTGCTTTTAAGAGATGAGTCTCTAGGAGAGTTATTATATCACACTTTATGATACTAAGATACTCTAAGATACTTTGCCTTCTATCTCTTACACACAAACCATTCACATTCCATGTGAGGATGTTAACTCCCATATTCTAAGATATTGGTTTCACTTATACATATGTCTTTCGTGAATCGGACCTGATTTTTTTTTGTTTTTTTCCCCAAATGCTCCAACACCCTTAGTGCACCATATTATACATGACCCATGTCCACCCCCCCAAACCCACCCTGCCCCCCAGAGAGAACCTTCCCTTCCTCCAAAGGCAGGTAAATATCGCCTCTTTGAGATCCCTACTCCATAGGCATTTTACATTTTTTGTGCCTTTATCCTATTTATCAGTAATTCTACCTCTTTAGCTTCCCTCAAATTAAGCACCTGGTTATCCCACATAATCCTCAATGATGCTGGGAGCTTCATCTGTACTGTGGCTCCCGGAGTCTTTAATTCCTGAATGTATTGACCTAGCTGCCATTGACGGTCATGTGTTGTCTTTGAGATATCCGACCTTATTCAGAAGGACCAGTCATTCTTTTTATGAGATCCTGCTCATATTGCCTTTACCAGAATTCTCTCCTTTAATGCATAGGTCCTGAAGTTGACTAAAATCTTCCTAGGGTTCACCCTATTTTTACCTTTCCCAAACGGGTCTCCATGAACCCTTTGTATGTCATCATAGAGAACCTTAGTTTCAATCCAAGGGAAGATTTCCTTCAAAAGGTTTACCAAAATCTTTTTTTATATCTTCTCCCTCCTGACCCTCCGGAATATTCAAAAGTCTCAAAATATTTTGTCTGGACTGGTGTTCCAAAGACTCAATCTTCCCTCTTAGTTCTTTCTCGGTAGTCTGCAGGACCCTCATATCCTTTCTCTCCTCCATTTGCAGGAGAGATGCACGCACCGTTACCTATATCTCTGTCTGGTTTAAGGCCTATCAGACCTTCAAAACGATTGGCACTAAGCGGGATGCCTGCTGTTAAGCCATCTTTTGCCATTGTATATTTTTGTATATGCTCAGTATAATCTATCTTCTGTGGACTTGGCTCTTTCAATTCTTTTGGGAGAGATTGCTTAACTTTAAAATATGTACAAATGGAGGTAGTGATTTTGACTTTTTTGGTCAAAGCCTTGGCCCGAGTTGACACAATAGTAGACTACAGGATTTGTGGTGGGGGACAAAGCCTTAATTTTATCCTTACCACTCTGGAGTGTAACAGTTTTCTGGGGGTATTCTACTGCTATGGTTAGGTTATCTGTCAAATGTCTGCTTCTTAAACAGTAACTTATCCCTCTTCTAGGTGACGTCTCCTGCACCAGCTCTTTGGATTTACCAGTGCTGTTATCCTTTTTCAGGCCCTTACTCTTCTGAACCGAAATCTGAGATTTTACCATGCTACCCCGCTTATTTGCCTCACTTACCCTCTTAGTTTGTATTGCATCTTTTGGAGTCCGTGTCCGTCCCTTCTTGGTCGAGGTAACAGCTTTGATAGCAATAGCGAAGCCTGCTGGGTCCGCTACGCTGCTCTCCTCTTCGCAGGTGTTCCTACTGCTGGGTCTGAGAGTGACCTTTGTATGGAAGGAAACTCTTGCTGCCGCCTTCCTGCTCTCCCGAAGGACTAGACCCACCTTAGCCCACAACAAACTTGTTGTGAGGCTCCGATCTCCTAGCGGCTCTGCACTAGCAGGGGGCTGAGAGACGGAGCCCGAGTTTGAGACCGAGTGTCGACCTTCAGACCTCACTGAGCTGCTTAGAGAGGCACAAAGGGCAGATTCAAATTTACCAGGTTGACGAGGGACATACTATGAGCCTCAGCGACATCTGGAAGCCATCAGAGTGAAGCCAAAAGTAAGTTAACAGGTGAACTTCATCTCATTCTCAAAATCTGCCCATAGACATAAGGAGCTCCCAATCGGTGTTTCTATCCGGCCGCCATGTTCTCCTCAAGCAGCAACCACTCATTTTTACAGTTCAACCACAAAGTATGGATTGCCAACACTATAAAAAGAACACTAAATACCTAACAAATGTCCATCTGTGTAAACGCATATCAGTAATTAGTTTCTAGAATGTAAGGAGGTCCAGATTTTTATTCATGTCTACCACTATTTTTCTGTCCAAATACAGTAACAAGCCTGCTTTGATTTGGATGCATTTTCTGTGCTCGAAAGTGTTGGCCTGTATGAGCCATCACTTGCAGGATGGGAAGGTGGAGCTGGGCACAGCCCTACTTACACTTGCCTACTGTTAACTAGTGCTAAAGTGGACTGCTGCTTTTTGTTCTTACTGACTGCCTGCTGCCCTTCTGCCTGGGTGGGAAGGACTAGACCTGAATCCGGAACCCAAGAGTGACCACAAGTCTACTTGGCTGGCCTCTTGACTTGAGCCTTATGGACAGAAGCCTCCAGCAACCTTGAACCCAGCACCTGGACTATGCCATATGTGCATCCTACCCTTCCCAGGGGTTTCATCCCAGTCCAGGACCCTTGGAAGTGAGTCTGAAGGTGCTCTGCCAGCCATCTGCTGATCCAGCTGAAGCAACACATCTCCTCTGCGGTGCAAAGCAATCCCGAGCAGAACTGATGCATCACTTATGCTGCAAGGTTTATCTCAGTTCAAGAACTCGGCAGTGATTTTGCAGCACACATTAGAACCGCCACTTTGAGGAGCTTCCCTGATGCAGGCTCTTCATCGCAAGTCTCTCGCCAACAGCAACCTCAATGACAATGCTGGTTCTCGCTTTGCAGCCTGGAAGCTAAACTCAACTATGCAACACAACTCCAGCACCGGACTTTGCACTGCATGCCCTCATTGATGGGATCCTCCACGATGATGCAAGCCCCTGCATCCCAGCTTGGCAACTCCTTGGAACCGACCCATCTCCTCAGCTGTGTGATGCACCTTCTATGCGTGATCTTGCAACCCTCCACAATCAGGATTTAGGGTACTTTTGTTCTGCAGGCCTAACTGAGTACCTGCAGCTAGCCCACGCTCCATCGCAGTAGGCTTCAACTTGATGCAAACATATTTCTCAATTGGTGCTTTGTCCTTTTTGGCTCTATTTTCAGTGAAGTCTTTAAACCTGAAAACCTTCGGTTCTACTTCTTTGATTTTTGGTTTTTGGTCTTGTTTTATTTATTAAAAATTACGCTATTTGTCTAAAACTGGTGTAGAATCCTTTTGTGGGGTATTCTCACTGTGTTATTGTTTTAAGAGTTTCACAATTACTTTACACATTACCTCTAAGCTAAGCCTGACTGCTCTGTGTCAAGCTACCAGGGTGTTGAGTTGATTCGTTGAAGCAGAATATAATATTGGTTTGGCGCATAATGTGAATGGCTCAGATTTTATGTGGCTGATGGTAAAATTGACAATATGCGCATTTCGGCGGGAATGCCTTCATCAGGGAGCCGTTACATCATTAACTATGATTACCAAACATGGCCATCAGGTTGTAATACAGTGAAGTGCCACTGTGGTTGAGGGCATCAAACTGTCAACTGGTTCACAAAGATTAATCGATGGGCAAAAATCAAGGATCACGGAGTCCTGACTCATTGGCAATGAGCTTCAGAAGAATGTAAAATGCAAAAAAAGCTATCAATGGACAGGATGCAGAACAATGTCGTACATTCATGCCAGTACAGAGATCTGGGCCTAAATCCATCGCTCTTTTGCTGACCAGGCATTCCAGTTTGGACCCAGCCATATGCAAATCAGTCTTGACCCTCTGCCCAACGGGAACAATACATCCCCAACTCCCAGGCCAGGTCCTCCCTGGACTGGAAACAATCATCCTAGGACCGGTTTCGGGCTTTCAGCCCTCATGAGCCAGGATAGCTTGACTCCAGTGGCATGGAGAGCACCAGACTTACGTCTGGGCAAACCCGGCCCACTCGGGGTGACAAATGCAGAACAATGTCATACATTCACCCCAGTACAGAGATCTGGGCCTAAATCCATTGTTTTTTTGTTCACCATGCCATTCAAGTTTGGACCCGGTCATATACAAATCAGTCTTGACCCGCCACCCAATGGGAACAGTCCAGCCCAAACTGCCAGGGCAGGTCCATCCTGGACTGGAAACAAGTATCCTAGGACCGGTTTTGGGCTTTCAGCCCTCGTCTTCCAGAATAGCTTTACTCCAATGGCATGGAGAGCACAGGACCTATGTCTGGCCATACCTAATTGGGAAGGGTATGCCCAGACGTGGGTCCCTACACCAGTGGATCCAAGTTAGCCTGGCTGATGAAGGGTGATGCCCTGAAGCCAGTCCCAGGATGCTTGTATCCGGTCCAGGGAGGACCTGGCTTGGCAAATCAGGCTGGACTGTTCCAACAAGGAACAGGGTCAAGGCTGATTTGCATGTGGCTGGGTCCAAGCTGGGGTGGTGGGGTGAGCAAAAGAATGAGGATTAAACCCAGATCCTTGTGACTGGGGTGAATGTTTGCATTGTCCAGCATTCCGTCCATCAATTGTTTCTTTTGCATATTTCGCCCAATTTGGGAAGGGTATGCCCAGACGAGGGATCCGTGCTCACTACATCACTGGATTCAAGCTAGCCTGGCTGATGAAGGGTGATACCCTGATACCAATCCCAGAATGCTTGTTTCCAGTCCAGGGAGGACCTTGCTTGACGTTTCAGGCTGGGCTGTTCCCACAAGGAATAGGGTCAAGACTGATTTGCATATGGCTGGGTCCAAACGGGGTGGTGTGGTGCACAAAGGAATGATGGATTAAATACAGATCCTTGTGACTGGGGGTAAATGTTTGTATTGTCCAGCATTCCGTCAATCAATTGTTTCTTTTGCATACGTCGCCCTAAGTGTGAAGGGTATGCCCAGAAGTGGTTCCCGTGCTCACTACACCACTGGATTCAAGCTAGCCTGGCTGATGAAGGGTGATGCCCTGAAACTGGTGCCAGGATGCTTGTTTCCGGTCCAGTGAGGACCTGGTGGCAGTTCGGGCTGGACTGTTCCCACAAGGAACAGGGTCAAGACTGCTTTGCATATGGCTGGGTCCTAACTGGGGTGGTGTGGTGAGCAAAAGAATAATGGAATAAACCCAGATCCTTGTGACTGGCAGTGAATGTTTGCATTGTCCAGCATTCCGTCCATCAATTGTTTCTTTTGCATGTTGTCGTAAGTGGGAAAGGTATTCCCAGATGTGGGTCCCGTGCTCACTACACCACTGGATTCAAGCTAGCCTGGCTGATGAAGGGTGATGCCCTGAAACTGGTCCCAGGATGCTTGTTTCTGGTCCAGGGAGGACCTGGTGGCAATTCAGGCTGGACTGTTCCCAGAAGGAACAGGGCCAACACTGGTTTGTATAAGGCTGGGTCCAAACTTGTGTGGTGTGGTGAGCAAAAGAATGATGGATTAAACCCAGATTCTTGTAACTGGGGTGAATGTTTGCATTGTACAGCATTCCGTCCATCATTTTTTCTTTTGCATATGTTGCCCTAAGTGGGAAGGGTGTGCCCAGACATGGGTTCCATGCTCACTATATCACTGGATTCAAGCTAGCCTGGCTGATGCCCTGAAACCGGTCCCAGTATGCTGGTTTCCGGTCCAGGGAGGACCTGGCTTGGCAGTTCGGGCTCGACTGTTCCCACAAGGATCAGGTTCAAGGCTTATTTGCATATGTCTGGGTACAGACTGGGGTGGTGTGGTAAGCAAAAGAATGATGGATTAAATCCATATCCTTGTGACTGGGGGTGAATGTTTGCATTGTCAGCATTCCATTCATCAATTGTTTCTTTTGCATCAGAAAAATGTCAGGCAAGAGTGATCCGAACTCAGACACTGGGGGCTGGTACTTGCTAAGTTTCATGACAATAGTGGCAAATCCATGCGGAGTAAATAGTGGGAATGTCCTTATATATGCTCAGGTAAACTGCTGGAAAGGGACTGTACGCCCTCTATTGATAGAGAACTGGCATCATCACGTCTCATATCTCGTCCGTAGTTGGTGGCTAATGTCCAAGAGTAGTAAAGATTTCATGAAAAATAGACCTGCCTGAAACATGGATGTCTAAAACATTACAAACAATACAGAAAAACACAGGAGACACACTGGTATTCAGTGACATATGTTAGGGAACCATGTAAGAGAATTAGGGCTTCATTAGAGATTGGAAGATGGCATATGCATCAAAAGGTAGAGGATGTCCTGTTTGCCAAACTCATAATGCCACAGTTCTATTTAAAGGCTTGGTAACTGGCATGTTTCCATAGCTAGAACCTATGCCGAATCTGCCAGTAGAAAACTATGACTGACAGCCCCCCTCCCCCCGGATACTGGGCTGCCAGTTAAAGTACCACAGACTGCCCATCATATTCAAGATCATAGTACTTTTTTCTGTTTAAGACTGCCAGGGAAAACATGGCAGTTCCACACAGAAAACAAAGAACTGACCACCATTCCCTGAGAGAAAACATCCAGTATGTCATGGACAGTTCTTTTGTCACAATGATCTTTGTGCAACCTCAAATCATCTATCTGTTCTTCCAAATCCAATGCTGCAGGATTTGGGCGGGTTCCTTCAGGGACAGATACATGTAGGGAGAGGCAATATGATAAGGATCATTGGTAAATATTGGCACATTTCAATTGGTTACTATGACACTTATAGGCACATCTGAAGACCCTGTCACTAGACTTCAAGCAGACTTCATAGATATGCCTGTCTACAACTTGGTTAGATATATTCTGGTGATAGTATGTTTGCTTTCTAAATAAGTGGAAGGATATCCTACTAGAGAGGTGTGACTGTAGCCTAACTCTTCTTAAGAGAATTAGTATAGAGATTTAGCATACCTATTTCTATTGAAACACATCAAGGAACTTGTTTGAAGGATGAGGTCTTTAAATTCGTGTGCACTTCTTTACAAATTGAGGAAAAGATCCACTGCTGTTACAGACTAAGTATGGGCTGAAAATTCATTCCGCTCGCTGAATTTGCGAATTTTTGGCAATTTCGCGATCCACGAATCACACGAAATTGCCCAAAAATCCGCAATTCCTGAGTCGGTGGATTTTTTTTTCAAGTTCGTGCTTCAAAAATACAATCTCGCGCGCGGCATTGACTTACCCTGATTCTGCGTTCGCTGATGAGTTTTCCTCCCTGTTCGCGTGCGCTGCAAGATTTTGGTAGCTGGTCGAGCGACGCCGCGATCGCAAATACGTCATTAGAACCCGAAACAGGAAATTGCGAACGCGAACACGTCATTGCGACCCGAAACAGAAAATTGCAAACGCGAACACGTCATTGCGACCCGAAACAGCAAATTGCAAACGCGAACACGTCATTGCGACCCGAAACAGAAAAAAGGCATCATGAGCAGGCTGGTTAAGTGGAAACAACTAAGGGTGGGCTTAGTAGGCGTAGTGGGGCTACGCGAAGCTACGTTAAGTGGGCATGATGCTAAGCCCGCTCATGCGCTTCGCGTAGCCCCACTACGCGCCTCCCACCTCCCTCCCGCCCTCCTTTACATACATAAATTTAAGTTAAAAGGGCTGTAAAAGTAAATAAAAGCACTTACCTGGTCCGCAGCATCCTGGGGCTCCCTCTTTTATTTTGCGCCGACTTCTCCCATCAAAATGCGCATGTGCGGCCGCATGCGCATTTCTCGCTAGAAATGCGCATACATTATCTTCTAAATTATCTAAATTATCTTTCCAATTCTGATCCTCTTCTTCATCACAAACTAAACGAGACAGACAATCTGCTGTTACATTTTCTACTCCTGGAAGATGTTCAACAACAAAGTTTAAATTCTGGAGGCCAATCACCAAACATTATTCTCGAAGAAATAAAATCCAGACCCTTTTTTGAAAAAATTTCTTTAAGGGGTTTATGATCTTCTGAACATAGAATACCAAGAAGGAGAACATTACACTTTGCAAAGCCATGAACAAGAAGAAGAGACTGAAACACCAACTTGGGGAAAATTAAAGCTGAAAATGTGAATCCCAAGAACACTCACAGGGAAGTGGTTCACAGTGAATCAAGTTCCAGATTGGGATCAAAGCACATGCCCAGCTGTAATTAGAAAAGATTCAGCAGGAGTAATAAGTGAAGAAACCAAAGTTGGGATTGCACTCCAAGGAAATATGTGGCCTGTATCCATGAGAAGCAGCAGAAGATTATACTGGATGGCTCAGATACCAAACTTAAGAATAGAAGAATCTGAGACAATCGAAGTTGATTCTGAGAACAGTAAAAGTGAATTACCTGTAGCCAAAAGGCTCATGAGAGAAGAGTGCCAAATAGAAAGTACACATCTCTTGAATTGATTCATCTAGCAACACTGTCAGGATATGAAGAGTCATATGCGGGAAACTATGAATTGACAAATTGTTTCCAGTTCATCTTTGAAAATGAACCAGAAGAAGATAAACTATGTTAAACTTGTGTTAAGTCGTGGTGAGTTTTTGAGCTGAAACGTTTTAATTTACAAGACCTGATTTCACTTTAGGTATACAGACCAAGATAATAGGGTTTCCTGAATAATATTAACAGAATATATGAACTGAACATAAACAAATCTGAGCCCTGATTCATTTTCATCAGTAGAAGATGGCGTACAGTAGATACTGTAACTTTTTTTGTATATTTTAATTTATAGTGGAATCAATTTTTCTAGTCATCTTAATGTAATGCCTAATTTCTCCAGTTGAATATATTTCTTCTTCGCAAGGCAAATTAAGTCACACATACTGAAACCTAAGACACCTAGGTATAGATCAGTAGGTAGCAGCAAGGAGAATATATACTAAAATCTATTAGGGAAGTATGTCAGAATAATGAATGTTAGAGATTGGTATGTGTGTACATATCTTCCATCCTCAGCTGAAGAACGTGCAACATATTTCCAATTGCCTATCCGTATTGTTTATCTTGCGAACACGTCCTTAGTGATTTTCATAAGCAAGAATATTTGTCATCATATCTTTCGCACTTCAATGCTTGACTGGAAGGACTTTTTATATCTGAAAACTCTGGGAATTGTATGACTTTTTCGAAGCATTTGAAGATAAATGCACAAACTAATTTGAATGCTAATAATACTGAAAACAAAGCATGCATGTATTTTAAATGAAAGTGAGTGTGAGCTTGTTAAGGAAAGTAATGTGAGGAGAGTGAAAATTCTGAAAAAATAGAAAGATTCACATGAAATTAGAGAACAAGCTGAAGCTGAGCCGACATTTCTAAATGCTGATGCCCGTTTAAGGCAGCATTGTGCACGAGAGGAAAGTGAAATTGTTTATGGGGAATGAGAGAGCACAGGGAAATAGATTGATAGAATGTGTTGGTAAAGTAAAGAGTAAAGTGTGGATTTGGACAAATTGTGTTAGATATGTTGCATGTTATGTTTCAGCCTATTTGTGTGGCAATGAATGATGTGAACAGTAGGGTATTTTCTACGCTTGCAGATCATTTAACTAACACAGCAAGAGCGCATAATGAAATAAATCAGGGGCTAATCGTGATGCATTCTATGACTATGCATAAACACGTTTGTTATACATATCCTTCTTGTGAAGGAGGATAGAGTCTGTTGTGTTTTGAGCGTAGGAGAGTGTTGTACTTTTACCCCCCTCGACAGTAAGGTTATTTAAGCTTATATAAAAGATATGACTAATATCTCTCATGAAACAAAAGATTTTGAGGAGTATGGTATTGGGGAATCAGTAGGTTCCCAGTTAAGAGAGACTGGACAGGAATTTAGAAGGGTTGATTAGTGCTTTAATAGTTTGGGGGAAGCATGCTGCATACCCCACTAATCCCTAAATCTATTTTTGTATTTGCACAATTCGTTGATTCCTATTATTCCAATTCTTTCAAATAGAACTCAGGGGCATATTACCAACAACTAGCGATAATTATCGCTATTTTGGTTTAGCAGCGATATTTTTATCGCCGAACTGCGGTGATTTTTATTGCTTAGGAACCTTGCTATTATCAAGGTTTATCTCCTAAGCGATAAAAATCGTCCGAAATGCATGAATATCGCTGAAAAGTCAGCGATATTCATGCATTACCGAGCTAATGCTCTTAGCCATGTTATCCACCTACCATTGGATAACATGGCTAAGAACTGCTCAGGGTCAGGTGTTAGCTTTTGGAGATATTTGTGCTTAGCGTGAATATCTCCAAAAGTTGGTAATAGGAGATAGCGATGTTAGCGACTGTTTTCAGTCGCTAACATCTTGGCATGCCCACTTTGCATGTCATTAGTGATAATTATCACTGACATGCAAAGTGGGGCCCAAGATGGTCGGTATCTCCTACTAGCTGTCGCTAACTGGTGTTAGCGACAGCTAGGTAATAGGGAGATAATTTTATCTCCGCTTTCTTGGCTTTTAAAGCCAAAAAAGCGGAGATAAACCCCCTTGATAATATGCCCCAGTGTCGCCAGATTGAGTTGAAAGGCATTAAAGCATGAGTTTATGACTAATTTATAATGTTGGGAGAATCAAAAAAACAAGAGACAGAAAGTGACCTATAATAAATTAATAATATTAGGGATCATGTAATCATCAGAGAGAGCTTTTGAGGAAGTCATTCCACAATTTAATTAAACATGTGTATAAACATTGAGCTATTGCAATTTAAACAAAATATTAATATGTGTTTATTGTGTTTTTCTGGCCTAGACTGAACTAGACCTCTATTCCATCTTTGAAAATATTGCTGCTGTTTTACAATGTTTATATTTCTTACTTGAAACCACACACAGCAAGAGCTGCACTGTTTGCTTGTATAATATGTTGCTGATGAAGAGACCACGGAGAAAGCTGTTTGCTACTTTTCAAGGTTCTTCCTGTTAGCACAGTGTACTGCATTCATTCAAAATTGGTTTGTTGTTGTTTATATAACTAGTTGTTCTGACAACTCTGAGTGGCATTAGGTCAGAAGGGGCAAATCAATATTTATATAGTGGAATAGAGCCTAAGATGGTAGTGTTACATGATGTTTCAGAATACGGCATTCTTGTTAGTTGAAATAATTATACTTTTGCTAACAGCATTCTGATTATGTGTTTTCCATCGTTTTATATGGTGAAATTGGCTGTATAGACCTCAAATTTGGGGTGAGCCAAAGACACTTTGGAGACTTCTAGGGATTCTGTCTGATTCTCTATAGATTGTTTGCACTTTTAGACTCAGCATATTTTTCCTGATTTGTCCTATTATTATATTAATTCTGTAACTGATAACCTTCATTGCAATTCATTTATATGTACTTTGACTGATTCAAAGAGATTGTTAATGCATTTGCATTTTTTAACATTTTGTATCGTATTTAATTTAATAACCCTTCATAGTTTTCTAAATTTCAGATCTTGAACTCAATTTTTGAGTGAGCCCTTTCCTATTGACTGCATTTAAAATACTGTTTCGAATATTCTTTTAAGGAACATCTTACCTCATATTAATTGAGGTTAACATGTTCCCAATCTCATAATCTAGGTGCTATTTTCATACAGATTATCTAAGAGAGCATCCACAACGTCATGCTTACTATCAAATGGGAGGATCACATTGTAGCAAGGGAGGCCAAGGATTAACATTTTGCATTTTCATAAAAATAGAGGCTTCCTGCCGGTGAGCAACAAGTTAAAATACCAACCTCTGCAAAGCATAGCAGTAACGGAATAAGCACATAAAACTGTTGTGCCCTAGCGCTTCCACAGGGTGAAGTCATAGCTGAGGCCCAGTCTGTAAGCACTCACCTGCTGCCATAGCAACTCAAAAATTGGGTTTCGTAAAAGTGACAATGTGGGCAGTCATCACTGAAACACAAATTTGCCTAATCCTCTTTCAAGTCTGAAAACTGGGTGTTCTGCACTATTTGCTGTCACCAGAGTAACACACACACAGGGCCCAATTTATCGATGTTTTGTGTCGCCTTTGTGCATCTCAAGGGAATGCAAGGGCAATGCAAAAAAAAATGAGATTTATAAAGTCACGCAAGGCCATATTTTGTGGCCCTGCATGGCTTGATATTTCTAGAATAAAGCAAAGAAGTGCAAATCTCTGCCTTGTGTTACTCTTCACCAGGAAGGCGTTCCATGGGTGGTGCATGGGTGTTCCCATGCATCCACCCATTGATTATAGTGCATTCACAGATTTACCATTAGTGGTAGACCTGGAAATGCGTCAAAATGCTACACCTCCCCAGGTGAGGCATAACAAGGAGAAATAAGTTCATTTTTCTTAGTTTTTTCCTTTTTCTATGTGTGCCTCATGAAGGTATCCCTTACTGCACTAAAACAATCCTATCGACAATGCAGGCACCCTTACACCACGACGCAAGTGTACTTAGGTTTGCACTAGGCAGTCAAAAGATCTCCAGCGCTAGGAAAGGAAAAGAAAGCACCATATAATGTCAAATAGTGAACATTCCTGCCCTTTTGCGCAGTGCCTTGCAGCAAAGTGACTTGCTGCATTGTGCTTCGTGAAAAATTATAAGCATGAGCCACAACAGGTAAAAGTATTACAGTGACACTTTTCCTAGTTGACATGTACTCTTAAAGTATGACTCAGATGGGGAATGACACTATTAGTTCAGTGGTAAATGAGAGAGGTTTTGTTTCAAAGACGACAGTGTGGAATGTTCCAACCATTGATGTCATAATTTTCCCAGGGAATATGTGGTAACTGTATACAAATGCGGGAATTGTGGATCAGGTCTAGTTTGTGTAAAACATTTTGTAGCATTCCAAAAATATAATTGACATGCATTTGAAGTTGTTGGCAACACTAACCATCCTAAGGGATCTATTGTGGATGAGTTAAGTGTGCCATTTTGAAATAAGAAAGCTAAGTCTTAAATTGTGTATTTAGTGTGTGTTTGCCATGTACCACATGGAGCTAATGATGGAATGGAGAGAATATTTAGAATTGTGTCAGTGTCTAAACTAAAATATGTAGTCTGTTGTATCGAGTCATTTGAAAATAAGAATTTGAGATGTATCAGACATGCACGATGCAAAGCTTCTATGCCCTGCACCTTCTAATTTTTAGAACCCCAAATGGGTTTTAAATTAAGTGTATCCTTCCAATGCCCATAATCCATCACAGCCGAATCATTCCTGAAGGACATGGAGTAAACCAGTTTAGTCTGTGATAACATAAAGTTAGTTTGGGGCGGTGTCTTCAAATTATAAAAATAGGACTGTGGGTCAGATAGATTGTAATGGGAAAATATACAAATGTACTCATCGTACTTCCCTGTAATGGTGTTGGGCAATGCTCCCATTAGATATAATTTCAAAAAAGAGTCTCTGTGGTTTTGTCTTATGTAGGAAATGATGGCCATAATGTTGATAACAAAATAAATATGTATAATAAGCCGAATTGAATACAAATCTTCAGTGTCAAATGCAGCATAATATTTTAAATCAGAAAACAATGAGTTAACAGCATGAACATCCCAGTCATCAGGATGGATGTCCGGCAAAACCACATGACCCAAGGAAACGCGGAAGACATATGGAATTTTCAAAATTACCATCGGGCCATGGATATCTTATGCAACTTTATCCCAGATGATGCCGTCAACAACAGGAAATGCTGATTTATTGACAAGGGCTTGGTCGTTGGAGCATTGAGGTAAATAATGGCCATTAACGGATAGGAAAAACGCAGTCACAAATCTAATCCATATGAAGAGGAATATCATTGTAAGCACCATCAAGATATATGTCCAGGGCAGGACCAAGTAGGTCTTTTTGAACCAAGAGATGAAATCACTGGTACTGGTAGGGGTCTCTCGCACAGAAGATGGCAAGGAAGACGTGCCAGGGGAAAAGCTATTACGATCCATATAATAACCACTGGACCCCAGCTGAAACTATGGTGTATGTGCTGCATCAGATGTTTCATGTATCGTACTCGCAGGAATGTCAATTATGACTTCAACTGGAGGAGAATCTTACTCCATATCCAGAGATGTGGATGTAGAAGGGAAAATAGGCAATAGATGAATTGAAGATCCCATCTCCCCCTCTAAATGCTTGGGAGTGGTCGAAGAAACAGAAGCCAATGGATCCAATGAAAGATCTCAACGTGGAATGCTTGGAGGCATACTATTCAGTATCGGCCATATGGTGTAGTTTGACATGTTCGATGAAAATGTAACGGTTCTTCTTACGACCATTTAAAGGAGGCAGAATCTCAGTACGGGTGCCTTTCAAACCAAGGGCTCGGACCGGTGCACGGAAGGATGGACAAAATTATTTTTGGATCTCAGCCTTTTCTTGGACCAGTTCTCCAACATTAGGAAGCCAGAAACAGGAATCAGCACTGCTGGATCTGAGGAAGAGGGCAACTGGGCTCTTGTTTGTGAGTCACAAGCTTTTTGTAGATCCTGTAACATAGCACAATGATTATCTATATCAAAGGTTGTGGCAACCGCCGCAACGTCTAGACCATCATGGTCTGGCACAAACATTTTAATGCCAGAGAGCATTTCGTATGGGCTCCACCCACCCGCACGTCTTCTAGGAAGATTATTTTATGACTGCTGGACTCCATACAAATGAGTCAGCCAACCCCTGCCAGTAGCTAAGAACCTAGCTGTTAATGATTGCTTTAAGTCATTGTTCTTTCACTCCACAACTGAATTGCCCTGAGGCTGGTATTGAGACAAAAATTGCACCTGCACCCCAGAGACGTCATTGCATCCTGGTAAGCCTGGGAGACTAACGAAGGACCTTGGTCAGAATGGAAGGTGCCAAAGGCAAACGTCCCAACAAAGACACACACAATTTTGATAACAGTTCAAATGCCAGCACTATATTGCATCCAAAACTAAAGGAATCTAGTGCACAACTCCACTGCAACCAAATTATGTTTGAAAGCAGTGTCTGATGTCAAAGGACGGCAGTGGTCAAGATAAATGCAGCCATATGGCTTATTACAAATGTACAGCTGTGTGTGAGGTGGGTGTGCAACTGTAGAAGGCTTAATTTGTGGACAAATGTCACAGGAAAATACATATTTATGTGTTTGTTGATATAAACCATGCCACCAAAAATGTTGCTGTAAAAGAGACACTGTCTCTGAAACTCCGACATGCGCAGAAGCCACACCTTCATGAATGGTAATAATCAAAGAAAGTCTGCGGTCCTAGTTGGTAATCAGCCAATCCCCAACAGACGGAATAGTAGCAAATGGAACTTGATTGGGAGTCAAGTGGTATGTGTAATGTGAAGGGAAACCTTGGGGATGCTCTATTCTCTCCTTCATAGCTGCAATAGTTGGCAGAATGTCATCATCAATTTTAGTCATAGACCTAGTGACTGCTGCTAATAAACAAGTGGCTACTGCAGATTTTGCTGCGTCATCAGCCATTGAATTACCAACAGAGTGTAGTCCACACATTGATGGCCCAAAGTAAGGATAACATGTGTGTGTCAAGCACTCCATAAGAGCAGCCACCAGGACCCAAAGCGTCTTATGCTTAATTGTTCAACCTTTAGAATCATGGAAATCATTTTGTTTCCCAAAGAATAAATTGTCATTGAAGGATTGTACACAGTAAAATGAATCGCACACTATAAAAATAGGAACATCTGGATCAGCAAATTCAAGAGCCAAAACCAAACCGCATAGCTCTGCCAATTGAGCAATGCAGTTACCAAGAGACTGTGTGTGCACAAAGGAGGCTTTAAAATTACCATCAACAACTTTTCCAGTCACAATCATGCATGCCGCCGGATATGCATGTTTAGAATCAACGGCTGGCTGCACAGATCCATTACTGTAAACAATGCATGTGTATTGATTAAGATGAAGCAACGAGAGAGGAGGTGGTTGAACATGTTCATTATGTAAAAACTCTTGTGTCTGCAAATACGGGTCAAAGAGAAAATTGACATCAGCCGATGTCAAAGAACTAGTCCATTGAATCCAACCTGGATGCAAGACTTTAGAGTTAAGACTAGCCTTCGTAACTGCTTCTAAAGCAGGTACCGACGAGACCATAAAAATGTGTTTACCCTGAGCCAGAGAGCCTTCTTTCAGAATTACCATCTGGACGGCCGTCAAAAAGTTTTTTATAGAAGAGAAACACCTCTCAGCCAAAGTGTAGAAATGCGATTTATATGAATGGGGATGTTTCCCCCTCATTGAACGCCAAGTATGTGCAAACGAACGCCCCTGGTACGATCATTATGGCCAAATTGTCAGGTGTTAACAGGAAGTTGGTCGCAAGCAGATCAGACTGGAAGGACCAAAGAATTGCGGTATGTTCTGGAAGCCAGAAACAAGGCTGTATCAAAGAGTAACGTGGTTTGATATGCTGGGTATAATCAGGAATATGAATCCTCCCAAAATTAAAAAAAAAACAGCAAAGATCGAAACTTTTTATGAGTAGATAGAGGCTGTAATTGAGCACATTTCTCCAGAAAGTGCTGGGCCAATCCCCTACCTTCATTGGTAAGTTCGTAACCATGAAAAAGAACCACCAAACAGGCAATATGCCACTTGGCAAAGTTGAATGTGTATTCCAAACCTGCAAAAGACATTATAATGCGGTCTACATGGACAAGATGCAATAATCAATTCATCATCTGTCAAATAAATGTCATCAAAGTAAGAGAAAGCAACAGGATCAATTTAATGTAAAACAGACACTATGTGAGTCGCAAAATCACCGGGACTATTCTTATATCCCATAGGCAAACGTGTATACCTTTTGTGATTGCCGAAGACGCTGAATGCTGTTAGGTCACGGCTCTCAGGAGCCGAATTTTGACTGTAAAATCCATTGAAGATATCAAGAGTTGTTTTATATTTTTCCACTAACACAGAAATGTGGGTGTTCTGTAAGGCGAGGGTATTCACATGACTGTTCAAATAACAGTCATCCAAAAGAAAATGATATGATACATCTAATTTCAATATCAGAAATAAAGGATTATTCATTGATGAAACACAGGGTTCAATTACATCCTGATTTTCCAATCGGGCCAAGATTTCACTTACGAATGCTTTTGCTTCTCTTTTGATTGGATATTGTAGTTGGGGTTATATCATGGATCGCAAAGGATTTCATGTGTTGGTGAATCCTTATCCCAACCCAACTGAAAATGATAAACAGTAGTAGCCAGCTCTAGCACCAGCTCTGTCGCACATGCTTGTTTAGCCTCCTCCGAGACATAATGCAAAAAACTCAGGAGAATAACATCTTCCCCTTTAGAAGAAGCTACAACAAATGGGGGAGGCCAATCAACCTCCACCAACAAAATATCATAGGAAGCAGTAAGGTTGTCCCAAAAGACCGCCTTGATTGTGCGTTTAATATCACCTTCAATTTGGAGGCCTGTCTCATAAAGACTTTCAGGGGTTGCAACTTTTGTGTCAGCTGTTTCAACTGTAATGAACGTATCAGTTTCTTTCGCCTCCAAACACTGGTGGAGTGCCTCCCACACTATGGTAACTTCTGTTGCGCTTTTGAGGAGTCTTAGCACCCCTCTCCGACCGAGGAGCAGGGTTCTCACTGTCTGAGGCATACTTTGCAGTCAAACCGGTACCTTTTTTCTTCTGAAATAGTGATAATGAGATGATCCCTCCGGTTGGTTTTTACGTCAAACTGGCGCTTTGGGTCATGTTTTGGTTGTGCAGACTCACCTTCTCTGCGATCCGGACGTCCTCCCCCATCGAACTATTGATCCAACAATTCCTAAAAGGATTGCGGAGAATGAGGATCAGGTACCTGAAACCTCTTGGGTGTTTTACGTTTAGAGCGGTAACGCAATTCAATCTATGGTCAGAAGCATCCGGTGTTGGTGAACCAGCATGTGAACTACTCTTCTGCTGTTGCTGCCACTGAATTTGATTCCATGTCTTTTTAGGAAAGACTGGACGACCATCCTTGTCTGGAGGGGCTTTGTTTTGTACCTGAGTATATGGTTTTACTCCCAAACTATTGTGACCCAATGATGAATATACATCTGCAATATTGATTGGTAACTGCTGATCAACATCCGCCACCACCGAAAGGCATTGACGCACTTGCAATCTAACAGCTTCACCTTTGAAATTGCCCAAAATCATGTCAGAGACAATAGGGAACATACCCACTAATCTCATCCACAATTCCAGGGCTGGACCAGACCTGTATTCATCCTGAACCTTCTTTAGAATGATCAGTAGAATGCTCAGGGGGAGTGCCAAAGCACAGTTTATATACCGCAGCAAACACCATCCCCTGGTGATGAAATCAGCTAAATTGGGAACAATACAACTCAGTAAACTCATCTTAAGGATCCTGTGTTTCTCAACAGGAGTAGTATGTGAAAAACAGCCTTGAGTTGCTCAAAATTTTCTGCAAACCAATATGGCAGATCATCTCTATTCTGAGGATGTCTGCTCATCCCCAAATTAATCAATATGGGACTAATGACAAGATGACCACCATGTCCAGGTAGTTGCACAGCGGCTCCAACCAGAGCCACTTGTATATTACGTGAAAATATTGTATGACACTTCTGTGTATATGAATCAAAAATGTATGTAATTGACGTAGCTCTGCTAGTGTAACATTAGGATAATTTGGATGTGGTGTAAAACAAGCCAAAAGGGGCCACATAGCCCAATCGACTGATAGGAGGCCTAAACGGACCACAGAAACAGGGTGCCAAGGTTATCATTAAATCAGGTATGCTCCCAGGCTGTGAACGGACCTTCAACTAATCGATAAGGGTGTTCATTTTGCGGAACAGCAGCTGGTGTATATTCATGAAAGAAATTATCATTCTCATCCACTGCGGAAAAAGTAGCCCAAGAGTAAAAAAACTTTGAAGCAGTAAGCTGCATCTCCCTCGACAACAAAAATTAAATCAGGCGCCGCTACAGGGACTCCTCGTTGAGTCACATGAGTAGTAACCGCTGCACGATTATATGCCGCAATAGCGACCGCTTGTGCCATATTAGAAATGAAACAAACCAACAGAGAGAATGATAGCGCAAAAGAGGGTATAGTAAACCTTTTAAAATTCAAGTTTAAAAAACCTATTAAACACAAATATAGGAGGCAAACCCACACACCATGGACATCTCCGGAAACCAGAATGAGAGGATTGTGGACAAGCACAAGCACTACTCAAGGGACTCGTGAATAAGTACCAGACCAATCGTTGGAGGCATCATGTTGCAGGGATTCTGCACAAATACAGGACTATGTGCAGGAAATGGGACCTTGGTGTATAGGGACAGAGTCTTCCTACAACCTTAGTACCTTCAAACCCAAGACCGATTAGCTATAGTGTCGCACTTGCTCTCCTACTTACTACTCACTCACAGAGAAACAAATGATGAGACACCCCAGAATACAACACTCCCAGATCTCTCAGGAATCGCGGTAACAAAACACATCCTTTCGCTCGATCTTGTCCACAATAAGATCTGATGGAGACACAAAACAGTTTAAAATATTTATATTAACTAAAGTGCCCTAACATGCAGTATACGTGACACAAGAAGCAGCATAGCAGTCAGACCATAAATTAAGGGAAATCTCATCATATAAAGACAATGGAGAAAGGACTATAGTGCCTAACATCCCTCTCCTTGCTAAGAAGAAGTATTATTATATGATGAAAGATCTTTGGGCTTTGTCAGCAGACCCCATACCTTAGCCTATAGATGGCAGAGCTACATCACAGGTGCTCTTCTCCCTAGAAAGGTCCCTTTTCAAGGGTGTGTCCCCTAATCATGCACCGCACTAAAAACCCAAGTATGTTGTCCAAACAACAGCTGCATTCATCAGTATGTTTTGGCTAAGGGCTAAGGACTGGCCAGAACAAAATAACAAGGGGCATTATTGTTCTACCTTGCACATAATGTTCAGATAAAATTCCAGGAAAATGCAGATAGTGAACACGGCGATGAGTTCTCATTTGAAAGCAATCTTGGAAAGGATTGCAAAAAATAAAGACGTCTAGTAATGTGTAGTAACATGTGCAAAGCAGCAGGCAAGCTGCAAAGTACTCATGCTAAGTTAGTGAAAAACGACAATGTCTCCATGGGCCACGTGACACCTGATGAACAACAACTGCAACTTGCCCCACACATTTGCCCCTGCTACACTGCCAATGATAGTAACAACCCAACACAACTGCGAACCCTCTCACTCCTACAAGTGTTGCAATTTGGACTATTTCAGGTCTCCAAATCTATAAGAATGGCTTGGGTGGCAGGTAATACTCATTTTTAATGTATATTCAATTACTAATTACATGTCGTAGTCATCTCCAAATTAGCTGGACAGCACCACCTTGTGGCAGTCAGTTACAAGTGCTGCTGTTGACAATTAAATGCCACTGCCGAGCACTGGAAGCCAATGTCAAATTAAGCACCTCATATCATGGGAATGGCCTTGTACTGATTAGAGTACTGCAATATGTTGCTGTAATGCAAGATGTTGGTGAATTTGTTGTTAGTGGTCCTCACTGACTAGGCAGGCAGCAAGGCATAGGTAAGGTTGAGTGCAATTTGTTACTGTCTGCATGATTTATTCCTTGGCCTGTTTGTTAGTATATGACAGCAGAGCTGCAGCCTTACCGGGCTGCAAGGACATATGAGCTGTGGACTGTGGAGAGTCTTCGCCAGCATGGGAGCAGGTAAATGATTACACCACACATGGAGCTTGTTATTACACATCTTTATTTCTAAGCGTTTAACTGTTAACTGAACATTCTACATGATGATTTCTATCAACCACACCCAAGCACTTACGTCACTGTTTACATAGTCTGTCAGGAACCAAAAGGGGCCCCTCATCTCTAACTCAGAAGACACTACATCTACCCCTTTGTTAAATAAAAAGTATAAATAATACATAAATACATCATAACTCTTTGTTAAGTCATTTTGGTGCTTGAGTCAATCGCCCAGATCTTGTCATGTGTGATTGCGGAAATGCAGGAGAGTTGTCCATAACTGGCACCGGTGACAGAGATATCGGTGAAATCGTTGGGCTCTTAGGATTCTCACATGGAGAAGTCTCACTTCTGACATCTAGAGTTGGTGAGTGTTGAGGCAGTTGCTTGAAATGCGAAGAATCTCACATGATGGGAACAGTTAGCAGTCATCATGCGTTCCTTACTAATCGCAAACCTCTGTGGGTCAAAATCAAAAAGAGCATCAGACTTGCGTTTTCATTAATGAAAAGGACTTGATCTCCTTCTGTAAAGACACTGTTCCTCACACATCATTGTTTGTCTGCATAGGGCTTTATTTTGTATTTGTAACATGAATCTGTTTGATAATTTCAGCTTCCTCAATCACTCTCTTACTGGTGTTTTGTGGCAACTTGATCATATGGCTCTCACAAACGTCAGGGTTGCAGGCCTTTCACCTTTAGTTGAATGAGGAGTTGACCAGTATGTATGAAGAGCAGAATAAAGAGATGATTTGAGTTTTGGCTTTTCCAGTGCAGCACGCTGAACAGTCTTTTTTTAGGGTAATCCTAAAACACTCAACAACATGGTTTGCCGGTGGCCAAAGAGATGTGCTTTTCTGATGCTTAACGTTCAGATGAGGAAGAACGTCTTGGAATTCTCGACTGTTGAAAGGTGAGCCATTGGCAGACTTCAAAATTGAAAGAAAGCCCCATGTTGCAAAAATACTATTAAGCTGATCAGTGACTTCAAACAAACGGAACATTTGCATAAGAGCTTTATCATATTTCTTTCATGAGGCCTCAAAGACAAATATATCATCACTGTAACTGAAAGCATGCGTGACAGGTGGTATAATGCAACTTATGGCATATTAAAACAGTTCTGCAGCTGATGACTTCTTAAAACATTATCATTTGTATCACAACGAACCAATATGAGTAGAAAAGGTAGTAACTTACCTGCAATTTTCTTCTAGTTCCAATTAATGATATCCTTTATTCAGATTAAGATGAGAAAAGACTTTGACACCATTCAGCTGTCCAATCAAATTGGCAATGTGTGGATTTGCATTTCTTACTTTCAATTGCCTTGTTAGCTTGATGCAGATCAGAACAGATGCACACAGCTCCTTCAATGTTCTTTTTAGGCACTATCACTATGGGTGTGTTAGCATCAGATCAATTTTTTAAAAGGCCATGTTTTTAGGAATCCAACACACCACAGTGCATTTGGTTGGCTGAACTACCTAAATTCACAATAAAAATCTCATTATAGTTTGAGTCACCCTTTATCAGATCAACATAACACAGCTGCTCTCTGTCCACCCCTAGCGATTCCTGTGATTGGAAAATCAGATATGGACCAACATCAAACACATCTGGCAGATTGCAGCTGTAAATAACATATGGCCAAAGGATGTAATGCCTAAGTAACGAGTCATATGCACACACTCATACCCACACAGGCTCATCAGAGGGCCAGCATTTGGCCCAAAGACGCGATACCAGAGCAAACAGGCAGTTGCATTGATCAGAAGCCCAAGTAATGTCTAGTAGTTAGCGTCACCCTAAATTTACACAAACAACACAGTTGGCTACCTGGAGCACCACAGAATGTGCCCTCCTCCAGGTATTTATGGCCCCTTCTATAAGGTAGGGATCCAGCATCTAACATGTAATTGATGGCCCACTGTAACAGTATTTCCTGCACAAAGGGGGATGAGTTTCTCTTTATAGCACCAACTGTACAGTATAAAGCTTGTCATGTACCTAATGCAAGTTGGATGTCAGCACGTAACTGTGAGAGATGTGGCTGCTATTTCCAGCCGTTGTAGTTTAATTGGACCTAAACAGTACCTGATTGCCAAGCTTTGCTGTTCTACTTTTTGATAGTCAGACCCTGCATACAACATTTGGGAAGCCAGATGAGAGCTGATTACAGTGGATACCCAGACTCCCTCCTGGGAGAAACAATGGTGCAGCAGACACCTCTCTTTACTTCAAGCCTGTTGGCCTATGGCAGGACCGATCCATCCACTGGCAGCTGTCAGAAAGGGCAAGATGGTCAACACGCAGAATCTTTGCTCTCATGTGCGTATTGACTGCATGCTCATAATGCAATTGTTGTGACACTGTTCACCCTGCTCTTAAAAAGTGTATTCTCTTGTGTGTTCCCTATTCTATTATTTAAAGGGTGCATCATATGTGGATTGTTGTTACACTGTTTATGCTGCTCTCAAAATAAGCATTTTCTTGAGTGCCTCCTATTCTCTGTGGGTGGCTCAATATGTGAATTCAGGTCCTATGTGTACTCTCTGCTCACATGTGCATATTTACTTTGTGTTCCTAATTTAATGCTTTCGAAGATGCACACTCTCATGTGAGCATGTGATTCCTTGAGAGTTGCTTTACACGTCCAATTAATACTCGCACTCTGTCCTCCTGGGCACCTTCTCTGGTGCACATCGCGATTTTAAAAAATGATCTTCTGCGTTGCACATACATGCTCTCCTTTGTACATGTGCAACTGTTTTTCCTCTTTTGTGACTTACGTTATGTTTGTGTTACTGAATCATGCACCTCTGAGCTCTACCCCTCCCATTTTCTCTCTCTCTTATCCCTCACCTTTATGTCTTGTCATCTCTTCTCTTCCCACTGTTATTACTAATGTAAAGCAAAAAAAGCTTTTATTTTATGCATGTAAAAAGTGCTTTTTGATTGCCATTGTATTGCCGCAGGTTGGAAACTGAACACCTTTTTCCAAAAAAGTGTTTTTTTTTGCCGCTAGCTCCCGACAAGAAATGTCCCTGTGGACCTGCCCACTCCAAGCCCTGCCCATTGAGACCACCAAGGCACCCCTGATTGCCCACACCACCACCAGCGAGGGTCAAACTTATGTCAAACTCATGGGCCCTCAAGACGCAAAAATGTACACTCCAATGAAAAGGCAAAAATGAGGAAATATCGCCAAGAGTGGCACTTGCAAACCAAAGCACACTTGTACCTAAGGAGTGAACATTTGGCTCCAAAATATTTGCGCATACCAAAACACACATAATTACCAAACATACAGGACATAAGAGTGAAAGAAATGAGGCAACCCTTCACCTCTGGACTCTGCTCGAAGAAAGGATAGGTAAGGACCCTACAGTTCAGCCCACTGTTGATGCTTAAGCACCTCCTCCTCCATAAACTGGTGTGTGCGTGTGGTTACCCCTGCAACATGAGTCTTAGGGTACTGCAATCCCCCAAAGTGGAAGCAGAGGAACCACCCAGTAAACGGAGATCTCAATCACCCTCACCCCTAACTACTCCACATAGCTTAGGCCTGCCCCATTCCAAGGCCACCCCACACAGGAAACCACATTGCATTGTACCACTGCTGCAGGGTCAGAGGAGGCAGGGTAGCTTTCTGGGCAAATCTTATCAGTCCTAGATAGTGATCCCACAAACCTGGTTAGCAAAGGAAGCTCTTTTTCCCTGGGGTCAGAAAGTGAAGGCAGTGCCGCAGCTGATATAAGAGAAACAAAAGAAGAAAGACCCAGTTGGGGGAGGACAGGAATGTCTAGGACAAAGGTAGGCAGATCCCAACACATGAATGTAGCTAGGAGACTAAGGGCCAGATGTAGGTGGCCAAATACCAGTCGGTAACGGACGATTTCGGCCGTTACCGACCAGTATTTGGTTCTTGAGATGTAGGGGGCCCTAATTTTAACGATTCTGTAAATTTACTGATTCGGTACATTTACTGATTCAGTAAAATACTGAATTGGTAAATTTACCGAATTGGTAAATCTGGATGTAGGTGGCACTGAAAACAGTGCCACAGGCCCTTTAGAGTTCGTTATTTCCCATCAAATACTATTTGATGGTAAATAACAAATTCCTGTTTACATGCACATCTGTGCATGTACACCTGTGCCATGTGGCACACATACATGCCCTGTATGTGTGTCACATGCCACACAAGCCTGAATCAGGGGTGCAACAGGGTGTCAAAGTGACACCCTGTCCCCCTTTTCAATTCGGTAATTTTACCTAATCGGTATTTACCGATTCGGTAATTGCCATTGGTTCCTATGGGCCTCAAGGCCCATAGGAATCAATGGCAATTACCGAATCGGTAAATACCGATTCGGTAATTACCGAATATTGCCGATTCGTTAAATTATTCGGTAAAAATACCTACATAGCATTTACCGATTTGTAAATACCGAATCGGTAAAATTCGGTATTTACGAATCAGTAAATGCCATTCACCTACATAAGGCCCTAAGAAAGGAGAATACTACCCATGCCCTTGAAGAGGAAGAAAGAAGTGAGGCCAGACACATAGAGTGAAGGGAGAAGGAATTGGATAATGGGAGGCTACCTCCTAGCCTATGTTCACCATGCAAAAGACTACCACCTATGTCCAAATCCCTGAGACATAGGGCAGATAAGGAGATCAGGAGGGAAGGCCATCTGATCCTCACTGAACCTCAATGCTCTAAAAATAAGATACTGATAGCACAGGGACGTAGCACCTTCCCAGAAATACCAATCAGTTGCATAGTATGGACACTTGGGTAGAATAACTGCACTCCAATCGAGATAATTGCACTGAAGGGAGGCACATTCTATGTGAACCATATTTATAGTTTAATAGCCTAATGGACAATGGGAGAGAGTGGGTATGCCAGGCCCTGGCCACGAGAAGCTTCTTTTGAACAAGAAGATAAGGCAATGGCAGAGGATCGCATTAGGCATGAAGGGGGGAACCCACATTGGAAGTTCCTTTATATGCAACAAAGTCTCAAAAAGTAGGAAATATACGTCGAGGACAAGTCCACCACTCCTTTACAGCGGGGCTGCAGGGATTGTTTATGTCCCTTGAGCCCAGGTAGACAAAGAAAGGCTTAGAACTAAGCTTCTGCCACTACTTGAAGGGTTAGAGAAGTGGATACCCTGCTATGAAAAGAACACAGCAGGCATCACATTCATGATAGGGGACATTAAAAACCTACTGGGTAGCCTGGTAGGTGACCAGACTAATGTTGTGTTTGCCCTAGTTCATTTTCCAGCAATAACTATGACCAATGTCCAACACGATGGGACAGTGTTTAACTAAGCCTGGGCATAAAACTCTGCTCCGCTCATGGAGCGGAGTTTTGGCAACTCTGCATTTCACATAGAACAGAAGGTCGTTGATATACTCCTCAACGCAGTAGAGCTTTCTTTGTGTTGGCACACACGAAATGCATTTTTGCAAATGCAGGAGCAACTTACCTGATGCCTGCGATCGCCAATGATATTTCTGAGCTGTTCATGAGCGCCACGAGATTTGCTAGTTGGCCGCATGGTCCCACAAGAGTTTGCGGTGGCCAACATGTCATTCACGTGCGCCAGCAGAGTTTGGGCGGGGGTTTTGTGATGAATGCGATTCTGAACGCACAGGATCTACCGAGCAGCATCAACACCTTCTTGAAATGACAGTTTGAAATAAAAAAACTCTTCAAATTTACCTTAGGCTATAGTTTTTATGTGCAAGGAGTCCATTTTGTTTTTTTACATTTTTTTTCAAGGGGAAGGAAGTGACCCAGAGTCTCCAACTTCCTTGCCTGTCCAGCAAGACCCTTACTGTGCTTTGTACATCGATTGGGTGCTTTTCATTTGGATTTGGAGTTGGAAGGCTAACTCATTGTATCTGCTACATAATATATAATTATATTTGAGGACTTTGTATAAGAGATTTCACAAGCAAGTTGGAAAACTGATGTTGTTAGTTTGATTGGGGCCATGCATAAAAAGTATTTATACTTTTTATCGATATTTTCAATTTATTGTAGTGGGTGGTCTGTAGTTTCAGTAGGGGGCTAGTTGTTTCTTTGTAAGTAATTTTCCTTGTTTTATAAAGGAAACATATTGCACAGTTCACAAAATTTTTCAATGTTTTGAAATCAATTTACAATTTTGATTTAATTCACTGCGTAGCCCAGTAATCTTTCAATAGGCCTTTCAGCCAGTAGGCCCAGAGCTACTCATGGGCGCATGAAACAACGGCTTCTGTGGTGTATCTAGTGGCCATTTAGGCCACAGATGGCATTGGAATGAAATACAAAATATGTTTTTTTATTGGTATTTCACTTTTATTTTCATGCGTGAAAATGCCTTTGTTGCAATTCTGTGGTTGTGTAACTAGCAAACCTTTTTAGCCCTGTGGATTTTTCTTTTTGGCATTGTTGCATTAAAGATGTCTTGCTGTTTAGCATGCCTCTTTTGTCTGACCAGTGTGTGACTGTGTTTGCATTGCAATAGTCAGCCAGCATTTGCCTTTGTTCCCCATGTGGCCATTGGCCTGCTTGTTTTCCTTGTTTTCTAGGCCTCCTGATTTTTATTGTGACAATGTGGCTTGCAGCCATTTTGTGAAGCCAGGCAGTGTTCTTTTACCATAGGCCTGCATGTCTTCCCGTTTCCCTTAGCTCATTGCTTCTTGTTGTTTCCTGGGCACATGGTTGTCAGCCATTTTGTGAAATCAGCCCGTGTGCTTTTGCCATAGGCCTGCATACTTTTTTTGTTGTGGCCATGTCTTCTTGCTGGTTGTTGTTTTAGAAGAATTTTTTTTAATTTATTCAGCAAAAGTGTAGCACCGTTCACTAGATTTTCTCTATGTTTTTTAATACATTTATAATATTTATTTGAATTGATTCACTTCACTTTGTGGCCTAGTCTGCCAATGGAGTTTCCAGCCAACAGGCCAGAGCTACTCATGGGTGCATGAAACAACTGTTTCTATTTTGAATTTAACATCATTTAGGCCATGGGTGGCATCGGTTTCAAATGAAAAATTTGTTTTTTTAACAAATTTCACAAAAGTTTATTTTTCAAGTGTGTTAACGTTAATGCCTTTGTTGGATGTTTGTGGTTGTAACTTGCAAATATTTTTAGCCCTGTGTATTTTCGTTTTTGGCATTGTTGCATTGAAGATGTGCTGTTTAGCGTGCCTACTTTGTCTGGCCAGTAATGCATTTGCCTTGGTTCCCCTTCTGGGGGGAGCCATTTTGTAAAGTCTATGTCTTTATCCTTAGGCCTGCTTTTGTTCATTGTTTTCTAGGCCTCCTGCTTGTTGTTGTTTTGACAGTGTGGCTGGCCGGCCATTTTGTGAAGGCGGTCAGTGTGCTTTTGCTATAGGCCTGTCTTTACTTTGTTCCCCTTTGCTTATTGCTTCTTGTTGTGGCATGGCCATGTGGCTGGCTGCCATTTTGTAGAAGCCGGAAGTGTGCTTTTGGCAAAGGCCTGCAAGTCTTCCCTTCATTCTCAAATGCCTTCTTCTTGCTTGTAATCGTTGTTGATACAATGTGGTATGGGCTGGCAGGCATTTTGTGCGTTCAGCCAAAGTGTCCCTTTGCCATACGCGTGCATGGATGGTTGATCAATGAGATAATAGCAGCTTAATAAATTAATAATTAGACACTTGATGTTAATTTTGATTTTTTACTTATTTGTAATTATTTGCTTTTTTTGTTTTTTTTTCTTTTTTTATTACCATTTTCAATTTTCCAGTTTGTTTACTTGTTTTATGTTTTTAAATTTTCCGTTTTTATATATTTGTTTAAATTTTTCAATTTTTTTTTTCCACTTTCATAAGTAACAGGATTTGGCATCAATGAACCATTTTCTTAGTAACCCCATGCCTGCTATCAGACGTGCACAACAGTATAGGGATTGTTTCATTGTGATTTGTCAGCTACAGCTCCCTGAGTGCTGCACCCCACGCATTGTTCAATGCTGCATTGCACAATGCACATGAAGCAAACTGTTACATTTGTATTTGGTTGCTGTTCTTCTTTTCTATCCTTCCTGAGTGTACTGTACAGTACACCATGAAACCTTATGATGTTGTTGAAATGGTTTACCAACTTCCTCAGACAAAGAAAACAGACCATCATCCTAGGGCCATACCACTCTGAGGCAAGAGAAGTTCAATCTGGGGTACCTCAGGGCTCCAGCTTAAGCCCTATATTGTTCAACTTGTACATGGTCCCTTTAATGAAACTTATCTCCTCCTTTGCTATCAGCTCAATAGCCTACGCCGATGACACTCAACTAGTTGTAATACTAGATGAGGACACGGCAATTGCCGAACGCTCCCTTAGGGATTGTCTGAAGGACACTTTTGAATGGATGAACATAAACCATCTGAGATGCAACACTGCAAAGACTGAAATTCTACCCTTTGGGAAAAATAACTTGTTTTCTCCCCAAACCTGCTGGCCACCCAATGCTGAAGCCCCGCCGAGCACTATAAAGAGTGCCCGAAATCTAGGAATTAAAATTGACGAGGCACTATCCTTCAAGCAACAGACCAGTGAAGTGGCTGGCTCCTGTTTTAATGTCATCAAGAGTCTTCGGAAATTCTTCGACCTCCTTCCCCTATCAGCTAGGAAAACGGTAGCGGTGGCATTGATCACATCCAGGCTAGACTATTGCAACGGACTATATGTAGGTGCCAATAAAGCCTTCCTACATAAGCTGCAAATGGTACAAAATGCCGCAGCAAGGCTGGTGCTAAAAATGCCAAGAAAGTCCTCAGCATCTGCAGCACTCGACACTCTCCACTGGCTCCCCATCCAAAAGAGAATCCTATTCAAACTATTGATAATTTCCTTCAGAGCATTCCATAAAAGAGGCCCAACTTACCTGATTAACAAATTCAATCGCTACCATCCCGGACGTCATCTGAGATCTGCTACGGCCAACCTAATGATTATTCCAAAGTTTCGACTGGCCACTAGAGGGGGAAAGTCTCTGGCGGTCAAAGGCTCTAGAGCATGGAACAAACTCCCACCTCAAATTCGTGAAATCTCCTGCGAGAGCAAATTTAGGAAAGCCATCAAAACCTGGATCTACAACCAAACAGCCTCCACCTGCAAAACCTTGGTCTAAAACTGAAACATCTCCAGGGGTTATTACATCTCCCCTCCCCCTCTGAACTACACAAATTACATCTAGCGCCAAGATGCTCCTCGGAGCGATAGAGCGCTATATAAAACCCCCAATCAAATCAAATGTTGTGGTCAGCTCCTCACTTGGTTACACTGTATATTAAAAAAAATTCATAACTGAGGTACCAAGTGTGACCACACACTAAATGATATTATATCTGTTTGTACTGGTAGTTGAACTACAACAATGCCATGTTTTACTGATGTTCTTCTTGCTTCTTTGCTTTTAGGTGCACAAGAGGAGGAGGAGACACCATCACCCATAGTACTGCCAGACAGAAGGCCTGTGCATGACTTGACATGTGTGACAACCAACATCTCTTCAACTTGTGAAGCTATGCGCCACTGCTAACTGACAGTTTCAAAATGGCCCCAGCGAGGAAAGGTACCAATACCAAGAAGGATACCAGTGAGAATAAGAAGGCACTTACCACCACCGCAAGACCTTTTTTGGGAAGACAAAAAATGCTGCTGCAGCAACCGTGTCGGAGGCTCAAACTGGGAGCAGTACCTCCACATCAGCGGACCCACCCCACCAACCAAGGCCCAAGTCCATGTCTGTCTCAGAGGCGGTCAGACTAATCACTGCAACGGCGACAGGCAGTGATGTTGAAATTGACTTACCGGTATCTGAAGGTAGTACCCAATTGATGCAAGAAACTCAGATAAGTGGACAAGAACAGCTGTAACCACCAACAGTAGTAGTTCCTCCCAAAGTAGGGGCAGTTCAGGAGATCAAGTTTCCTTCCTAGTAAGAAGAGCAAGCCACTCTTTCAGAAGATCCATTGCCTTCCGAATCCTCAGCAAGAATAAGCAGGGTTAGTCCATCAACTTCTTCTCCAAGCCTCCCTTCTGATGCTCTGGACACCACTTGGATCCCACCTCAGTCTGAGGGTAAGACACACCACGAGGCAAGGTTAGGGAAAAATAAAGGTATCTGAAAGCCTTAGAGTTTTTAAAATATTTTTTTAATTATTTTTCCTTATTTACCAAAGAACACAAAATACATACACATCAAAAGAATATTCATGTTGCACATCTTCATTACGTGGAGCTAATAAAAATTAAAATTTTCCCCAAAAATCCAACAAAATACATAAAACACCAAATCATAATACTGACACAAAACACCCTTTGCTCTGACACCTTCGGGTAAAGTCTGCGCTTTATAAAAATGCATTAAATAAAATAAAATAAAATATATGAGCAGTAATTACAGAGTTGTTTTGGAACATTAGAGCATCCTCCCGTCATTCACCTATACCACACCCCGAGCTGCACGTCAGCCCACCACATATAAACTAGCTCATGTCACCCTGCTCTTCTTCAGCGGCCCTCCTCTGCAGGAATTGTCTCAGGGGCTCCCAAATATCCTTTGGTCTGGAGACCGTTGGCAGCTCTTCTGCGTATGTCTCCATACTACCTTAACAATAGACAAGGTCCTTGACCCAGTGATCTATTTTCGGTATATGCCTCCCGCCCCACGTGATACCCACTCTGCTTTTAGCCATAAGCAATGCCAACCGTACGAATATGCCATGCACTCCCCTTACATGTGGAACACAACACAATAGGCATACAAGCAGGCCACACTGTAGCTCTAGACCTGCGATGTCCCTGACATCCCTCACTACCAGTGTCCAAAATTCAGCCACCTTCCGACATCCCCAAGCGAGATGTAGAAAGTCAGCATCAGCCTGAACGCAACTTGCACAACAGCTAGATTTTCACAACCCATATTGGTATAATAGCGCCGGCGTATAATACGCCTGGTGTATATATTTAAAATATATTATACGCAAGTTCCCATTTATGACAAGTGTACCAGTTAACACACATATATACGTCCAATCTTTCTCCAATATCAGGGCAGGCAGTCAGGCGTTCCATCTCTCCCAACTTCTGTCTGACTGACTCATACAGTCTTCCTTTATTAATCTATATAGCATGGAGACCAGTTTTTTATTAGTGGGGGTAGTAAGCATGAACTGCTAGGAGAACAGCGAAGGAGGCTCAAGAGGGTAGGTGTCATAGTGTGCTCTAATCGCATGTCTGAGTCTGTGCAACGCAAACCTAAACAACAACGTAGGATTACTTATGTATTCCAAAGTGTCAGGCGCGAGGAATGGCCCCTCCGGGTATAGATCTTGCATTTGCGGAAACCCTGCCACATTAAGCAGCGGCATCGAGGGCGCTTCGTGGGTCACCAACAATGCAGCATGATGCTCTATGTGCATGGCTAGTGCGTATAGTTTATGCACCAGTCGCCCAAACTCCTGCCAAGCAGCAATTGATGAGTCTATCACATTTATTTCCGTTCTCGGAAATCCATGTGTCTTGTGTGTGATCATGCTGTGTAACAGAACTGGGCAGACGTCCCCCTCCTAAACCGTGACATGCGGTGTAAATGTTAAATGTTATGTTAAATGTTAAACTGTATTTCTTGAGCGCACGTTCACCAGACGGTTTCTTGGCGCTATGAACATGAACGGACGCTGTGCCAAACAGAGAATGAGTATCAGTCATGTGCATGGGAGAAAAGCCAGGTTTTGAGTGAATTCTTGAATTGGGTATATGAGTCCATCATGCGTAGAGTAGGGGGAAGAGTGTTCCAAAACTGAGGGGCAAGGATCGTATATCTGAGGCCACCATGTTTCTTCTGTTCAAAGGCATGGGACACCAGAAGGTTCTTATTGGAGGAGCGTAGATCGCGAGATGGGAGGTACCGCTGGATGTTAAGGGCAATGAGGGTGGGGCTGCGTCCTTACAGGGCTATATGAATCGTGCAACCCAGCTTATACAGGCATCGTTGGAGAATAGGAAGCCAATGCAGACTCTTCAGTAAGGGCTTCACGTGACAGTGCTTAGGCTGACCAAGAATAAGCCACGGCCGCTTGATTCCGAGCACCTTGCAGGCGGAGTGCTTGATAAGCAGGGATGCCCACATAGAGGGAGTTGGCGTAAACGATACGCGAGATGACCAATGCCAGGACCACCTGGGTCAGGGCCTCTGTGAAAAGGAACCTGCTAATTTTCCTAATTTTGCGCAGATGATAAAAACATGCTGAGACCACAGAGCTGACCGGAGCCTTCATAGTAAGATCACAGCCAATCATGATCCCCAGGCTTTTCACTGATAGTGTCAGGGAACTCCCTAATGAAACGGGCCAAAAGTTCGAGGTCCACGGATTAGACACACCACCTGTAAGATTCAGCTCTGTCTTATCTGGATTTAATTTGAGTTGGTTAGCGTTCATCCAGTCGCTGATGAAAAGCATTACAGATTGAAAATTGGAGATCGATGACGCGGATGACTCGATGTTAAAGATCAGCTGAAGGTCATCAGCATAGTTGAACACCACAACCTTCCTCTTGCGCAGGGCAGTAATCAATGGGAGGATATACAAATTAAAAAGAAGTGGTGACAAAGGGGAGCCCTGTGGGACCCCACACATCAATTTAGTGTCTTCAGCCCGGAAACCAGCAAGACGAACAGGTTGGGAGCGATTACTAAGAAAGGAGGTAACCCATCCAAGAGATAGGCCGTGAATCCTGACGCTCTTGACACGATCGACCAAAATCTGATGGTCGACCGTGTCAAAGGCAGCTGACAGGTCAAGGAGTACTAGGGCCTGAGTAGTGCCCTGGTCTCCTCCCCTCCGTAGCTCATCCAGCACTGATAAAACTACAGTTTCGGTGGAGTGTTCAGGTCTAAAACCTGCTTGATGAGAGTCCAAGCAGCATGTCCGTTCAACAAACGCGCCAAGGCTGTTGGCAACATGGGCTTCCATAACCTTACTCAGATAAGGCAGCAGGGAAATGGGGCGGTAGTTGCCTCGTACCTGCGGGTCTAGGCTAGGTTTTTTTAAAATAGGGACAACCTCGGCCAGTTTGAAGAGATTGGGAACAATCCCTTGAGCAAGGGAATTGTTAATGAGTGATAGGGGAGGGTCTGGGCATCGTGAAAAAGCTTCCTGGAGAATACGGGGAGGACAGCTGTCCATAGGGTAACCAGAACCAATCTTCTTAAGAAGACCGTAGAAGATTTCCTTAGTAACAGAAGGAAAATGGTCCAAGACGTCACTGTTAGGGTCGCACCATAAATAGGGCAGAGCATCCAGTAGATTGGGGATGCTTGCCTTAATGATAGTGATTTTTTCTGTAAAGAATTGATTCAGTAAATCACACAGATGTTGGGAGGGGGTGGGTTTCACAGTAACTCTATAAAGTTTGGACAGTTCATCCACTATTGAGAAAATTTCTTTGGTTCTATTAGCGGAGTTTAAAATTTTGGATGAGAAATACTCAGCCTTGGTTTGCAAAATTAGTGCTTTATAGTCCTTGAATAGAGATCAAAATGTGGCTTTAAGTCTAGGGCAGTAGTTGTGGTGCCATTTGCATTCCGCTTGCCTAAGAGCTAGTTTCTTCGTCTTCAGCTCTGAGGAAAACCAACGTTGTGCATCATGGGGCCTCTTTATTTTTACTTTCCCCAGAGGGACTAGGTCGTCTCTAGCCTCATCCAGCCAAGTGTTTATTTTGGCTGCTTGAATATGGAGCGACTCCCTCCCTACTCTAGGTGCCAAGACATCCAGCCTGAGGCAGAAGTCATCCATATCCACTTTATTCCAGTTTCTAGCTAAGAAGCTGACTGATGGGGCGGTGGTGTGAGCATGAGCAGAAGGGATGGCAAACGTAACCAGATGATGATCTGACCAGGGACAAGGGGCTACTTGTAGATGAAGAATGTCCAGTTTGGTTGTCCAAACCTGGTCGAGAGTGTGCCCTTTAACATGGGTCGCGACTTTTATGTGTTGGGTGCAGTTCAATACCGTTAGTAGTTAAGAGAATTCACGTGAGCAAGGGCTTTTGTGTAAGTCATTGGGCCAATAGTTGAGATCACCCGCAATCGCTACGCGAGCGTTGTTAATGACTAGCTCAGCAATCGGTAGAGGAGCACACAGATTAAAGAGAGGTCTTGAGACTCGATTTTCAGAGAAAGGCTATTAACTTGGGGGATGCCTAAGGGGACCAAGGGGGTCATTTTATGTTTCTGTTTGTTAACAGCTGCCACCCCTCCTACCACCTTCCCTGCAGGTCAGTCTGCCCGAAGGAATAAAATAGCTATCGGTAAGTGCCGCAAGGATATCGGGATCTGAATCATTTGAGAGCCATGTTTCAGAAAGAAGTAGAATATCTGGTTTAGCAGTGTCCAGCAGGTGGTAGATCTCATGTTGGTGCTTCACCATAGAGCGAGTATTAAGTTAGTAGATTAAAAGACCATTTTGTGCTTGTGGAGCAGGGCTAGGGAGGGCCCTTGCGCCTTTGTTGTTACAGAAGGGCTCTTGATCAGAGGCTTTAGACCGCAACGTGGGGAGGAGATGCTGCTGCCGGAAAATCCCAAGTGAAAGTAGGAGCTTCTTAGTGGGAGGGGTAATGTCCGCTGCGCCTTGGCAGAGTTTGAGCTCTGGCGAAGAATATCTTAAAAAACGGGCATAGTGTATTGCCCCTGTAGTGTAACTGCATGAGGTTGCATCCAATAGTACACATATTGGGCCTGAACACTGAGATAATAGACCTAAAAGTCTGGTGCCCTGCACCCACTTATCATAATCGCTAGTTAGAACCGACCAATTCACTCGGGCATGCTTGCCTCCTCAAACCAACCGGAGTAGGGTTCCAAGGAGAGTGCTACAAAAAATCTTTGATAACACAATCGGGATGTTCGTAAATAAATACAGAAACCGCGGTAAGACCACCATCTTAATTAGAGCAATTCGGTCCATCAAAGAGAGAGGCAGAGTTACCCATAGGTCCACCTGTTGATCCAGCTTTCTGTAGGCCCGACCATAATTCTTGCGTATAACTATATCTGGATCCCGGTGGATCCAGACGCCAAGGTATTTAAGTAGGTCTACAGACAATACCAGCGGGAAACCCATATCAGGTTGAGTCGTGGACTCCATTAAAGGAATAACAATGGATTTTTCCCAATTCACAACTAGTTCCGACAGGTGTCCGAATCTTACATACTCTTACAACAGCTGTGCCAGATAGCGCGAAGGTACATGACCAAAGAGCACCATGTCGTCTGCGTATAACGAGATACCAACTGGACGATAGTTAAAATTAAGCACCTTTTTCCTATGTCTCTGTCTGACAACGCACGCCAGCGGCTCCAATGTGAGCGCAAAAAGCAGAAGAGATAGAGGGCAGCCTTGACGAGTGCCCTTCTTAATATCTAATGTGTCTGACGTCAGACCGCCGACACGCACCCTAGCCGATGGATCCGCATGTAACATCCGGACCCATTGTATAAATTTTGCCGGGAAGCCCATACGCTGAAGGATAAAAAACATCTAACTCCACTCAACCGAGTCGAAGGCCTTAGCTGCGTTTAGCATGACTGCTGCGGCAGACATGCTTGACTCCAAGATATGAAGCATGGAGAATATAGTCCGCAAGTTATGCGATGTAGATCGGTCAGGTATGAAACCCGATTAGTCCGGCAACACCAGGCATGGCATCCGAGGTTGCAATTTAACGGCTAGAATCTTGGCTAGTATTCTGGCATCTATATTGATCAGCAAAAGGGGTCTTTAGGAGTTGCACTTATCAAGGGTTTTGTCATACTTGAGCAGTGTTATAATCAGTGCTTGCCGAAACGATGGCGGGAGCTTCCCAAGTCCGCGTATTTTTTATAAAATTCGACCGTGAGGCCATCCTGCCCCGGCATCTACCCATTGGGTAAAGCCAGAATAGCAGATTTAATATTCTCCACGTCAATTGGCAAACTTAAATATTCCCAGTGGACATCCGACAGCCAGGCGCATGCCACGTCTTCCAGGTAGCTCTCCATCTCGGCCGTTGTCTTCCCCCCTAGATGTGTAGAGATCCGCATAGAAGTCGCAAAATTATTTAATAATAGCGAGCAGGTTATAATGTTCCTTCCCTTGGGAATCGCTCCATGCGATCCCTGATTTTGGTTGCTAGTGTACGACCTGGTCTCCCTCCCTCCATACCTGCAAGCTGTGTGCCTGCGCGACATGTATTGTATCTCAGACTCAGCCAGAGTGTCATATTCCAAGACCATCTTGTTTAAACGGGCCAAGATGTCGGCCGATGGGCATGCTGCATAGCTACGCTCTAGGTCTTGAAGCACAGCCTTGACTTTGGCGAGCTGCCCTCTTATATCTTTTAATATGCCTGATGCAGTGCCAATGCATACTCCCCGAATTGTCGATTTAAAGGCCTCCCATAATGTGGAGGCACTATCGACTGATTCCTTGTTGAGTAGAAAGTATTGTTCTATGGCGTCCCACACCTCCAGCCTCATACACTGGATCAAGCAGCGCCTCTGACGGCAGATGCCATGTGAAAGCGTGACGTATGGCCGCCGTAATTCTTATATTTATTTGTACCGAATTGTGATCTGATAAGGTACGCAGCAAGTTAGTGACCTCCAGCACCAATGCAAGTGCATCTCCACCCAGCAGCCAATAGTCTAACGGCAACCAACTGTTGTGTAGTGGCGTTGCATGTATCCCCTCCCTCGCTAGGGCATTGCGGACTCTCCATACGTCCATCAAGCCAAATTCCAGCATAGCACCCCGTAAACGCTGGGCCACCTTGGGAGTGTGGTGTGTTAATGGATTACATTTATCTAGATCAGGGTTCAAATATGTATTCAGGCCACCTCCCCGCAAGATATCTGGTCCCGGCCATTCTCTCGATTTGACATACATTCGTAAGAAACACTCTGGGTCATCTACAATTGGCGCGTCTATGTTGACTATGGACAACAAGGAGCATCCCAATTTCCCTTGTACCATTGCGCAGCGCCCCTCTTCATCTACATATGACAGAGTTGGTGTAAATGCTAATTTTGCGTCACCCTGGCACACGATGAATAGGAAGAAGCAAGCCTGTATCCCGCCCACCTGCCGTCGATGCCTCGCTCCGTTTGCCTAGTCAAATGCGTTCCCTGTAATAGAGCAATATGCATATCATGGCTAAAATGTTAGCGCTTGACCTCCTCCTTTTTTCTTTTGTGGACGTGCTGGATTTTCTTGAATTTGTAGCAGCCATCTGCCCGAAATGGAAGGCTCATAGCCGGTCCTATTTTGCCAGAGTTACTATTCCAGAGCAACATCACAATGTACTGGAATTTCTTGGAGAACCTTTGCAGCAGAGTGCTGTTCAAACTATCCACCTGACAACAGACATGTGGACCAGTTGGCAAGCCACTGATTACATGTGCATCACAGCACACTGGATGTCTTTTGTGGGGATTAGAGAAAAGATGTCTGCAGGTGGTGACACTGCTGAGATTTTTAATGGCGCTCAGAAGCATGGAGGAATCCCATACTGCTGCAAACATTTTGGAAGACTTTAACAGTTCTAAGTTCTTCGAATGGCTGTGACCAAGAGGGCTTACCATTGGTTTTGTTGTCATGGACAATGGCAGTAATATAGTTAAGGCCATGGCTGATGGTGGCTCAAGGATCCTCGTTAAGTCCTACGCTCTTTAACATTTATGTCGCAGACTTGGCGAGGGTCATCAAATCTCATGGGATGCGTTTAACCACCTACGCAGATGACACCCAGCTTGTGCTGGCGGTGCATAAGAACGGCCCAGTGGTAGCAGCTAAGCTTCAGGAGGGGTTACTGGATGTACAATCATGGATGCACAGTAACTGTTTAAAACTTAATGCGGAGAAAACTGAGGTTATGACCTTCGGTAATATTTCCCCAGAGTGGTCCCCGATATGGTGGCCCAGTCAGATGGGCCCTCCCCCGGTCCCAGCTACCAAGGTCAGGAATCTGGGAGTGATCTTTGATAATAAGCTATCGTTTGGATATCATGTCAACAAGGTGGTTTCTGCTGCATTCTTCATGCTGAAAAAGATAAAAAAAACTCCTGCCGTATTTACCAGCATCAGCAGGAAAAACACTGCTTACCACCTTAGTGTTTTCCAAGCTTGACTATGGAAATGCTCTCTTTCTCAACACGCATAAATGCATCCTGAATAAGCTTCAATCTGTCCAAAATATGGCAGCACGGATCCTGCTCAATATTCCCAGGCGCCACTCCACTTCCGCAGCCATACGCCATCTCCACTGGCTAAGAGTGGAGAGCAGAATCAAATTCAAAGCTCTTTGCATCGCCTATAAGGCTATCCATCAGACTGGACCGAAGTTCTTAAAGGAGGCATTTCAGGTGTATATTCCTAAAAAGAATTTAAGATCAGCAGCAAGCTGTCTACTGTCTGTACCCCGTACAAGAACGGCTACATGGGGCGACAGACGATTTTTGGTAGCAACTCCCATATTGTGGAACTCACTCCCCTTAGACATTAAAACTGCGCCAACCCTCATTGGCTTCCGCAAGGCTTTGAAGACCTGGCTCTTCAATCAATAAGATCGTGTCCTGACTATTGTATCTTAGAGTATCTCACTGCGCCTAGACACCTCAGGGTAGTAGCTGCGCATTAAAAATCCCATAAATAAATAAATAAATAAATATAGTTAAGGCCATGGCTGATGGTGGCTATTTCAGGGTCCTGTGTTTGGTGCACTGCATTAACATCATCGTTCAAGACTTTCTCAAAAAAGAAGAGCGAGTAAGCAACTTACCATCTACCTGCAGAAGAATCTGCACACATTTTAGCCTTTCTTTTAAAGCCCAGAAGCAGCTGAGGATCATTCAATGTGATAATAGAATGCCAGTTAAAGAACTCATACACGAGTTGCCAACACGTTGGTACTCGACTTATTACATGCTTGAAAGTCTGTTTGAGCAGTACAGATCAATCAATGAATATGTATTGCAAAGAGGGGATGCAATTATGAAAGGCATGATCATTGAGTTGAACCAATGGGGCCTAGTCAAATACCTGACAGAGATGCTGCTTCCTTTCTAGGTGTTCACACATGAAGTCAGCAATGAGGACAGTACCATGGGCCTAGCTATCCCATTGTTGTACATGCTACAGGAACATCTAAAGGAGATATCTGCAATGTACGCCGGTGCAGAGGTAAAAAAAGAAGCATATGAGTTGGTGGAGAACTTAATCCTTTGCTTATCTACAAATACAAGGGTGCAAAGAGACATTGTGTCACCCAATATTACATTTGTTCACCAATTCTTGATTCATTGTATAAACCATTACAGGTCACTTTCAGTCCTTTTTCAGACAGGGATGTTGCCACCTACAAAACGTGGATAGCTGTGAAAGCCAATCAGCTAGAAAAAGAACAGCTGGGAATTAGAGGCCCACTCCTCCTGGGCACTTCTAGTACTGTAGGGCAGCCTTCAATTTCAGAGCCTGAGGGCAGTGCAGTTGGTTCACAGCAGCCAAAACCACCAACAGCATAAACAACATCAACAACAAGAACAGGAGCATCAGCCTCAAAATTGTCAAAGCAATGGTTTCTACTGGCAGGGCTTAAGTCCAATGCTGAGGCAAAGGCAAAAGAGGCTGAGCAAGATGGAGCACCCATGCCCATTGATTGGATGGTTCAGGCCTATCTGGATGACCCAACAGAGGTCTACTTCGACTACAAAGCCCATTGCTGCATTGGTATGGGAAGAGGCACCAATGGCCAGTGCTCAGCAGGTTGGCGGTAAACTACCTGGCTTACCCCGTAGCCAGTGTCTCCTTTGAGCATACTTTCAGTGCTGCTGGTGCCATTCTGACAGTGAGTAGGACCAGTCTCCTGCCCCAAAACGTGAAGAGATTAACCATGACCAAAATTAATCAGCACCTTATACAACCGAATTACACCATACCTGAAGTACCACAGAAGAAGATGACAGAGATGCAGGTCTTGAAAGTAGTGTGTTAGATGCCCTACTTCTGGGTGAACCACCAGAGTTTGAGGATGAGGTCTACTCTACTTCCCTGACTACTAGACTTTTCTACTTTCTTTCTCGGACGCCCCCTAAAAAAAGTTATAGCTAAGGGACATTATTTACTTTATTATATTTGTGTATGTCTGGTTGACCAATTCATCCCGACCGTCTTACTATTAGATACATTTTATTGCCGGATTGGAGTTGCAACTGTGTAGAGTGAAGACGTCCTAACTCGCCCTAAAGCCATTTCCTTCAAGCCAGACAATGGATGGAGAATACAAACAGATGTATGCCTGCCTCTGCCTCCAACTCTGAGCCCTGTCTATCTATCTATCTATCTATCTATCTATCTATCTATCTATCTGTCTATCTATCTATCTATCTATCTATCTATCTATCTATCTATCTATCTATCTATCTATCTATCTATCTATCTATCTATCTATCTATCTATCTATCTATCTATCTATCTATCTATCCATTCCTCTTAGCCTAGAGGGACTGCCTCACATGTGACATTATTATGTAATTTGATTTACAGTGAAGAAATGGATGATCTGTATTCTGGAATGTGCCACCAATCGATCACAGTGAGCACATTGGAAGAACAGGTAAATCTCCCTGCTTCTGTTACCAGCTAAGGTCATCGAAAAGATCGTCAACACCCAACTCACCCGCTACCTAGAAGACAACCGCATCCTCGACCCCTCCCAGTCAGGCTTCCGCAAGAACCACAGCACCGAGACCGCCCTCCTTGCCGCCACAGACCAAATCAGAATCCTGCTCGACAACGGCGAGACAGCAGCCCTCATTCTCCTGGACCTCTCCGCCGCCTTTGACGCCGTCTGCCATCACAGACTACGCACACACCTCCATGACGCAGGAATACGCGACAAGGCACTGGACTGGGTTACCTCCTTCCTCTCCGACAGAACGCAAAGAGTCCGCCTACCCCCGTTCTACTCGGGAATCACCAAGACTATATGCGGCGTCCCGCAAGGCTCTTTCCTCAGCCCGACACTATTCAACGTCTACATGGCACCTCTCCACGCATTGCCAGACTACAGGACCTCAACATAATCTCCTACGCCGACGACACCCAGCTGATCCTCTCCCTCACCAAGGATCCCCTCAGCACCAAAGAAAACCTCCACTGGGGCATGAAGGCCGTCACCAACTGGATGAAAGAAAGCCGGATCAAACTGAACACGGACAAGACGGAGATCCTCAACCTCTGACCCAACACCTCAGCCTGGGATGACTCCTGGTGGCCCGCATCACTAGGCTCCCCCCCTATACCTACATACTATGCACACAACCTTGGGGTCATCCTCGACTCAAAACTCAGCATGACCAACCAAGTCAACGCAATATCCTCCACCTGCTTCCACACCCTCCGCATGCTCTACAAGATCTACAGATGGATCCCGACAGACACACAAAAAAACGTCACCCACGCCCTCGTCAGCAGCAGACTCGACTACAGCAACACCCTCTATGCCGGAACCCCGTCCAAACTCATCAACAGACTTCAAAGAAGCCATAACGCCTCCGCACGCCTGATCCTCGATGTACTGCGCCACGACCACATCACCTCCCACCTCAGAAACCTACACTGGTTCCCTGTCGACAGAAGAATCAGATTCAAACTCCTGACCCATGCACACAAGGCACTCCACAACACCGGCCCGGCCTACCTCAACGACAGACTCTCACGCTACGCACTCAACAGAAAACCCAGTTCTGCCGACCTGTCACTGGCCGCCGTCCCACGGATCTGCAGAACCACCTACTGGGGTAGGTCCTTCTCCCACCTCGCCGCTAAGACCTGGAACTCCCTCCCTCTCCTACTACGACAGACTGAAGACCTGCTGTCCTGCAGGAGACTACTCAAGACCTGGCTTTTCGACCACTAGCTGCTGCGACCCCCTCCCCCAGCGCCTTGAGACCCTCACGGGTATGTAGTGCTGTCTATAAATTCGCTGATTGATTGATTGATTGATTGACAGTCATATTACATATCACCCATCCTTCCTCCTTCCATTTTTATTTCCCTTTTCTGTTAACCCATCAATGTCTGACTCTTCTTCATAAAACTTTCTCTGCTGAGTTGAAGATAGAAGAGACCATTAGTTACTCAACTACTGTTGTATGTGCTAATGCTAAGCAAAGGGTGTCTACAACTGTTCACAACTTAGGGGCCAGTTACGATGTCGTTCATAAAGGCTCCGGATGGAATTCGGTGTTGCAGAATCTAATTCAGAACCCTTGTTTCCGAACAAATTGTACACATTTTCCAATGACCGAATCCGATCCCCGGAAACCATTTGGACAGCCTGAGTCTTCGGAGCCGAATCGTGCAGCTCTTTGGGCAGTTTCTGTATGAGTGATTATGATGACCGAATGGACAACAGTTCCAATTTGGTCTGCTTAACACGAAATGGCTGTTATAATCTGTCTTTCGGGGCCCATTCCCAACCATACTCAATGTGGCAGGCAGCATATATATATACTTGAATTACGCAAACTGGAATCCAAATACATCATCCGGTACAACACCACGCAACCCTTTGGGCATAACATAGGGGAAGAATTATCAGTACACTTACAATCATAAATTATAATAAGATGTCTGCTTTCCTGTACATATATTCTTTCCATTCTGACTGTTTTTAATATGCACATTTTTTCACGTGACTTGATACTCATAGCATATCACTGATACATTGTTTTTCTAATTTTGACTCTGCAGGTATGCTGCATATACACAAGATATTTGGAATCACCTAGCCCACTTGGGCATGACACCTTCTAACTTGAGCTATGGACTCTCTGAATTAACCAAAAGAATTGGTGAATTATATACACTGTGCCCACTGGGGCGAGATATCTGTGTTTATTTCCATTCACTCATGACATGAACTTCAAGAATTGTTTTCACGCAAAACCAGCATGAATTCAATTGTAACAAGAAACTTACTCTATTTTGTTTAAAATGTTAACACATGAGATTTTGTTTCTTTGTTGACTGGGATGAACACTTCTTTATTTTTATTTTTACAGGAGTTCCACAAAACCCAAATGTGTATTATGCTTTGCAACCCGGTAACGCGATACTGAAAAACCTTGTTTGTAACAAAGTATCTTTTTCATGTTTATTCTTGATCACGTGCACGTCAATCATGTTTGTATCACTTTAAATAATGAATGGCCACCATAACACTTTACCCGTGAGCAAGAGGCGAAAGCTTTGAAACGCGTTGGGTTTTTCCGTGTGCCAATAAATATTTGCACCTTGAACGAACATTTGGGCTCTGGTGTCATGCTGATTTATTAGCTCTAGAACTGCCAGGAGTCTGTTTATATATATATATATATATATATATATATATATATATATATATATATATATATATATTACCTACTGGCGGTCGCCAGTAGGTATATATAGTTAGGATTTTTTCCCTATGGCATTTCTGAAAATTCTATGTCTAATAACTTTGGCGTTTGTGGACGGAATCGGCTGAAATTTTCAGGAAAATGGCACATTTTGTTTCTGAGCAGCTCCTGGAAATTTGGGGGGGGGGTCGTCAAGGGGGGGCCGAGAAAAAAGGGGGGTCCCAAAACGCGTTTTTCCCATGTTAATTTCCATAGGGCGGTTGGACTCACTTTTAGCCCGAACGGCTGAATGGATTTTCACGAAACTTGGCAAAATTGTAGGGACTGTTAGCCCGATGTGCCTTTGCTAGGTCTCAATATATGTGCTTCAGTGGATTTTGAGAAATTAACGTTTAAATCAAGATATATATCTGTAACAGCGCTCCGGGCAGCGATCCGGTTAGCGAACTTTTCGCGTATCGGAACTTTGCGATGCGAAGCTGATTGGCCCTCCGGTGTCTGTCAACATTCTAAACAGTCCGGAGCGGCCGCCATCTTGTCTCTCGGTAGGATCGAGAGACAAGAGGAGGCCAAAACAAAGGGGGAAAGTACCATAAGGGGGCATAGTAGATCCTCGTTGACCCCCTAGGTTTTATGTGGAGGTTTTAAAAGGGCCTAGGAGGGTCCAAAAAAAAAAAAATATATTTTTTTTTTTTGCGTGGTAAGCGCCAAGTTCGCGAACCGGAAAGCGTTCTGGGCAGCGTACTTTAAGGATAAAAGAATGATAGACTTTTCTAATACTGTATGTTAATTATTTGTTGTTTTTGTTCGTTTTTTTTATTTATTTATTTATTTTGATTTAAAAAAAAATTGTTTATTATTTTCATAGTTCATTAAAACTTCCAGCATTATATCATCTGGTATCTCGTCAAACATGGATGTTTCTGTCTCTTGTAAGGTTTGAATAAATTGTTCGTCAAAAGATTGATCCATAAAATCTTCATCCACATTTTCTTCAGTTACAATGTCTTCGGATGTAATCTCGAAGGAAACATTAGTTTTTTCTTGCTCCCCTTCCATTTTTTTGCTGTAAATTGCATAAAAAAATAATTATATTAGAAGAGTTAGGGCACTGTTGGGTTTAAGTTCAGACATGTAGTTCTGTTTTTTTAACAGTGAAGTTAAAGTAAGTAAATTCATAATTATAGCAGAGAAGTGTAAGTCAATCAATAAATGTAACAGAGGAGGTTATCTGTATCTATAACTATAGCAGGGGGACAGTAAATAATTATCAATAAACGTTTTTACAAATTAATTTAAAGTGCCACTTACAAATTATCAAATAACTTTACAGGGAGGTGAAAAGGCTCTTGAAATGTAGTTCAGGAAGTAGTAGTGAAAATGGCTGTGTTTCCTTCTCTTCCTTTATATATATTCAGGTATATAACCAATCAAATGTCAGGTAATAAAAATTGTAAATGAAAGTAAAGTTTTCATTGGTTGTCAATTCCAATATTTTAGATGTGTTTTGTGAAGTAATTTACCTCAGGGTATTTAGATAGGTCTACAGGCTAAATGGCTAAATGAAATTTCAATCAAATTTGTGAGAATGAAAGGGATTGTTATGTAGTATGAGCTAATCTATATTTGGTGAGAGTGTCTCTAGTCGTTTTTCTGCTAATTACTTTCCCACCTTTTTTTAGGACCGCTTTCTGGAAAGCGGCCCGGTTAGCGAACCTTAAGCGTCACGGGAGTCCACCATTTTGTGTTTCGGTCGCATTAAGATACAAGATGGAGGGCAAATAATGTTCAGAATGTGTAGAAGGGGGCACGGTAGACTTATCTTGACCCCCTAGGTTTTCTGAGGGTGGCTGAGGAGGCTTAAATGTGCGGAAAAAAAACATTTTTTAAAAAAATTCCGCGAGGTTAGCTTTCGGTTAGCGAACCGGGGAGCGTATTTTGTGGAAAATTAGTGAAAAAAGTTAGAAAAAAATAATAATTGTGAGTGATTAGATGAAGGGTAGCTCTGAGAAGAGCTTTTGGGTTTATGGTACATTTAGGTACTTATAAGTAGGTACCAATGCACATTCTTAAATTCAGAATGAAAATTCTGTTGCCCTCATCTGAGAAGTGAACTCCATCTCCTCTGTAGATATCTTGCATGTAGTAACGCAAGTTATTGTTGTACAGGGAGCCCATTCCATGGTCTCTCATGAAAGCTGAAACAGATTTGTTTACATGCTTCCTCGACTTTTCAATTTGTGGACAAAATTGGTTGGACCACCTCCATTTCTGTCTTTGGCATATATTGGAATATACCAAGGCAGTTTGAGGAAAAAGTGCCATTAATTGCTCAAAGGTGTCCTTTAAAAGCATTTCCAGACCTACCCCTGTCAAAGTGCCCAAATCATTACCTCCACAGTGCACAATTAACAGGTGAGGTTTTGGCAAATGCATAAAGGTTTTCACCAATGGTATCAATTGGTGACATTTTAATCCTCTTTGGCCCAACCACTTAATTTCCACATCTTGTAAATTGAGGTTGTGTAAATTTCTGCTCTCAGCATACCTTTGAGCCCAGTGGATGTAACTATGTCCAACAATCCAGACGTTAAACATGGTGGGAGAAGGTTGTGCTGCAGTCAGATGAAGTGTGGTAATGAAAGGGCAGTTGAAACAGTAGGAGTTTGTAAAGAAAAAAAACTGTGGATTTCCAATGCTAATGATTCATTAGCAGTGATTGGTGTATTTCCATTTCTGAAAACAGAAAGTTAGGGTGCATGGATGTGTTCTTTGAAAGATGTAATTTGAATGGTCAAGGAAGAAACTTTTAATGAAAGATTGCACTGGATACGCAGGTGCACTGAGAGTTCAGAGTTCAATTGAAACATTGTTGTGTGAATTTGCAAACATGAGAGGTCTTCCAGGAGGTCGTTGCTATGGAAAAAAGGCAGAGAGGGCAGAGGGGGGAAGGGTTTTGATTTGAAAAAAGTGAGGGAAGAGTTATGATTGGCTAATATGAGAGATATGTGAAATGAATATCTGTATTTCTGTGCTTTCAATAGCTGCAGACTCTGGAGTGCATCCTTTTTCTTCTGCTGAAGACAATTTGGTGTATTTCTGAGACTGTTTTCAAAACTCAAAAAGTATTTGCTAAGGTGAGAAAAGATTTATTTATTTTAGATAGAGAATAGTATGAATTAAGGAGAAAATGATGAAGAAAGCTGTGTTTTTAAACTGTGGCTTTGTCTGTAGTGATATAGAAATAGATTTTGTTACTTTGAGAAATTGTAATTGCATATTCGGTGTAGCATTCTGGATTGCAGTTATACAAGTTATTGTTGTATATGAAGCCCAGTCCATGGTCTCTTATGTAAGCTGAAACAGATATGTTGTTTATAAAAATAATTTTTGAAATCAATTACATTTCTGCATATGTACTGCTAGAGCTTCATAGGTTGTTTTGGGTCATATTTATAAGGCATTTGAGTGTCTTTGATGTTATTTTTCCTTTTTAAATGGAAAGCATTCCTCATGGGGCAAGTGTCTTGTAAATACGCTCCCACCTGCGCTTGGCAAATTTAGATTTTGATTATGGGAGTTACATAGCCATGTTAATAATGTCGAAAAAATGGTGCTAGGGCATTCCAGAAAACGCTTTCATGTGTCTCAAGGACATTTTCAGTCATTTCCTCTTGAATGCAGGTATACAATTGATTTATATGCTGTGTTTAAAATCGATTCTTTTCTATGATGTTATTTTTTCCTTTTTAAATGGAAAGCGTTTCTCATGGGGCCCTGAGCAGTTCTTAGCCATGTTATTTAATGGGAAGTGGATAACATGGCTAAGAGCATTTGCTGGATAATGCATGAATATCGCTGACTTTTCAGCGATATTCATGCATTGCGGCCGTTTTTTTTCGCATTTGCGAGCAGTTCTTCGCCATGTTATTCAATGGGAGGTGGATAACATGGCTAAGAGCATTTGCTGGATAATGCATGAATATCGCTGACTTTTCAGCGATATTCATGCATTGCGGCCGTTTTTTATCGCATTTGCGATAAACCTTGCTAATAGCAAGGTTTATCTGCGATAAAAATCGCCGATGTGCGGCGATAATTTTTGTCTCTAAAGAAGTTATCGCTAGTGGTTGGTAATATACCCCCGCGTTTTTGGTTGCAGGAATCGGGAGGCGGGAGAGTAGCACTGAAATCAGTACTCTGACGCCTGAATCGGGAGGGTTGGTATGTGTGGATTCTCTACAGCTGGGGCTAGGTGATAGCCTGGGACCGGCCTGGCATCTAAAATGGCTACCGTGCACGACAAAATTGTGGCATTGTAAAAAAGACAAGATGGCGCAGACAATGTTTATCAATAAGGATTCATTTATAACGAAATATTTTATCGCACTGACAAATTGGTTGTCAACACTTCCTGATTTCCTTCGAATCGAACGTTAACAGACGTGCCGCAGCAAAGAAAAAAAAAAAGCTCACGCAGAGCCGCTGGAACACATGTATCAACATATATGAGCCTTCTCAGCCACCCTCAGAAAATATAAGGGATTAGGATACGTCTCCCGCACCCCCTTATACTTAGTAATTTAATTAAAACGAAGCACAAAATGGTCTCCCGCACCCCCTTATACCTATTCCCGTTTTGCCAGCAGTTTGCGGCCCAGTTCGGTGTTCGGAAAGCGCTTCTACCGTGAAAAATATATTTTTTTTATTTTCCCCACGGGACCCTTTAAAAACCCCAACAACATTCCTAGGGGGTCAAGAGGGGTATACCTTGCCCCCTTTCATTAATTTCCCCTTCGTTTTTCACTTCTTCTTCTCTCTCGATCCTACCGAGAGATAAGATGGCGGCCGCTCCGGTCTGTTTAGAATGTTGACAGACACCGGGGAGGCAATCAGCTTCGCATCGCAAAGTTCCGTTTCGCAGGTGGGAGCGTATTTATAAGAAACTTGCACCATGAAGAACGCTTTCCATTTAAAAAGGAAAAATAACATTATAGACACTCATATGCCTTATAAATATGACCCAAAGCAACCTATAAAGCTCTAGCAGTACATATCCAGAAATGTAATTGATTTCAAAAAATCGTTTATAAACACAGCACATAAATCAATTGTATACCTGCATTCAAGAGGAAATGACTGAAAATGTCCTTGTGATGCAGTGCTGGTGCAAAAGATTTTCTATGTTAAATAATAAGTAGGGCGTTAAGTTTTTGATGACTGTTATTCATTTACTGTTTGGTAATAGTGGTTAATAACATTTTTTACTATATTTTTCCACAGATTCAACTGCAGATCTTTTTTAAATTTGAAAAATGCCTACGAAAAATAGAATTAGAAAGGCTAGAAAACGTCAAAGACAGCAGGATGATGTTTTATTGCAGCAGTCCTCTTCCTCAAATACTTATCAAAACACCAAGAAAGCTCCGGGTAAGAGCACAAAATCATTCTTAAAAAATATTTTTAGTAAAAAAAGTATTTTTCGCCAAAATGTTTCAGTTCAGAAAAAGAAGAGTAATTTAAATGGAAAGGAAAGACCCATCAAAAATGTTATTGGTAGAGGAAGAGATAACTCTGTGCATGATAGTAGAAGGAAACAACAGTTTAGGGACATTCGAAAACGAATGTTCCGTAACAGGATAATAGTTAATTTATTAAGAAATATTAAAAAAGGCCAACAGAAAGCGGCATTTTATAAGAAGAAGAAAAATGTAGAGAAAATTATTGATCATGCTTTTGAAATTAAGCGAAAGTTGTTTATTTTGGTAATCAATAGAATTAGGAAACTAAGCAAGGTAATTTCTGATTTCAAAACAAACAGTAGATGGAAGAGAGTAGTAAATCGTAGTAACTTTTGTGAAGTTTTTTCCGGAGAATGGATGCATAGTTCAAGTTCTGAGTCATTTTTTAATGAGGAGAGTTATTTTCAGGATAATGATTTGATGTTTGCAGTTGACACCAGTGGTCGAGCTTATAAAGTGAAGGATGGTTGTCCAGTTGAAAAGGAAAAACTTGTGACAACAGAGACAGAAGAGGTGCTAAGTGATGAGGTTTTAGGAAGACGTCCTAAGGGTCCTGTGTACATTTGGAAGTGTAGTTCTATTTGCAGTGTGCGACAGGTTTCCATCAATTTGCTTTGTGATTTTATACGGACATTTAATAAGAAAAGTTTGAAGCATAAAATGAAGTTGTTGCAAAATTTAGATCCTTGCAGAGTGAGACAAATGACAGGTTTGCGTGGTCATTCACTGGCTTGTCTTTCCAGGAGAGTATGCCAGAGTGTTTTTCATCATTTCAGGATGCTAGCAGTGCATCATAATAAAGTGAGAAAATTAGTGAGAATGTTGTATTATGCTAAGAGTCCAGCAATTATGCTTAAACAATTATGTGCTGCTCTTTTGCATGGTTCTGAAATAGATGTGAAGAATATTTGTGAAGAAATTGAGTTTTGTTACTTTAGTAGTAAAGATGAGAATGTTCAAATTGACCCTGAAGTAGAGGGTAATGTTGAAGATAATGTACAGGTTTCCAGTACAGATAATTTTCAGAAGGAAATTGCCACTTTTCAGATGAAATCAAGTGAGAGACCTAATTTCACTTGTGTATGTTGTCGACGCACTTATTATAAGAATCAGACTAAAGTAGTGGATTTATATGCAAAAAGTGAAAGGGAAAATAATAGTGAATGGAAGGATTTTGCCACATACTTGATGGTAGAAAATTATTTTGATTTAGGATCGGATCAACGTGTGTGTACTTATTGTTGTAATAAATTAAACCAAAACCAGATGCCTGCTAGGGCAGTTCATAATAATCTGGAATTGGTTGAGATTCCTTCTGAATTGAAGGATTTAAATACTTATGAATGTATTTTGATTCAAAGTATCCATCCCTTTCAGGCTATTGTAAGAATGGAGCCAAAGACAGGGAAGTTGCCTCCAGCAGATTTACAGAGAGGATTAAAGGGAAGAGTTGTTTATTTGCCTCTAGATTTGAACAAAAACATTAACACAATTGGAATAGAAAAAGTGGAAGAGGAACCTCTGGTTATCTTAGTTAATGGGGTTCCGACAAAGAATAAGAAAATATGGCAAGATTTAGTGGATGTTAGGAAAGTCAAAAAGGCAACAGTGTATTTGAAGACAAATAATAAGTACTATAAGAATGTATATGTTGCAGAAGAGGAAGTAAGTGATGAAGAGGATAGCGATTTGTGTGCTGGCCAAATTGAGAAAGTAGAAGCCTCTAAAAGTGAAGAAATATATGAACATTATAGTGTTCATCCTTTGCATTCCAAGGAAGTCATGGGGAATGCTATTGAGTTGTTTCAAATGAAACAAGCTAAAGGGAGTCCCATTAGTGTTTGGGAGGAAAGTTTGGAAGCTCGGTGTTTCCCACAGCTATTTCCCACAGGTCGAGGAGGAAGATATGATGAGCGACCTCATCAAATTCCTGCGTCTGAATACCGGACTTTACGATTGTATGCAGACGATCCTAGGTTTCGTCAATGCATTCCCTATTTGTTTCATCTCCTGTTTGAAAGCGATCTGTCTGGACTGTCATATGCAGTGAACCACATCTTAAAAAGTGGTATACAGATGCGAAATATCTCGGCAAGGGACTTTATGCATAAAGTCAATGTCCAAGACAGTATTTTGGATTTTCACTTAATTAATCTCATGGCGTGTCAGCGTGGTACTAATGAGTACTGGTACCGTCGTCATGGTGATTTAAAATGTATGCTGAGGAACTTAGGAACTCCGACATGGTTCCTCACTCTGAGCTGTGCCGAGTATGGCTGGCAAGAATTACTTGAATTTCTACGAGAGGCAAATGGAAATATTGAAAACATTGAATTCAAGACACCTGGAGAACTGTGTTCTTTGGATCCTGTGAATGTATGCAGGTACTTCAATCATAGATTTGAAGCTATGATGTCTTTCATCACAAATAAGAAGAATCCACCTCTTGGAGAGGTGTTGGATTTCTTCTGGAGAAAGGAGTACCAAGCAAGAGGTGCTCCTCATATACATATGTTGTTGTGGATCAAGGATGCACCTAAATTTGGAACAGATCCGGATGACTTAGTGATGAATTTCATAGAACAGTATTCTACGTGTGCTGTTCCAAACGCAACGGAGAAGAAAAGCCTAAGAGAACAAGTTCTACGTTTCCAAAGCCATCGTTGTGGAAAGTACTGTCGTCGGAAATTCAGAAACAAGGACAAGTTCTACACCAAATGTCGTTTCAACTTTCCACGACTGGTGATTTCTAAAGGAAAAGTGAACAGTTTGATGTCTTCACTGCGACATAATGTGACGAGGAAATCACCCAAAAATACATACAATTTGAAAAGGAACGAAGAGTCCAAGTACATCAACGACTACAACCCAGTGATTTTGTCCATGTGGAATGCTAACATGGATATACAGTTTGTGGGTGACAACTGTATGGCTGTGGCTCGGTATGTGACATCTTACATCACCAAAAAAGAAAAGACAGAACTGAAGGATATGTGGGAGGACATTTCCCATGAAAAGAGCCTCAGCAAGAAGTTGTACAGTTTCAGTCTGAAGATGTTGTCGCATCGAGAAATCGGAGCTTACGAATGTTCAGATCGATTGTCTTCAGCAAGTCTCTATGCCAAATCCAGGAGTATTGTTTGGGCGAGTCTTGGTCTTGCTGCAACGCGAAATCGGGTTCTAAAACCTGTCCGGGAAATTGAATATTTGGCAGAAAAGGAACCAAACAGTACCGACATTTTGAAGACCAACATGTTGGATACATATTATCCAAATCGAAGCAGTCACCTTGAGAATGTTTGTCTATATGAGGTTCTACAAAATTATATATTCAAGAGGAACATCAAAGAAGATATTGAGAAAGGAGTGTATGCTGTAATTGGAAGTGAGGGATGCCTGGTCAAGCAAAGAAAAGGCCAATTAGTAAACCATCGAAAATTGAGTGGCGAATCTCCAGAAAAAAAGGAGTTTTTCTATTTAGCACTTTTGCAACTTTTCAAGCCTTGGCGTGCAGAAGAGGAACTGCTTGGAGATTTCCTCTGTTACGAAGACTCTTTCACTGCTGCTAAGGAGACCATAGAATGTCCTGCTTTTCCCAAATATCAAGAAATGCTAACTTTGGAAATTGAGCAGGAAGCAACGATTGCAGCCGAGATTGCCAGAGACAGTTCTCAGGATAGTCAGAGTTCTGTTTCATTGAGTCAAGATCCACTTGGAGGACCTATTATCGAAAATGAAGCTGCCACTGCTATGAATGAAGTGGAAAGAGCCATGGCACATGCTCAGGAGGATTCAGTTAACTTAGAAGACTTGGAAAAACAACTCAACGTTGAGCAGAGGAAAATATATGATGAAGTTACGAAGCAAATTGAGCATGGATTAAGTCATGAGAAGAAAGAGTGCTCATGTACATCGTTGAAGCCTGTCCTACTGTATGTGAGTGGAGAAGCGGGAACTGGAAAAAGTTTCCTCATTAAAGCAATTTCATGCTATCTGCAGGAAAGGACTGAGTCATCGCTGTCTTGTGTTGTCACCGCTCCTACTGGACTTGCAGAACATAACATTAAAGGTATTACTTTGCATCGTCTACTGATGCTGCCGGTGGAGCATGACAACAAATTACAATATCACAAGTTATCTGGGGATGCTTGCTGTGAAGTTTCAAGAGTCTTGAGGAAAATGAAACTACTTATCATTGACGAAGTAAGCATGGTTTCCAATGTCATGCTTGCCTTTGTGCATTTGAGAATGCAAGAAGTACTTAAAACTGAATATGATGTGTTATTTGGTGGCAAACACATCATTGTTTTCGGAGATCTTCTGCAGCTGACACCAGTAAAAGGAGAACCTGTGTTCAAAATACTCACGCGTGAAGATACCAGGAAGTGCCTAGGGAGCATTGGCAACGTCAATATATGGTTAAACTTCAATTATGCTGAACTGCATGAAAATATGCGTCAGGCAAAAGATGAAGATTACAAGAATATTCTACAAGATATTAGAATTGGAAAAGTGACCGAGCATGGAAAAGAAGCTTTGAATGCACGATTACTTTCAAATTTATATCCCGAACAAGAGATTGTGGCTGAGAATATTTTTCAGAAAATTACTGAGAAGAAATCCGGAATATGTTTGATGCCAACTCTTGCAGAATGTGCCATCTTCAACAACAAAATGTTGAATTTAGAAAAGCAAGAGATTGTGAAACTTGAAGCTATTGACAAAATAGAGCACATGGGATCAACAATTATTTTGTCAGAGAATTTGAAATCAAAATTGGATTCATTAGAGAAGACTATATCTAAAACAGCGGGTTTTGAAAAGACTTTGAATGTGTGTTTAAATTGCCGAATCATTTTGAGAAGAAATTTACATGTTGAAAGAGGTCTGGTAAATGGATCAATGGGTAATGTTGTTGATTTTGAGAAGTACAGAAATAGAGATGGAATAGAATTTTTAAAAATTAAATTTGATGGCATTGAGGAAGTACAGCTAATTGGTCGTTGTTCTGCTAGGTTTTTGCTTGTTAAAGACTTATATGTTCGCCGTAAACAGTTTCCTGTTTGCTTGGCATATGCAGTAACAATTCATAAATCGCAAGGTTTAAGTGTAGACAGTGCATTGGTGAATATTGGCAGTTCTGTGTTCAAGGAGGGTATGGCATATGTGGCATTGTCACGAGTAAGAACTTTATCAGGATTGTACTTGATTGACTGTGATGTCACAAACATTTGTGCGGATCTAGATTGTGTTAAGGAATACAATAGGTTAAGAAGAGAGTATGCGCCACATTTGCCTCAATATCCTTTGTTTGAGAAACGTGTGGTAGGCCGCAAACGTAGAAATATCAGTAATAGTAGGGAGGTTGTTGCAAAAAGACTAAAAGTCAATGAACCGAAAATTGTTAGCAGAAAGAAAGTGGATTCTGTTGAAGATGTTGTCGGTTTTCAATTTGAAAACAGTTCTGGTGTCAACTGCTATGCAAATGTAGTGGTTAATGTTCTCTTTTCACTAGAGAGTTTAAAAGAACAGATTCTGTTGAATTCAGAACAAATTTTATGCTGTTTATTGAATTCTGTTTTCGAGAAATGTAGCAGTGATCGAACAAAAGTAGAAAGTGTGTCTGAAGTTCGTTATCTGTTAGATGAATGTTCAGGGCAAACAGACTTCTCTGAAAATAATCAGCAAGATTGTCAGGAGTTTTTAATGTATATGCTTGATGTATTGCAAGATGACGGTGTAGATGTAGATCACCTGTTTGGGCTTTCTTATCAATGGCAGCATGACTGCGAGAATTGTAGGGTATCAAGTACTACTACTGTAGACTCAGAAAGATTTATATATTTAACTTTGCCAGACAGTAAATCAGTCTCCTTTAATAAGCTAGTAAATGCAGTGGATCACAACATGGAGTGTAGCCAATGTAAATCTGAAATGATGTCAACATTATTTATACGTAGATATGGACAGTATGTCATTTTAATGATTCAACGATGTAGGCCTGATGGATCAAAATTGTCAACTTTAATAAAAAATGTTGTGGCTTCTCAGCTTTCAATATCAGGAAGGACTTTTGTAACTGTAGCAATTATCTTTCACGATGGTCCTTCAACAACATCAGGACATTATACAGCTTATTTAAAGTCTCGAAACGGCTGGTCATTCTGCAATGATTCCGTTGTAACTTTCAAAAAAAAATTGCCGTTTGACCTTAAAAATTCTTACCTGGTGTTTTTAAAACCAAAATTTTAATGAAAGAATCTCGGGATTTCCTGTGAAGAATTGCAAAAGGTTCATGAAGTAGAGGGAATGTAAGTCTGCAATGCTGTCTAGATTATTGGTCCAAAACTTTTAATTATAATGTCAATTTAAAAATCCAACTATATAAACCTGATGCAAGTAAGTCTGCTTCATAGTAAGCAGTATCAGTGTCATAGGAAAAGGAGAACATGAGTGACAAAGAAGGGTAAGATATTAGTAGTCCAGGATTGTAAAAATAATCTTAAATGTATTCTTTTTGAAAGTTGCGAAAATAGAAAATGTCGGGATTTGATTGGAAGAATTACAAGAGTAGCGAATCGCGGCAACATGATTTGGCCTAGTGGAAACATGTGATAGAATGAGAGAAGTCTTTTCTTCTATGTAACATATTTTTCGTATCGATGGAGGTTTTCTTTCAGAAAGTGGCGGGCTGAAAATATTTATAGCACAACAGAGTGAATGCTGTTCATAGGAGATCCTTTGACGTCATTGAAAGTAAGTTAATTTTAAGGAGTTTTGAAATCAGATTTCTTAGGTTGTATGGGTTTTTTAAACACAGTCATTTTGATTGTGTTTTTTTTTCCCCGCTGTTACATGATGAATACGTTCAAGTCACTGATTTAAGTGAAATTTGATACATTCTGAGAACAGCAAAAATAAACCATATAACATGTATAATTAATGTTCTTCTGTTTGTACTTATGATATACATTTAGAAATGTGAGGTAGATATGGAAAAACTGAGTCTTCTGTAAGTGTCAATTTTAATGCTTATAGTGCTGTATTTCCGGGTACTGTTTTTAAAAAAAAAAGGAATAGGTCTCACCTCAAAGAAAGCTCTTCAAAGCACACATCTTATTTGCATCCTGAAACTATCATTTAAAATATTAGAGACAATTTTATGATGGCTTTACATCTTTTTTGCGCTGCTATTGCATCACTATTGTGAGACATCAGCAGTGCAAAAGAAGTACCATGTTCCAAAATAGGTCTCAGTTCATCAGCATGAAGATACTGTTTATTTAAAATATATATCTTTAGGATTGTGTAGGGGACGTAGAGAAGCAGAGGCTTCTGTAAATGTCAAAATTGTTGAAAAAGTGTTTCTTCTTGAACCTTTTCCCTTTTCTTTTGTAATTTTTAAATACATGTAGTAATATTTTTGGAAATGTTTGTTTTCTCTTTTACAGATTGAAAGTATGAAAAAATATTTAAAAAAGGTAACAAGAATTATAAGGTAAATGTTTTCTACTCTTTTTACCCGCAATGCACTGCTGATGATGTCACTGACCATGTCATGAATGATGTAATAAGAGGACATGATTTACTTCATTGGTAGGCCTTCACATGCTTTATCTGCTCTGTATTCTTCAACAAGTGTAAAATTGATCTGTAACCCTGAGTAGGTCTCACCTTAAACAAACCTCACGAGACATCACACCTTATCGTCATCCTGAATTAATAAATAGATCTATTAAACACTATCTCTGATTTACTCTCTATAGCTGTCTTTCTTTTTACATTACTCTCTGTTTACTTCCCTTATACTAACTCTTCTTTTTTTAAAAAAAATATTTTTTTGGTTCGCTTCAAGTTCGCGAACCGGGCAGCGAACTTGAAGCGAACCAAAAGAAATAGAGCTTGCTAGAGTGTTAAACATTCTAGCAATTTTATTTGAAAGGGGAGGTAGTTCTGAAAAGAACTTTTTTTTATGTTTTTGTTGTTTTATTTTTTTTTTTTTTTTTTCTGAACATTTTTTGTTTTTTTTGTATTTTTAGAACAGTTTTATGTTTTTTTTGTGTTTTTCATGGAGGGGAAACAACAAAAAAACAGGCATCGAAAAGGGCTCAACAGGAGCAAAGAAAAAATTACTGCTTGGGTGGGTTAGGGCAGTTATGGTTTTCATACACCAAGTTTATTAAGTTTACGCTCATGTTGCCACATGAGAGCATAGCACCACAATGTATGCATGTTAACTTCATGTGCTTGAAGTTTGGCTGTATGTTTGGCACAGTTTCCTGTGCCTCTCTTACAGTCAAATTTATATTAGAAGTTGATTTGGCCACAGGAGTTGTCGGGGGATTATCTTGCAGATCCCTTAACTCTGCCCGGCTGTAATTTAATGGATGCCACCTGACCATATGGCGATGCATAGTATAGTTGCCCATACTATACTTTTTCTCTGTGCCTCGAGATAATCTTTTTTTGCAAATTAGGCAGGTGGCATATTTGGCATTAACCTTCTTCTCCCCTCGAGGAATTGAGAAAAATTGCCAAATGAAACTTGTTTTCCTTCCGGAAACACGGGGCAACTCCTGAATAAATTCAGATTCATCAGTGTCCTCTTCTTCTAAGTCGTCTTCTTCCTCCTCTCTGTTTGAGATGAATTGAGATGGTGGTCCTCTCTTGTCATGAGGAGGTTGAGGTGGTGGTGGGGGTCCACCAGCTGAAGCAAAGATAGAAGCCATTGTAATCAAAATGGAAAATGGTCTTTCTCTCACCAAGATGAAAGTCAGAGTGAGGAAAGAAGAAGGGGTTTACGTGATTTTGAAAAAGCAAAAGTTCGGAACCAATGAAAAGTGTTATTTTTAGGTCACATGACCTAGTCATACATCATTTGGAAACCAAAAGTGAAATGAACCAATGAAAACTTTGATAAACAAGTCACATGACTTGTTCCGCTCACGTTACGCGGTGCGCGCCGCGTCCCGCATCGTTTCCGGTTCGCGGTCCCGAGCACTTTCGGGAGCGCTAAAGCGGCGCGTCATAAGACGCATTCGCGACAATGATACGTCGCGCTTCCGCGACGAGTCACAGTTCCGCTAACGTAACGTTTACCGGTTCGCGTACTAGATCACGGCATCAAGATGAGCTAACGGAAAGCTTCCCGGTTCGCTTACCGAAAGCGAAGAAAAAAAATATTTCAATTAAAATTATCAATAAACATGTAAAATATATTTTGGGTTTTAAAGTAGAATACATTTTACAGCTACAGATGTTAGCTTTTAAAAAACCAATGAAATTCACAGAAAAAACCATAGGTTATAGTCCATATATAGTTAGGAATTTGCATTTACAAAACCTTGAAAATTCAATGAAAAAACCATTGGTTATAGAACATATATAGTTAGGAATTTGCATTTACAAAACCTTATTTTACTCGCATAAAACCATTGAAATTCCATATATAGTTAGATGCGCTAACTATATATCGCGCACCCGCAATCCACTGCTGATGATGTCACATATTACATCATTCATGACATGGTCAGTGACATCACTGATGACATCACTGATGATATCTCAAATGACATCACTGATGACATCATCCAGTGACTGTATGTTTCTGTAAAGTTAAAATATGTCTTACATATTGAAGAATGAGTGGATGTATAAGTGTGTGGATGAAGGAGTTAGTAGTTGCATGACCGACTGTATGAGTGAGTGATTAAATGTGTCTCACTGAGTGCATGGGTTAGTGACTAAACTGTCTTAATTTGTGCATCATTATATCTGTTGTTCTGTAAACTGCTGCATGCATCAGTAGCTATATGAGTAACGATATGGGTTATTGATTGGTTGCCCAAGTATTTGTATGGGAGAGTGAGTGTCTGGGAAGTGTGTGACTCTGTGCATAGATGTGTGACCAGTTGATTCACTAGATGTATAGGTTCAAAACTGCATGTGGAAACAGCTGTATGGGTGGATGACTGTGTGCATGAGTGTATTGGTGAGTGAATGGATATCTCAGTGCTACATGTCAAAGTAAGTACATATGTAAAACACAGTACATGTGAGAGTTCACATATATAAATTACTGTGTATAAGAGCCAGTGAATGTGTGAGTGGCTGCATGGATCATTGAAAACTTGTATCAGTGATTGTATAAGAGAGTAAATATGTGTTAGAATATGTTTGAATAAGTAAGGTGTGTATAACTGTATAGTTGAGCAAATGGACGTGTGATTGATTCTTTGCATGACTGACTAGGTGTGTGAGTAACTCCATGGATGAGTGACAGTATGTGAGTGTCTGTTAACACTGAGTGTATCTAAGGTTATATTAGAGTCTGAAGAGGTTCATCGTATTATCACATGAATGATGTCATCAGTGATGTGATCAGTAATGTCAAATGAGATGTCATCAGTGATGTTTTCAGTGATATCATTTGAGATGTCATCAGTGATGTCAAATGAGATGTCATCAGTGATGTCATCAGTGATGTCATTTGAGATGTCATCAGTGATGTCATTTGAGATGTCATCAGTGATGTCATCAGTGATGTCACTGACCATGTCATGAATGATGTAATATGTGACATCATCAGCAGTGGATTGCGGGTGTGCGATATATAGTTAGCGCATCTAACTATATATGGAATTTCAATGGTTTTATGCGAGTAAAATAAGGTTTTGTAAATGCAAATTCCTAACTATATATGTTCTATAACCAATGGTTTTTTCATTGAATTTTCAAGGTTTTGTAAATGCAAATTCCTAACTATATATGGACTATAACCTATGGTTTTTTCTGTGAATATATATATATATATATATATATATATATATATATATATATATATATATATATATATATATATATATATATATATATATATATATATATATATTCTTTTTTTTTTGTTCCTTCAGTTATGTCAGAAGCTGACATAACTGAAGGAACATCTACAAATGAAAATGAGGGTCTAACAATAGAGATGATACCACACTTGAAGAATTTGTATGACTTGGCAAATGACCTATCAGACGATGAAAGCACAGCGATTTCTGTATTGGAAAATGAAGAATAAACATCAAAAAGCACACAAGCAGCGGATACAAAAAGAAATCCAAATATTGTCCACAGCTAAACCCTGGAAATAAAATTGACTCCTTCTCATATGCCGTCATGGATGAGATAAGCAAAATGGAAAAAGTAAGGAACTCGAACAAAACAAGAGAAAATCTGTCAAACGCTGAGAATAAAGCGCTTCAAGATCTTGCAAACAACACTAAAATAATAATTAAGCCCGCGGACAAAGGCGGCAACATTGTGATACAAAACACGGAAGATTACAAAAAAGAGGCCTATCGTCAACTTCAGGATGAAACAAAATATAGAAAATTGACATCGAATCCAATACACAAGATGCTTTTTGATATTCGGAAAAATTTTGACGAATGGCACAATCACAAACTGCTCAATACGGAAGAATATAAATTTCTACTAAAAGAGAATCCTACTATTCCAACAATCTATTTTTTGCCCAAAGTGCATAAGACTATGATAAATCCACCAGGAAGACCAATCCTGTCCTCATGCGATTCTGCATATGAAAATATCGCATCCTATGTGGATCACTACCTTGCTCCCATGGTAGCTACACTTAACTCATATATCCAAGACACGGGAGATTTCCTACGAACTCTTTCAAACACATCATGGAACTCATCGTATCTAATGGTCACAATTGACGTGGCCTCTCTATATACGTCTATTGAACATCCAATCGGCTTAAATGCATGTGCGTATTTTTTGAAACAGAGGAGCATTAATGAATTGGAACATTCTGCGATGTTGTTAACCATGATAAAAATGTGCTTAAATAATAACATCTTTCTATTTAACCATGAAATATACCATCAAATATGCGGATGTGCCATGGGCATGGCGTTCTCCCCCAACTACGCCAACTTAACCATGGGTTGGTGGGAGAAGGAGATAGCCTGGAACACAGAGCACAGCGACACTTTAGAAAAAATCGTACTATGGACCAGATACATAGACGATCTGTTCCTAATCTGGAATGAAACCAAGGAAGACTTTGTCAAATACTTTGATCAGTTAAACAACAATGACATTGGGCTGTCTTTTACCCACAAAATGAGTCGCCGAAAAATTGACTTCCTGGACATCTGTGTATACATAGAAAATGATCAGATTCAAACAACCCTATATAGGAAAAAGACTGCAACAAACAGCATTTTACATGCTAAGAGCTTTCATCCCCAATCAGTAATTCAGAACATTCCATATGGGGAATTCGTGAGGATGAAACAAAACTGCTCAGATGACAAGAATATGAAAAAAGAAATTACAGAAAGCACAAAAAGACTAAGAGGAAGAGGATACCGAGAACGTGTCCTAAAAAAATGTGCAAATAAGATTAAGAGAATATCACGAACAGAAATCCTAATAAATAAAACTAGGAAACAAAAAGCAGAGGAAAAAACTCAACAAATTCCAAGACTGATATTAACATACAGTAAGGAGTCTCACAAAATACGTCAGGCAGTACACAAATACTGGCCCATCCTCAAATAGGACACAGACATGGCTAAACTAATGGGGCCGAATCCTCTGATTACTTTCAAAAAAGTACCATCCATAAAAGACACAATAGTTCAGAGCCACTTCAACCAAGGAAAACAACAAAAGAGCAAAAATCCAAACTGGCTGGAGAAACAACAAAACGGCTTTACCAAATGTCAAGTCTGTAAAGCTTGCAAAATCGGAATAAATAAGAAAAACATCAGAGACCCAGAAGGAAGACTGATCGAAATTCGGAAAAAAATCACATGCTCGACGCAATTTGTGGTATATGCCATCCAGTGTAACTGCGGAATGCTCTACATAGGAAGTACAATCTGCAATTTGAAAAAACGAATCCTGGAGCACATCAGGGCAGTCAAAAATAAAGATATGGCATACGCCACAGCGAAACATCTTTCAACTTGCCAAGGGGGAGACTGGAGAAAAATTTCTTACTTTGCAATTGACTCTGTGGAGGAACACGAGAGGATGGGAAATCGGAAAAATAAACTCCAACAGTTGGAATAAAAGTACATTATAAGACTAAGAACCAAAATTCCTGGAGGCATGAACTTCGACGAGGAGCTCTATGTGCATTTGGAGTAACAAGCGAGACAGTAGGCCCTAAAAATATCTGCCTTTGTAAGAGACAAGGACATCAAGCATGGAAATATCATGTATAAGCAATTTGATATGGGTACTATACCATAATGTAGGACTTATACATAGATGCAAGTTGCAATGAGCTGGCCTCATATACATAAAAATGCGTTGAAAATACGTAAATGTGACAATGTTACATGTATCAAAAATGTTATCAACAGCATTGAAATACTAAAGTTTTTGACATGCATGCTAAAATGTCTGACCTAATGCACACTTGTTTTTTTAAATGCATTGCGACAAAAATATCCCATGAAATCAATTTGAAAACAATGTCTAACAGAGAGTGTATTCTTGTATGTGAAATGGACTACATATCCCAGAAGTCTATGGGAATAGTAGAAATCAAAAAAAGAGTATAAACAGTTGCAAGAAAGTAGTTGCACTTACCGTGAGCAAGGCCGTCAGGCTGAAACGCGTTGGTGTTAGACTGGGCACTGAAATAAATCAGTAAAAAAGAAGTTGCTGTGTGCGGCGTCCTTTGTGCAAAAAATTGTCTTTTGGCCATTGGTCTTGCCCAACGCCAGCACCCGCTGTGGAGCGATCCTGTGAGCAGACCACATTGTGTGAAAACCCACCAGGACACCGGGACGACGCAGCGGTTAGGATGTATTTCACTTCCTTTCTGGGGGACCAGGACTCCTGTGCACACCCCCGATACGAATTCCCGGCTGAGAGGTGACTGCGGATTCCAATGCAGGGGACCCGAGGGGGCGCTGGACTATCGTTATGCCCTACCTGCCATCATGTTTGGAGTCTGTGCCTGCCATCGGTTTCCTCTCCGCAAAAGCAACCCCGACAAGCATCTCCTTCCCCAGCTGACGCCATACCGCTGCATTCTGGGATTTGCAGTCTTTCCCCACAGGACTGCACGTGGGAGCTTGAAACCATCAAGGGGGCGGAGCAATATGGATTTTAACACCATCGAGGCAGGTCTGCCTACGCCACAGCAAAGCAAGCAGATGGGATGGAGCGCTGAAGAAGGCACACATGCCGAAATGCATTCGCAAAGGACATCTCTTTAATACAGTGCATCTTTGTATCCTCTGCATGGGTAACTATTTCTTTTCATCAGAGAAGAACTTTCACTAATATTTCCATGCGACTGCCAGGACGCATTGCAGTTTACCCCCGCAGTACTAAGAGGTCAGGGCGTTCTGGCTTGCTCATCCGAGCATTTCTTCACTTCGATTGCGTTAGCAATTCCGCCCATGAACCCACCAAGACACCGGGACGACGCAGCGGTTAGGATGTATTTCACTTCCTTTCTGGGGGACCAGGACTCCTGTGCACACCCCTGATACGAATTCCCGGCTGAGAGGTGACTGCGGATTCCAATGCAGGGGACCCGAGGGGGCGCTGGACTATCGTTATGCCCTACCTGCCATCATGTTTGGAGTCTGTGCCTGCCATCGGTTTCCTCTCCGCAAACGCAACCCCGACAAGCATCTCCTTCCCCAGGTGACGCCATACCGCTGCATTCTCGGATTTGCAGTCTTTCCCCACAGGACTGCACGTGGGAGCTTGAAACCATCAAGGGGGCGGAGCAATATGGATTTTAACACCATCGAGGCAGGTCTGCCTACGCCACAGCAAAGCAAGCAGATGGGATGGAGCGCTGAAGAAGGCACACATGCCGAAATGCATTCGCAAAGGACATCTCTTTAATACAGTGCATCTTTGTATCCTCTGCATGGGTAACTATTTCTTTTCATCGGAGAAGAACTTTCACTAATATTTCCATGCGACTGCCAGGACGCATTGCAGTTTACCCCCGCAGTACTAAGAGGTCAGGGCGTTCTGGCTTGCTCATCCGAGCATTTCTTCACTTCGATTGCGTTAGCAATTCCGCCCATGAACCCACCAGGACACCGGGACGACGCATCGGTTAGGATGTATTTCACTTCCTTTCTGGGGGACCAGGACTCCTGTGCACACCCCCGATACGAATTCCCGGCTGAGAGGTGACTGCGGATTCCAATGCAGGGGACCCGAGGGGGCGCTGGACTATCGTTATGCCCTACCTGCCATCATGTTTGGAGTCTGTGCCTGCCATCGGTTTCCTCTCCGCAAACGCAACCCCGACAAGCATCTCCTTCCCCAGGTGACGCCATACCGCTGCATTCTGGGATTTGCAGTCTTTCCCCACAGGACTGCACGTGGGAGCTTGAAACCATCAAGGGGGCGGAGCAATATGGATTTTAACACCATCGAGGCAGGTCTGCCTACGCCACAGCAAAGCAAGCAGATGGGATGGAGCGCTGAAGAAGGCACACATGCCGAAATGCATTCGCAAAGGACATCTCTTTAATACAGTGCATCTTTGTATCCTCTGCATGGGTAACTATTTCTTTTCATCGGAGAAGAACTTTCACTAATATATATATATATATATATATATATATATATATATATATATATATATATATATATCGTAGAATCCTATCAGCACGGCCGCCACGTCTTATCTCACGCGATGCCAGCAAACAGGACACGGACCCAGAATTCGTGCTTCAAATTGTATTTACCCAAGAGTCAGAGACGCGTTTCGCAGCGCGAACGCCGCTTGTTCACTCGACAGTTTGTTTAAACTCGAAAAGCATTTTTAAAGTGACCGTGCATTGATTTGGTGAATCACGTGAGTTGCCTTTACTATGGACATAGAAAAAATACTCTTTTGCGCTTATCATGTATGCGCTAATTACCAACTGTCAGATCATATTGTTAAATACATAATTATACATGATAAAATAAACATGCAATTCTATATAGAAATAATCTGTCATAATTTGATACATAAATATCCGTAAAATACATTAATGTCCATTTTGTACCATCGTTGTCCACACTATAAACATTTTTTAGGAGTTTATGTAAAATACATACACCTCATTTCAGTTGGATTTGTTATTTTTAAACGTATAACATTTTCCATAGTAAATATTTCTATACTGTGACTAAAAGTGCTCGTGATATTAAAATCGTGTCCATTGTATTATCACTCGGACAATTTTTCACAGACCTAATGAGCCTAAGCAAGCTGCTATCATCTGTATCACCATATTTGTTTGCCAGTGTACTGGACTGTCATCACTGTCTCATCAATTTTCTTACATTTTCTAGTTCTACAGGATACTATTGTCACATGCCACCATAATATAAAATCTACATGTACTGAAAGTTACTCTACTCAGAGGTTTCGAATACCGCCTTTACCAACACTGAGAATATTAAGAAAACAGATAAGCACCTATGCATCTCAATTACTCCAATGTTGTCTATGTCTTCTATGTGCTTATTAAAATGTCACAAAGTATCATATGAAAATTGAAAAATATTTAAAAATATTTAAAACATCCAAAGATATTTAAAAATATTTAAAAACACCAATACAAAAAGTCATAAAATAATAATATAATAAATAAATAGACCTAAAAATTCATCTATTTACATCATGTCTACATTTTAAACAGAGCTGAGATATAGGCGGTGGTGTATTGACCTCTGGTTGGCATATATGTACGGGGAAATCTGTTAGCTCATTCATGTTCTAACTTTTCTGTTATTCTAGACAAGTATATAGATCTTCAGTCAGGTTCAAACCCTAAGGATGTTTCGAGTCTAATAACAGAATATACCTAGTTTCCAACTTCCTTAGTTTGTTCTCCCTATCTCCCCTGCGCCTGTTGGGAGAGACTGCATCTATTAAATAATAAGACAACCCTTTGTTGTTTGATCCGTGGCGTTTCTTGAAGTGTCGCGCCACCGGATAGGTGTTGTCCATATTAGTTATGGCGCTGAGGTGTTGGAGTACTCTAACATGAGCTTGTGATTTAGTACTGCCCACGTAGATAAGGCCACATGGGCATGTTAGAACATTTACCGTGTACTCAGTTTTACAGGTCAACATTTTGTTTATTGTATACGGTTTCGTCTTGAATGGGCTAAAGTATGTTTTTGTATTGACCCCGTGGGTACATGCCTTACATGTTATGCATTTTTTGAAACCTTTTAAGTTCTGGTACCAGGTTGGTTTGGTTATTATTTCTGGATCAGGTACCACCAAGCAATCTCTCATTGAGGGAGTTCTGCTGTACGTTATGGACACCCTCTGCGGTAGGAGGGGCACTAAGAAGTATAGACCACCCTCCCTGAATGATTTTTTGGAGTGCCTTGTGTTGTTTGCTGTATCCAATTATAAGGCGGAAACTCTTATCATCCTCTGATTATTTTGCTAGGCTTTGACACTGATCTCTTTGTTTATTTTTAACCAATAAATCTTCCCTGGCTAATATCACTGTTTTGGCAATGGCATGATCTACTATTTGCCTAGAGTAGCCTCTTGCTTCAAATCGTTCCTTGCTAAGTTGTTGGGCCTTTTGTAGTTCATCTTGTGTACTGCAAACCCTCTTAATTCTAAGCATTTCGCCATAAGGGATGCTATTTACTAAGTGGCAGGGGTGAGAACTAGAGGCGTGTAGCACCGAATTTCCTGCTGTTTTCTTCCAATACAAGGTAGTTTCCAATTTGTTATTGCTTATATATACTTTAGTATCTAGGAAATTTACACAGGTATCACTAATTTCTGCAGTGAATCTTAGTTTTATATCATTGTTGTTAATTTGAACCACAAAACTCTCTGCCTCATCTCTAGTTCCATGCCAAACTACAAAGAGGTCATCAATGAACCTGAGCCACAGTTTTACCTTAGTTGACATTATATCTCTGTGTGTCTCCATGAGGACCAGCTTCTCACATTTGCCCATATGCAGGCAAGCATAACTCGGGGAGAAGCTAGCCCCCATGGCAACTCCTTGAATCTGGCAATATAGCAAATGATTGAACATAAAAATGTTGTTATGGAGGCAAAACTCTATCATTGCCAACAGCATTTTGTTATGCTGCTTGTAGATTGGTTCTCTGTTTTGCAAAAAGTATTCCACAGCTTGTATGCCATCCTCATGTACTATACTCGTATATAGTGAAGACACATCCAGTGCCATCAGTATATACTCAGAGTTCCATTCAAAGTCTTTCACTTTGTTTATGAAGTCGCTAGTGTCTCTTACGTACGACGGTAAGGATTTTACATAGTCCTGCAGGAAATAGTCAACGTATACTAAAGTTTTTTCTAAGATGCTATTTCTGGCGCTGATAATAGGACGTCCTGGTGGTGTTTTGTTGTCCTTATGGATTTTTGGTATGAAATATATTGTGGGTACAGTTGGAGTGTCGTTCATTAGATATTTGTACTTATTTTCACTTATTTGTTGCTTGTTTCGCCAGCCTGATAGTTTTTTGTAATAAGTTCGATACATTTCTTTCAGTCTTGTAACATCTGTACGTGTGTAACATTGTCTATCATTTAGTTGGCTCATTGCCGCCTTTATATATTCATCATGTGCCCACAGGACTATGTTTCCTCCCGTATCGCTGTTTCGTATCACGACCTCTTTGTTGTTTTTTAATTTTTTCATTAATTGGACGTACTTATGATCTTGATTGCGATGCTTTTGGATGCTCATACCTATTTTTTTGTTTAATTTTTTGATTTTTCCATTGATGACCTCGTGAAAAGTATCTATGGAGTCGTGCAGCATGATGGGGCAATATTTAGCTGTTGGCTTAAAATGTGTCAAGCCAGCTCCTTTTGTGGAAATGTTGGTACCTAGAGGAGATGCCATTCCAGCCGGAATGTTTTCTTGATTCCACAACTCCTCTAGTTCTGCCACTGTGTTCGATCCCGATGGTGTACTGTCTACTTGAGGATCATCTAGGTCGTCTGTGTTACTTTGTTTGCGTTTCATAGCATATAGTTTCTTTAATTTTAATTTCCTTACTCCTTTATATATATCCATCCGGATATTGGGGTAATCAAAGTTGTTAGGGGGACAGTAAGACAACCCAAGACTTAAGGTGTTTTCTTCTTCGGTGGTCAGTGTTAAGTTGGACAAATTAACCACTGTTTGTGTTACTTCTTTCTCTAGTAAATTATTTTCCTTCTTGGTTGGTTTTGATTTTGATTTGCGTTTTGCTGCGTTGCGTCTCTGTTTGCGCTTGATGTTTGCCCGCTTCCGTGTGTTTGTGAACGGGTCATTGGCCTCAAAGTTGCCAATCTTTGGGCGGCTAAAATGTTCATTTCTTCCCCCGGCAATGGTCTGGACCCAACTGCGCTGCTCGGGGTATTTCCGAGTTCTGAGTCATCTTTACTATTAAATGTTAATTGGTCGCTGGATGTTGTAGCTGCATCCTCATCCGCCCTTCTTTGGCGATTACTAAATTTACTAATGGTTCCTTGGCCATGTTTCTGGTGTGATTTGCGAACAGCATCGTATTTACGAGCAAACGTAAAAATTTGTCCCACTTCATAATCAACTTTGTCGAGTTGAAATTTGTGAGTTTTGCGATCCTTGATTTTCTCCTCTTCTTTTTTCAAATGGGATGTCATTTCTTTACGTAATTTTGTTATTTCCTCATCTTGTCCCATAGCAGCCAACTCTTCATTGAGGGTATCTATTTCTGTCAAAAGGCGAGCCCTGTCGATGTCTGCATATTTTATTAATAATAAAGTCAGTCTTCGTGAGGAATCTAGGTTTACTTCTGCCCACTCGCGCATTAGTTCAGGGTGCAGTTCTTCATAAGTGGGGGCGGTCAGAATACGAAGACCCCATGGGATTCTACCCACCTCGATGTAGCTTTGTAAAGACCTTGATTCCCACCATTTAGACATCTCCATTTTCATCTTCTTTTTGAGAACTTTCATTTTAAATATAACTGAATCAGGTTTGGCTGTGCTAGCGGCTTCATTAGGTCGTAAAGTTGAGCTCACATGGGGGACATCTTTAAACATCCCCCTGGCTGCTGCCTCCCTCTCTTTCACAATGTCGCTCGACATATTGGGACTTGTGCACTTATATTTGGTACAGCTTTGTTGTAAGAAACAGGTTCTTTAAAACGTTTTTTTCACTTCACCGCGTTTCTTGATATAGCCTCGCACACTCCTCCACCCCGCAATCCGGATGTCATCAGTGATGTCATCAGTGATGTCATTTGAGATGTCATCAGTGATGTCATCAGTGATGTCACTGACCATGTCATGAATGATGTAATATGTGACATCATCAGCAGTGGATTGCGGGTGCGCAAAATATAGTTAGTACAAATAACTATATAGGAGCAATTTCAATGGTTTTTTAAATGCTAATTCCTAACTATATAAGGCCTGAAACCTATGGTTTTTTAAGTGAATATATATATATATATATATATATATATATATATATATATATATATATATTCACTGAAAAAACCATAGGTTTCACACATGTGTTAGCTGTACATTTCCCTCATACAAAATCATTAAAATCCCCATTATAGTTAGTACAGCTAACTATAACTCGCGTTCCCGCAATGCACTGCTGATGACGTCACATATTACATCACTCATGACATGGTCAGTGACATCACTGATGACATCTCAAATGACATCACTGATGACATCACTGATGACATCATCCAGTGAATGTGTGTCTTTCTGAAAAATAAATATTTTTATATATGTATATCTAAAGGTCGATGGAAGAATAAATGGGTAAATAAGTGTCTAAATTGATTTTTTTTTGTAAAATGTATTAAATGTTTAAATATGTAAATATTTGTATCAATGTCTCACTTTGTGTATAAGTGGCTGCATGGGTTGGTGAGTAGCTACATGAGTGTGTATATGGGTTATTATTGTTTTTTTTAGTATCAGTATGAGTGTCGGTATGGTTTGGTGGGGGGTATTACTTAGCGCATAGATGCATGAATGAGTGACTCACTGTTTGTATGTGTTTTGAAGACAGTATGTGTGCAGGACTGTATGGGTGGATGAGTGTGTGTATGGGTGTGTTAGTGAGTGAATGACTGTCTCAATAGTATCTTTATGAGTAACTACATATGTTTTAATCTAGTATATGTGAGTATTGATGTATATAAGTGACTATAGTGAGAGATTGGAAGAGTTCCTGTATAAATAAGTATGTGTTTATATTAGTGATTGTTTAAGAGAGTAAGTATGTGGATGTTTTTGTAAAAGTAAGTGCAGTGGTGTGTGTATAGCTGTATATGCAAATAAATGGATGTTTATTTGCATGTGTGAGTATGTGTGTGAGTAACTCTATGGATGAGTGTTGGTGTGTAACAGGATGTATAGGTGTATGAGTACATATCATGAGTGAGTACATGTATGAGTGACTATATAGAACTGCTGTTGAATAAGTGGATGTGTATGTAGATGGTGGAAATACTGAATAGGTTGTTGTAACTCGTAATGATATCTCCATTTTTTGAAAATATTTGTTTCTATTTTTGAATTTGTGTATCAAAGTTTATGTTACGCTGAGAGGAGGTCTGCCACTCTTTCACAAGGATGATGTCATCAGTAATGTCATCAGTGATGTCGTTTGAGATGTCATGAGTGATGTCATGAGTGGTGTCACTGACCATGTCATGAGTGATGTAATATGTGATGTCATCAGCAGTGCATTATGGGCGCGCGATTTATAGTTAGCTGAACTATAACAGGGGAATTTCAATGGTTTTGTGTGAGTGAAATGTCCAGCTAACTATAACATGTGTGAAACCTATGGTTTTTTCTGTGAATTTCTAAGATTTTTTAAATGCTAAGTCCTAACTATAACGTGTGTGAAACCTATGTTTTTTTTCAGTGAATTTCAAAGGTTTTTTAAATGATAATTTCTAACTTTAACGTAACTGAAACCTATGATTTTTTCAGTGAATTTCAAAGGTTTGTTAAATGAATTCACAAGGGCATATTATCAAGCCAATTATCGCCGCTTTAGCGGCAGTTTCCTACTGATAAAAGCAGCAATGATGTATCGCCCTTTCTTGATAATATGGCCCTCAGAGGTTCTGTGTATATTAAAGAATTTAAGGCCATATTATCAAGAAAGGGCGATACATTATCGCCGCTTTTATCGGCAGGAAACTGCCGCTAAAGCGGCGATAATGGGCTTGATAATATCCCTTGTGAATTCCCATAGAACCCAGGTTAACATCAGAACCTTTGCTTCTATGGAAATTCACAAGGGCATATTATCAAGCCCATTATCTCCGCTTTAGCGGCAGTTTCCTGCTGATAAAAGCGGCGATCATGTATCGCCCTTTCCTGATAATATGGCCCTTAGTACTACTAATTTCCCTACCTTTAAGAGTTACAAACAGCCAAAGCAATGACAGGGTCTGTTCATAACACTCAAACACAAACTGTAGTGGCGTATGAATTAATCAATTAGGGATGTATAGAGCTCACTATTCAACTGTGAGGGTTTCCAGGCACTGGGGGAGTATGTGGGGGGGATTTGTGCAGCTTCGGTCATTCGAAAAGGCGGGTGTTGTGACTCTTCCTAAATGCTTTCAGTGTGGGGGTTCATCTGATACTGAGGGGGAGTTCTTTCCAGGTCTTGGCCATCATGTACGGGAACGGTGTGCATCTTGTCTGGTTATGTGAATACAGAGGATTTCGGAGAAGGCCTGGTCAGAGGAATGGGCCCCCCTCTGGGCCCCCCCATTATAAATAAAAATATTCCCCCAGGATTTAGCCCCCCGGGGACTAATTAACAATAAAACGGGCGTCAGTTTTTTTTCTTTTTCACGGTGTACACGTACCCTACGAGTATACCGCGACTTTTAAAAAATAATAATAATATTACATTTTTGCCATGGGGGTCCTTGTGGGACCCCCTGAGCAGGCCTAGGCGCTCAGGGTATTTCTACCCTGCCCTCTTTGTGTGTTTTTAGTGTTTCTTTTGCTGCTTTCTTGTGCATTGGTTCTACCGAGGCACAAGATGGCTGCCAACACTTCCTGGTTTGGAGTGTTGACAGACAGTCGAAAGCCAATTAGCATGCAGCTCGTGCTCATAATGTTACGCATACTATCCTCAGTCAGTATGCGTACGGAACTTCATCTATAGATATATCTATGATTTTACTTTTGATTTTGTCAGAAACTACTGAACGAATTTACACCATTTAACAAAAAGCGTAATCTGCAAACCAAACTCTACCTTTTTGCCAAATTTGGTGTAATTCCGTTCCGCAGTTCAGGCTGTAGCCTCACTTAAATGTCCCTATAAAAAATTGCATGGGTAAAACACGTTTTGGGACCCCCCTTTTTCTCGGCCCCTGCTTTACCAATCACCCGGAAACTTTCAGGGAAAGAGCGGAGCGGACCGCCCCATCTTCTTAGAGAATTTCGCAAAAATTTCTCAACCGGCGCCAAAGTTATTCCAAATAGAATGTTGCAAATTTCCTATGGAAACTAGGTCCTAACTATAACTACCTACTGGCGACCGCCATATATATATATATTAATACATTGTAGAAAATAAATTAAGGTTGTAGTGTAGGTCCTATATTCCCAACAGGCTCTGCGTATTGGAATAATATATACTATAGATGTGACGTAGGACTGAGGTCGACTAGGTCTCTACCGAATATATTAGACTTAATTGTGAGTGCCAGCTAGCTCAGAGGTCACTAGAAACTTTCTTGAATAAACAAGAAGGGATTAGTTTCTGACAACCGCATTAACATGACAACTTCGTTTCCCATGAAGAAGAAATATATCTCTAGAGTCGCGGAAACAATAGATAGTTATTTCACTCAGTCAATCGTGCATGCTTTGTTTCACCAGAGGTGCAGACAATTAGAGAGACGGGCATTTTCAATAAAAAGTATTTATTGAACAGGCTTCTGTCTCATGCAGGAGAAATGAACTGCTACAATCGTAATACTGGTTGTGAAGTACAATTTGTACAGTACGAAGAGTATTATGAAATAATACTGTAAAAGCATGATATGGTTTCTAAGCCATACAATACATAGAATACATACATTAATAAATAAAGACTAAAAGTACTCAACTGGTGCTTCTAAAATACGCCTACCCCGGTGTACCTAACCTAAGTCTAGTACGAGGGAAGAAGTAAGTGAGGTGTAGCTTAGTTTCAGTATTTTTTGCCAAGAATCTATCCAAGAATTCTCTAAGGGTCTAATCAGCTCAGTACCTTGGTTTAGAATGAAGGAGGCTCGGTATCTCTCTCTCTCTCTCTCTCAGGACTCGATTTCCCAACAACCTGCAAGGGTAGCTTGGAAACACTGGAGCTTGACTTCTCGGCAGGAGAAAAGACTGTGTCTTTCTCAGCGCGTCTGCAGGAAGGTCGGATTCCTTCGGCACTTGCTGCGGCAAGCTGTGTCGTGTACGTTGATAATCGAACTGCTCCAAGCCATGGTGTGTTTGCCTGAGCAAGTGTGGGCATATTTATACCTTGAAGGTGCCGAGTTTGACGTAAGGTTGGACATAATAACATCATCAAAGACTCAGCTTTTTTAAAACTCCATGAGTTCTTGGATAAATCAATATTCAAGCAAGGGGAGGTCCCTGAATGCTGAAGGCTTGTTTTTCCAAGAATTCGTTGTGGATTTTCGGAACTAGTGGAAGTAGCCATGCCGTGTTTAGACTGCCTGAGCTATGTCTTAATATGGTTACGATTTCTATGCCTATATAAGGATAGGGTGATTTATACCTATATAATGATATGAATCGGTAAAATTACACTAGGGTCCTAAAATCCTATACAACACCCACTCCACTTTATTGTTTGACATTACTAAATTATAAGTTTTAAAACATATCTAAAGCATGTGTTTAGAACCCCACCCCAAAATACATCAAATGCATTTGAAAAATGGTTTGTACACATAAAATGAGCATCTGTACAGTACACATTTAAAATCAATAGTCGTCATTCAAAGCATATTCTATGATGTTGGCAATGCTAACTGAATGAATCATGAAATTACATTTCTGAAATGGCTCTTAGTTACGGAAAAAAAAGTTGAGACCATTCCATAGCAGAATATATAAACTGTTTTGGTTTGAAGATTAGGTCAATATTATCTCTAGGAAGTGTTCGAAAAAGAATGTCCTGTTCTCTATGAATAGTTCTACTTTAATCAGATTACTTTGTGCCAAAAAGAGTTCAATTTTTGAAAAAGTCAAAATCAAAAATAGTAGAAAAAATAGGGTTCCAAAGTTAAAAGCTTTGTTTTTGAAAAACGAAGACCGAATTCAGATTTCATGGAACGCTGTGTGAAGATTTCAAAAGTTATTCTTGGTGTCAGGAGAAAACATCAAATCGTCTAAGCTGGCAAAGAAATCGTCTACCACAGTAGGTGAAAATGGAACTACTTTGTTAAGTAGATCAATTGTGCACAGATGAGAAGCATCGCCGCCATTCGCATTAGCAATTTTCGCAGTAGATGGTACCTGTGTGCCTGTTGTTCCACGTACCTCATCCATTAGCTGCAGTTGCTGCTGAGATCTCTACGAATGCTGTCATCAGGATTGGCAGCCGTTGGGGGCAACACAATGCATGAGCCGTTACCGGACCTAGCACAGTGTCAACATCCATTGGCACGGCTGATGGAAGTGTAAGACAAACGTCCAACAAGCATTCTTCTCCGCAAAGCAGGCATAGTAGAACAGGTAAGATGCAATCTTGCCAGATTGGTCTGAACGAAAGAAACCATGTGGTATTCAGATCTGTTAAACGAGCCAAGCCAAGAATCTCTGTAATTCTGTCACAGTACCACATGGCTAGGAGAACGTTCTCCATGGTAGTCTGGGTATCGCTGGTGACTGGACTTGCCATATCAGAGCAGAAGAAACAAAAATAGAATTCCTGCTACGAGTCCCAAAATGAGAGGCAGGCCGCCGAACAGAGTGCACGAAATTTGAAAAGATGCCTAGGACTGCTTCAAAGGGTGCTAACAGTCCCGAAAAAACTGTCTTAAATACATGTACAATACCACTCGTATCAGACATGTTTAAGATACGACCTAACATTCCTGCGAAATTAATTGGACAGTTCGTTGATAATAGGGCATGTATCTCCGTAGAAGTCCTTGCGATTTGCAGATCATACGTTTCTCTGGACGAGGTCAGTGGCACAGTTTTTTGCAAAAGAATGGGTTTCATTCTGCTTAAAGTATCAATTCGTATAGAAGAGATTTTCAGTGAAGGCCATAATGGCGACTCCCTGTCTGTCTTGCTTTTAGGAAACAATACTTACATACAACAAATGACCCTGGCTGACGCACTAACGAGATAGGCTATATATGGCATCATTCCACAACAGCTGTGATCACTCAACATTATGTAGCTATCATTGGATAGCTGCCTAAAAACTGGGTCTATCACCGCTGCTGGAGAACCGTGCAGGTAGCAAGAAAGGTTTTTTGAAGAACCCTCGCAGTGTAATCAGTGTAAGCAGTGTAAATCAATACCTTGACACAAAAGTGTACCGCTTAGTGAGTTCTTACAATTTTGTCCACTAAGAAATACCTCCTTTCCCCCCTCCAACATTTGTGTGTGTATGCTAAATTCCAGGTCGACTTAATGTACTCTGTACCCAACCTTTCATAATCGCCCGCTGGTATATGTCTTAAGCAATACTGAAACTGGAAAATCGTCACTGGTATCGTGATGGTGCCATGTATTATCCATTCCCCGACTGGCTTCTCGGAAACAGTTAATGGTAATCTTTCCAGTTTTTCTATGCTCAGCACCGTATAGTCTTCTCCTCTTTGTGCCAAAGAGATTTGTTTATCTGTAAGGTTAAATACAGTAAACAATGACGTGGTGTTGATTAGACGTCATGGCACGTAGCCTGAACGGAGATTTTGTAACGTACAGCCTAGCAGCATTATAGAACACAATTGAGACTGACCATGTTGTAACATTAGCAAGCCCTGTTCTATTATGTCAATGGCAGAGGATACAATTCTGTCCAAAGAATAAATTCTGGAGGACAGAGCCGTTAACCCATTGTTCACTACAGAGAGAGCTTTCTCTAAATTAATACAATCAATTTCTATTTGCGTGACTTTCCATTCTTCATTGTAAGCAGAGTATATACTGGCGTATATGAAACGTTTTTGATGTGGTTTACGAGGTCCAAGTAGGAATTTTCTCAAATCAACGCCATCTTTAAGTAAAGTTAAGTGTTGTTTAATTTCTGGAAGAGAGGATTTCTGCAGCCACTCAAGGCATAATTTTCCTACACTGTATGTTGTAACTATCCCTGGATGTTGTCTCTGGGGATATCTTGGATCTGGCCTAGTTACTTTGAACCGTTGTGTTTTGTTCAGGAATCTATCTTGACAATTATTTGTGTCTGTGGGCCAGATTAACTATTTTTTCCAATCAGGATTAGTTCTGTTCTGTTGTAAAATATAGTTTACGTATACCTCCTCATCTGTAATTCCATTACTATCAGGTGTGGGTTTAGGTATGGACGGTTTGTTTAAATCTTTTATCTTAGCCAAGCTAAAAAAAGATGTTTGTTGAACAGTGTCATTTAAAAACATTATTTGTTCTGGGTAATGCAGGCTCTGAATAAGGCTTCAAAACCTTGCACCTGCCAGTCTTTTGTGCCCCAGACAGTTTTTGTCTCAATGTTGTCTCTCCAAAAGTTAAAACCTAATGTAGACAGTTGAGCATAAAAGGTCGCAGAATAAATTTGTTTAGTATTAGTCAACATGTTTTTCATTCATGTCTTATTCACATGTTTGAAATAAAACGTTTCTGTATTTGGATGGAAACTTTTCATAAAATGTTTTTGAACTGCCTTTTGGCGGTGTTGGACAATGTTCCTATTGATTATAAGTAAAAACATTTCTATGGTTTGCAGATTTGTGCAAATAATGATGACCATAATGATTAAAACAATACATTTGTTGAAAATCTGATGAACCTTCTAAGTATTCATTTTTTGTGAATTTAGCTGACATTTCAAAATCTGTCATCATGTTATTAACAGTTTCAAAGACCCAATCATCAGAAAATGTGCTGGGTGAGACTAAGGGCCTGATGTAGGTATTAATAAGACAAGGGTTATTTGGGTCCCAGGGATAATATTTTACGACCACTCAACACTATACTCCCCGAGGGTAACTGAACAAAATACAAATAATAGTAGAGGGTCAAAAAAGCGAATTTCTAAAGAGACGACTATGTATGAGAATCAGTGGCAATAGTCCACTAGTCAGGGTACATCATTCGTGGTTATTGAAAAATACCCATCAGTAGCTCTTCCTTGACGCCCTTTTCATCATGTGGGTTCCTTCTAACCATGAAGGATGGTATTTTAATATGGTCAATATCGACAGCATAAGGACCAGTGATGGTATAACTGGGTCACAGGGAGCTGCTGAAAAGCAGTGCGAGGGGGTGTGTAAAAGTGCAAAAAGTGCAGAATAGTGATATATTAAAATTAGATAACTATGAGGAAAAATTATTTATTAGAGACCTCAGTGTTTCTAAGAATTAAAACGAGCGAAATTGGTAGTTTCACCTAATAGCTACCAACAGGTTGGTCGACATGTTTCAGCAGATTTTTGGATCACAGAGGTATCCACTGCATTCCTCAGGACCTGTATCGCTACTGCTAGTGATGTGTTGACAAAATATATATAAAAAGGAAATCTTTCACCTGGGTATTAGTGAAGAATCATTCTCCCAGCATATTGTGCAGGAGAGTACTGCCTCACCTCACCTGGCTCACAGCGCAGGTATTTGAAGCACCGCTCTGTCCGTCGGTACTTCCAGCGTCCCTCTGGCTGTAAGGGGATGTGACCTCATAATTTTTCCTCATAGCTATCTAATTTTAATATATCACTATTCTGCACTTTTTGCACTTTTACACACCCCCTCGCACTGCTTTTCAGCAGCTCCCTGTGACCCAGTTATACCATCACTGGTCCTTATGCTGTCGATATTGACCATATAAAAATACCATCCTTCATGGTTAGAAGGAACCCACATGATGAAAAGGGCGTCAAGGAAGAGCTACTGATGGGTATTTTTTAATAACCACGAATGATGTACCCTGACTAGTGGACTATTGCCACTGATTCTCATACATAGTCGTCTCTTTAGAAATCCTGATGTAGGTAGCCAAATACTGGTCGGTAACGGCCGATTTCGGCCGTTACCGACCGGTATTTGAAGATGGAGATGTAGGGGCATGTTAAAATACAGAATCAGTAATTTTACCGATTCTGTAAAATACCGAATCGGTAAAATTACCGATTCTGTATTTTGACATGTAGGTAGCACTTAAATCAGTGCTACAGGGGTTTAAGAAGTCGTTATTTACCACCAACTAGAAGTTGGTGGTAAATAATGAAAACCCTTTCAAAAGCATGTTTTTTGCTTTTAAAACGGTGCCATGTTGCAGACATACATGCCCTAAGGGCATATATGTCTGCAACATGTGCACCCATGCACAATTGAGGGCTGCCACCCTTCAATGTTTCCCCCAATTACCGAATCGGTATTTACCGATTCGGTAATTGACGTTCATTCCTATGGGCCTCCAGGCCCTTAGGAATGAATGGCAATTACCGAATCGGTAAATACCGATTTGGTAATTACCGAATCTCACCGATTCTGTAATGAATTTGGTAAAATTACCTAAATCCCGATTGCCAGTTCTTAAATACCGAATCGGTATGATTCGGTATTTAAGAATCGGTAATCTGGGATTACCTACATCGGGCCCAAAGTCACTTAAAGAAACCTTAAACTGGTGTGGAATTTTCAACAGTTCCACTGGGCAATAAATGTCATAATCAGTTGTGTCCCATGCTATACCACCAGGTATATGAACGGCTGTGATGTTCACTGATGACAGGTCTCTTCGCTCACGATGAGATGATTTGTGAGGTTTCAGGAGCAAGTTGATATTCTTACTTGCTGTGTCCATTGTACTGTATTTTCCATCTATCATCTTTCCCAAACTTAAAACAAGAATGAGCCAAAGTAGGAGAAATAGTACACCTAACACAATCCAACAATCAGCACATGGTGAAACCAGATATGTATGATGTAAGAGTTCTGTTATTTTTTCTTTGAAAGTGTTATTAGCTGGCTTAGTTTCAGGTTCACTGGGATCCTCTGAAAATGTATCAAAGTTGATGAAATAGCCAAAGGCAGTTCTGTCAATTGTTGGAATTGCATCAGGATTGTTTGTAATCGCTGGAGCTGTGTCTTCCTTTGTCATATTAGTATAGTCAGAGGCTATATCATTGTAGACAGGTGTTTTTTGACAAACTGTTATTTGGGTTTCAAGAGGTACACGTTCCATGGCTTTGTTGCATAGTACTTCTTTTCTCACTGCAGGTTTATCAAAGGTGATAAGTCTTTCAGTTTGAACCTCTTGGATTGTAGCAAGATTTGGTCATCTGCTACATCTTGGGTGTCCACTGGGCCTACTACTTATTATCAGCCACATGGTGTGGTTTGACCAGATCGATGGACACAACTCTTTTCTTTCTTTTTCCAGCAAGGGGCGGTAGTAACACTGATCTTGTTCCGCGGATTGCTAAGACAGGTACTGGTTTTCTGTAAGAAGGCCCAAATTCCGTCTTCTCCACAATCTTTTCCCTGACTAGATCTCCAAACTTTGGAATCCAGACAGGTTTTGCTGGGAAAGGTGGTTTTTCTTCAGTGGTTGTTGGCTTCTGTATAGTGTTACTCAGACTTCTTCTTGTTTCATTTAAGTCCTGCAAAACAGCCAAACGGTCTTTTATATCAAAAGGTTTTTGTTCCACCACCGAAGTGTGACGATCAAGTTCCTGGATGAGCATTCTAGTATCAAATAGTATTTCATATGGAGTGATTCCACCCAGTGAATTTCTTGGCAGATTATTAAGACTATGTTAGACACTTACTAGATGTTTGACCCACCCGTCACCCGAGCCTAATACCCTGGCTGTTATAGATTGCTTTATGTCTCGGTTTTTTCTTTCCAATACCACATTTCCCTCAGGATGGAATGGACTTGAGTACCGCAATGCAACGCCCAAGCTGGCCATGGCCTCTTTGTAAGCTCGAGAGCTAAACGCAGGACCCTGGTCAGAATGTAGCATGCCGATTGCGTATGTGCCAATAAAGACTCGCAAATCTTTTATAACAGTTTGGGCATCAGCCGAGCGCGGAGGCCACATCCAAATGAATCTTGAGCAGGAATCCACTGCGACCATGATATATTTATAGTTGCCATCCCTTTGTAAGGGACCAGAGTGGTCCAGGTAAAAGCACGCTAATGGATCATCTGAAATTAGAAGGGGCGTCTGTGCAGGTCGTTTCACAGTTAAAACTTTCATTTTTTGGCAGATTTCACATTCTAGAACATAGTTTCTAGTTTGTTTCCTCATGCGCGGCCACCAGTATCTCTGTTTTAATAATGATACTGTAGCAGAAACTCCTGCATGTGCAGATGCTAGCCCTTCATGTGCTGCTAATATCAGTCCTAACTTATGTTCCATGTTTGGAATTGCCCTATCCCCCACTCCAGGGATTCGAGCAAACAGAACATTATTTGCATCAGTTATATATGAGTACTTGACTGGAAAGCCTTTTGTGAGTGTCTTACCACTGTCTTTTACTGAAGCGGTGACAGCTTGCATTATTTCGCTTTCTATTTTTGTTTTTGAACGAGTGATTGCAGCTACGGAAGCCGTTTTCACAGCTGCCTTCGCGGCTTCATCAGCCAATGAATTCCCTGCAACGTGAACGCCATCACGCTGATGACTCCGTGTATGGATCACGTGAGTCTTTTGTAGTTCTTTCTGTAATAGAACGACTTTATCCCAAAGCATTTTATGCCTAATTGTGCCACCTTTTGCATCTTTGAAACTGCTTTGAACCCAGTTCTGCAGATATTCATTGTAAGACTGGACACAGTAATACGAATCGCACACTATGAGTGTGGGGAATTCGCGATTGTATTTTCAAGCGCTATCTTGAAAGCTTGTAGTTCAGCTCGCTGAGCTGTACAGTCTCCTAGTGATTGAGTTTTAGTGACCATAGGTCAACGTTTACCTTCCCGCCAGCGACCTTTAACAATCGCACATGCAGCGCAATCGGCTTGTTTACCCAAAATTGCGGGCTGTGCTGATCCGTCTGTATAAATTATACATCCAAAATGTTCTAGTGGCAGAATCTCGGTCGGCAGAGGACATTCGTTTTTGTATTGTAGACATTCTTGTTTTTTCAATTAGGGGTCAAAAACGTCTTCAACATCTGTTGCAGCAAAAAATTACCCCCGTGTATCCATCTCGGATGTAAAGCCTTAGCATTTGGAATGCTTGCTTTTGTCACTGCCTCTAAAGCAGGTACAGGTGTAACGATCATTATGCGTTTACCCTGCGCGAGAGCTCTCTCTTTTGCTTCTGCAGTTTGAACTGCTGTCAGAATCTTTTCTGTTGAAGTGAATTTCATTTCAGCTTGTGTGTACAAGTGTGATTTGTATGCTATTGGTACCTTTTCACCTTCATTAAAGGTTAGGTATGTGAATCCGGATCTCCCTGGGATAATTCGGATCACAAGATTACGCACGTTGTCGCATGTCTGTAACTGTGTTTTTGTTAACATGTCTGTTTGCACTGAACGCAAAATTTCTGTGTGTTTTTTAGTCCAAATATTTGGTTTGAAATCACGATTTATTAGTTCGTAGAGAGGTTTATCCCTTTCTGCTTAATTTAGAACATAAGTTCTTCCAAAATTCAGGAAACCTAGAATTGACTGTAAGTTTTTCTGCGTTTTTGGAGGTTGGAGCAGCGCACATTTCTCTAGAAAGTTTGCTGCAAGGCTTTTGCCTTCACTTGAAAGTTTGTATCCTAAAAATCGGACGTTGAGGTGGGCAATTCGTGATTTTTTAAAATTAGATTTGTACCCTTCACTCTTTTCAAGTGCACATCCAAATCATCGTCTGTAAGATAGATATCATCGACATAAGATAATGCCTCATCATCGTACGTTATTAGTAACTCTGTTACTCTGGCTGAAAATAACCCTGGACTATTCTTGAATCCCTGGGGGAGACGGCAAAATTGTTAGTGTGTCCCCATAATTGAGAAAGCGGTAAAGTTTCTGCTTTCTGGTGCAATGTTTTGACAGAAGAAACCGTTAGAAATATCTAATATGGTTTTATATTTTTTACACACAATTTTATTCATCAGTGCTGCACTGTGTGCATTTTGAACTGCAAAAGTTTTGCAACAAGACTTTAAATGTCTGTAATCCAAAACTAGACAATATGTATTGTCTGGTTTGGAGACAGGAAACAAAGGATTGTTCATAGATGAGGTGCAAGTTTCAATCACCCCTTGGTATTCAAGTTGATTTAAAATCTCCCTGACCTGTTTCTTAGCTTCCTGTTTAACAGGACATTGCCTTTGCATTGTTGGTTGAGTTTTTAACTGGATTTTATGGTGAGGAGAATCCTCATCCCATCCTAGTGATTTTTATATAATGCTGGAGCCTGGGCTACAGCCCATTTTCTGGCATAGGTGTATTTTTTATGAATTGGAATGTGATTAGAGAGGGCTGGCATAATGATCTCTTCGCCATGTGGTCACTCCCTGACAAATTCAGGTGGCCAGTCTTGTTCAGCTAGAAGAATGTCATAACCCTTAGATAGCTTCTCCCAAAAGAGTGATTTTATTGTTCTACTTATGTCCCCCTCCATCCGGAGTGATTTCTTCATATAACTTATGTGGTACACTAACCCTGGTGTCGGCAGTTTCAACTTGAATGCATTCATTCAAGCCCACTGTCTCCAGATGATCCTTCAGGATCTTGCGAGCTATGGTGACTTCTGCTGCGCTGTCTAGTATTGTCTGGGCCCACTCCCTGTTCTTGAGTTGTGTCCTCAAGATCCTCGGCATGTCTGATTTTTAGACTTGCTACCTTCTTCTTGGTGAATTGAGTGTTTTTTTGGAACGTGCTGTTCGTCTTTGGACTTTACGCGTTCTTCCTTTTGTTCTAATCGCCCTCTTCTTTTGGATTTCTGCGAGGAAGTCTGAAAGGTACGAGAGGAACGTGTATCAGTATCTTAATATCTTTCAGGTTTTCTCAAATTATCCCTGTTTTTGAGGTTATAGTTTTTTTCAGAGGGCTCCTTTTAAGGAGTCCTACCTCTGGACTGAGAACGTTTCTCTTTAGGCAGCGTCTATTTAGTATTTTTCTACTTCTTTTTAGGAGTAGTGAGATTATTTTTAATAAAAAACTTTTCAGAATTTTCTGTTAGTTTGGGTTTTACTGGTTTCCCCCCAAACTATCTCTTCCTAGTACTTCATAGGATTTTTCAATAATTCTTGCAAATTCATATGGTTGCTCTGTTATATCAGTTTCTTTTAGTTTTTGGCGGATTGCCACGGATGCTGCTTCACCTTTGATGTTAGCTAATAGTATAGCCGAGACCTGTTTGAAATCTTTTAGTAACTTCATACCAAGATTTAAGGCAGGTTCTGGTCTGTATTCATTTTGAATTTGTCTTAGGACGTCTGGTATTACCGCCATAGACGGAACACCATGTGTTTTTGTGTAGATTGAAGCAAAGACTTTACCCCAAGTGTCACAGTCCTCCACGTGTGGTGCAATCCCCATTGTTAAACAGATTGTCAGAATTCTGTGTTTTTCATGAGGGGTACTATCGGGAAATACTGCCTCTATTTGAGTTAATTTTTGAGCTAACCAAAACGGAATTTGTTCCCTTTTTGCAGGCAATTTACCAATGACTGATTGTAATGTCTGTGGTGTAATTTTGTTTGTGTTCCCCTGTTTAGGGGTGTGCTATGGAATCCTTATAGTAGGTTGGACTGTTAAAGTCCGCATGACATATTGAACCAACTGTCTATGTATTTTAATTAATTGTTTTAGCTGAGCTAATATTTCCGGACCTGTCATTTGTTCAATGGCAGGATGTGGTGTATAGCTGGCTAATACCGGACATGTTGCTCCTGATCTACCTAGTGGACCGAGCCTAGTAATGTGATTTTGATGTTATTAGGCGCCTTTAAACCAGAGCTGATGCTCTTGGTAAGTTAGTGGAATTTCAAAGGTCCTCGAAAGGAACGTATTCCAATGGAGGTTCCTCTACTTTGTAGTAGTGGAACTCGTGTGTTACTGGATTTGCTGCAGGAAACAGAATCCATGAATAGAATACCTCTGTCTGCCGATATTCAGGTGCCTCTAATTACTTTACCACATCTCGAGGATACTCCATTATTTATAAGCTTTATAGTGATTGTTTTCCTATATTTACCGGGATGAGTATAGCATCCGGGCCATTTTGTTGGAGACTTGTGTTGTCTAAAACTGCCTAAGCTGCTACTACAGCTCTCTCCCTTTCGTCATCACTCTCTGACAATTTGTTGACTGAAAGTTTGCAGAGCAAGTTTCAAGGAAAGAAAGATAAGGTGCACAATATTTTTGAAACACTGTTTCCTTCAACATTGAACAAACCAAAAACTAATACATAGGATTTTCGTCCTACTCAGTTATGGCGGATATTATATCCTTTTACCCAGTCCAGACGTCTATTGGCGTATTTTATGGGAAAAAGGGGTCTGTGTGAAAAGCACAACTGAGTTACTCTAGTATCTAGCATTAAATTAGTGCCTTACCAAACGTTGGGCGCCATGTAGTGTAGTTCCTATATTCCCAATAGGCTCTGCGCATTGGAATAATATATACTATAGATTTGACGTAGGACTGAGGTCGACTAGGTCTTTATCGAATATATTAGACCTAATTGTGAGTGCCAGCTAGCTCTGAGGTCACTAGAAACTTTCTCAAATAAACAAGAAGGGATTAGTTTCTGACAACCACATAAACATGACAACTTTGTTTCCCAAGAATAAGAAATATATCTCTAGAGTCGCGGAAACAATAGATAGTTATTTTACTCAGTCAATCGTGCATGCTTCATTTCACCAGAGGTGCAGACAATTAGAGAGACGGGCGTTTTAAATAAAAAGTATTTATTGAACAGTCTTCTGTCTCATGCAGGAGAAATGAACTGCTACAATCATAATACTGGTTGTGAAGTACAATGCGTACAGTACGAAGAGTAATTTGAAATAATACTGTAGAAGCATGATATTGTTTCTAAGCCATATAATACATAGAATACATACATTAATAAATAAAGACTAAAAGTACTCAACTGGTGCTTCTAAAATATGCCTACCCCGGTGTACCTAACCTAAGTCTAGTACGAGGGAAGAAGTAAGTGAGGTGTAGCTTAGTTTCAGTATTCTTTGCCAATAATCTATCCTAAAATTCTCTAAGGGTCTTATCAGCTCCTTACCTTGGTTTAGAATGAAGTAGGTCAGGTATCTCTCTCTCTCTCAGGACTCGATTTCGCAACAACCCGCAAGGGTAGCTTGGAAACACTGGATCTGGATTTCTCGGCAGGAGAAAAGACATCGTCTTTCTCAGCGCTTCTGCTGGAGGGTCGGCTTCCTTCGGCACTTGCTGCGGTGAGCTGTGTCATGTAGGTAGATAGTCGAACTGCTCCAAACCACGGTGTGTTTGCCTGGGCAAGTGTGGGCATATTTATACCTTGAAGGTGCCGAGTTTGATGTAAGGTTGGACATAATAACATCATCAAAGACTCAGTTCTTTGAAAACTCCATGAGTTCTTGGATAAATCAATATTCAAGCAAGGGGAGGTCCCTGATTGCTGAAGGCAGGTTTTTCCAAGAAATCGTTGTTGATTTTTCCGAACTAGTGGAAGTAGCCATGCCGTATTTGGACTGCTTGAGTTATGTCTTAATATGGTTACGATTTCTATGCCTATATAAGGATAGGGTGATTTATACCTATATAAGGGCATGAATCGGGAAAATTACACTAGCGTCCTAAAATCCTATACAACAAGGTGATAAGGTGGTTGGTTTATGAATTCATTTATTTCCATTTTAACTGTGTTAATAAATTAAGAATACAGCAGGTGATATTAATACAGATTTGCAGACGTAGCACGTGCAATATGCTGTTTTTATATATTGTAGTGTACGGGCAGTGCCCATGACTCACTAGAGGAAGTTCCTCGGTTGAGTCATGATACCCCCGCCCCCAACCTCCACCCCTCAATGAGTACCATATTGCACTCTGCTTCTATGGTTTACACTAAGTTCTTTTTTTCAAGGTCCAAATGCTATACACAATTGATGTACTTGGAACCGTTGGCCAGTGATTTCCAGTAAGGTAGAGCCTTGCAGGTCCAGGGAGGATTTCTTCAAGAGTTTGTAATGGGTACTTGGTGAAAACCACACTCCATTCAATCACATTTTTCCTGAATATTAATATGAGTAAAACACCCCATACACTGCTGTTTTATAATGAAACAGCAGAGTTTAAAATCCTTAACACATCAAGGCTTCTATAATCTGTCTTCAATAGTAGAAATCATTTTACACGTCTGCGTCTGTAAAAATATGTACAGAAATGTTCTATGCACTGATCTTTGGAAGCAGGTTCGAGTATCTGAAATACTTAGCAAACTAAATAGTTATATATGGGCTAAATTATCCCCTGGCGAACATTGAAAGGATATTGCAAGTCACCAAGGAGGTCTGTGATCATAGAGAGGAACAAGGTCAAAGGCAGAATTCATTAAAAAAGTTATGCAACTTCAAGGTGCCATGAAATTTCCCGCTTTCACTGCTGTGAGGGAAACAGCATTATTCTGCTCTATCCCGTTGTGAGGGGAACCGCTTTTCCAGCTCCATCCCTGTCGAGAGGGGAATTGCTGCCTTTTTCTCATCGCCAGGGCTGTGAGGGGAACGGCTTGAAAACTACAACTCGCAGCAGCCCCAGCAGCCCAGGCCCGGTCCAGCGCCCTGACATCATCCGCTGAAGCCAGGGCTGCCATAAAAACGCTGACAGACCCCCGCAGCGCGGGCCAAGGGTGGGACCGTCCTAGCCCATCACAGCCAGGAAAAGGCAGGGCTGGGCCCCCCTCTTGGCCCCACTCCTCGCGCACTTCATTGCAAAAGAAGCTGGTCCACACCAAGGTACTGTTACAAACTAAATTCTGGGCCCTTCATCTGTTCTTGCCTTGGACTTTTGGACTATTGTTATATCCTATTAAGCCAACCTATTTCCTGTACTTTTGAAATTCATTAGGTTCTTTGAGAAGAGTGGGTCCTGGGATAGGCGAGGCTACTACTTGTCCTAGTGTAGCCAGCCTTAGTACAACTGTATTTGGGATAGCCACAAGATAATGGGAATGGAGAAGGCACTAGAAGAGAGTGGGGAGGGAAGTGAGGGGGGGGCAAAATGCAACATCAGGAAAAAGGCAAAAAAGGCACTGAAGGTTACTGCTAATAATTGTGTCATTGATTGCATAGACACACTTATTAGCGAGTGTGAGGACATCCTCGAATCAGCCCCTCGTAAATAGTAATACCAAACCACACAAGAAAGAGAAGTCCCAGGTAAACCAAGTACAGTTAGCCATCCCAGACATGTTCTGTAAATTAGAAAGAGTCAGTTACCCACCTCAACCATTGAGACCCAGGTTCAAAGTGCTTCTCTTCAAATTGTAACTATTCCTGAGGGAGATGATCTCTCTTCAGATATAGATCATGTAGCCCACATTGAAGCAATTGTCATCTGTGCCAATAGAATCCAACTACTTGGAGATGCACAAATGCAAAATATGGTAGAGGAAAATGATTTGAGGAGAGCGTAAGCTCAAACCCAAACTAATAACCTCCCTCATGAGCAAATGTCTACTGCTGGTTTGCAAGTGCAGACTCTAAAAAAATTGTCACAAGAAGTTTCCACACTGAGAGTCGAAGTACAGACAGTGAAGAGCTCATTAGAGGAGATACTTACTCTGGTTGGAGCTCTAATTTTGGGAGCGGGTCCACAGGGTCAGCCCAGCTCACAGGGCACTAAGAAGACAATACCCCTGTTAGGAACATCATCTAAAGATTATAAGGGTCCTCAGACAAACTCACGCCTTCCAGTTAATAAAGATCAGGGAGTGGCAAGTTTAAATGCAACATCATACCCAGATAAAAGATGTCCTAATGGCTTGAATGTTCAACCAGTGAGGTACACAGCCCATGCCATAGACGCCGCTGAAATCATTCCTTCGCATGGTACACAATTAGATAGCAAGATCCATCTATCCCTTAGGCACAAGGATTATGCACAAGAGTGCCCAAGGCTTTCAGGACCTGGATTGGGGCCAATTAGAGAGTATAAGCAGAATACACTTAAGTTGCCTAGAATCTATGTGGCTAATGTGGCAATGAACTTCACTGGCTCCGAGTGGAGAATCGTGTGAAGTTTAAAGCTTTGTGTTATATGCATAAAATAAAATCAGGAACAGCGCCAAGATATCTTCAATCCCTGGTGTCAACATACTTTCCTACTCATACATTGAGATCATCCACCCTAGAATTTTTCTGTGTACCCAAGGTTAGATTTGCCAGGATGGGCGGGAGGTCCTTCGCCTTTATGGGCCCTAGGCTCTGGAACTCCCTCCCTCTGGTCATTCGTGCAGAAAGCTGTCTCAACCGTTTCCGGAAGGCAGTTAAGACTTGGTTATTTAACCAATAATTTTCCTCTTACTGTACGCTACGCCAGCCTTCATTTTAGCGCCGGGAAACCCTTTTTGGGTAGCTGTCGCGCTTTACAAGCTGAAAAAATAAATAAATTAATAAAGAAATAAAATAATGTTCCAAAACTAACTTCAAATGGTGGCATTGAGAATATGGATTCGTTAACGTACAAAGCCATCAATTGGATTAGGCACTTGAGAGGTTGTTATTCGGTGATTAGGGAAGACATCATAGCTGCACGAAGGATCTCTCTCCACAGCCAACCTTTTGATAGTATTGAACTTACTATGAAGAGTGTAGATCTAGTTGATAATCTCTTTACACTGGAGTTCCGCACTAGTTCTCCGGAGAACTCTAGAATACAATTTTAGGCGCTTCCTCACTGGCTATGACATGGAGGCCTCTCAAGGACTGTATAGATTGCAGGGTTGCTCTAGCCTTGAGATTAACTACTGACTAAATCTAATAGACCTTCCATTACATCCTCTAGGGTGGGATCTAAGAAGAGGCTATTGTACCCTATTTATAATGTGGCTCCGTCACTAGAAGATGAGGGTGGGATAAGATTGGCTGTCCTACCAACTCCGAAACAATCCATGCCCAAGACCCTCGATCCTGCCCTATCTACAAGTAACGTCCAGGGTGGGGTCCCTGAAGAACCTTTTAGCAATATGGGCACATACCAATCAGGAACGAAGCAGATTCTTGAGAATTTACCAATAGTATGTAACATTTTGAGTTGGAATGGAACAGGACTTAACTCAAAGCTGTGCTCGCCAGAATGGAATACATTTGTAAAGACATATTTGTGCCTTCCAAGAGACTTGGGCCGAAACACCCCTGTTTTGTGATGGGTATTTAAACTTCTCTATAGGGGAGTGAAGGGAAGGCCCTTGGGAGGGCTAACTGTTTGGGTTCGCCAAGAGCTTGAAGTCAATATCCAGGTTCTTCCAACCCAGAACAAGGTTATACAAGTGATCAGATTAACCACCCATGACCACTTATCAATAGTGTTATTTAACATTTAAGTCAGGGGCACAAGGGGGAAAAGATCAAGAGTTTTTTTTTTTTAATTGAGATGGTTCCCGGTATCAAAAACACATAAATCAACAGGATAAGATCAGACATTGAAATTGATACATACATCTTACATTTGCAATAATAAAAACAAAAACCAGGTTTTTAAAAAAAAAAGGTCACACAGTACTACATATAAGGAGTTACATTACATCACACCAATAGATCTACTCAATCTTATTTATCTGACTTCTCTCCGGTTTCTAATGGGAACCCATATCTTCTTACCAAATTCCCTCAACCTCTTTCCTTTAAAATCATACAGACATTCCTCTATATTATGAATTCCCCGGAGCCTCGTTATCCACATCTGAAAAGTGGGAGCCGCAGAGTCTTTCCATCCAGCCGCAATTAAAATCTGAAAAACTGCCATAGATAGAAAAATAAATGCTTTGGCATCTTGCTCTAATTTTAAGTTCTCATCCCTGCCAATCAAAACAGTCGTAGGGGATAGAGTAATCTGTTGCTCTAGCAGCCCCATTAAAAACCGTTCAATTTCTTTAAGAACTGGAGTAAGACTCTGACAATGATAAAACATATGGGATAAATCTGCAGGGCCTTGTACTTGTATTTTTAATTTGTACTATACGCCTGCAGGGCAGGCGTATAGTACAAATTAAAAATAGTCTTATAGTGCTGAGCCTTCAAATTTGACGCTCTTAATATTTTCTTATTCAATACTAACGCATAATCGATGTCCACAGCTGGATCCCCAATTCTTTGGGCCCAAGCTGATTCAATTTTTTCAATGTCATCTCCCAGCCCCTGCAAGAGATAACTATACCCAATTTTAATCTTCTTGCCACCATTCCTTACATAGTCCACGATCAGATTCGGCTCCTGAATTGAAATCCTGGGTCTGATTAACTTAACTGTTTGTTCCAATTGTCTATATAATAGCCATTGGCTAGCAGGTATACCAAACTTTTGCTGAAGTATATCAAACCCCATTAATTCCTCCTCAACCATGACATCCCCCAAGCAGCGAATACCCAGCTCCTTCCATAACCTACTATTGCTATTCTGGCCAAGATGAACAAATGGGTTTGACCTCCACAAATCTAATGTGCTATTGATTTTTGGTATCTTCAAGAATCTCATTATTGACTTCCAAGTACCCCAAGCACTAAGCATCACTTTACTTTTACTCCTTTTATAATATCTACAGTTGATTTCTCGTGTTAGGAGCCCCAATGCTCTTTCACCTACTAACAGCTCGTATATGGTGGGGGTTCTGTACATACCAGTCAACAAGCCTATTTCCTCATATTTAAATAGGACATTCATCTGCATCAATAGACAAACCCAGTGATACAGCCTCAAATTTGGTGCAGACAGTCCCCCTCCCTCCAGAGGTGCAGATAATCGGGCCAGAGATCTACGTATTTTTCCATATTGCCACACAAATTGGGAGAAAACAGCTTCCATTTTCTTCAACAGACCCTCTTCAACTAACAGGGGAATGGCACGAAATAAGTACAGTAGTTTCGGGAACATTGACATCTTCAATACATTCACTCTACCAATCAGGGATAAGTGTAATACATCTATTCTTCTTAGTTCTTTGTCTATTGTGGCAATCAGGGGTACATAATTCTCTTGTATAATTTTATCAACATTCGCATTAATCCTCACCCCGAGATATACTGCAGATTCCACATACCTCTGGTCGGTTTTATAGATATTGTTTGTACTGATTATTAATGTTTTTTCTTCATTCAGCTTATACCCAGAACGGGTTCCATATGCGTTAGCCAGTTGACTCAATTCCACCATTGCAGTCTGCGGATTAGTGGTAACAATTGCCAAATCGTCTGCATATGCCAATAATTTGGTAGTGTGACCATTTACTGTTACGGGGGAAATTTTCTCAGAGGCTAAGATTTCCCTAATTAGGGGATCTATATAAAGTGAAAAGAGTATAGGGGAGCAAGGGCATCCCTGGCAGGTACCTCTTCTAATTACCACCTCTTCCGACCGCAAACCCATAGCTGTAATTCTAGCTACCGGATCCGAGTACATTGCCTTTATTGCTTTCATACACTTTTCACCAAAGCCTCTTCTAACCAGAACATCCCATAGAAATTCCCAAACCACACGGTCAAAGGCTTTTTCCGCATCTAGGAGGATCATGGCCATTTCTCCCCCCGTGACAGCCATAGCATCAAATAGTGAGATCGCACGCGAGGTGCGATCCGTGGTACCTCTACCTGGGACAAATCCGTGCTGCCACGGAGAGACCAGTTGGCCAATGATCCCCCCTAATCTCTTTGCCCACACCTTAGAATATAATTTGGTGTCAGCATTTATCAGCGATATTGGCTGATAGGAGCCCGGGTTTTCCTCTGGTTTACCCTTTTTGTGGAATACCACTATATTGGTCTCTTTCCAGGAGTCAGGAATCTCCCCGGAGCAGATTATGCCATTAAATAAATCTAACAGCAATGGAGCAATTTCCTCCCCTAAGATCTTATAAACTTCCGTCGGAATCCCATCTGGGCCTGCAGCTATACCTGCTGCTGGATCCTGTATTGCGGTCCTTATCTCCTCCAGGGTTATATCTTTTTCCAGCTCCTCCCTATTTTTATCGTCTAAAACCGGACATGCAGGCCCAAGCCCCTGACAAGAGGGTGACCCACCCGCCTCCTGATCATATAGTTTTTGATAAAATTTCTGGAACACACCCATTATCTCTTTCGGGTCTGAATATTCTATCCCATTATCTTCAATTCTGCGGATGTTATTTTTATTGTTTTCCTGTCTAATCCGCAGCGCTAGTGCTCTTCCAGCTTGTTCCCCTGTCTCATAACGCCTTGCTCTTGACGCCTGATATTCTCTAGTTTCCTTTTGTGTAACCACCTTTAGATTGTCTCCCTTGATCAGAGCCATAGTTCTCGCCGTTTCACTACCATCCTTGCCTAACCCTATTTCCTCTATATGCCGTTTCTCTGTCATCGCCAACTCTGAAATGAGCTTCTCCACTTTACTTCTATCCTCCTTCCTTAGCCTGGCAGAACAGCTAATCGTCTCCCCCCTTAAGGAGGCCTTGAAGGCTTCCCACACTCCATTACGGGATGAACTATATCTGTTGGTATCAAAAAACTCTTTCGTCCACTGTTTAAGGTGCTTTGCAAACCTATCATCATTTAACAATTTCCTTTCGAATGTCCACCTTGTTATTTTCCTCGAAATATTGTGCACCTTGTATAGTAATATCAGAGGATTGTGGTCGGAGACTGTTCTGGGAAGCTTGGCGATACTAACATTGCATAGCTCCCCTACCGAGACAAAGAAATAATCCAGCTTAGAATATTTCTGAGATGGGTGTGAGAAATAAGTAAAACCTGGATCACCAGGCTCTTTTTCCCCCCAAACATCCGCTAACCCATGCGACTGTAGTAAGGAGCCTAATGCCCGGAATACCTTAGGTTTACGTCCCGTATATTTACCTCCCTGCCTCCAATCACCCGAAATATTCATGTCTCCGCAGAAAACAATGGGGGTGCCCCAATCTGCCAGCTCCTCTACCAACTCGTCAAATACTACAGGATCATCCTCGTTTGATCCATAGACCACACACAATGTAATGCCTAGATTCAGTTCTGCTAGAACCCATCTACCAGACCCATCGGACTTGGTACGTCTCACACCCCCCACATTGCATTTCCCCATGATGGCCACCCCCCTTATCATTGATAATTGCGACGAACACCCTAGCATTGTATAACCATTCATATTCAATAGCTTCCTTTTAGCCCAGGTCAAATGGGTCTCCTGTATGCACAATATATCTATATTATTAAATTTAGCAAAGTAGTTCAATCTCTGCCGTTTCTTCCAATCATTTAACGCCCCTACATTGATGGTACATATCTTAATGTGTGACATCATTAACATTACTGCTACTTCCGACCTGTCTGTTATCCAAGATTCTACTAAATACCGACTTCCTACCCATTACCATCTCAAAACTTTTTTCTTTTTTCTTCCCCCCCTCTCCTCCCTCTCTTCCCCCTGCTCCCCCTCCACCTCCCTACTTTCCCTCCCCTCACCCCCTTTGACCCCTCCAACCCCCCCCCCCTGTCAGCACGAACGGAAAGTGAAGGAGGCGACCCGCGCGTGTTAGAAATACAAAGGAGCAAGTTTACAACCATCTGTATAGACTATATCAATACAGAGGTGTAATGAACATCTAGCCGGCCTGATTAAGACGGACCGGCAATACGATTCAAGAGGAAGAGACCAGGAATCAATGCGGAGCTAGGTCTGCAAGAGGCTGTCCCATATATATATACAGTCCTGATGAAGACCCGCACCTGATGCGTGAAAACACCGCATCGCCCCCCCTAGGGTCGAAACGTCGACGCAATCCTCTCCTTTGGCGTGAACAAACTATTCAAAACCCTGTACGATCCAAGATTTAATTGATGTGTCTACAGGATGATTGTATATGTATAGTTGTTTAACCCAAAAGTATATGAAGTAACACATTTTACTTGTTGTTTTTAGTATTACTCTAGCACAAAGTTTTCGTGCCTTATATGTTTTAAATGTTCGTTAGGGACAGTGATTGAAGTATTTTGTGTTCACATGTGAAAGTATTTGAGTAAAATTTGCTTTCATTTTTCTTTATGGTCAGTGAGTTTTGTTTGTGAATGATTTAGTACACCTGTCTTGATATCCTGGTTAGGTACAAGACTGAAGAAAGGAAACATTGAAATACTAAAACAGTGTGTATTTCTGTCCGACAGAACCATTATTACTTTGTTTATTACCCACCCAGGTTCTGAGGGTTACAGGGTCACCCCATTACATGTATTGATCCATGGTAATAATAGCGGGGTATTTTAATATATCATTTGAACCCCTTACGAAGAAGATGGCCACTGGATTGAGGTAGACAATAGCAAATGGGGTGTTCCACCACTTGAGCTGCAGCCCATTAGAAAATGGACTGATGTGGCTATCCAATTAAATAGCATCTACATGGAAAGGGCCTAAGGGCTCTGAATGGGTGCACTAAATCAGATAGGCAAGGAGCGAATATTTTTAACAATGGCTTTTATGCAAGTAGAATCGACTATGTTTTGGTAAGCCTGTGCCTGTGGCCTTTGGTGGAGGACATGATGGTTACTGATAGGCTTGAAAGTGATCATAACCCACTGTGTGGCTCTCTGCTTCTGAATTATCAAATGCCAGACTCATACTCAGGTGATAGGTATCACCTAGGCAAGGTTGTTCCTACCAACGATCAAAGGAGATTTAAATGGGTATAGGTAAAAGAGGCACCAAACTTGTTAGATATTATTGCACTGAGCTTGGACCTCGCTATCAAAGAACTTGAGGCTTGCGTACACCAGAAAAGAGATCATGCTAATATAGAGAGCACTCACTCCGCCTTTTTTAATCTCTTGCGCTCATACTTTGTGAAGCAGGGGAAGAAGCCCGAAGCATCTGCCCAGAAAGAGGGGCGTTGGTACAACGGTGACTGCCGGGAGGTACGCCTGGCCCTTGGGAAAGCTATAAGAGGGGGAGACCCATTAAAGGTTCGCGAAACAAAAACACTCTATAAGCTCATGCAAGTAAAAGCCAAGAAAGCCTGGGATGATAAAAGGTGGCAGGATTTGAGGGACGCTTGTGCCTCAAAAAATCCCAAGCATTTCTGGCACTTCTATAAATGGTCTACCAGGGGACAGGCTGAGCGCCTCCAAAATCATGTCTTCGTATCAGACTGGGTAAATCACTTTAAGCCCCAATATGCTTCAACCCCATTATCGGGGGATAATGATATTTTAATTCTGCTGTATAAGGGGGATACTTTTACTAAGGCTGAAGTAGAGTCTGCACTGAAATCAATTTCACTGGGAAAAGCACCAGGGTCTGATGGCATCCCTGGTGACATCTTTCTACATGACAAAGCTAGCTCGTGCCGATATATCCTCTTGCCATCCAATGCGATTGCACAAGGTGCCCTGATTCCTGCTTCTTGGAAAAGTGCTGAAATCATCCATGTCTACAAGAAAGGAGACCAACTTTGCCCAGGGAACTATAGGCCTATCAGCCTAATCCACTGCCTCCAGAAAATAATTGGTAGAATGGTGATAAATAGATTACAGGGGTAGATTGAGGAGTTTGGAATCCTATCTCCATTGCAAGCTGGATTGCAAGCTTTCATAAGCACCATCGACCAGGTATTCAGGTTTATTCTAATTTACTGGAAGATTGTGACGATAGGCAAGGGTACCCTTTATGCAACTTTGTAGATCTTAAGACAGTATTTGACCTAGTACCCTGTTGGAAATTATGGCTAGTGCTAAAACTGCTTGGGCTCCCTTTTGACCTTTTGACTTTGATTAGAAGGCTCCATGAAGATAATAACACCCAAATTAGATGGGGGGGGGGGGCAGGGGGAAGTCACTGATTTGTTCCCTGTTGAACGCTGTGTGAAACAGGGATGTGTGATGGCCCCTACGCAAGTCTCGTTAATTATTAACGGGATAATTGAATGTATGAGTGCAACACCAACTGATGCCCCCACAGTCGCCAGAGAAAAAGGGCTGATATTGATGTTTGCAGACAACACATTGATCCTGTCCAAGACCCCTAGTGGGCTTCAGAAGGCCTTAAAAATCTTTGAGGATTTTTGCTCGTAGAGGGGCTTGGAGGTCAATGTGTCCAAGACAAAGTTAATGGCATTCAACGCTCGTAAGGCAAACTTCAGGGACTTTAGTATGAAGGATGGACTGCTAGAATCAGTTAAAGAGTTAACTTATCTAAGGGTGAACTTCCAAGGAAGTATGACATGGGATCACCATATTAATTTAGCTTCTCTTAAACTCAGGCAGATTTCAGGGATTCTCTGCCAGGAGCACAATCTCACTCATTTTAAGCCCATTAGGCCAACCCTAGAAATTTACAACTTGAAAGTTGTTAGCTCAGCATTATATGGCTCGGAAGTCTGGGGTTGCGAGAACCTTCTATTTCTTACCATCTCTGAAAACAGGTTTGTGATCGTGGGCGGTCGGCGGACTGGTAAAACAGGCGCGGAGGCCGGATATAGTGGGCAATAGTGTTCTTTTATTGCATACTGGGCAGTTAGGACAACCAGAATGTAAACAAGATGAGTCACAGAAATAGGGTCTACGCAGTCTTTGTCTTCCTCCTTCCGATCTTGTGGGGGTCCAGTGGTGTTCCCGGTCTTGGGTGTAGATGTCGAAGTCCTCAGATGACCGGGAAGGCTCCTCGGAGGGCAGTAAGAGAAAGAAAAGAGGGAGCCGTTAATCTCACTGGGACTAGAGTTCAGGTACCCTAACCGTTCACCGGAAGTGAGAGGAATGGAAATGACCGTGAGGGAGGGTCGGATGGACAAGGAAAGGTTTAAGTACAAGCGGTGTTCAGACAGGGTTGTGTGGGGTCAGGGTTTATACAGTGTCAGGTGCTATATATCTATATACAAGTGTCTAAGAGCTATAAGTGACGTGCCTACGATAGCGGGGTTATTTACACAAGGGGTCAAACTATTTACACAGAGCACCTAGTGTGCTTTAATGGTAGCTGGTACTCAGGCGCTCCGCCGTAACTCTCCTCCGAGTTACGGCCGCTCTTCAGCCACCTCCGTGGGACTCCACCAGTCTTCGGGCCACTCCTCAATTTCTCCACTCCCGTCCTCTCCTTCCGTCACAGCTCCAGCCGAAATCTCCTGCCACGATACTCCGACCTCTTCCGCTTCTCGTTCTCCTTCTTTTCTGTGTCCGGCCGCCGGCAGGGAGGCGGGCCTTCCGGGGTCAAGGGGAGGTCCTTCCGGTCCGTCGTCTCTCCGGATTGGCTCCTGTAACAGAGAGAGGGGCAGGGTTTCCGTTGTCATGGACGCTTTTGTGGGGGTTTTCGTTTGTATGCTGGGGAACGGTGAACCTCGGAGGGGTGATACTCGTGATGGGGTGAGTAGGGGTTGCGCGACCCGAGGGGCGTTATCACATCCCCTTTCCCTAGCTGTCTTTCTTGTACCGGGTGGAGACATGGGGTAACGAGAGAGGTAGTCTGCATTACCCTGGTCCACGCCTTTTCGGTGTACTGTTTTGAAGTGATAGGGTTGGAGTGACAGAAACCAGTGGAGGACTCGGTCGTTGTGGCCTTTGTTCCGAGCCATCCACTCAAGGGGGGCGTGCTCTGTATATATGGTAAAGTCCCGGCCCTCCAAGTAGTAACGTAGGCTCTCCACAGCCCATTTGATTGCCAGGGCTTCTTTCTCTACCACAGCATAGTTCTTTTCTCGTGGGAACAATTTCCTGCTGAGGTAGAGGATGGGTTTCTCATTTCCCTGAGGGTCCTTTTGTGACAGCACAGCGCCAAGCCCCTGTTCCGAAGCGTCTGTCTGGAGTAGGAATGGTTGTGAGTAATCAGGACTCACTAACACGGGACTGGAGGTCAGGGCGCCTTTTAAATCAGAGAAAGCTTGCCATAAGAAGGGTGTTGGGTTTCGAAGGATAGTTTCGGTTTTCGTGGGTTTTTTTAACAGGTCAGTGAGTGGTTTGTGAGAAATTAGGCACAAATCTCCTATAATAACCTAATAGGCCCATGAAGGCTCGAAGATCTCTTCTGGTTTGGGGAAACGGGAGGGATTGGATGGCTTCGGTTTTGCTTTTCTGGGGTCGTATCAGTCCTTCCCCCAGGAGATATCCCAGATATTTAACAGTTTGGGCTGCTAGGGTGGTTTTGGCGGGGTTTATTGTGAACCCATAGGACCCCAGGGAAGTTATGACCTTGTGGAGGTGTTCCAGGTGTTGTGTCCAATTGTCACTGTAAATGAGGATATCGTCCAGATAAGCGCCAGCATACATGGTGTGGGGTCTTAGGATGTGATTCATGGCCCGCTGGAATGTAGCGGGGACGCCATGAAGGCCAAAAGGCAGGACTAGGAATTGGTACAAGCCTTCAGGGGTGGAAAACGCCGTTTTTTTTCTGTCCTCTTCTCTAAGGGGTATCTGCCAATACCCCTTACAGAGGTCTAGTGTGGAAATATACTGGGCTTTCCCTATGCGTTCGACCATCTCGTCGACGCGAGGCAACGGGTAGGTGTCAAAGGAGGAAATTTTGTTGACTTCGCGGAAGTCGATACAAAACCTGATAGACCCGTCAGGTTTGGGTACGAGGACGATCGGGGAGTTCCAATCGCTCACCGATGGTTCTATTATACCCATCTTTAACATTTGTTCTGTTTCCATTTTTATGACCGCCCTGCGGGCTTCGGGGACCCTATAAGGTCTTTGTCGGACGACCTTCCCAGGTACCGTTTGTATGGCATGTTCTGTGATGGTGGTATGACCGGGTGATGATGAAAATACCTCGCGTAAGGGGTAGAGGACTTTTTCTAGTTCCTGACACTGTTGTGGGGATAATGCGGTGTCTATACAGGGGGAAAAGGAGAGGGTAGTAGGATCAAGGGAACCGGACAGGACAGGACGAGGACCCTCCCATTTCTTTAAATGATTCACGTGATATATTTGTGTAGTACCACGAGTGGGATCCAGATCCAACTCGTAAGTGACAGGAGTCACCTGACAAAGGATTGGATAAGAGCCCTGCCCCTGCCCTAGGAGTTTCTGGTCAGAGGAAGGCATCATCAGAAGTACCAAATCACCCACTGAAAAGGCCCTAGGTTTCGTGCCCTTATCGTATTGTCCTTTCTGTTTATTCTGGGCGTTCTCTAGATTTTGGCGTACAATGTCCCTTATGATGGATAGGTGGGTTTTAAGGTTATCCATGTATTCAGGGAGGGGACAAGTAAGGTCAGGTTCAGCTTCCCAGGCTTCTTGAGCCATATCTAACAGGGTACGAGGAGGTCGGCCATATAGGAGTTCATAAGGTGAATAACCCGTGCTGCTCTGTGTTGTACAACGGATGGCGAACAAGGCAAGGGGCAGCATATCCTCCCACCTCTTGGCTTCCAATCCCAGTAGTTTCTTTAGAGTCTGTTTTAGTGTGGCGTTATATCTGTCGACTAACCCATCTGTTTGCGGGTGGTATGCTGAGGTTCTGATCTGTTTAATCCCTAGTTGGGAACATACCTGTCTCATCAGAGCAGAGACAAAAGGGGTGCCCTGATCGGTCAAGATATCCCGGGGAAACCCCACCTTAGAGAACACAGAGATGAGGGCTTTGGCGATGTTCTGAGTAGTGGGCTGTCGCAAAGGTAGGGCTTCCGGGAAGCGCGTGGCATAGTCCACTATAACCAGGGCGTAACGACAACCGCTACTCGAGGGTAACAGGGGTCCTATAATGTCCATTTCCACTCTGCTGAACGGGACATCTATAACAGGAAGGGGCCGTAGGGGTACCCTAGGGGGTCGGTATCTGCTATGTTTTTGGCACACAGGGCACTCTCTACAATACGTCTTGATGTGCTGGTATACCCCGGGCCAGTAAAACTTATCTAAGATCGCTTGACTGGTTTTTTTGTCACCAAAATGTCCTCCCAGTAGGTGGCTGTGGGCGAGAAACAGGACTTTATCTCGAAAGGGACCAGGGACCAGAAGTTGGGGTTTTTGCTGGGCCCCTCCCTTGCGGTATAATAACCCATTTTTCTTGAAGAAGTAGGGACCTATGGTAAGGGGATCCTCATTGTCTAACGCCCTGTCCCACGCCTCCTGTAGAACCGGATCTTTCTGCTGTGCTGCCCTGAAATCTCTGTCGGTCTGCCAGGGGTGTTCGTCCGGGATCACGGGAAACACACATGTGTGTTCTCTCTTTTCCTTCTTCTTTTGTGTTTTTGTTTTATGGGCTTTGGGCTCCAAAGCAGGGGAGGACTGCCCCTGAGGTAAGGGGGCTTCTTCCCACCATTGGGTCAGGGACTCGGTAGTGTCCTGTAGGAGTCCCGGTAGGCCAGAGTAGTCGCTCCCTAAAATGGCCTTCTCCGGTAGAGCGGGTACAAGTCCTACTGTGAGGGTGGTTCCGGGATCCATGGGATGTTGTACATGTACTTGGGTGGTGGGATATCTCTTCGTATCGCCATGAACACATTGAATGGCGACCATACCAGACGAAGGATTAACAGGGTGGTTCAAGTCCTGAGGTCTGAGAACGCTCTGTCTACACCCAGAGTCTGCCAGGGCCATGAGGGTCTGTTCGTCAAAGTTCACCGGACAATGGAATGGGGGTGGTGTCACTCCGGGAATCGAGCACACATAGTTCCGGGCCAGGCCAACCTCCATCGGCTCTTCTTTGTGGGGGCATACCCGAGCAATGTGACCAAAGCCCCCACAACTGTAACATTGGGGTCCGGGATTGATGGGTCGCTGAAAAATAGAGGTGGGAAACAGAGGGGTTGGTTCCGGTCGTCTCGGTGCAGGTGGGCGGTAAGGCCGGATGCCTGTGGAGGGATGTGGTTTATGGGGGTGTTCCTCTTTTCCTCGCTGTACCTCCTGTGCGTGGCTGTAGGCGCTTGCAATTTCTACTGCAGCATCTAGTGAGAGACGGGCATGCTGGCGTACCCATTGTTGAGTGCCTGGGTGTAAAGACATCAGAAATTGTTCCAAATATATCTTCTCGAGGATTTCCTCCTTGGTGGAGGTATCAGGTCTCAGCCAGCGATTGGTTAAGTCTTTGATCCTAAATGAAAGGGCTCTTGGGGTTTCTTGTGGCCCTTCTTTAGCCTGTCGTAGCTTTACACAGTAGGTTTCATCGTTGATGCCCAGCCTTTCAAGGATACACTTCTTGATATCCGCATAAGGATTATTGCCCTCTATGTTTGCTTGTTGATACGCGGCTTGTAGATCGCCGGTTAGCAAGGGTCCCAGGTAATGACCCCAACGGTCGACAGGCTAGGAGGCGGCCTGTGCTAGCCGCTCGAAATTTGTAAAGAAGAAGTCCGGATCCTCCCCAGGCACATACTTCTGGAGAACCACGGAGGGCAGGGAGGCCAGGGGTCTCTGATGTCCCAGGACATCGGTCAACTTCCCCATGGCTTGCTCGTGGGTATCCCCCTGTCCTTTCAAGACATCGTGGAGCTGTCCTCGGTCGTCCTCGGCGGTCTTCAGGATCTGCTCCATTATCTTCCCCAATTGTTCTTGGGATTCCGCCATCCTCTTCATCACGGCCTCCATGCCTCCAGGGAATCCCACTTCTGACACCAGATGTGATCGTGGGCGGTCGGCGGACTGGTAAAGCAGGCGCGGAGGCCGGATATAGTGGGCAATAGTGTTCTTTTATTGCACACTGGGCAGTTAGGACAACCAGAATGTAAACAAGATGAGTCACAGAAATAGGGTCTACGCAGTCTTTGTCTTCATCCTTCCGATCTTGTGGGGGTCCAGTGGTGTTCCCGGTCTTGGGTGTAGATGTCGAAGTCCTCAGATGACCAGGAAGGCTCCTCGGAGGGCAGTAAGAGAAAGAAAAGAGGGAGCCATTAGTCTCACTGGGACTAGAGTTCAGGTACCGTAACCGTTCACCGGAAGTGAGAGGAATGGAAATGACCGTGAGGGAGGGTCGGGATGGACAAGGAAAGGTTTAAGTACAAGCGGTGATAAGACAGGGTTGTGTGGGGTCAGGGTTTATACAGTGTCAGGTGCTATATATCTATATACAAGTGTCTAAGAGCTATAAGCGACGTGCCTACGATAGCGGGGTCGAACTATTTACACAGAGCACCTAGTGTGCTTTAATGGTAGCTGGTACTCACGCGCTCCGCCGTAACTCTCCTCCGAGTTACGGCTGCTCTTCAGCCACTTCCGTGGGACTCCACCAGTCTTCGGACCACTCCTCGATTTCTCCACTCCCGTCCTCTCCTTCCGTCACAGCTCCAGCCGAAATCTCCTGCCACGATACTCCGAACTCTTCCGCTTCTCCTTCTCCTTCTTTTCTGTGTCCGGCCGCCGGCAGGGAGGCGGGCCTTCTGGGGTCAAGGGGAGGTCCTTCCGGTCCGTTGTCTCTCCGGATTGGCTCTTGTAACAGAGAGAGGGGTAGGGTTTCCGTTGTCACGGACGCTTTTGTGGGGGTTTTCGTTTGTATGCCGGGGAACGGTGAACCTCGGAGGGGTGATACTTGTGATGGGGTGAGTAGGGGTTGCGCGACCCGTGGGGCGTTATCACAAGGTTCTTAAGAAATATCACCAGATTACCTCAGAGTACCCCAGCGAGTCCGTTATTAATTGATCTAGGCAAGAAACCTATTGCAGCAGCAGCTAAATTGTGTCCCCTTCTGTACTGGAGGAGACTATGGATTACACCAGAACTTGCAGGCTATGCACAAAGTTTCTTAGAACTAATTAGGGCTGATACATCACATCGCTGTGGGTAGACCCTGTAAACTCCCACTTTCAATAAAAAGAGGTGTTGAAGACTAAGTGTTGGGAATGGTTTCAGGAAAAAAAAAACGCAGGACAACTAGTGTCAACTTCCCTCACTAGCTGCTTTTTTAGCCATAAAGTTGCCCCGAAGTTGGAATCTTACTGAGATGCTATTACTAAACCTCTGGACCGTAATTTGTACTTCCAGTTCAGGGTGGGAATGCTCCCAGTGAGATCTTTTACCATCAAATGGTCAGCCCAATCTTCAACTAGGTGCCCGGGGTATAGATCCTGCAACGAATCCACAGCCCATATCCTCTTTGTTTCTGATGCTTATGCAGCCCCGCGAGGGCTTGGCTTTTACCAATCTGAAGGCTTCTGGGCGTAAGGGGGATAGTGGAAGCTGAACGCATTTTGCGGACTGACACATCACTACCCATTGTATTAGCCATGGCAACATTTTTAGGCTGGGCATGGATTTTGAGGGCTCGCCTAAGATCCCAGAGTGCGTGAAGATATAAAAAAAAACTACTTAATATTGCGACTTGTATATATTTTAATTGTTTTTATCTTGTATCTTAATGAGCTTTAAATGATTTTATTATATGCATTTTAGTTATGAGGATGCGAATCAGCTTTATTATATGATCTATGTATGTCCTTCTAATCATCCATGTTTTTGTAAAATTAATTCCATTTGTATTATTGTACATCGCTTTTATAACTGCAAATGTCGAATAAGGCTGTTGAAATGGGAATATCCCAATAACGTTCCTCAGGGGGTACTTTAATCCGTATAATACAAGGTCACATGGGTTGCCACAATCTGCTTTACTCTTTTGTTTATTGCTATTTCATATGAAAGAGATAAGTGGTTTGCAAATGTGAAAATGAAAGCAGAATATCCATTGCAAAATTAAAAGCACAAAACACCAGTTAGACATTTGCTGCTAAAAATATATCAGAATCAATTTCATATATCAGATTGAAAACTGCAACTCAGGAAGCATTGAAACATGCAGAGAGATTCTGTATTTACTACAATTACCATGGGCCCGATGTAGGAGCCTTAATACCGGTCGGAAATGGCCGATTTCGGCCGTTTCCGACCGGTAAATGGCCATTTGGTATGTAGGTGCCCGTTTCCAAGGGCATATGTAGGTAACTGCACATTTACCGAATCGGTAAAATACCGATTCGGTAATTCTACCGATTCGGTAAATTCCTAATGTAGGTGCGACTCTTCTGAGTCCCACAGGTATTACCGAATCGGTATTTTACCATGAAATACAACTTCATGGTAAAATACCGATTCCGGTGTGCATGCACATGTGTGCATGCACACCTATGCCATGTGGCAGGCAGACCTGCCCCTAGGGCATGTATGCCTGCCACATGGCACCCAAGCCTGTATTGGGGGTGCTAGGGGGTGTCAAAGTGACACCCCCTGCACCCTTGCAGAAATCGGTAATTACCGAATCGGTAAATACCGATTCGGTAATGCCCTTTGATTCCTATGGGCTTCAAGGCCCATAGGAATCAATGGGGGATACCGATTCGGTATTTACAGAATCGGTAAATACCGAATCTTACAGATTCGGTATTTACCGATTCTGAAATACCCACATCTCCCCCCCTCCAATTTACCACTTCTCAAATAACGAATCGGTATGATTCGGTATTTAAGAAGTGGTAAATTGGAGTTTACCTACATCGGGCCCCTAGAGTGTTAAAAAAAATATTATGTTCTGATAAACATATCCTTGCTGTAGGGCAGGCAGGTTTCATTTTTGTTGCATAACCTTTTCGCAGGGGCAGACTTCCCCCGAGGTGCGGCCGAATGCGACACGTTCGCAGTTCGAACGACCCCCAGCCATTCGGAGCACACAACCACTGTGACTTCATATGGCTGGGGGATGTCCGACGCATCCAAAAGGTTAAACTGTAATTTTATTACACCGCATTACCTGGTTTTCACTGTGGCTGCTGCCTTACAGTTTAGCAGCTCTGCCATTTCTTTAATACAGATAACTAAAAACATCAGAACTCGCCTATATTAAGGAAATTAGAGACAGGCGTATACATATGAGCTGCATGTTCCCATGTGCTTTACTTACACAAACTGATGTGCAGAATGTAATATGCATCTCATTATCGCTTCTGGGCATGCAACAGAGCCATAATTCACGGTAGATGAATCTTCTAGTGTGTCATGATCAGGGTCACTAGAACTGTGTGATTCTGAGGCTGTTCATGCACAATTAAGGATTTACCACATCTGCCATCTAATCCATAATCTGATACATAGTCTGCAGATTTTAACAAAACAATTGTTTCAAGCTCAAAATCAAAGGTTATTCAAAAAAAGTGGCAATGTGTATTTTCATGCTTTGGAAGACCCTTTGCAATGTTAACTGGTCAACTTTCAGATGCTTATGTATGCATGTGGTTTTCACACTGGTACTAATGGGGTGAAATCTTTGCCCAGAAGGTTTAACCATGTGTACAAATTGCTAAATATTGAAGAAATACTGTAAAAAAGAGTGCTGAATTATACCACATACTTTGCATTATTTTGCTGCATAATTTAGTCAACACTGCCGCATAATTTGGCGCGCCCCTGCCACAATATTCAGATGGCCCTGTTTATCGTACCATTACCTTGCCCTAACAATAGGCATTATTACAATAGTGTGCTGCACATCTGCATGCACAGTAGCTATAAGTAAAGGTATTTGCAGATAACCAGGATTCAAGAGGTTAAATGAATGTGATGAGATACGACCAGGATGAATATGCTTCACTACTATTACCTCAGTCCTTTCCCTTTGCACTGTCACTGTAACAGGCAACATGTGAGAGAATAAGTAGTGTGTTGTTTAGGTCAATTACGTTATACTGTGGTAATTACATTGAATTTGGCCTTTGCACTTTAGTAATAAATGTGTGAACATGTGTTTCTAGTAATTTCTCCAAACAATTGTCCCACTGATGAGGGGAGGTGGGTGTGTGCCTGTGTGTCTTTCCTATAATAACTCACACACAGCATACATGAAAATAAATGTGGCCTAATAACATGTTGTTTGAAGCAAATGTATTAATAAACACACATTCACACATTTATTTCTAAAATACAAGATTCAAATCCCATTATATTACCACAATATTGCAAAAGTGACGTGGGCAGTTCACTGTTTTTGGATCACAGATTATGTTACAACCACGAGACACACGGTGAGGCATCTTCTATGTGAAGTTCCTCTTATAATATAACCCCTTGCATCCTAGCAGAGGTAAATACACATGGCATAAACCTTTTATGTGTATATGCAGATTGCAACATACTATTTAGCACTCCTTTTGACAAGGGAAAGGGGCACGAGATTCGCTCGAGGCTTCGGCTCTCAGGAGTTATGGCCTCTCCCTCACTCAATAATGTTAACAAAAAACAGCAGCTTACACTCTGTGCATGACTGAGTGTGTGTGTGTCCATATGGAGAGACAGACAGACCCGCCAGCCAACCAATGGATGGATGGATGGATGGATGGATGGACGGACGGACGGACGGACGGACGGACGGACGGACGGACGGACAGACAGACAGACAGACAGACAGACAGACAGACAGACAGACAGATAGATAGATAGATAGATAGATAGATAGATAGATAGATAGATAGATAGATAGATAGATAGATAGATAGATAGATAGATAGATAGATAGATAGATAGATAGATATGAAATTATAATGCATATTAGTATGCAACATATTTTAAGGGTTCCAAAAAAGAAGTGGGACGGGTACAGCAGGACTGGCAGAACGGTGGAAGGAGTGTTTGTTATCAGAGGCAGAGGGCACGAGGCTCTGTGCATTACCCAAGACGCCTATAGAGCTTCCCAGGCTTTTTGGTGAATGTACTGCAAATCATTGCACAAATAGGCCAGCGTTGGCAGCCCCGGGTGCTGTGTGCTCCTGATTTGGAACAACAAAGGTGGGTCCCACGGCTGTGCTCTGAAAGGATCAATTGGCAGTTACACAGCCTCCTCCACTCACAAACACATACAGAGAGACACACATGCAGAGAGGCAGCCGCACATGCTCGCAAACCACATACACTCATTCAGACTCTCACTGAGATACACAAATGCACATGCATGGAAGCAGCCACACATTATTGCAAACCACAAATACTTATTCAGACTCTCACTGAGACATGCAGAGAGGCAGACACATGCACCACACACACTCATACACACTCGCAACTACACACACAGACACAAGTACATACACATATAGACACACACAAAGACACGCACAGAGGAACACACACAGGCCCACGCACACAGACACACATACAGATACCCGCTAAGACACAGACACACACTCACACAGACGCAAATACAGACAGGGGCACATAACACACAGGCAACACACATACAGACATACATTCAGTCTCGCAGAAAGGCACACAAACATGCAGATACACCCAAGAATGATATATCAAGGTGAATTTCTAAGGGTGAAAAATAATTAGGAAATTAAGACTGATATTTAAGAGTGGAAATATAAGGGAGAACATACAGGGGTGGGGATGCAAGGTGGGAAGTATAAGGCAAAATACGAAGATGGAAAAACAAGGGTGATAACAGTGGCAGTAAACATAGGGAAATATAGCGGTGTATGATGTCACTGAGGACGAATGTGGCTCGGGTCAGAATGTCGGCCAGCAAAGAAATACCAACATAAACAAGGATAGCAAACGGAGCAAAGACTACGGTGGAATTTTAATTCTGGTAAGGGGAACTGTAGAGGTGAAAATACAATTGGTATAGTAAATATAAGACGTGTAATGGCTATTGCGTCTAGTACTAGGTGTCAAGGAAAAATATTAGTAAAAAATGGCTTCTATTCAGGTAACTGACAGCAGTGAGACCGGTCTATAGATCACCTTCAGCGAACAACAGACCCTCTCTGCCATCACCCCTTATGCTATTGAGCACCCAACAATTAAACTCTCGGGAGAGGAAGCAGAATAAGGGATAGCAAGCAGTAACCTTTCAAGGCCTGTATCTCAATGCCAGATCTATCCTGAAGCATTCTGCTGAAATATGGGATCTGCTGGATGATCTGAAACCAGATATATGCTTTTCACAAAGACGTGGTTGCATACGCAATCTGCACCATCTCTGGCAATAGCCTTCCCTGCAAAATACACAGTAGCTAGATCAGATAGAATAGGCAAGAGCGGAGGAGATCTGGCAACACCCTTAGCCCAGCATATCAAAATCTTGGACACTGTTTCTACTCCCAGTATGGAGGTAATGGTATTCAGGCTGGAGCCTGCCCAAGGGATTAGGTTTATGGGAGCTGTAGTTTATCATCTCCTTAGGAAAGCAAGAAATCCTTCTGTTCATCATTATTGGAAAATCTTGCCTTGCACACCTTGTAAGCAGATCATTTCCTACTCCTATGGGATCCTAATCATCATTTAGATACCATCTCGAACCCAGACTCCGCATGCCTAATATTGGCCAAGGAGTTGCTAGGACTTTTCCAGAGAGTACGCAGCCCGACACATACGCTGGATAACATCTTCACAAACATCCCTTAGTACTAAGCTGGACTGACCATCTGGCTTTAGGATTCTCCTTGATTATCCCAAACCATTAGGCCAGCCCCATTGCCGTAGGAGTTCTCGTAGATCATGGAGGAAAGTAAAACTAACAGCATTCAGCTCAGCATACTATCCCCTGTTATTTAGCAACTGCACTGACAGCAGTACAGCATTGGAAATGTTGGAGGCCTCTGTAATTGAAGCCCTCAACACCATCGCTCTGATTAAGGCAGTCACAGTCTGGGAAAGGGTTGCTCCAGCTCTGTGTTATTCAGAAAGCCTTAAGAAAGAAAAAGCTACCTGTAGAATCAGAGAGAGGAAATCAAAATTGGAGGAGGACTTTATGGCCTATAAACTAGCACATAGAACGTGTCTAAATAATTGCAGCATAGCCAGGAAATCGTATCTAGGTACGCAAATCTCTGAAGCAAAGAGCTCTTCTAAAGAGCTCTTTAAGATCCTCAAGGAGTTTACCAATCCTAGAGCTAACAGCTCCTCCCTCCCACCTACACAGGGTCTATGTGATGATTTATCCAAGCATTTTAAACAAAAGATTGACAAAATCTATAACTCCTTTGACTTGAAAGAGGTGGTTAGTGCAGTAACACCGCCCCCGGAAGACCCTCTCTTTCCCAGTCTAGAGACTTTCTCAGCCATCACCTCTGAGCAACTTCTATCCTTGCTGGCACACATTAAATCGGGCTCCCCGTCAGATTTGGCCTTCCCTCATATCATTTCAGATCTGGCACCGGCCTTATCTCACCCGATCATGGAAGTCTGTAAACTTATCATAAGCTACATTCACATTTCCTTCAAAATGGAAGAAGGCTTGAATCAAGCCTCTGCTTAAGAAAGCATCAGCCGATCCTTTAGACTTACATAAATATAGACCCATCTATCTTCTCCCATGCTATTAAAAAATTATAGAAACCCTGATTAATCAAGAACTCTCGGGCTATGTGGAACAAAAAAGCATGCTTTATTTTTCTCAGTCAGGTTTCCGTGCTTGTTACAGCACCGAGTCCGCTGAGGTAACAGACTCAATAAGGATGTTACTGGATGAGGGAACACCGACGATGTTAGTTCTTCTTGATCTGTAGGCAGCCTTTGACGCTATCTATCACAGAATCCTTCTGGATAAGCTGCGAGAGATTGGTGTCAGAGGAATGGCATTAAAATGGATACAAAGCTTTCTTACCAACAGAACACAATGTGTATAATTGGTCACATTTGTCTCCCAGACCACGGTAGTGGATACGCGGGTGCCACAGGGTTCCATCCTAAGTCCTACCTTGTTTAATATCTATGTGTCTTCCCTGGCTCCTAATATTAGAACTTACAGGTTTGATACGATCTCGTATGTGGACGACACCCAGGTGATAGTTCCCAAAGAGAAGGACCCCATTTTGACCAGAGAAAAATTTAAGATCTGCATGTTAAGAATAGCCAGATGGATGAGCAAGAACTTCCTATAGCTTAACTCCAATAAAACTGAGATTCTGCTGTTTGGGAGAGCAGAGGAGATATGGGCCTCTGAGTGGTGGCCCGTGGAACTCGGGGAAGCCCCAACACCTAAAAAATGGTTGAAGAATCTGGGCATAATAATTGATGTCAGACTTTCTATGGAGGAACATGTAAAAACCAACTCAGGCAAGTGCTTCTGTATGATGCACATATTGAGAAAAATCTTCCCTTGGATTCCTCTTTCTACCAGAAAGGTCCTTATACAGGTCAGTAGACTAGATTATGGAAATTCCCTACTGGTAGGGATTAGGGAAGACTTATTATCAAGGCAGGATGTCGTCCAAAATACAGCGGAGAGCCTTGCCCTCGACAAACCGGCACAAACTCCATCACTACCCCTGTTGCAACAATTGCATTGGCTCCTCATCAGAAAACAATCTGTCTTTAAACTCCTATGTCTAGTGTTTAAATCACTTCAGGGGTTGGGTCTGGCCCATCTAACAAATAAACTAGGACCTTACCTTACATTCCGGTGCACTAGAGATCGAGCAGCCAAAATCTTATCTGCACCCGGAAATTTAGGAAGGCCAAAATGGGCGCGCACAACTTTTCTTATTTAGCCCCCGCCCACTGGAACAGACTGCCCGAGGATATCCAAACGTGTTCCAATTTGGCACAATTTAAGAAACTTCTTGAAAGCTGGCTGTTTTAATCAGCACTCCTTAATTATTTTGTCTGCTACCCAGGCGCCGAAATGAAATAAGGATGAGGATGTAAGAGGGGAACTACTAGGAGTAAGGACATTAAAGCATGCCCATAGAGGGAAGATGGGTAGAGGAGGATATATTAGGAACAAAATAAAGCTGAAATAATAGAGGATTATAGGAAGGTAGGAGCTGAAAGAGGGAATATATACGGAAAGCAAAATATGTGCAGACATTCACCCGGTGAGGATTTAAGGTAGGAACTTTCAGATAGGAAATTTGATGAGGGTGTGTTGTTGTAGTTCATGGCTGACGATAGGCGCATTCCCAAGCAGAATGGATTCTGCTAGTACAGAAAGGTGCCAGTATACACACGGCGCTGCACAGCTCCCCCTCCCAGTCCCCCTCCCTCCTCCCCTCCATAATGGAACCTTCCGGAAGCAGCATACTCGTGGAATGTGTGAATGAAGTGTGAATATCAGGGACCCCCAATCCACCTTCCAGACAGAGCCTAGCTTACCGTATTTCATTAAAAAGCACGCACTGCAGCCAAGCATGCATGTACTCGCAGATGCACACAGGTATTTCCACCCACATACATGAACACGTACACATGCAGACATCTGCGTGCTGGCACAGAGGCTCGCCCACATTCCACACCCACACACAGACACAAACACATGGGCACATAAGAGGGAACACATAGAATCGCACTCAGACAAGCGGGCATGCACATATAGCCACAGGTACGCGCACTGGCACGCACACCCACATACATCAATGTGCATACTCCTAGATACCTCATACAGACCACCATGGGCCTACAATCTGTGGCTTGATTTCTCTGTTTGTTTGTTAAATTTGGATTGAAAAATAGGGGGGTCAGAGAGACGGTTGGGGCACAACATATCTCCATCCTGAAGAACTCTTGCTGTACATATGTTTATTCTATATTTGCATGCACTGTTTCAAGCTTCTTGTTTTAAAGGCAGTAGAAATGCGCATTTTTAACGTAACTGTCAGTCATTATTTCTGTTCAGTCGCACAGAATATTTCCCTTTGCACTGATGTGAGCACCTCTATAACAGCAGCTGCTGCATAATTTTAAAGGTCACACGTCTGTAACATTCAGGAGCTTTTCTCACTCCAAATGCTGAAAATGTTTATTTTGTTGTGGTACAAAAAGGTGCCCAGGTTTGTGTTTGGGTGACTGGACTGTGACACCTGGGAGCTGCAAGGCAGCAAAAGGTATGATTTGTAGCTCCTCGACTACCGGAGTCATAAATCTGGAATGCTCTAGGACCTTGCCCACCTGGGGGCTAAAAACAAACGAAACACGGGAGCCCGCTCTTCATTTTTTCTTTATATGTTCAGCCGGATTGGCGAACCCAGCGAAAATCCCGCTGATTTTTTTTTTAATGTTTTTTTTGGCCCGGGGGTCCTTGTGGGACCCCCTGAGCAGGTTTAGGGGGTCAGGGTGTTTCTACCCTGCCCCCTTTTTCTTGTTTTTCACCTTTTTTTTTACTGTTTTCTTGTGACTTGGTTACTGAGTCACAAGATGGCTGCCAACACTTCCTGGTGTGGAGTGTTCACGAACCCTTCTCGATGCTCAGATATCGATATTTTTATTTCTTGAGTTTCTCAGCAACTGCTGAACGGATTAACACCATTTAATAGAAGCACGCTTCCTAGACAAAGACCTACCTTTTTGCCAAATTTGGTGTAATTCCGTTAAGCAATTCGTGCTGTAGCCTCTTACAAAATTCCTATGGAAATTAACAAGAAGAAAACGGATTTTGGCACCCTCCGCTTGACAAATTGCCACCAAACTTCCAAGACCGGAGCTGACCTGAGTGAACCATTAGTTTGAATAATTTAGTGAAGATTCGTCAAACGGTGCAAAAGATATTTATAAATAAAAAAAATGCTTTTCCCTTTGGTTAATAGGTCCTAAATATAACTACCTACTGGCAAACGCCAGTAAGTAATATACCAATAGCATATAATCTACTAAAAAACTTTCTATTATAAATTAAAACTTTAAATTATTTAAAAATCTTTAAACTTAAATTTACCTCTCCAGACAGTGCAACAGTAGGGAAAGTGTTGAATAGCAGAGGGGTAAAAATTACTATTCCCGCTCCAGTGTGTGCAACAACAGGGAAAGTATTGCATTGCGGAGGGGTAAACATTACTATTCCCACTTCACTGAGCGTAACAGTAGGGAAAGTGTTGAATAGCTGAGGTGTAAAAATTATTATTCACACTCCAGTGAGTGCAACAATAGGAAAGGTGTTGAATAGCGGATGGGTAAAAATTCCTATTCCCACTTCAGTCAGTGCAACAGTAGGGAAATCGTTGGATTTCAGAGAGAAAAAATGTACTATTCCCTCTCCAATAATAATAAGAAGTAAGGAAAGTGTTGGATAGCGGAGAGGTAAATATTACTATCCCCACTCCAATTAGTGCAACAGTAGAGAAAGAGTTGGATAGCCGAGGGGTAAAAATTATTATTCCCACTCCAGTGAGTGCAACAGTAGGGAAAGTGTTCACTAGTGGCGGGGTAAAATGTGCTATTCCCACTCCAATCAGTGAAACAGTAGGGAAAGTGTTAGATTGCAGAGGGGTAGCAATTCATATTCTCACTTCTGCAGTTCAAAATTAAAAACAAACAAAATATTAACAGCAAAAATATTTAAAAAACAAAATAAATAAAAAAATCTAAATATGATAAACATTAAAATACAAATATATTTAATATTACAAATAAAAAATATATAATGTTACATGCATATGAAAAATAACTACAAATAATATATTAAATTAAATAAAAAATAATTTTCGAACAAATAAATATTTTTAATTAGAAATTATTTAGAAGCAAAAACAATAATATTACATACATTTACTTTTTTTAATTTCCTACCCTATAACACCACATGATTCCCAACCCACATCTAATTTACACTAAAACACTTGTTACAGTTTTAGAGTCACCCTTTATTTATTTATTTGTGGAGAAGTGTGGCTCACTGGTTAGAGGAGGCATACCCTGAAGCAGAGGTCAGACCCGGGACCAGGGTTCAATTCCCGACGCCTCAGGGTCTTGAGCCCAATTGTCCACGGACTTGATAATTCTTGCTTCGGTGCCCACTCTAATCATAGGGTTCACACTCTGCAACTCTGGGCATTAGCTTGCTTAATCTCCACAACGGCCCCCGCAGCGTGATGCCTGGCTTTCACCTTGGGGATGCCCAGTACAGGTTATCTCACAGGGAAAAGCCAGGACGGGTCCCCAAGGCAAGCGCCGAGATTCCCTAGGGAAAGTCGAGCGCTATATAAGAACACATATACATACATATTAGATCAACATTAACCAGCCACCCTCTGTCCACCTCTAGTGCTTCCTGTGATGGAAACACCAGGTATGGAACAACCTCAAACACTCATGGAAGATTTCAGCAGTAAATGACGTATGGCCCAAGGATGCAATGCCTAAGAAACAAGTCAGATGCACACACTCATAAACATAAACAAAGGCTCAGCAGAGGGCTTGCATTTGGCCCAAGGATGTGATACTAGAGCAACCGGCCAGTTGAGTTCATCAGATAAAGCCCAAAGAAGGCCTGGTAGTCAGTGGCACCCTAGATTACACACACAAGACACACCCAAACCACCTTGACCACCTCAGATTGTGATCTCCACTTGGTATTTGTAGCCTCTTCTATCGAGTTGGGATCAAGCATCTAACACGTAATTTCTGTCCACTGTACCAGTATTTCCTGCCCAAAGGGGTATGAGTTCTCTAAACTTCACTTGCTGTATTGTATAAAGCATGCCAGGTACCTAATGCAAGTTGAATTTCAGCACACAACTGTAAGGTATGTGGCTGCTATTCTGGCCTTTGCTGTTTAATTACACTTAAACTGTTCCTGATTGCCAAGCCTCATTGTTCTCATTTTTGATAGTCAAAACCTGCATACAAGAGGCAAAACCCATGGTGTTGTACCAGTCGATTGCTCAATGATATCATGCTTTAGTAATGTCTCAAGTTCTTTTTCAAAGACTTCCTGTAAATGAAAAGCAATTTGATTATGTCGCTGAGGAACAAGATGAATTTCCTCATTAATATGCAGTTGCACTTTCAATATCTTACATTTTCCTAATCCATGAAACAACAATGGATACTAACTCACTGTTTCGTGATGAGCATTTATGCTGTAATATACAGATATAAGTCCCATTTTGGCAGCAGTACTGAAACTGATTACAAAGCCACTTGACGAAGTACATTGAAGTACATGAATTAGTGCTTGTTCTTTTGTCTTTTTGTGCTTCATGGTTGCTACAAATGAACCTTGACCTTTTAATTGCGCCGATGCAAACCATGTATATACTTTAGTCTTCAACGGTATGAGACAGGGCACATCAGAGAGTTCGGTGTACTTCTCATCAGGTATGATGTGTATCAACACACCGCTGTCTATGATAAAAGGTATGGAACAACCATTCAACTTTTGTGTGATTTTAGGACAGTGTCTAAATGAATTTCGTGACTTCACTTGTTGATCTTTCTTCGACTTGCATTCTTCCTTGAATGTGACCAATCTGATGTGCACTTTTCTTTTTTGTTGACATTGACATCGCACATCTAGCTTCTTCACTGTCTCTTGACAATGACGTTAAGGAACTTTTGGACGAAGATTTAGAAACCAATCAACTTTGTTTACTTTCCATTTGCCTCAACTAATGTGGCTGCTTGGCCTTGTTGGTGTCAGTAGAACATTGCTTCTGGAACATTCAAGCGCATATTTATTTTTATTGACATGACATACTTAGTTTTTCCTTCGCTTTGCAGACCATTGGAAAATGGATCTATTTCCTGCAGCCCTTGTATACTTTTCTAATGGCAGGACATTTACCTTCATGTGGAAAAGAAAATAAGAATTTGAAGCACTGTTTCTTCTGCTTTGGAGACATCAATTTGGGCCCCTCAACCTTGTCTCTCTGCTTACTTTTCACATTCAAGGATTCACCTGCAAGATTTTTGAGACATTTGATGATCTTTTTGTCATCTAATTCTTCCAGTGCATCAATGAAGTTATCAAACATTTCTATCCAGGCAGTCCATCTGGCGCAAATATTCAGCTTTTTGATGGTATGAAAGGAAAAAGGTGGTTTCAGGAAAATGGTGGTGTTATAGCCAGTTATGAAACTTGCTGACATTGAGAGTCTGTGCTGTTTGGACAGTGCTGGGTGAAAAACAAACTTTCTGGAAATACTGCCTCAGTACTTGAACCTGGGTAAACAGGTCCACTCACCGGACGTGCAGTGTTTTCTTCCTCTTTTGCAGTAAGTACTTGTTTTGTCTCTTGCATGTGTTCAGCACCATTTTCAAATTTTCTGAATTGTTCCTGTTTTCCACTGCCTTTAGCATTTCACTGTATCTGCTATTTGTCTTCAGGCGCTTCTTTGCACCTGGCAATCACTACCTTTTGTGCTTCTCTGTAGCTGATTGTTACTGCCTTTAGCATTTTTCTGTACCTTTTTTATGGTCTCACCAGCAAGTTCCTGGCCAATAATACATTAACTTTTCTATAAAGCCTTTGTCGTCTCCAAAAGCTTTCTACTGACTTGAGTGGCGTTTTGACTCCACACATACTAACTATTGATCTTCATTATGACTGAGGTGCCTGTGGCACACACAAGCAGTTTGCTGGACCAAGGTAAACATTCTGGGTATGTATCGCCTATCTCGACGCGAGTTATAGCGTCAACCCCAGGATCAGAGCATGTAAATGATTACGCCACACTCAGAGCTTGGTATTACATGACTTTATTCCTCAATGTGTAATCGTTAACTGAACATTCTACATCACTATTCTACGGAGTGTCAGGAAACAGGAGGGTCTTTTATCTCTAACTCACAAGACACTACAGACTCCAGCAATTATACTCAGAAGATGTAAAGAGGGTAAGAGGAGAGGATGTAGCCTAAGGGGAGAGGATGTAGCCTAACGGCTAGGGCGCTTGATCTCTAATCTGGGTAACTGGGTTTGAATGTCAGCAATGATGCTCTACATCCTGTGATTCCGTGCAAATTACGTAATCTCCCTGTTCCCACAAAAAATAAATGTGTCCATGTGTAACTCAACTGGTGCTCATGTAAGGCACTTTGATACCTAATACCTTTGGGTCATGATTGTGCTATATAAAACTACAAAAAAAGGGAGAAAAGCCTAAAATATTTACATTTAAATTAAGTGTATACATACACCCTGATGAAGATTTTGGATAACTATGCTTTGACCCACACAATCGACATGGTGACCCCGGGGAGGGATGGCTCCCTTACTCCAATATTTAAGGGCAGAGGATGCCATTCTATTATTGACTATATGATGATATCCTCTTTTGCAAAGGATAGGGTGAAGGAGGTTAGAATAGACTGGAACCCCTTCAGTGATCTCAATCCGTTGATCATGGAATTAGTATATAGTGCCCGACCCCGAAAAAATCAACCGCACACCTCTGTACTGCGCCCGATGGACCAGGGGAGGCGGCTCAGATGGGCTAAAATTAATGCAGAGGAGTTCTATAGTACCTTGGTAATAAAAGGCAAAAGTCAGATTGAAGATTGTCTTCACCCCTCAGTAGATGGTGGGGTACTGGTCTCTGTTTTTGAGTCACTAACCAATATGGTAGGTGAACTTTTGAAAGTAACTGGGCCTGCAAAAGTGGAATCACAGCCACGCTGGTTTGATTCTGAATGTGCGAGGGCACTTAGAGCCCTAAAGTCATGCCTAAAAACCCATCCCAGAGACAAGCAGGAAGTTACATTATGCAGAAAACTATACAAGACCAAGGTAAAACAGAGGAAGATCACGCTCCAAACAGAAGTGTGGGCGGATCTGCGGGAAGCTGGGGAACAAAGGGGCTTCAATGAATTCTGGAGAATTATCAACAGGCCCTTTTTTCAAGAGAGAAATTCCCCGACAATTAGCAATAACATCCTTCCTGAGCAATGGGTGGCACATTTTAAAAGTCTTTACAACCATGAATGTGATGCTGTGTCCACAGGGGACTGGGATGGTCATCGGTCTGGCGAAGTGGTATTCTCACTGCAAAAAATGACCCAAGCAATTAGAGGGCTAACACGCAATAAAGCGCCAGGGCTTGATGGTATGCCACCTGAGTAATATTGAGCTCTGGGCCCCCATCATGACTAGGGATTCCGGAATAGTACTAACCCGTCGAAGGCCATCTTTAAGGCGGTCAAAGATCTTATGTCAAAGCGAACTACCTCTACGGCTGAGAGCTCCGTCGCACACTGCGAATCCCTCGCTTCCTATTTCTTGTGAAAAGTCCAGGCTATATATCGGACATTCCCTAGTATCGGAAATGTGCTGGGTAGCTCTACGAAGACACCTCATCAGACCACTCTGCTTTCATTTCCCCCTCTCACCTTGGACGGGTTTGACAAACTTGCCACGCAAGTTAAATCTGGGTCTCCATCTGATCCAGTGAGGCCTGCCCTCTTTCGAGACCAGACCTTTTTGGGACGCCCGGCTATACGCTCCCTTGTCAATCTTTCCCTGGAGTCGGGGGTAGTCCCCACTAGTTGGAAGCAGACGGTGGTGTCTCCGATTATTAAAAAACCCTCCCTTGACCCGTCTAAGCCGGAAAGCTATCGTCCCATTTCGCTGCTACCCTGGCCAGCTAAGCTGACAGAGGCCCATGTCAATCTGGCCCTGTCTGAACACCTAGCCCGGTCCAATGCCCTCGACCCCACACAGAATGGCTTCCGTGCAGGCCACAGCACGGAGACTGCCCTTCTTGTGATGGTGGAACATCTCCATGCGAGGTTGGATGCTGGCCAGACGGCGGCGCTGATTTTGTTAGACCTCAGCGCCGCCTTCGATACTGTATCGCACAGCATCCTCCTGCAGCGGCTCGAGGAGATCGGTATCGGTGGCCAGGCGCTGCAGTGGTTCCGCTCCTTCCTGGACAACCGTTCCCTTCTGTGTTGCCATACCTCCCTTTAAGTCCAGGTTCCAGCCTCTGGCCATGGGGGTTCCGCAGGGGTCCTCGCTGAGTCCCACGTTGTTCAACCTTTACGTGAGACCGCTGGCTGATGTCGCAAGGCAGTGGGGCCTAACTTTGGTCTCATATGCCGATGACACACAGCTGGCGGTTACTCTCAGCGGGGATGCGAATCAGGATGCCCCCAGGTTTCAGTCTGGACTGAAGGCGGTGGCCAGCTGGTTGACAGGCAACTGTCTCCAGCTTAATGCCACCAAAACAGAGGTTATGGTTGTCGGGAAGGGAGTGGAGCTTTGGGGCGATCAGTGGTGGCCTCCGGAGCTGGGCCCCACTCCGACCCCGGTGTCGGAGGTGAAGAATCTAGGGGTCTGGTTAGACGCTGGTCTTACATTCGTTGGGCACACCAAAAAAATTGCAGCCTGTTGCTTTGGTCTGTTAAGAGGTTTAAGACCAGTTCTTAAATTCTTCGATGCCCCTACCAGACAGCTTGTAGTCCAGGCAACCATCATCTCTCGTCTGGACTACGCCAGCTCTTTGCTGGCTGGGGCTAACCAGGCTGAGTTAACTCGTCTGCAGCGGGTGCAAAACGCCGCGGCGAGAGCCATTGTCAGCCTACCTAGATTCTGCCCGGTAGCTAATGTCCTCCGCTCCCTGCATTGGCTCCCTGTAAGGAAGCGTATCCTTTTCAAGGTCCTTTGTTTGACCTTCAAAATCTTAAGAGGTATAGGCCCTGAGATTTTGGCCAACGCTATTTACTTCTATGTCCCCACCCGCAACCTCTGATCTCAAGGTCAGGCCCTTGCTGTTGTCCCCAGATTCAGGCTCAGCAGGATGGGGGGTTGTTCCTTCAGGGTGAAAGCTGCGTTAATCTGGAACACCCTCCCAGTTGAAATCCGACAGCTTGAGGACCTGTTGTCTTTCCGTAGAGCCATCAAGACTTTCCTGTTTTAGCCATCTCTTTGCGGCCCTATCTTCCTGTTGTGTTATGTTGCTCCTTGTCTCTGCGCCGGGACGCTCCTTCGCTGTAGTCGCTGTGCGCATAATAAATTGTTATAACATAACATAACATTTTAAACACAGCTATCAGGTCGAGTTTGCTGCGATCTTGGTCCACGGCACTGATTGTCCCTATTTTCAAAAAAGGGAGCAGGGACAATCCTCAGTGCTATAGACCAATATCATTGATAGATGTCTCAGCCAAATTGCTGGGCAGGGCAGTTTTAAGTTGTCTGATGTCATGGACACAGCGACGGCTCGTGGAGGGAGTTACGGTGGGGCAGGAGGGCGGGGAGGGGGAGGGGCAGGGCGGAGGTTGCTAAAAACCGGCATATGGATAATTGCAGGTAAGTAAACAATTTAATTAATAAAACGAATTTCGTAGTGCGCCTTGCATCGCAAAATGCAATGCAGTGCGCGCTACGAAATTCGTTTTATTAATTAAATTGTTTACTTACCTGCAATTATCCATATGCTGGTTTTTAGCAACCTCCGCCCTGCCCCTCCCCTCCCCGCCCTCCTGCCCCACCGTAACTCCCTCCACGAGCCGTCGCTGCATGGACAGAAGAGCACAACATCATAGCAGACACCCAATATGGCTTTAGGCCAGGTAAATCAACGAGTGACCAGTGCCTTAATCTTTATCTGCTGACAACAAAATATACAAGGGTTAGTAAGGGCACGCTCTTCATGGGCTTTATGGACCTGGCTGCAGCCTTCGATAATGTAAACAGGAGCAAACTTTGGTAGTTGATGAGTAGCCTGGGAATTGAGGCTGGACTCATTAACATTTTAAAGGAACTTCACTGGAACACCACTGCCAAGGTCTGCTATACCACGGGGGGAGTACCGATCCCTTCCCGTGTACTGGCGGAGTGAAGCAGGGATGTATCCTTGCCCCATTTTTGTTTTCCCTTTACATTAATGATATGGAGAGAAGTTTGGTTGCCCTAAAGGTAGATTGCCCCAAAGTAGGAAACCGTCACATACCGGTTCTATTGTATGCAGAAGATGCCGTCCTGCTAGCCAGGACGGCCCTGAGCCTACAACATCTTGTCGATGGGTTTGTGGATTTCATGGACGAATTAGACCTGTCGGTGAATTTGAGCAAATCATATGTTATGATAGCCAGCAAGAAGCCCTGTAGGAACTTTGCATTTAAAATAGGGTCTCATAAACTAGAAACCGTAAGCTCTTTCTCCTATTTTGGGCCTTTTGTTTGACAGGGATACAAAGTTTGATCTATTAATTGATTAAAGATGCAGAAAGCTGGTATCTGCAAATGGGGTGATTCACAACTTTGCTCGTAGGTTGGGGAGGTGGTCTCCCGATCAGGTGATGAATTTATATGTAGCGGTAAGCACTGCAAAAGCCTTATATGGGGCGGAGGTTTGGGGCTTTAGGGATGTTAGGCTCCTACAACTGGAGGAAGATAAATTCTTAAGGAGGATGTTGAAGTTACCCCAGGGCACCCCAGCAGGAATAACACACACAGAACTGGGAATTCCATATATCACTGACCTGGTGAAGGTGAGGCCTATTATGATATGGCTCAGGTTATGGGTGAATCCTGTTGCGGAACTAAATAGGCAAATAGTCAGTGACTGCTTGCTAAATGATAATTACCTCCATATTCCGTGGTTGAGGTACATTAAAGAGACTCTGGAATCCATTAACTATTCATCAATCTTCAGAGATCCGACCTCCATCACCCCTACATGCAAACACCAAATTAAAAGAGCCCTACTAGATAAATTTGATTCACAAAGATTAAGCTCCGACTCATTAAAGAAATCAGTTGTGGCACATCGCCAAGTGAGTAATGGTGTAGGTATGGAGCCCTATTTGTTTTTAATGTATAATCACCAGGATAGATTTTTAATGTGTCGTTTTAGGCTTAACTTGTTACATTACATTTTAGCTTATCCTTCAGGTTTTACAGTGACAGTTGAGCAGAAGGGTGCCTACGGCTGCGACAATAGGTCTCCGCAGGACACCCTTCATTTTGTACTGTTATGTTCTTTTTATCAAATGCCCTGTCGTAGATTTCTGGTTGACATTTTAAAGGAGGCTAAAATCCGCCAAGCCAAGACTGCCCTGATCTTTTTGCAAATGGCTGCTGATACGCGTACACTGTGTTTGATTGTAAATTTTCTGAAAGTGTCAGTAAGACTTAGGAAAACCCGAATAACGATGAATTAATTTTGAAACTGTTTTAAATCTCTTTTTGTAATGCGTTTTTAAAACTCTTCGGTTCAGACTCTAATGAATGTTTGTATTTTGTATAATGCATTTTGTAATATGTACTTTTTATGATGATTTTTTTCATCGAAATAAAGATTTACTGAACTGAACTGAAGTGTATACATAAAGAGTTCACACACAATGTCTGCCCCCACCTCCCACTGGATTGAAGCCCATCCAGCATTCTGGAAAGAAAATATTTTGCACATGCTAGATTGCAGTGCGATGGAGGTAGCAGGCTGTAGAGAAACCACAGAAAACAAAGCACATATGACTAGATATCATTTTCTGAATGCTAAAATTTGGTATGTATTGATCTCTTCCAACATTTCAGTGGATTAGCACCAGGATTTTACTTTATTTTAATCTAGCAATATTTGGTTCTTTGATCTCAAGTTTTCCTATATTTATATTATCTGTCTCCCCAATTTTTTCTGCAAATGTATTATTTGCATTCCAGCTCTCCTATTGCCCCACTCACTCTTTTTACAAAATCCATATAAATCATCTACACTCTTTATTTGGATCTCTCAAATACAAATCAGACATTGCATTCCCATTGCACAGTCGCTAATGCCTCTAGTCTTAGTGCTTGTGCTGGAGGAAAGCTGTTACGAGGGTAGAAGCAGCAAAGTTTACTTGTATTTCTCACACTGCCCTCTTATAGGGTCTAGGCTTGTTATATTAACAAACAACTTGGAAAAATTGAAACTTTCTTACTGAACATTCACCCAGTCAGGCTAATACAGCTTAGGTCAGCTGGTTATTTGCGCCAGTTGGGCATGTTGTTCATAAATAGGCAGTGCTCATACATTTTTCATGTGTCAAAGGTAATCCTCACAAAGACTTTGTCCCTTTTTCTGAAGTACATAGTGATAAATGATGGCATATTAGAACATTGGAATGTTGGGAGCTCCATTGAAACAATAAAGTGCTTTTGGCTTCTAATGGCCAGTAGAAGCTCAGAGCTCCAACATTCCAATGTTGTCCATCACATATGTTGTTGTGAATAAAGGCCTCACAGAGCACAGGGGATTTTATTCCCTTCTGGTTCTGTAAGGCCTCTATTTTATTTATAAGAACATTCTGCCCTCTAGTGGTGAAATGTTCTAATAGCCTTATAGCTCTCCGTAGTTGGGCTATACCGCATTAAAGTCCCTCTCTCTTGTTAAAGGTCCTCGCCTTCGGCTCAGGTCTATAATGCTGGAATTGGCCTTTAATGGCCAGTATAGCCCGCCATGGTGGGCAAGAAGGCTATATTAGAACACTGGAATGTTCAGAACTCCATCTAAGTCAATGGAGTAGCTCCTGGCTTATAATGACTGGTATAAGCCAGGAGGTCCAACATTTCAATGTTTGTCTTCATGTTCATCCCTTTTTTACTTTAGAAAATTCTACCATTAGTGGGTGCAATGTTCTATTAGCCTTATAGCCCTTCTGCCTCAGGCCTGTGGCTTGGGCCTGTAACTGGGGTTCAGGACCTTTAACAACCCGTTTAGCTCTCAGCAGTGGGCTAAAAGACTGTATTAGAACATTAGAATGCTTAAAGCTACATTGAAAAAAATGAAATGGCTCAGGGCTAATAATGGCATGTATAAGCCTACTGATCAACATTCCAATATCTGTCTTTCTGTTTCTCCCTTTATAATTTAATACATTCTACCCTCACTGGGTGGCATGTTCTAATAGTCTTACAGTCCTTCTGCCTCGGGCTTTACTGGTTGTTAAAGGCCATCTTCATCGTAATAGTCCGTACCGCTGTGGCTTGGGTCTTTAACTCAGGTTCGGGGCTCTTAACAACTGATGTAGCACTCAGCAGTGTGCTATAAAGGGATGATAGCACTACACTAGAAGCACCACACTATTGAAAAGCCAGGCCTTTGGCTTCATCAAAGTCGAAGTGTATTTATTTTGTATATGCTGATTGCATATTATTCTCTGGCACGAGACTTCGTTATGATAGAAAATGTCATAACTTAGACTTCTTATGTGTGCCGTGGCTATACTACACAAGCAACGTTCATTATCAATCTTTGGAAACGAGACGGTTAATACATTTGGACTAGTATTCCACCAGACTTTCATGTTCAGAAGTATACCTTACGTGAGATTTTCATGCAGATGACTATCAATGCATCCGGTGCTTTCCGGTGCTTAGCACCGGCACTTATTTCTCAGGGCCGGGTCTATGAAAGTTTCCTTAACCCGAGCGGTAGCCCCAGTAATTGTTAAACAATTGTCCCAATCAGTGAAAAAAGCATGCTTTGCTTCTCTAACGCATTTCAGCGTGGTGCTAAATGCATTGTCACACTTAAGCATTTGTGCCACTGACCGGCACTCTGATGACAACGCTGAAACGGGGCCGCCGGCGCCGCCTCTGACACCTGTGTGCTCTGCGCCCGGCCCGGGCCACAGCAGACGACTTTTGACTTGCCAGGGTCAGTATCACTAAATAGTTAAATATCATGCTCTCACTAGTGGTGTGCTACAATGTTGCAATCTGCCCGGATACCCGGGCAGGGCCTGCCCTCAGCAGTTGCGTTACGGGCAGCTCTGTGGCGCCGTTGTGCTGCCGGCTGTCTGCGTAGGAGGACGAGGCAATACTCTAATATAATATAATTAACCCGACGGCCGTTAGACAGGCGGGATGGGCACAGCTGCAGCCTCGACCTGAGTGAGTGACTCTCTGTTAGCCTCCCCTTCCTGTTGCCCCATATGCCTGGACAGGCCTTCAGTCTAATGTGCGCCCGCTCCCCCAGTCACAAGGCCCGGGACGGAGGCCTACTTTAAGGCAGCATCCCAGGGGAAGCCGTCCGCTCTGGATCACGGCAGTCGTCACCCTTTTCGCTCGACGTTGGGCCAGAGCTGAGCCCAGGTCATACCAGGGCTAGCAGTGGCCAGGAGACAGACTGTAGAAACTCAAGGCGGCATAGACCCAACGGGGGGGGGGGCGAGGGGGGGGCTGTGGAGAGTGCGAGGTGCAGCACCATGATGACACTTTGCACCGCCCGGCCGCACTCCAATTAACACAGTCTGATCCCGAGGAGAGACCGAGAGACAGGGCAGTCAGTGGTATTGTTAAGGGGCTGGCTGCCAGTTACATGCTACTTTGGCCAAAACCATGCGCCGACGGCACGCAGTGTTATTAGCTGTTTGCTTTCCTCCATTCAGGTAAGCCATAAATATGCCTGCTTCATAATTTATTATTTCGTTTGCAAAGTTTTTGATTGTGTCAGTAAACAATATATTTTTGGGACATTTGTAGCATTGACTGGTGGTAAATTTGAACTGTGTGACGATTTAAAAACGACATGCATTACTAGGCCTATGCAATCAATAATAATGCAGCTGGTTTTGGCATGTTGTCCCTTTTCACCGGTGGGTGCTTTTACATGAAAACATCTTACTTTTCATTTTTCCCTTGTCACCTGTCCAGTTGGTTTCGTGCACAACACTTACCTGATCTGTGTTGTGTGTGAGGTTGAGTTTTTGGTGTAGGCGCAGGATGTTTTTTCAAACTGCAGCCTGCCGCCCGCCCTATCTGGAAATAATTGGCAGGCCAGACGGAACTGAACTTCACACTTACCAGTGAAGTCCTCCCTCCAGTCGTGTGCGTTTGTCACAGTTTGGAGGACAGCGCCAGCACTATCAAGCAGCCCTGAAACACTTTCAGGGAGCAGAGCTGGCCAGAGGAGCTGAGAGTTTTACTGTGTGAATCACCGCTCCGGTGCAAGGCCATCCCTGCAGCTGTAGTACACTGTACACTTGTCACGAGCTCTTTTAGTTCAATAGCAATTTTGCAATCATTTATCACTACAGGCCTTCATGTGAAGTTGGTGCCCTTCCATTTCTGGTGCTGTGCAAAAGTTTTAAGATTTCCTTAGAGTGTTTTGTTGCTCAAATTGGTGTAATTTCAGATATTTATGTTTATCTCATATTCATTGCTTGATTTTGTACACAAGAAAGTGTCACTCATAGTCACTGTATGTCACTCATAATGACACTAAAATTATGAAAATGTCACATAGCAATCTGAAACCTTGGCAGCTATGCAGAGTTTAATAATTAGTGCTTGTGTCAGCGCCGCCCCGGAGTGGCACGCACAGTCTGATATCTGATAAATTATTTTAGTCACACACAATCAATATAGTTTACAATCTGCTGTGAGGGATGCTCTGTCTCATCATCCTTCTGAATGAGCCAGGTTTATCTGCAGATCGATTTAATCACAGTAAATCTGCAGGCCCGGCCGCAGGGCTGCACTGTCTTCTCATCCTTATAATGGGAGCCCTGACTAATTGGGTTTATCTTTCCAGACTACGGGTCAGTGCGTGACCGTTTTACCAGCCAGGCTTACTCTCGCTGCTCTCTCAGCACTGGGGCCCAGGCAGGGACGAGGGAGGGGGGCGGGCAGGGGGAGTTTCTTGTTGCTCAAATGTCTGTAATTTCTGTTATTTAGAAGTTTCCCTCGTCTTCATTGCATGATTTCTGCTCGAGAGAAAGTGTCACTCTTAGTCGTTGTAATGTCTCATAATTTCACAGAAATTAAAAAAATGTCACACATGGCAATCTGAAACCTTGGCAGCTATGCGTTATGCGCTTAGTAACTCCGCAGCTCAATGAGGGGGAAAGGGCCAGTTCGAAAAACACATTAGCGCAAACTGGTCAAATCCACAGCCTTAGTAAACAAGAAAGGACAAAAACAGCCTACGAGAATATACAAGTACAAACGCGATGAACCGGAAATGACGTTTGACTGCTGGGCAAGGAGATCTCGGTCAGGCTAGACAGTGGGGCCACAGCATTGTACTGTATGGTATGGGCTACCTTCAACCTATAAGAATGGCTCCGTCCTAACACGCAATCCTCTCTGATGGTACCCAGGGCCGTCAAGGTGACCCATGTATCCAATAGCTACTATTGGCACCTGAGCGGGCCTCACTGAGTCTTGTGCCTACTGCCTGTTGGGGTGGCGCCGGGTGCGGCAATAATGGTGTTCTGTGCTCGGAGTTGCTTTGCCAGCACTGAGAATGTGCAGCTCGCACCTGCAGCTCGACCGGACATCCCACGCTATGGGGGGCTTACGTTGCAGTCACTGTGACTGAAGTAGAGAACACTGCTGGCCGCAGCTTCGTCTGCACTGACCGGCAGATAATTGCCACGGGGTCACTGGCAGCCAGCTGCTTGACTTAGCTTGAGTCAGATGCCCACGCGCCAGACCACACTGCAGCTGGCTGGTTCTGAAGATGATTGAAGTCTGCCCACGGCCACCGCACACGGCCTGCCACTTCACTTCAAGTACTTGTCACAACTTTTTGAATTTTGATTATGCACAGATAATGCTATTAATGTCGATTAAATTTTAATGTTGTTGTGTCAGAGCGCACAATCTCGTTAAGGCCAGGGAACTTTAAGCCGTCAGCCTTCACAGCCTCCTCCCTCAGTGCATTTCTTCCTTCTTCCTTCATTTGTTCCTTAGTATTTTTTTCATGCTGCTCCCTTCATCCTTTCTTTAATTTCTTCCGTTCTTATCCTCAACCCTTCCTTCTACTTTTCTTCCTCCTTTCCTTTCTTCTTTCTGTTCATTCATCCCACATAGTTCACTTCCTTCCTTTCTCTATCCGTTAATTTCTTCCTTTCACATTTTTTTATTTCCTTCTTCATTCATCCATTACTTATATATTTTCTCACTCCAGTACTCCTTCCATTTTGCATTTGTTGCTACTTTCTTTACTATATTCATTCCTTCATCCTTTCCTTTCTTTTAAACAGCACAGTACAAACACATTCTCTTTAAGTTTGCAAAGCTGCCTCAAGTCCTCAAATAACCTTTCCTAAAACTGCATTTTGAGATATACACACATTCTCTAATTTGCGTTCACTTTTAAGTTGTTGTCATACTAGCTTCCCATATGTTATGTTATATTGATTTGATTAGCGCACTAATGACTTGAGAGGGTGTCCAGGTGCATCGGCAAGTGTGAGGACCCCTAGGTGCTTATGCGAAGAGCCAAGTCTTCAGCTTCTTGCAGACCTCAAGGAGTTAGGAGGCAACTCTGATGTGTTGAGGCATATGTTTGTGGGCGGAGCCGATAACAGAAGTGGGTGGAGCCCATGGAGGAAGTGGGCGGAGCCATGGAGAGTGGGTGTGGCAGCCTAAGAAAATGATAGCACCTGCACTTAATATTTTACAAATTAAGCACTGAACAGGCCTTGCGGGAAAAAAAACAGTTAATTAGCCAACGACTCAGCCTCATGGAGGTTCCAATGGGTGCACACCAACCCACTTGTGTTTCTCGCCTCAATGTCACAGGACCGACTGAAGGTGGTTTGTGTCTTTCAGTTGTTTTGTAAGTAGACCAGTCCTTGTGTGACAAACTTTAATTAAGTATTGCTACGATGTGTTTGAAAAATGTGATTATCTCACCAGTTGAATGTGTTTACAATTTGAAAAAGGAATGACTTGATGAATGGTTCCCATTTGCATGTATTTTGATTGTATGAACGTGGTTTTCATTTCAAGTGTAGCAATTATGCATCGAAAGCAATTATTTTCAGAAAGCATTGTAAGCTGTTTTGTTCGTCATTCACTAAGTTTATAGTCGGGAGTGTCCTTTTTTACTTTTAAAAATGTATTGCTTTTTTTTACATTGAAAAAAGCGCATGTAAAAAGGAAGGCATTTCTTATGTTAAAGTAATGTCAGATTTTTCAATTAAAAGTTAGGAAAAGCAAAAATAAGGCATTCCGGTTAACTTATTTAAGTAACTGAGGATAACCTACTTTGGAAATGGATCTCCATATATTTAAAAGACACATTGACAGCAAATATGTCTCTGTGTTTTTGCGTAAGCAAAGAATACTTGTGTGCATTTGCACAGTGCACAATTTGATAAAAATATAAATTTTAAAACATAATAGAAATGGTAAAGGTGAACTCTGAAATGTTATGGAGAGCGCATTACGGAGATGAAAGGATAATATTCCGGTAGCTTTGCCGGTAATGGAAGCAGCACTCGAAGCCGCTGTCCACTAAGAAGGTAACCTAGCAACATGTCGTCAGGTAGTCCAGTCAGACAAGGCAATATCAAGCCAAAATTGTCCCTTTCAATATCTTACCTTGAAGAGCTTCGAATGAATATACAGCAAATGATAATGGAGAGAAGACGAGGGAAGAGTGTACTCTGTAATCAGAGGCTAGAGCTCTGCAAAATTGAGGCAGGAGGCGCCATTCTGCGTCAGCGAATGCGACCGCCCACAACTGATGCGCCAAGCACGTTGGATCAGTGTCTGGTTTAATATTTCAAGTATATTTATTCAAGATATCTGTGCCATATACATTTTCGACAGTTTATTGCTAGTATGTTGATGTCATTCACTTTCTGCGACTAGTAAATTCACCGAAGGACGAGAAAAAGACATCTTACCTCGATTGCCCAGCTCTTTATGCATTTAGACATTCTTCAATATATCACATCTTAAAGAAGCTCTGCTGAGAGTACCTGTTTCCAATAATAAAATCGCAGGATTATCGAGCTGATGAAAAACGCCCTCGGTTGGAAAAATACATTTTCTCTACATTCTCCCTCTCTTATTCTAGGAGCAGCAAGCCTTCTGTAAACACAACATTTATCAATATGAATAATCATCTCTGCTGTATATAGCCCTGTCTTTTATGTGGCAGGTGATGTTGTGTGGAAATTAAATGAAGGAGTTCTGCGCGTCCTTTAGAGCACTGACATAGCAACAGCATTTTGCAACGCCTTTCCAACTCATGAAGGTAGAATCGTTGACTGCTTTTCAGCTCATCGTTTTCACTGGCACAGAGGAGGTGGTTGTGGTGTTTTTTTAGACAACATGGAGCCTTGGAGACCTCCCTCTCCCTCCCTTTGATTTTGTTTCCAGGAGAGACAAGAAGCAGAAGGAATTCTAATTGGCTGGAATTATGATTTACCATTCCCAAATGTTCCTGCCTCCAAAGGTAATGCACGCAGTTCTGGAAATGACACGAATGTGTGGCATGCTGTGCGCACCTGTGGCTCTAGGAGTATATTATATGTACCTCTTGAGATCTCCAGGTACGGAATATGCTTTCCAGGCCATTGCTATTTTTGGACCCGGCGTGATTTGTCTTATAAATTAGTTCCTGTGAGATTTCTCCCACACGCATTCGCCTACAAAAGTCTTATATATTTCAGGACAACATACATTGAATGGCACCTGGGTGAAAGCTAGAAAATATAGCTTTCTATATCCTCAATTTAGACAGTAACAGTGCCATTACGTTTAATATTTCAAAGTACCAATAACTACTAAATTATTAGTAATTCAAGCAATTTGCAGGTAAATATTTCCAATTGCTCGTAATCTGTGCCACCTTGTGGCTTGGTGAGAAATGGGGCCTTTCGAGGTTAAATCTGTGGCGGGCAGAGAAAGCGAATTCATTTTGTTCTTGATCCAGACTAAAAAAGTAGAAAAAGTTGGGACAAACTTGAAACGCTGGATTTTATTGAAATCGCGTTATTTGAAAACGTTTGCAGGTTTTACGTCGGAGTAGTGTTCAGTCTGTAGTCACCAGAAAAGCGAATTCGGATGTAAATGAAGGAAATGTTCAAGGGTATTAAGCAGACAGCATTGGCATCTATGGCCTGAGGTGCATTTTTACAAACCCCTATCGCCAGCCAAGCATCACTTTTTTTGATGCTCTGGTGGCGTAGCAACATTTTCAATATTTACAAGGTGGCGTTAAGCCACTTTGCGTGGCTAAACGCCACATTGTCAATATGCCCCTTTCCACCTCAGTCTTCTGCAGCAAAGGGGCATGCAATCGCTGTTGCATTGAGTGTTGCACTGCAACACCCATTGCTTTTTGAAGCTGCCCCAGATTTATAAGGAGGTGTAAATCTGTGGCAGTGCCAAAATGTAATGCCATTCAAGAGCAGGCAATAGATTGGCGCTCAAGAAAAAATGCTTTTATTTCCCCTCGTTTTTGCTTTTTCTATGTGTGCAAAAGTCACTAATGATTGTTTATGTGCCGGAAGGTGTCCCCTCCTGCACATAAACAATTATTAAACAATGACGATTTGCTACTTTTATGTGTGCATATAGATGTAACAAATAGCCATTATGGATTATTTATGTGCAGGAAGGAACACCTTCCTGCACCCAAACAATCATTCCCTGCAACGCAGGCACCCTTGCACTATGGCGCAAGGCTGCCTGCATTGACAGCTAATATTAGCACCAGCACTAGGAAAAACACAGGGGTGTGCTGTATTGTAGTAAATATGGAACATTCCTGCGTTTTGAAAAATCGGAGCGCAGCACTACCAAATTATGCGCATCTCAGACATTTTCTAGCAAATATGCCTCCTAGTTTTAAGTCATTTCAGCAGTTAATAACTCTAGGTCAGATTAGAGAAAGAAAAATACAAATTTTTTGACTCCTGCCAATCTTCGAAACGATTTCTGCATTAACTTGACCTTCACCTTGACCTTGTATTGATCAATAATTTTATTGAAATTAATAACATGAGCTTTGGTTCCCACATTAAGTCATCCTTGCATAAAATGTGACAATGTGCAGAGTAGCACTTGGAGTGGTATTTTTTTCCAGAGGAGTGTGTTTCCAGCACAATTTAGAGAACTGACTGTGTCTCCTTCCTATACGAGGATATTTGACAACAGAGAACTTGTCAAGTTAAATTAGTCACAATCATTAAAAGTCCTAATCAGATATGCCCCTATCTGACTTAAAGAAGCAGTCTGAAGGGGATCCAAGTCTATATCTGTGCATGAAAATATAGCACATAATTGCACACATAGTGGATTTCACAGAAATCATCTGTGGCATTTACATTTCAGGAGGTACCATCATTGTTAGTACATATATTTAATTTTAAACAACGTTAATATAATATAAATATAAAGTTATTTTTTAATTATTATATTTTAACACGCACACAGAAATAGTATGAACACATTAATTTACTAACTTTAAAACAAGCAGAAATAAGTGTAATTTTATAAACATATTTATAATTGATTGCAAGTTAATTTTAACATTACATTACAAATTACACTACATTTATTACACACAAAACATTTGTAAAAAAAATAAGTAATGATTTTAATTTTTTAACTGACAAAACAGCAGTTACGCATATAATTATTAAACATTAAAAGAAATGTACCAATATTCTCAGGTTATAATTATTATTTGAAAATATTTCATAAAAATGAATATTTGTAATATATAAAAAAAATAATATATTTCACACAGAAAACCCAATATAAAACCAATAAAGAAAAGATTAAAATATTACAAATATATAATTGTAAACCTGCCTACAATATTCAAAAGAAATGCAAGAAAATGTACTTGTATTAAACTAAGTCCAATTGAAAAATATATATTAAAAAACAAATAAAAAGTGATATAAATACATTGCTCTAACTCCAGACTACCCCACACTGGGAAAAGTAAATACAATGAGGATGGGAAGAAAGATTTACAAATCGAACTCCAGTTTTACAAACACCTGAAAACATTGTATACATTTGGAGTGTTAGATTGACTAATCTGATTTTGGTCCACGAAAACGAGTGAGAATCAAACATTGGGTGTCGGGTAATATTCTAAATCCAGATTACCAATCATTAGGGAAAGTGAATGCATTCAGAGAATCTGGTTTACTATTCTACCTCCAATATAACAAACATTAGAGAAAAGCAATGTTTGTCAAAAAGTGTAAATCACACTCAGGTTTTGTGAACAGCCAAAGATAAATAAAAATACTCAAACGGGAAATCACTCAAAAATTGAAGTTACCTTTGTAAATCAGACCCAACAATTTCAAACTTTAGCTGTGCCAGTAATTGAGGAGTGCTCTCATGTAGGCCGCACCAAGCCACTTGAAAAAAAATATTTCAACTGACTATCCAGTGGCTGTTTTATTTGTACCATGCTTCTTGGTGCTATTAAAAAAGGCATTGATTAAAAGTAAATTTCAGATTCTCTAAAGACCATTTATGGTTATGATTGTTGGTAGAGGTATTATTCTTTCATAGCGTTGACTTATACTATTATAACTAATGTGATTTTTAGGACGACATAAAAAGCACACTGGCTAATTGACATTAAGTAGAGTCAATGTGAGTGCGTTGGAGTTTTGGCATCTAAATGGCTCCTTAGTACTTAAAAAAGATAATATATATACTGCATCTAAAGGGGTAATTGTTTTGCAATGCACTTCTTGATTTTGTTGGATTGGAAATTGATTTAGCAGCTGTATTGCAGGTCATCCTGAAAAAATATTTTTCAGCTTGTCTGTTGAGAGGTAAAGCCTGTGAAATATGTGCCAGGAGATTACTGTGAAAGTATATAAATAAGTGCTTTCATGTGAGGATACAATTGAGTACTACAAGAATAATAGATTCCCACACTGAATATCATTTTACAATAATATCTAATCAAATACCAGTCAGTCATCAAGCTTTATTATCGGCCATAGGCCATAAAAGCAGTACAAGAATAAAACAAACAACATTTGACCGGTCATAGCGTACAAAAAGGAACAAACATTTTTTCCATAAAACACAGTGGTTAAAAACAGGATAATATCAATAAAATACCTTAGGATTGTTTTTAAAAATGTTGATAAAATGATTGATCACAAGCCGTTATATTACTTAAATTGAAACATTATATGCTGGGCGGGAAGACTGAGTTTATAAGTCTAGCCGCTTACCAGCCCCCTTCAATAATTGAAAGAATAGAGCCACCTAGGCACTGTGAGCAATGTCAAGTACCTTAAGCTTGGCCCTTCTGAGGCACCACATGGAAAATAGAAACCTAGAGGTCACAAACACTAGTAATGGGGAGGAATCAAATTTTAAGATGCAATACACTTCCTGGTAGTTCCTGATACCCATGTTTCTACACAGTTGGATAATCCATTTGGCTCTTGCTTTGGCCTAGGAGGGGCAGAAAAGTAAAACGTGTAGATCAGATTCTACACTGGCGTTACAGCCTGGGCAGCCCTTGGGTGGGGAATTTACACCTGCCCACTTGTTTGTGAAATCCCTTACTGGTAGTGTTCCATGTCTGAATTGCACATAAAGTTTTTTAGCTAAAGGGTGCTGGATACTATCCAAAAATTCTTCAAAAAGATATGTGCACTTGACCTTCAAAAATCTTCAGCTTAGCACCCCTATAGTGCTATTCTGATATAGGTTGGCCAGATGGTAATCCTTAAGTGTTAATGCAAGGGATTTTTTTGAGGTACAGGGACATGTCTGTTCTGGTGTAAGCCATAAGTCAGCACTTCCCAATGCGTGACATAGATGTTTAATGTGCATGAGCCAGGGGATTCTCCCTGCGCCCTGAGTAAGTAGGAAGTCCTTCAATTCCTCCCTGTATCAATCAATCAATCAATCAATCAATCAATCAATCAATCATAATACTTGTATAGCGCACTACTCACCCGGAAGGGTCTCAAGGCACTTGGGGAAAGGGGTCCGCTACTGCTCGAACAGCCAGGTCTTGAGTTGTCTCCTGAAGGCGAGGTGGTCCTGGGTCAGCCGAAGGTAGATGGGGAGGGAGTTCCATGTCTTGGCCGCCAGGCAGGAGAAGGATCTGCCTCCGGCGCCGGCTCTTCGGATGCGTGGTACGGCGGCGAGGGCGAGGCTAGTAGACCGTAGCTGGCGGGTGGGCGTGTAGAAAGTCAGGCGGTCATTGAGGTACTTGGGGCCCAGGTCGTGGAGAGACTTGTGTGCGTGGGTGAGGAGCCTGAACGTGATCCTTTTGTTGACGGGGAGCCAGTGCAGGTCCCTCAGGTGGCCGGAGATGTGGCTGCGTCAGGGGATGTCCAGGATGAGTTGGGCGGAGGCGTTCTGGATGCGTTGGAGTCTTTTCTGTAGCTTGGCTGTGGTTCCGGCATAGAGGGTGTTTCCGTAGTCCAGTCGGCTGGTGACGAGGGCCTGGGTGACCGTCTTCCTGGTTTCGGTTGGGATCCATCGGAAGATATTGCGAAGCATGCGAAGGGTGTGAAAGCATGATGAGGAGACGGCGTTGACTTGTCTGGTCATCGAGAGGGAGGAGTCCAGGATGAAGCCCAGGTTGCGTGCGTGGTCTGTTGGCTTGGGAGCGGTGCCCAGGGCTGGGGGCCACCAGGAGTAGTCCCAGGCGGAGGGTGATGGTACCAGGATGAGGACTTCCATCTTGTCTGAGTTCAGTTTCAGGCAGCTGTTCTTCATCCACTCGGCGACGTCTTTCATCCCTTCGTGTAGGCTGGTTCTGGTGATGTCGGGGTCTCTGGTGAGGGAGAGGATCAGCTGGGAGTCGTCAGCGTAGGAGATGATGTTGAGGTTGTGTTGGCATGCGATGGCAGCAAGAGGTCTCATGTAGACGTTGAAGAGGGTTGGGCTAAGTGATGATCCTTGCGGGGCGCCGCAGATGACTTCGGTGGCCTCGGATCGAAACGGGGGGAGGCGGACTCTCTGTGTTCTTCCGGCGAGGAACGAGATGATCCAATCCAGTGCCTTCTCTTGGATGCCGGTGATGCTGAGGCGTTGGACTAGGGTGTGGTGGCAGACAGTGTCGAACGCTGCAGAGAGGTCCAGGAGGATGAGTGCCGCTGTTTCCCCGTTGTCGAGCAGGGCTCGGATGTCGTCGGTGGCTGCGATGAAGGCGGTCTCGTGCTATGGTTGGCTCTGAAACCGGACTGCGAGGGGTCGAGGGATCCGTTCGTCTCGAGGAAGGCGGCAAGCTGTCTGTTGACGATCTTCTCGATGACTTTGACAGGAAAAGGGAGGTGCGAGATGGGGCGGAAGTTTTTGAGGTCGGTGGGGTCCGCTGTTGGTTTCTTCAGTAGGGCGCTGAGCTCGGCATGCTTCCAGCTCTCCGGGAAGGTGGCGGTGTTGAAGGAGGTGTTGATGACGTCCCGGAGTTGGGGTGCGATGGTGGAGTGGGCCTTGTTGAAGACGTGATGGGGGCAGGGGTCGGTTGGAGATCCGGAGTGGATGGTGTTCATCGTGCGGGCTGTGTCTTCGGTGGTCACCGAGGTCCAGGTGCGGAGGGTGGCGGTGGGGTGCGTTGGTTCGATGGTTGGGTGCGTGGATGGTGCGCTGAAACTGTTGTGGATGTCGGCAATCTTGCGGTGGAAGAACGAGGCGAGGGAGTCCCAGAGATCTTGTGAAGGAGTGATGTTGTTGTTGCCGGTGCTGGGGTTGGAGAACTCCTTGACGATGCTGAAGAGTTCCTTGCTGTCATGGGCGTTGTTGTCAAGTTGCTCCTTCAGTAGTGAATGAACTCGGGGTTGCTCCAAAGGCGTCTCCAATAGAATAAGGGGAGATTAGTAATTATGTCTCTAATTGGGTTGAAGCCTATGTCTAAGCGTAGTGGAAGCAGGGGGTGCTCTGGGGAAGACGTAATAGACGTCTCAGAAAACCATTCTCGATCGCATCCAGTGAGCTTGCGTTGGCATGTCCCAAGAGCTCAACTCCATACAGCGCACCTCCCCTTGCTTGGGCCTTATATATTTCTAATGGAGGGCCTAAGATTGTTTGTGGGAAGTCATTGTGTACCCTCAAGATACCCCCTGAAACTTGTGCAAGTTTTAAATTTGCTTCAGCCAAATGGGACCGCCAATCCATATGATCATTCAGGGTAATCCCCAGATAGTCGAATGTGGAAGTTCTTTCCAGGGCCAGACCGTTCATATGAGGATAGGGACGATTTACTGTTCTTGCATGGTAAACCATGTATTTGGTTTTGGAGAGGTTGATTGCCAGGTTCCTTATTGAGTAGAAGTTACAAAATGCTTCCAATGTTCGCTGAATGCCCATTGATGATTAGAAAGAAGTAACGTATCATCAGCGAACATTAGAGGTACAAGACGATCTGCCAAGCGAGGAGAGTCTAAATCCTTCACTCCTTGGAGATGATCAACCAGGCCGTTGAGGAATAGGTAGAAGAGTGTGGGGGCTAGTACACAACCCTGCCTTACCCTCTTTTCAACTCTAAATGGTGCCGAAAGCTCCCTCCTCTTTCCGTAGCGCACCCTTGCATAGTTGCCTTGGCGCAGACGTTGTAGAGTATGGCATAAGTAAGGAGGAATGCCCATTTTTTGCAGTATGGCCCAGAGCTTATCTCTATGTACGAGGTCAAATGCAGATCGAAGATCTAAGAAGATCAAGTACAGGCTGCCTCCCCCCTTGATCACCACTTTCCAGTGGATTAGTTGTAGTCTGAAAAGTTGGTCCATGATGGAAACCTTAGCCCGAAACCCCGCCTGTAGGCGGGTAAGAATCTCATGGTCGTCTAGCCATAACTATAGCCTTGAGAATAGTATTCGGGCAAACAGTTTTTGCAAGGTGTCAATAAGGCTGATCGGGCGATAGTTCACCCGATCAAGGGGGAGCCCTTTTTAAGGATGGGGATGATATCTGCTCCTAGCCAGGTGTGCGGAACCTCCATGCCCTGAAGGATGGCATTGAACAGCACCCAAATGTATGGGGCCCATACCTTCTGCTCACTAAGGAACAAGTCACCCGGGATCCTGTCTAGGCCCGGCGCTTTTCCTGGGGGTAAGGCCCTCAAGGCCCTGTAGTCGCGATTGTCCAGGGCTGATTTAATGTCGTCCCACCTGTCCTCCTCCCATTCTAGCTAGACTTTGCGACAATGTTCTTATAGCAAGATCTCGCTAGTCTGATAGTTTCAGTAGAACCGCTCTTAACCTCCCTTATGAGAACGGATTTCGCCTGTCTACACGTTTTGCTGTACCATTTGTTTTGGCGAGGTGGCCGGGCCTTACCAGTCGCAGTTGAGTAGAAAAAGTAGCCATTTTATCAATAAGCTCTAAATGAGTAGTTTGCAAGACGTTTAGGTGGACGGTTTCTAACTTGTCCACAGGAAGAGTAGAAACTCTATGTAAAGTGTTTGCGACTTGGTGGTACATTTCAGCTACCTTATCGTGTGATTGCACAAAATTCCCCCATCTGATTGGTCTGCCTCCACCAGTTGCGATTAAAATTTGGTGGTGGAATCCCTCGTTGCTTCGGGGATTTTGAGTAGAACCGATTGGGTGCTTTAGGTCTAAGGATAGAAGATTGTTATCACTATCTACTCTCGAGATAACTTCAAAGGCCCTGATATGTGTCCAGAGTTCAAGATTGACCATTATATAGTCAATGGTGGTACTTTTTCCTGGTCTATTGAATGTTGCCTTGCCTGGGGTGTCTGTGGGGAATCTTCCGTTACAGGCTCTAAGGGAGTGTGAGATAGTTAATCTACTTAGTTGGAGAACAAGCAGGGTACAACCCTTTGTTGGATATATGGAACAATCAGGAATGGACCAAACTAAATCCTCCTCCTGGGTGACGGATGTAGCTCCTCCTAAGGCTTCCAACGAGGCAGGAAGCAATAGAAGAAGTTCTTCTAGCTGATTAAGAGTTGTTAAGACCTCTGTAGATGGTGAGGAGCGAAGATAGACGTTGACCACTGCCACCTTTAGGCCGTCTGAGAAGTTGAGGAGGATAGAGAGGATGTCGGTGGAATGGGTATCTAACACTTTCACTGAACAGCCCAAGTGAATAGCCACGCAGATACAGAGTCCCCCATAGGGTCCACCCCTGGTCCCCCAGAGAGCCGTGGTACAAAAGGTTGCAAAACCCACTCTATGGGGGGGCTATCTGGGCCCAGGTTTCTTGAAATAGACAAAGATCATACTGGTCTATTAGTTCCCCCCACTCTGGGTGGTCCAATTTTGAGTTAATCCCTACTAGGTTCCATGAGTTGAGCCTAAGGGTAGATGACTCTTCTTGTGGGGCGGTGAGAGCAGGAAAGGAACAACTCTCTGGATTAGGTCTCGCCATCTCTGTTTGGATATTGTCTGTGGGTAGAGGGGATCGGGGTGCGGGTTGAATTTGAATCATTGCCTTTCTCCCAACTAGACCACTATTCCTGATAGAGATAGGCCACCTGTTTATCCCTGACGTCTCCCAGGTAGTACCTTGGACGGATACAATTTGGTCGATTTCGTGGGTAAATAGTGGAGTTAGTCAGTCTACTGCATTCAAAGGATTGAATCTGTTTTCTAGTGGGAGAGTAAAATCTTTTCCCTGAACTCCACAGGGATAATGAGTAATGGTGTTAATTCTTGATGATGATTCTATGGGGTAGAAGTAGGCTAGGGGGGAGGTGTGGATTGGACCGTATGAATCAACATTGTCCCACTTGAGTATATGGTTGACCACCCCTTGTCTCTGAAATGTAGTACCACGCAATCCCCCTCAATGTCTTTATTTTTTTATCCCAACCACCTAACTCTACGGGCAAACAAAATTTCTCCTTTCCCTTGTCCCGTTAGTGGTCTATTCCTACTGAGCCAATGTACGATCTAATTCTTGAGCTCAGTGAATTTTTTGTCCTGATCTGGTGGTAGGGGGGTTACTCCCGCAAGAACAACTACGTAGGGTGAAGCAGCAGGGGGCAAGTGTAAGCATGGTACTAGGTGTCGAGATTCAGAGGGTTCCACTTGTAAATTTCTGATTTGGTTTACCTCTGGTGATTCCATTTGCCTCGGGTAGTGGGGGTGCCTTCCCTGGGAGGAGTGATATAGCTTTGTGGAAATAGCCTCATTTGTGGTAGAGGGAAGTAAGCTGTTGGTGTAGAAAAACATCGCTCATTGACTCGCGGTTTAGCTATACAATCAGCAAACCCTTCTAGCCATATATACGTTATATTGACCAACAAATGAAGATTTTTGTAACTTTTAGTCAAAAACACATTGAAAATACCAGGTAGAAACGGTGGGTAGCCCAGACCAGTCCCTCCAGGTCACGAACAGGCACAAACAGGCCTGCCCTTGGTCCCAGGCTTCGGCCAGCGCCGCGGAGTTAGGGAAGTGGCTTATGTGAGTGATGTCCACGCCTACCCCTGAGCCAGTACAGGTGTGTAGGCACAGGTGCACCCTGGGGAGTGCAGTCCTATGCCCGGGTGTAGGCGCAATAGGGTCGGGTCCATGACGGCAGGCGACCCCCAGTATCTCTTAGTCCTGCGCTCTTCTCCGCCTCAGATGACAGCTAAACAGCAAGAAGGAATCCGCTCCCAGGGGTCGAGGCTGCGCTTATGTGCGCGATGTCCAGGCCTCCCCCTGAGCAAGTACAGGTATGTAGGCACAAGTGCACCCTGGGGAGTGTAATCCTATCCCCGGGTGTAGGCGCTATAGGGTCGGGTCAATGACAGCAGGCGACCCCCAGTATCTCGTAGTCCTTCGCTCTTCTCCGCCTCTGATGACAGCCCCTCTTGGTGAGAAACCTGGAGCCCCCAGAGGCAATGATCTCAAATCCTTGTGCCACTGCAGTCTGCGTCCGTGCAAGCCACCAAATGGCAGAAGTACCATGGCTCAAGACCAGGGAAAATCTTGTCTTGTGTTAACACTAGCGCCAGCGCCAGGGTTTTCTGTTCCTGCTATTCTGGCCTGTCATGAGGTGCTATTGGCTCCTCGTGCTGGTCCCTGGTGTTTTCTCAGGCCAGGAGCAAAAAAGGGTGGGTCTCCAGGCAGGGAAAAATATAAATCCCTTCCCTCCTTGATGAATTTAAGGAACCGCCGGTTCAAATAACACATTTCAAGATTTTCTTCAGTATCACTTAATTTGAGCAGTGAAGAACTTTTATGAGTCAGCACTAAGGATCAGGATTATGGGGCCCTAAGGAGGAAGCCTGGGAACTAGAGCCCCCACCAACCATGCACTATTACAAATTGAATATATCTGAGGTAACTCATCAGAAAACAACATCACCTAGTAAGGTCTATTAGAAAACGGCCTTGAAGGAATATATCTTTCTTCCGTCTTGTGGATATGTTTATCTCTCACCGCATGGGATTCACACTTACTTTAAAAAAAGGACGAAATGGTCAGTTGTTCTTATCTCAGGTTACCACAATGTTGTGCACTGATGTGTTGCAATATCTTGTAAATTAAGAGGCAGCATCTCAAGTAGCATACAGATTTTTAAGGCTTTCCTTAACATGGAAATCAACAATTAGCGTGACTGCAATTTCAGTAAAACATGTACATATCTCTGGTGGAGTCGGAGGGGTAGATATCAAGAAGCAACCAAAGGTCCCTCTATAAAGCCACACATCAAAATCCCTTCTTCAACATTAGGTATGCTGCATTTTAGAGAGTGTCAAAAGTCTCAGCAGGATAGTGCTTCCATAGCTCATCTTTTACCATAAAGATGGATGAACACTCTGTATATGCATATAGCATGTCTTGGTCAGATAAAAGAAAAGAGGCGGTGGCAGAGTTTTCTTGCCCAAGTAATTAGCTTGCGACTTGCTAAGAGCCTGAGTAAAAAAAACAGCTGAAAGTTGATCCTGCTTTCCTTATCACTCACGCTCTATGACATTTCTGTAAAGGTCAGCCAGCAGAGTTAAGTTGATAGATTAATGCTTTAATTAATAAATAATCGGGAAATGTCCTCATGCACAATGTTCTTGGATCGCTCGACATTCCATCAATTGAAATAAATATGTTTCTTTGGGAATTTGCCTGTCAGCAATCAAGATGAACTGGTTTCCCTTGAGTTGAATGGTTCTCCTACATTAATTTTAACGTCATACACCTAACTAGGGCAATTGGTAGTGCTCACCGTTCCCCTTTTAATTCTGTGGTATGGAGATCGAAACAATAAAATAGGATTAAGGGTAAACCATTCAAGTCAGTGAGAAGCCCACTAAAGTCTCTCTTAGCCTATCAAATAATGAGGCAATTGATTAGGTCCCACTATTGTTCTTTTCAGTGGAACAGGATCATGTTTAAATAGATGGACTGACAATAGATAAGAGGTTGTTCATTTCAAAGCATTCATTTTTGCACGTAGTCACTTATATGGAGTTACATCTGATTTATTAGCAGTTATCTCAATTAGACCCATCAGGATATAATGGCACGGATTGCAAAATTTAACGGCATCAAAAGTGGAAACTTTGCGGCATACAATTGTGGTTTTTGTGACACTTATTTACCTATATTTAATTGTCCTGTCCCCCAAGACACACTAAGGATTCAGTTAATCCATTTACCACTAGTAACTCAGCGCCAGTTAGTAAAAGAATTTAGGATTTATAAAGTGCCTGGTTACTACGATGGAGTGTCCCCGCGCTAAGCAGTAGCATCCTATCAGGGTCAGAAAAGTCAAGCGCAGGTAGACTTCTAACTCTGTCTTAAGTGCCAAATCTTCAGATTTCTGCGGAAACTTGCCTCAGACTGTTCGAGTCATAGGTTGAGTGGCATAGAGTTCCAAAGCATGACTGCACGAAGACCAAAGGAGGAACCCCCAGTCGTGCACAGCATACTTTGGGAAATCACTGCCAGTGCTGCTCCTCCAGATATAAGTACCCTGGAAGTTATTATTACTATTATTATTATTATTATTATTATTATTATTATTATTATTATTATTATTATTAAAGAGTTTTATATCGCGCCTGGTTACCCTTGGGCATCCCCGCGCTCATCCAGGGAGAGACGCCATAACACAAGACACAGGAATTAGGCAGGGAACAGATGAGTTTTTAAGAGTTTGCGGAAACGTAAGAAGCTAGTTTCCGCGCAGGTTCAGGGGAAGGGAGTTCCACGGGGTGGCCACGTTAATGGAGAATCTTCTGCCACCAGTTCTTGCCTTCCTTACCCTCGTAACCTGCAGCAGATATTGATGTTCAGAGCGGAGAGAGCGGGAGGCCTTATAGGGTCGGACCATATCCCGTAGGATAGGAGGTCCTTTCCCCTGCAAGATTTTGTGGGCCATACAGAGTGCCTTGAATCTCACCCTCTCTCTGACAGGGAGCCAGTGCAGCGCCTTCAGCGCAGGGCGAGCTGACTGACGCCTGGGGAGGTCCATCAGAAGCCTTGCGGCCGCATTCTGCACTTGCTGCAGTTTGTTTAGGGTGGACTCTGGGGCCCCCAAAAGCAACGCGTTACTGAAGTCCAGCCGAGAGATGATAAGCCCCTGAATGAGTAGCCTCCTGGAGGCCTCTGGGAGGAGAGGTAAGATCTTCCGGGCTGATCGGAGCAGGCCGAAACACACGCCTGCGGTCTTTTTAGCGTGTGTCTTGAAGGAGAGGTCCTGCTCCAACCACACCCCCAAGCTCTTAATCTCCTGTTTGGGGGTGGGCGCCGCTCCCAGACAGCTAGGCCAACTGCTCAGTGATAAGGAGGGAGGGGAGTTCCCCAACATCATCAGTTCCGTTTTGGAGCCGTTCAACTTGAGTGCTGAGCTGCACATCCACGTGAAGATCTTATCCAAACACGTGTGCAGCCGGTCGGGATGGTGAGCCGACTGGGGAAGCCCTACCACCAGCTGAGTATCATCAGCATAGCTGATAATCTTGATACCCAGGGGCAGTATCACACTCTCCAGGGGGGCCATGTAAATGTTAAATAAAGTAGGGCTCAACGATGAGCCCTGTGGCACACCACACTGGAGAGGGACCGATGATGATTTCTCGTGGCCTTCCCACACCTCAAATGTCCGGCCTTCCAAAAAGGACGAAAACCACTTCAGGGCCATCCTGGAGACCCCGACAGCCGTTGGAGAAGCACCTGATGGTCTACGGTGTCGAATGCCGCACTGAGGTCCAGGAGGATCACTGCCACCGATCCCCCTGAATCCAAAATGCTCCTGGCATTCTCCACGACTGCCAGCAGGGCAGTATCAGTCCCCTGGCCGGGGCGAAAGCCCGTTTGGGAGTTACCCAGAAGTGAGTTGGACTCCAGGAAGCCCGATAGGCGGCTATTCACCAGCTTCTCCGCCACCTTGCTGAGGCCGGGGAGCAGGGATATGGGCCTAAAGTTGGCAAGGTCGGCGGGGTCAAGGTTAGGCTTCTTCAAGAGGGCCTTGACAACCGCTCCCTTCCAACTAGGGGGCACCACTCCTTGGGTGAGGGATAAGTTTATGAGGTCCGTCACTGGGCCGCCGATGGTGGGGGCTACCTGCTTAAGATATTTCATTGGTGCAGGGTCTTTCGGGGAACCACTTTTCATGGATGTCAAGACTGTGAGGACTTCTTCCACAGTGATGGGGCCAAAGGAAATCAACTCCGCTGTCCGCACCCTGTGCTGAGACTCTGGGTTACCACCAGAGGGGGTCTCCTCGTCCAGCCGGGGGAGAGATGCCAAGATGTTGTCGATTTTGGTTTTAAAGAAGGAGGCAAGTTCAGAACATTTCTCACGAGGGTCGTCGTGAATGACCTGAGGTTCGGGGGTTTTAAGGAGTTCTTTAATGACCCTAAACAATTCTTTTGAGGAGTTGGCCGCAGAGCCTATTCTCTCCTCAAAGAACGCAGATTTGGCTACCCGAATAGCAGATTTGTAGGTACTAAGAGCCGCCCGATATTCTCTCCGGCTTGTTTCGCTCCAGTCTTTCCTCCAGGTCCGTTCCAGCCTCTTGCAGCCCTTCCTCAATATTCTCAGCTCAGTTGTATACCAGGGCGCAGATCCCACTCTCTTACCCCTGGTGAGTTGTTTCTTCTTGGGGAGGAGAGCATCAAGCGAGTTGGTGAGCCAGATGTTTAAATTCTAATCGGCAACTAACGGATTGGACCCAGGGGGAGGTCGGGACACCTCCAGATGTACCGCCCAGGTGTCCACTGGGAGCCTGGACCAGGCTCTTTCCACAGTGAATACCCTGGGGGCCACTGCGACTGGAACATCAAACTGCCACTGGGCAGGAACCATAAAATGGTCTGTCCAAGGCAGAGCCAGCGCTGGTAGTACTTTAAGGCAATCCGAGTTTGAAAATATTGGGTCCAACAAGTGGCCCTTCCCATGTGTGACACCCGAATTAGCCAAGTTGATCCCAAAAGCTTTGAGATCGCCTTGCAAATCTGCTCCCAGGGGATTGGAAGGGTCGTCAAAGTGGATGTTGAGATCACCCAAGACTACAAAGTTCCCAGTGGAGGAAGCAAGGAGGGCGGCTGATTCTAGGAAGGAGTTAAGAAAATTTCCCAAGGTCCCAGGTGGACGATAGATCAAAAGGCCCGTCATGGACGCAGTGGGTGACAAGCGAAGGGAGAACTGACAGCTCTCACAATCGCTTATCCCTTCCGTCCTGGGTCTTACAGACTAGCGAGTCCCTATACAGGATGGCAATTCCTCCTCCCCGCCCCACAGGCCTATCCAGATGTGAAATAAGAAAACCAGGGGGAAGAGCTCTGACCATGTCGGGGCCCGAGCAGGAGGATATCCAGGTCTCTGTTAAAAATAACACATCCAACCTGTGGTCCAGAATAAGGGAGTTTATTTCGGTGACGTGGCTGGGTAAGGACCGACAATTCAACGAAGCAATGGAGAGCACCGATTTGTCAAGGGCCGAATCCTGACCCACAGTACATGTCCCGCAAGGTAGGAACGGTAGTCCTCCTTCATGGGAGAATCTACATGTGGAAAATTGCAGGGACCGCCAGGCCATGAGTTCCTCCCTCCTGTACACAATACTCGAGTGCGGTAGTTCCAGTGAGTCGGACATATGGTCTAGCCCTGAGCCCGTCTGTGCCCGGACGGGCACAGACGGGCTGAACTCTGGCGTAACTCCAGCGTCAATCCGGCGTACCCGCTGCGCGTGCCCGCTGCGCGTCAGCATGGCTGTCTAAGTACTTTCAGAGCAAGCTAGAGAGAGGACTTGCTCACGCGCCCAAACCACTCACCTAAGATGGCCGCCACGAGACAGGGGCGAGGGACCCGCAAAACGCGGTGAGTAAGCCAAATTAGAGTGCAAGTGTGATGGCAGAGGTGGGGGTATGAGAAGCCAGGCTGATAAAAGCAAGGATTAAGTGCCAAAACAAATTTAACGAATATACAAAAACGGGGATTTTAAAATGCAGGAGCTGCCACAAACAAGCGCTACCAGAATAGCGCTCACGCTGGAAATAGGGCGCGCTGCCAAATTAGCCTGTCTAAGTACTCTCAGAGCAAGCTAGAGAGAGGACTTGCTCAGGCGCCCAAACCACTCACCTAAGATGGCCGCCACGAGACAGGGACGAGGGACCCGCAAAACGCGGTGAGTAAGCCAAATTAGAGTGCAAGTGTGATGGCAGAGATGGGGGTATGAGAGGCCAGGCTGATAAAAGCAAGGATTAAGTGCCAAAACAAATTTAACGAATATACAAAAACGGGGATTTTAAAATGCAGGAGCTGCCACAAACAAGCGCTACCAGAATAGCACTCACGCTGGAAAATGAAGTAATGGGAATTGATAACTGGGACTTCTCCAGGACATTATCCTGTGCCTTAAACACAGAGGTTTGAATGAGATTCTGTGTTTAACTGAAACCAGTGAAGTTCAGCCAAACCGGAGCTAATGGAGGTCCATTTTGGAATTCCTAATAACATCCAGGCTGATGCATTTTGTACTGCCTCTAGAAGTCCCCAAATAGAGCACATTACAGTTATCAAGCTGCAACACCATCAGGCCCAGCGTTACTGATTTTTGTGCTGAGGCCGGTATTAGCTTCAAAAACTTCCTTAACAGTCTCAGCACTCCGAAACAGGTGCCCATTGTGGCTGTTTCTCCACCAACAGCACCTCTGTTTTATCTGCATTTAACTTCAGGCACCTAGCCTGTATCAATGTCGCTAGGTCAGCAAGAAATGATTTAAAATTTGCTGCAACCCTATTGTGTGATAGCAAGCTGAGTGTCGTCAGCATATGACACCATTCTCACACCATTGCACTCAATCACGTTAGTCAATGGGCGAAGTTATAGATTAAAAAGAGTCAAGCTCAGTGCCGATCCCTGGGGCACACCCCGCTGTTAGGGGATAATGTCAGAGGTATATGGTTGTTGATTTAGCTGGGAAGAGGCTTATAGAGAAAGTCTGCAATCCACTCAAAAGCTCTGCTATGCTCAGTCCATAATTATTTTGCGCACTATGTCATCATCGCAGATCGAACTGCCTAGCTTGGTCCTCTCTGAGTCAGAACAAAAAGCAACTTAGATCCAGCGTATATTAGATGGATTCGAGGAATTTTGTAGAGTTAGGGGTTTGGAGATCAACCCGCTCTAAACGAAGTTTATGATTTTCAACCCCCCCGGTAACAACCCATCCAAATCCAAGAATAGGCACATCTAGCCTGGAAAGGGTCTTGACGTTTGATTATTTGGGGGTCACCCTTAACGAGAACCTGACGTGGCGCCCTCAGCAAATCAGGTCTCAATTAAAGTTGTCCCAACTTGCTGGTGGTATTTTGAAATTATCTAATACTTCCTCTAATAAACTGGTTGCTCCACCCCTAGAGGTTTATAAGACGCAAGCTAGCGTGGCGATCGCCTATGGTGGGGAACTCTGGGGATATTCATGCAGGACTGAAATGATCAGAACAGAAAACAAGTTTATAAGACAAGTGTTGGCCCTACCATCTAGTACTCCTCTATTATCTTTAAGGCTTGATCTGGGGCTTAGGCCCATTAATGAGGTGCAGGCGCTCAAACCTCTAAGGTTTGGCGCAGGCTGTGGGTGACACCTGAGCTCATAAATTATAGGCAGGAACTTGCAGAATTACTGACTCTTCCTGGGGTAGGGAAAATTCCATGGCTCAGTTTTATAAAAAAAAATGAATGTTAGGATTAAATGTACAGTGGTCTGACCCAGAGAAAGGTTCTACAATGATCACCTGAAAAAACCTTATGTGGATTTATTATGAAACCAAACACACTGCGGCTCTGACTAATTCTGAAGTGGGTACCTTAACTACTTCTTTTTTAACTGTAAAAGATTTGTATTTCTTTGAAGAATTCATGGATGTCATTTACCCTGTCCTAGCGAGAAAATTGAATATTCAGTGGAGATATGGTGTTTTACCCTTGCGCGCTTTGACTAACAGGTGGTCTCCAGTAGCTGTGGAAAAATGCCCTGGGTGTAACTGTGACAGGGAAAATGATCTGCACGTTCTATTCTTCTGTCCAGCTTATTGTAAGCCTAGAAAGTACTGGTTAGTACCCCTGTGCAAGAATTTGGGTTTTATTCATTTTATGCATGCTTTTAGAGTCTTTAAAACAGACACAACTAGACTAATTGTTTTTGCTGTGTCGCAATTTTTGGTAGCAATGTGGCGCAAGCGAAGGTTCCTGATTAACGCAATTTCGCCATGAACTGGATTGCAAATTAGTTGGATTGTTTTATATCTGTAATAACTTTTGATTGTTACTCCAGATTCCTTTATACTTGGAATAATTCTTGCTTGCCACTTTGCACTTCTTTATTAACTTGAGAATCTCCTCCTTTCCTGCTGTAGTGATTTGAAACTGTTTATCATGAATTATTCTATGTATATTATGTGTATCTTTTATGGCATAGTGCCGAAATAAAGATTTTTATGATGATGATGAACTTAGAATTATTTTCACACTGGAACCGAGCTACTCCTGGCTGATTATCCTTAACTAGAGGCTGTACTGTTCAATTACAGAAGAGTCAGGACTGAATTGCATAAGGCTGGATCCAAACTGACAATGGTATGGTGTGTAAAACAACAATGGATTTTGATGCGGCTCAAATGATTACTAGTGGCTGCGAGTAATTCAATCATTCCATCCATCACTTTTTTGTGTACCGTAGTGTGAGACAGGTATGCCCAAACATGGCTACCATCCAAACCGTGTCACTGGAACCAATCTGTACCTGGCTGATGAGCGGGTCCAAACTAAGGTGAAACTGGTCCTGGATTGCTTATATTCCAGATTCAGAGAAGACCTGGTCTGGCTGTTCAGGCTGGACTATTTTCATTGGAGCAGAGTCAAGACTGATTTGTATATGGTTGGGTCCAAGCTGACGTTGCATTGTGGTCAAAATAATGGTGAATTGGGAGGCTGTGCTTACCAGTGACTGAGATGAATTTAAGCATTCTTGTATACTTAAGGGATTCTACTTCAGCATGTTGGGCGCAATGACTCTCAGATGAAAACACACACATTAGTTGATCATTTTTATTATCTGCACCTTTTGGTCAGTACTCACAGTGTGCCTGTCATGATCAGGCCCTAAAAGATATCTGGAATTTTTTTTTAAATCAGCCATAGGTTGGGCAGAAATTGAGCTACTCTACTAAACATACTTAACAAAAATACACATTCCTTTATTCAGAAATATGTACACAATTTGAGCATTTAAATAGGTTAGGCTTTTAAAATGATTCAATTGTGGCTGTGAGTGCATGTTTCACACAAAAGGTTTTGTTTTATAAGCCCTTACATATCCCAGTCAACAACATATCCTATGGGAGAACCCAGGATATTTGTCACCCTCTGATTTGGCACTGATAAGATCACAGTACGATTTTCAGCTATTTTTAGCACTGGTAAGGTCAGCAAACTATCTATCCTGGCACTGTTAATGTTATCAGGCATCTTCTTGAACTGGAAAAACTATCTCGACAACTTTCTGTAGTTCCTGCATTGGTCCAAAGAGATATTTCTGGTCTGCTGCAGCCAGTGCACTACTATAGTTAGCGCTCTGAGACATGTGAGTGAGGGCCCCATTGGAATCATAGAGGGCACAGTTCCTTTTCTGGCATGTGTGAGGTCTCAGGTCTATGTAACTCGCCCTGGAGTCACTCCGGCTGCTATGGCACAGGTGGGGCACTTTGCAGTCTTCATTTGGTCGGTCATTTTTTTTTGGTGTGATGCAAAGCCTTTCTCTGACATTTTTTTATGGTGACATTGCCACGGATTGAAAAGTTTCTTCCTACCCTGCAACAAACACAATTGTTGCCTTCTGCTTCCTTTTTTAAATTTGTTTATTGAAAATCCATAGTATCGAGACATTATACATAATCAATAAATCATAATTTCCAAGCCAATAATAAATACATACACATAAGTTCATTCCATATAATACACATCACATCAGGGAGTCAGATGATCGCACATAGGACCCCATATTTGCATACCCAGCACCCACTTCTGTGAACCTTGAAGCGAGTACAAACTAAGGGGCATATTATCAAGGGGGTCTATCTCCGCTTTTTTGGCTTTAAAAGCCAAGAAAGCGGAGATAAAATTATCTCCCTATTACCTAGCTGTCGCTAACACCAGTTAGCGTTAGCTAGTAGGAGATAGCAACCATCTTGGGCCCCACTTTGCATGTCAGTGATAATTATCACTAATGACATGCAAAGTGGGCGTGCCAAGATGTTAGCGACTGGAAACTGTCGCTAACATCGCTATCTCCTATTACCAACTTTTGGGGATATTCGCGCTAAGCCTGCCCTGAGCAATTCTTAGCCATGTTATCCAATGGGAGGTGGATAACATGGCTAAGAGCATTAGCTCGGTAATGCATGAATATCGCTGACTTTTCAGCGATATTCATGCATTGCGGCGATTTTTATCGCATTTGCGATAAACCTTGGTAATACCAAGGTTTATTTGCGGTAAAAATCGCCGCAACTCAGCGGTAAATTTTTGTCTCTAACCAAGCAATAGCGATAATTATCGCTATTGCTTGGTAATATGCCCCTAAATTCTAAGTTATGTGTATATGTATAGGCATTTATATAGCGCACTACTTACCTGTAGGGTCCCAAGGCACTTCGACCGCTGCGAAACCCTTCCTGGCTTCCCTGAGAGATGGTCCCTTAATGGGTATCTCCAGGGTGAGACCAGGCATCCCCGGCGGTCTGGTGGGGCCATTAGTGAAGATGAGGCAAGCTAATGCCCAGAGTTGCCGAGTGTGATCGCTGATCAGAGTGGGCACCAAGGCGAGAGAATTATCGAGTCCGCTGACCCTGGTCCAGAAACCTGCCGCGCCCGGAATCGAACCCTGGTCCCGGGCCGTCCTCTGCTCTCGGGTCTGCCGCCTCTAACCAGTGAGCCACACTACTTCACTCTAAAGATGAAGTTAAAGATGTTATATAACCTAGCGCGCCTCATTTCAAAAGAAGGTGCCTCTGGGTGAAGCAATGCTATATATAACCTTGCTACTCCCATAGCTACAAAGATAAGATACCTATATTTGAACATTAATGTCCCTTGACGCACATCCACATCAGTACCTAATAGCATGATCGAAGCAGAAATATTTATAGCCACACCCGTAACCTGTGACAGAAACCTCTCCATATGCTGTATATATAAGGATAATTTACCGCAAGAATAAAAAACATGCAAGATATCAGCATCGTCGACACCACAACAAAAGCATTTCTCATCGTACTTGCTCCCCCATTTCTCCATCTTTGCAGGGGTATAATGTAGAATAAATATTGTTTTATAATGCTGTGTTTTTAAGTTCGCCGCCATAAAGATGTTACCTGCTAAGTCAATCGAGTCCTCTAAAAGCACATCTTGTAACCCAAGGATCCTCCCCCACTTAAGATTATGTTTCTCCAGATCATCTGTTTTGGCTGCTTGTAATATATTATAAATAACCCCAATGCGTCCCTGTGTTCTAATAGCTTCAACTATTTTATATGGTTTTAAAATAGTGACATGTTGGTTTAGAAAATCTCGTATCTGAAGGTATTTAAAAAATTACATTTAGAGAGCTTATATTTAAGCGATAGGTCAGAGAAAGACATAAGCTGCCCTCCTGCATCCATAAAATGTCCCAGTTGTGTGATTCCAGAAAGCCTCAATTTCCCTGCCATGCTATCTTGAAATATTGATTGGAGAATCCCTTCAGCAGACAGGGGTGTATAAAATGAAAGTCTGTTAATCAGAAAAAAATTTCGGACTATTCTCCAAACTTTATACACAGCCCCCACAATCTTAAAATGAGTTTTCTTGTAGCAGCTACCATAAATTCTTAAAAAGAGATTTTTTTTTGCCTGAGACCCCAGCACCAACTGGTTAATTGATGGAGTTTTGGAAGCACTGTTCACTACCTCCCCCGTTAACAAAAGTTGAATATTGGCTAAAATACAGGCATAGTAGGAGAACGTGAAATCAGGAACAGACCACCCCCCTCTATCTTGGGGTAACTTCAAAAATCGTGCTGCCCTCCTTGGTTTCCCTGGTGCCGACAAAAATCTATAGCAAAGAGATTGCAGTTGTTTTAGTTGCGAGTGGGAGACATCCAAAGGTACTGATCTAAAAAAGTATAATACTTGGCCCTCCCCACCAACGATAAATGGAGACATTGCCACCTCTCAAGAGCTTGTGTAGTACTTCCAACCAAAGTCCCCCAATTGGCATCATCCAACTCTCTTAAACACACCTGAATCTTAATACCTAGATAAATGACCTCCTTAACAACTCTAGGATCATTATTGATATTTTGGTTTTAGATGTGTTAAGCTTATAGCTGGCCATACGGCCAAATTTGTACGCAAGATGTTCAATTTCGGGTAGCGCCCTCATTGGGTCAGATGTTATGATGGCAATATCATCCGCATATGCACAGACTCAAAATTGATCTTGCCCCACCATAAGGGTCACATCCTAGTACTCCGCTCAAGCATGTCTAAGAAAGGATTGATGTAAAGCGCAAACAAGAGCGGAGAGCAAGGACAGCCCTAGTTGTATCGCTGACAAGTTTGGTTTTAAAAAAAAAATGTTGTTCCTTTTCTAGTTTTTTTTTGCTATAAAGTATTGTTAGGCTCCAGTAAGGTACATGCCGTTAGTTTACTGGGTTCATGTTTTGTGACAGGCCGATAGGTTGATACTTGGTTGGATTTACTAACACATAGGGTGTATTTTTGAGTGTGGACGGGGGTTCCTGGGTAGTGGACGCTTGTCATCACCAGGACTATGAGTCGTACTGCCTTTTTGTTGGGATGGGGAGGGGGGTGTGGTGGGGGAAGGAGGTTTTGGGGGGACGGGGGTTTTGGGTGGGTTAGGGGTCTGGGGGGGTAGTAACAGGGGGGGATGGGAAAAAAGAAAAATAATCCACAGTATCTAAAACTTTGTGAAAATGAGGTACATTAAAATCAATGCAAAAGAATTAGTTAAGGGATGGTATCCATACATATCATATGGCTAAAGTAGGGTTGCGAATATGCTCGTTTAATGTTTGTGGGCTCAATAATTTTAATAAAAGGCAAAGAGTTGCCACAGAACCCAGGGTGATACAACCAGATCTTGTATGTATACAGGAATCGCACATACCTTGGGGGAAACTCAAAGTGTTATTAGGATTGCGGTATACTCTTCTAGCTGCCTCACAACAGACATCTATGAATCAGAGGGTTGCAGTATTGGCTAAACCTGCTGTAAAACCTCGGGACGTTCAGCTGTTGATAGTCATGGACGGTGGGCAATTGTTGAATGTATAATGGGGGGCTCTAAATTTACGTTTGGTACAATATACGGGTCTAATCTGGACAGAGCACCCATTCTTGAATATCTAAATACTGAACTTGCATCATGGACCACCCCTCTTGTGTTTTGTGGGATTTTAATATTAATTTGGCATTCAGCGAACTATCAGCAGGCATTCAGCAGTATAAGGGCCGGAAGCCCAAGGTGTTTAAGGCGTTGTCTCATCTAATTTTGGATCATGGGTTAGTCGATGTGTGGGGTACGCTTAAAACATTTGATCCTGGTAATACAATTTATTCTCACCCACATGATACGTTAGTTCGCCATGATTATTTTCTTATTTCTCCTTTATTATTAACAAAAGCTCAAATCCAAGTTTTTCCCCGAAACACTTCTGACCATGCTCCAATTGTTGTGGATATCCCAGCCTTGGGTGGCAATGTGGCACCAAAGGTATTTACGTTTGTTAGAAAACTTCTTTTGAATGATGGTTTTATTGAGCATATGAGTAAATGGATCAGATTTCTTTATAAATAATCGTGACTCTAAAAATGGTGGGAACCTTTGGGATGCTTTTAAAGCCTGTTTTAGAAGGAAGGTATTGATTTTTGGACTGTATAGACAGAAGCAGGCCAAACGTAGGATTTAGGAGCTATATGATAGACTGAAACTAGCAGAGGGAAAGCTAGTATGCCGGATTCACTCTGGAAGTAACCTCACTGAGGTGCAAACTGAAGTGGCTAGATGTGAAGCCAACATTAATTTGATATGGAGCAACAAGATTGCTGTAAAATACCAGCTTTTTAAGCTCAAAGGCTATGCTCTTAAGAAGCAGCACTAAGAGTAGAAGGTATGAAGGATGCTTCGTATAGACTCACACACGATCCCCATGAGATTTTAGATATCTTTCATAGCTTTTATCAAAAACTTTACACTGAACAAGATGAAGAAATTGATGACACTGGTCTTGGACTTTTGGGTGTCCAATTTGAGCTGTTAGCTCAGGAGGAGGTTGGAGCATTAGATAGTCCAATTACCATGGATGAACTAAAACAGGGTATCAATTCTATGACTCGTGGCAAAGCTGCAGGGCCAGATAAGCTTCCATCAGAACTTTATTGGATCTTTTTTCAGGACCTCAAAATCTATTTTTTGGCAGTGTGTCAGGCTGCTCAAGTTGGTGTGGCACCTAAATCATGGAATGATGCTACCGTTATTGTGTTTAAAAAGAAGGATAAGCCTTCTGATATACTTGGGTCGTATCGCCTAATTTCACTTACAAACTATGATGGGAAGATTTATGCAATATTTTAGCGAATAGACTGGCCAAGGATATATCCCCTTTAGTTTCCCTTACACAGCGTGGGTTTATCCCTAGAAGAGGGATAGTGAGTCATATACCAAGAGTTATCACCATACTGGATTTTGCCCAAGTGGAAGCCAGAGACATTGGAATAGTGCTGCTTGACGCTGGGAAGGCGTTCGACCGGGTCTCGTGGAACTTTTTGTGGTAAGTTTTATCTGCAATGGGTTTTCCTCAGGGCTATATTCAGGCTGTACAGGTCTTATATCATTCCCCCGTGGCTTGCATTTGCTCTATGGGTTTAACGTCTAAGATAGTTCAGATTATGAGAGGCCTTCTGCGTCTTTGGCATACAGGGAAGTTCTCTCTCCTCCTTCCCTTTCCTTGCAAAGTTGCTCCACCTCACCCTGGCTCATGCTGGTGTCTCCATTTCTCCTTGTCTCAGCACAAGCGGGTGTGGTGTCTTGCCTCCGCCCCTATCAAGTGTATGCCTTGTCTTAATGGCCTTGGTAGAACGGTTGTATTCCAACTTCATGCATGATGCTGCTGCACGTGGTATCTATTTCTCCTTTGAGACAAGATGGCGTAGTAGCTATTTCTGCCCTGAAAAATGTTGTGCCTTGGCACAGGTAAGTGAGCTGTCTCTTTCCTACCCTGGAATAAGTTGTTTTGCCTTCTACTGCCCTGGCATATGTAAATGTGGTTTCTCTTCCATGAGTTTTGGTGCCTCCTACTGCCCTGGCATAGGTCGTTGTGGTGTTTCTCTACCTGTTCTGGCACAAGGTGGTGATTTGTATCCTTCTGGCCTGACAAAGGCCGGTGTCGTTTCTGTTGCTCTACACTGGCAAATGATGCTGTTTTGTCTTCTTCTGCTCTTGCTCGCTAGAGTTGCATCTTGAGTCTCTGACATAGGTACTATTCCTTTTGTTGTACTGAAGTCCCTCGGTATTTTCTTTTGCCTGTCTATTTCTGATAATGTCACTGCTGTCCTCTTGTGCTGGCACTGTTTGAGGTGTTATCTTGTGCTTGCTGGGATGTTCTCTTGTTGAAGTCTTGCCTGTTCTGCTGGCAGCTGGTCCCCTCTGATATTGTGTCTATGAGCACCTTCACTACAACAGTTGTTATTACCTACCTGGTTTGCCCAAAGCTGGCTCTCCGCTGCTGCTGAACCCTGGGTATCATAACTTGTATTTGCTTGCCTGTCCTCTGACTCCCCGGGCAGGCAGTGGCCAAATGCAGCAGCTAAAGAAAAAGACCGCTCTCACACGAGCATCACAAGTCCTTACTGAAGACATGCAGAGGCACGCAATGAACGTGCAGTTTGTGGAAGTCAGTGACAAGAAATCATTTCTTTATAATATGAAATATTGGAACAGTAAAACCAACATAATGAGAGTGAATGCTTGCCATTTCCTTCTTTCACGACAAGTTAGTTTACTTGCGCGGCCATAGGGGGATTTGATAAATATTGTGGGAATTTCGTGAATCACGATATTACGATAATGGCAGCCAAAATGGTAACAATTTCCTTGGCAGTTCTTTTTCAGGATGTTCAATTTTTATGCAAGCTCAGTCTCGTTTTAACCTCAATTACTGAGCTAAGCTATTATACTTGTGGCGGCTGGGGGGGCGGCCTACCTGAGGGCCCTGTCCTCAGGTAGGTCACCCCCCCCAGCCGCCACACGGTCCTCCTGTGACGCTGACCCCCGCTAGCTGCTGTGTTTGACCGCCTTGCTCTTGCCTTTGCCTGTGCCTGTTTTTACTCGTGCGTCCTCCGCCGTCTCTGTTGCCTCCTTTATTGTTTATTTTGTTCACCTGTTGCCTTGTTGTAAGGCCTCCTTTATTGTTTATTTTGTTCACCTGTTGCCTTGTTGTATTCTTTAATTACCACTGCTGTGCCCTTTTGTGCCCTCTCCCCATTGGCCCCCATTTTTGCCTTCTGTCTCCCTTTCCCGCTGCTGTGTCCCTGCGGCCCCACCCCCGCTGTCCCATTCGCCACCCCACTCCCGCCTCCTAGCTGCTCCTCCCTCCCCTAACCCTCTCATATGGAGGCCGCGCAGCGGACACTCGCAGCGGGTGCGCCAAAGCAAGCCCGTCTGCACCCGTCCGCGCCTGGACCGTGCCCAGCGCCAGGACCCCTGGCCCCCGCCGGAGCCAGAGTACCCAACTGAGATACAACACTGCCGCCCTCAATGCACTCAACACCGGACGACCACCTGCCCGCTACCAAGCCACCCCGAAGCGCACCCACGGACCCTTCACCTGCCTAGCCTGCAAATTCACCTGCCTCCGAACCTACACACCGCCCACCAGACCTAACATCAACAACAACTATCCTCAAGTGCATTCTCCTCAACACCTGCTCCGACCACAAGCATGCCGTCGAACTCTGGGACCTCCTCGAGACAACAGCACCGGACGTCGCCTTCCTCACGGAAACCTGGATGATTGTCTACTCTGCCCCCAACATCGCCATAGCCGTCCCAGACGGGTACAAGATCACCCGAAAGGACCGCGTCAACCAAACCGGAGGAGGAATCGCCATCATCTACAAGAACACCATCATCATCACGACCAACCCCGAAGACACACTCTCCGCCGCCGAACACCTACACTTCCAAATCCACACCGACCCCAATACCACACTCAGAGGAACCCACATCTACGGACCCCCAGGCCCGCGCACACAATTCAGCGAAACCATCACCGACTTCGTCAGCCCGCACGCACTAATCTCACCTGAATACATCCTCCTAGGGGACATGAACATCCACCTGGAGAACAACAATGACAAAAACACGACCACCCTGCTCGCCAACCTCGCCAACCTCAGACTCAAGCAACTGGTGAACAACCCCACCAACTACGCTGGCCACACGCTCGACCCCATCTTCTCTGCCAGCAACCACGTCTCCTTCAGCCACTCCACCAGACTACACTGGACCGACCACAGCTGCATCCATTTCACCTTCAAGAAGACTACATCCCACCACCGCATACTACAGATCCCCCGCAGATGCTGGAGCAAAGTCACCACAAACCTGCTAACCACATCACTGAGTCAGAACACACCAGCCGACACCTTTGACACCAACGACGCAGCCCACAATCTCGCACAGTGAATCACCAACTGCGCCGACAACCTTGCTCAACTGAAGAACCCCCCAGGCGAAACCAGCAACAGGAAAACCACATGGTACACCGACGCCCTCAAAGACTCAAAGAAATCCTGCCGCATTCTCGAAAAAACCTGGTGCCACAAATGGACGACAGAAAACATGACAGCCCTCAAGAACGCCACTCGCGAACACCACCGGCTGATCCGCACCACCAAAAAGACATTGTTCAAAGAGCGGCTGGACAACAACACCCACAACAGCACAGATCTCATCAGCATCGTAAAATAGCTCTCCAACCCCAGCGCCAGCAACAACGACATCACTCCGTCACAAGACCTCTGCAACTCCCTCGCCACATTCTTCTACCACAAGATTGCAGATATACACAACAGCTTTGACGCTCAGACTCCGCCTCCAGTCACCAAACCAATGACCCCCACCACCACCCTCAGAGCCTGGACCCCCATCAGCACAGAAGACACCACCCACGTCATGAACACCATCCACTCTGGCTCTCCCTCTGACCCATGCCCCCATCACATCTACAACTTACAAGCTGACACCATCATCGCACCCCACCTCCGGAAGGTCATAAACAACTCCTTCGCGTCAGCAACCTTTCCAGAGAGCTGGAAGCACGCAGAGATCAACGCCCTCCTGAAAAAACCCACTGCAGACCCTAAAGACCTCAAGAACTTCACATCACTCTCCTTCCCTTCCCGGCAAAAGTCATCGAGAAGACCGTCAATACACAACTGACTGTATTCCTCGAAGCAAACAACTCGCTCGACCCATCCAAGTCCGGATTTCGAGCTAACCACAGCACCAAGACTGCCCTCATCGCAGCCACTGATGACATTAGGACGCTGATGGACAACGGGAAGCCAACCGCTCTCATCCTCCTAGACCTCTCAGCCACCTTTGATACTGTCTGCCACCGCACCCTAATAACCTGCTTCTACAACACTGGGATCCAAGGAAAAGCCCTGGACTGGATCACCTTGGACCTCTCCAACAGAACCCAGTGAGTCCGCCTCCTGCTGTTCCGCTCCGCAGCCACCAAGATCATCTGCTGCGAACCTCAAGGCTCCTCGCTCAGCCCAACCCTTTTCAATATCTACATGAGCTCCCTCACCGCCATCGCACGCAAACACAACCTCAACATCATCTCCTACGCTGACGACACCCAGCTGATACTCTCCCTCACCAGAGACCCAGCCACCGCCAAAACCAACCTCCAAGAAGGAATGAAAGACGTCGCGGAATGGATGAAGCTAAGTCGGCTGAAACTGAACTCAGACAAGACGGAAGTCCTCATCCTCGGACAATCGCCATCCGCCTGGGACGACTCCTGGTGGCCCACAGTGCAGGGAACTGCACCGACACCCACGAACCACGCACGCAACCTGGAATTCATCCTAGACTCCTCCCTCAAGATGACTAAACAAGTCAACGCCATCTCATCCTCATGCTTCAACACCCTGCGCATGCTCTGTAAGATCTGTAAGATCTTCCGGTGGATCCCCACCGAAACCAGAAAGACGGTCACCCAGGCCCTTGACACCAGCCGACTTGACTACGGGAACACCCTTTACGCAGGAACCACAGCCAAACTTCAGAAACAACTCCAGCGCATACAGAACGCCTCCGCACGACTCATCCTCGACATCCCTCGCCACAGCCACATATCTGCCCACCTGAGAAACCTACACTGGCTCCCCGTCAGCAAGAGGATCACGTTCAGGCTCCTCACCCATGCACACAAAGCACTCCACGACATGGGCCCCGAATACCTCAACAACCGCCTCTTGCTCTACACTCCTACCCGCCAGCTCCGCTCTGCCAGCCTCGCCCTCGCCACCGTCCCACGGATTCGCTGAACAACCACTGGAGGAAGATCGTTCTCCTACCTGGCCGCCAAGACATGGAACTCCTCCCCCGCACACCTACGACTGACCCAGGACAATCTCACCTTCAGGAAACACCTCAAGACCTGGCTATTCGAGCAGTAGTGGCCCCACCTCCCTTCAGCGCCTTGAGACCCTCACGGGTGAGTAGTGCACTCTATAAATTTATTGATTGATTGATTGATTGATACATAATTTGTGTATTTATCTACATATGTAGATTGTGTTGTGCTCACAAGCATGAGACCTAGTTCAAGAGGAAAATGTCTTGCATGAATTGTGAAACTGATATGTGGAATGGCTGCAAGTGGTGTTTTGGCAACAGTTGCCACAGGGCGGTAAAAACTGCATGATCAATAAATGGAGTCTTTATCTTGAATACATATTTAACACAAGGGTATTCCTTGCAAGTTTCTCCACTCTCAGTTCTCATCAACACAAATTGATATATAAAGACTTCCAATTACTGATGTTGGAATCTTCAGCTCCGGTTTCTCGATGAATTGCACAAATGCATCATATCTGTACAGCACCAAACAAATTGCAGCAATAAGCTCTCCCCATAAATTAGCAGACATAGGGGCATATTACCAAGGGCATTATCGCCGCTTTAGCAGGAATTTTTCCTGTTAAAGCGGAGATAATTGTATCGCCCTATTACCTAGCTGTCGCTAACACCAGTTAGCGACAGCTAGTAGGAGACAGCGGGCATTTGGTGCCCACTTTGCATGTCAGCGATAATTATCACTAATGACATGCAAAGTGGGCGTGCCAAGATGTTAGTGACTGGAAACAGTCGCCAACATCTTTATCTCCTATTACTAACTTTTGGAAATAATCGCGCTAAGCGCGATTATCTCCAAAAGCTAACGCCTGGCCTGAGCTGTTCTTAGCCATGTTATCCAATTGTGGTAAATAAAATTACCGGGACTATTTTTCTATACATTAAATGACAATAAAGGATAGCTCAATAAATGAGAGGCAGAGTCCGTGGTATCTGAGTCATACGGGCTTTAATCAAGATTCTCGAGAACCGGGACATCGAGTTCCATCACCACTAAGGTTCAGGAAGGGACATTCAACATTTTATTAACATCACACATTATATATAGTAAAACAGTATAACTGAAATGAATTACAGTAGGCGTAACAAGTGCAAAGAGAGAGATAAGAACACATGGGCGTAAAAGAGGGCGTGTACTGGGGCGTACACGGAGGTGTGTACTGGAAACGTCACAGAAGTGTCATAGGTGGGTGGATGCATAGAGAGATTTCTGCAGGGTCAGCAGAAACCTTTAGCATGGGTGCGTGCGCAACTGAGCATGACGTGGTATTGACGTGTAACTGGGGAGAGCTGGGGGCTTGACTTTAGCACTAGTAGAGGAGACTGGTGTCTGGGATGTCAGGACGACCTGTACCTATGGCATATCTGGTATCTTATGTTTGGAGGATGTGTTATCTGAAGTAAAAGGTCTCTCGGGCAGAGGCCGTTCAATACTGAATGCTAGTGCGTGCATACGTGTCTTGGTGCAATGTGCGTGGCCATGGGCCTACCATGGTAACGGGTTCAGTAAATCCTCTGCAAGGAGGACAGGAAGGCTCTTTGCTCGGCAGCCGGAAACATGTTTACCTATTTCACTAGACTGGAATGTGTTTTCGAGGAGGCTGAGCAGATAACTGTAGGCAAAATACTGTCTTGGCAGGCAGAACAGGCCGAGCCGGGCACCGCTTCGCTGGGCAGGAAGTAAGGCAGAGGTCAGGGATGCATACCTAAACTGCAGCTTTCAGAGACAGAAGAAACTCGGAGCCTCAATTAAGGGCCTGGCTCAACTGAGCCAGAAAAACGTGGAAAACGTGTGCTTCGCGTTATTTAAAAGTGTACCATGTAAAGACGTTGGCACCATAGGCCTAAAAGCCAAATTAATGTGGTTTTCTTGGAGAACTGAATAACTGACATGTTAACGTTGGACGCAAATGCATATGCGTCTTCATGGCAGGCACGGGAAAGGAATTACACGACATACATGGAACATGGGTGCATGGATAGGTTGCGACTACCTAAACTTTTTCTATTTCCTCAGGTAGGTGGATAACATGGCTAAGAGCATGTGCACGGTAATGCATGAATATCGCTGACTTTACAGTGATATTCATGCATTTCGTCCGATTTTTATCGCTTAGGAGATAAACCTTGATAATATCAAGGCTCCTAAGCGATAAAAATAGGCGAAGCTCGGCGATATTATTTTGCCCGCTAACCAAGCTTAGCGATAATTATCGCTATAGCTTGGTAATATGCCCCATAGTCTTTCTAATTGTCAGAACTGGCTGGTTTATGCGTGCCAACCCTAATAATATCCAGTGAGGTCACACTACTTGTTTTACAGTTTGTCATGGCTTCACATCTAGAGCAAATTAAGTGACACTACAAGATTTCACTAGGGATGACCTCTCCAATGAAAATGTTTTTTAGAGAATAATTCTAAGCAAGATGACTCTATTGGCTGTCATTACATATTACTGGGATCAATTAAGCTTTGCCTAGGAAGTAGAATTTAGTTACCTATGTGCTAGTTTTTTGTATGTCAAAGGAAAGATCAAACCTTCATACTTTCTCAAAGGTGTTCCAGCCAGGCTCAACAGCAATTTAAAGACCACTCATCACACTCTATCCCCCATTTAAAGGGCAAGTGCATGTCATTGAGAGAGTAGAACATCAGCTTTGTCGAATGTGTGGTGTCTTGCCTCCGCCCCTATCAAGTGTATGCCTTGTCTTAATGGCCTTGGTAGAACGGTTGTATTCCAACTTCATGCATGATGCTGCTGCACGTGGTATCTACTTCTCCTTTGAGACAAGATGGCGTAGTAGCTATTTCTGCCCTGAAAAATGTTGTGCCTTGGCACAGGTAAGTGAGCTGTCTCTTTCCTACCCTGGAATAAGTTGTTTTGCCTTCTACTGCCCTGGCATATGTAAATGTGGTTTCTCTTCCATGAGTTTTGGTGCCTCCTACTGCCCTGGCATAGGTCGTTGTGGTGTTTCTCTACCTGTTCTGGCACAAGGTGGTGATTTGTATCCTTCTGGCCTGACAAAGGCCGGTGTCGTTTCTGTTGCTCTACACTGGCAAATGATGCTGTTTTGTCTTCTTCTGCTCTTGCTCGCTAGAGTTGCATCTTGAGTCTCTGACATAGGTACTATTCCTTTTGTTGTACTGAAGTCCCTCGGTATTTTCTTTTGCCTGTCTATTTCTGATAATGTCACTGCTGTCCTCTTGTGCTGGCACTGTTTGCGGTGTTATCTTGTGCTTGCTGGGATGTTCTCTTGTTGAAGTCTTGCCTGTTCTGCTGGCAGCTGGTCCCCTCTGATATTGTGTCTATGAGCACCTTCACTACAACAGTTGTTATTACCTACCTGGTTTGCCCAAAGCTGGCTCTCCGCTGCTGCTGAACCCTGGGTATCATAACTTGTATTTGCTTGCCTGTCCTCTGACTCCCCGGGCAGGCAGTGGCCAAATGCAGCAGCTAAAGAAAAAGACCGCTCTCACACGAGCATCACAAGTCCTTACTGAAGACATGCAGAGGCACGCAATGAACGTGCAGTTTGTGGAAGTCAGTGACAAGAAATCATTTCTTTATAATATGAAATATTGGAACAGTAAAACCAACATAATGAGAGTGAATGCTTGCCATTTCCTTCTTTCACGACAAGTTAGTTTACTTGCGCGGCCATAGGGGGATTTGATAAATATTGTGGGAATTTCGTGAATCACGATATTACGATAATGGCAGCCAAAATGGTAACAATTTCCTTGGCAGTTCTTTTTCAGGATGTTCAATTTTTATGCAAGCTCAGTCTCGTTTGCGACCCCCCGAGGCCATCCTCAGCACCCCGGGCTCACCTCCGGCCGACGGGCCTCTTCCTTGCTGGGGTCAGTGGCGGCTGACGCGGGTGGGCTCCGGCCGGTCCGCTGCATTCCGGGCACTTCCCTGCAGGCTTGCGAGGTGCGGGGTGGACTCCCGGAAGCCTCGTCATGGTTATCTGGCCCCGGGGCAAGGCACACGCCCACGGCCCTCTCGGCCGGCTGGTGCCACGCCTGTGGGGGAGGGGGGGGTGCGACGCCGCCCTGCAGCTCTCTCCCCTTTCATCAAGAACTTCTTGTAGCTGGCACGTGTGGCATTGCGTTACCGCCTCGTCGCCATTGTAGGGTTTGGTGAGGGCGCTAGGCCCTCATTCTGTAGAGAGGTAAATGAGGCACAGACACCGTGGTATGGGGATAGGTAATGGGCCCCAGAGCACGTGCACTCGGCCCCTTTATTGGCCAGTGTCACATGACCTGTGACACCTGGTGGTGGGTGGGTGTTAGGTGTGAGGTTACAGAAGAGTTGAGACACTAGACCGTGTCTTCCGACAGTACAGCTGTGAAGCAAGTAAACATCCTGCCTTTTCACCAGTGCATACAGTCGCCACTGCAATCAAGATAGTGCATATTTGTGAATGTGGTTCTGCCTACAACTGAGCCTGCCATCCAGTTCCCTTTAAGGGTCACATTCCCCGTTACTTAGAGTATGCGTTACGGTAGAACCAAGTTTGTATTTGTTTATACGTAAGCGCGTGCATTATGCCTTAATAGTATTTTCTCTGTTGACAACTTGTATTTAGTAGTGTTCATTCTTCATCGTTTAGACTTTGGTGCAATGTGTCCCACGTCTAGGTCTAATCTCAGTCATGAATACGCTGACACCCCCTTTCCAATATTGAATACATTTGTCAAATTTGCCAAGTGTCAGTCAGAAACAATAACACAAGCAAAAGGTTCCTGAAGGAATTATTTCACATTATTTAGCAATTTGCGTATATGTCATAACAATGAGCATAATCAATAAAGAACAAGAGATAATAATTTTGATAGGGGATTTAATGACATAAGATATATACAAAAATATATCCTATTTAGTCAGCATAGGTAGACATCCATATGACAATTCATGAGCGGCAACTCAAAAAACATACTAAACTGCTACTTCAATTTTTCGTATGAGCAGTAGTGACTGACACTTTTGCACAATATATGGACAATATGTACAATTTATGCCATATATACATTATTTAACAACTATATACATTCTTGATATACAGAGCTTGATGATGTTGTTAGCAAAAAGTGTCAATTCGTCAAAAGTGTCAGTCAGAGCACAGACCTTATCTATAAAAATGAGGATCACTCTGCATGTCAGGCTGTGTTCGCCCATTGGGCTATTTGTGTCAAGTATATGGTCAAGTACTTTATTCCTGTATCCCCAACAATCAGTTTTATTGAGCCCATGTCAGTGAGAATTTAAGATTCTGGACAGTGAGGCTAGGAATTGTGTCCGTGAAACATTGGTGCATATATAGAGTCCATCGACAGAACTCTGTGATGAAGTGTTTTATGCATGAGTATTGTTATTACATAGTTTTTCAACGACTAGAATTGTCGTGGATATAGTGCTGGGCTTTTCTACGTCCTGCTATACTGCTACTTACTATTCTTCCCACCCAGTCTCTTTTCACGTTTTTGGATTCACTAGTGGGTAAGTGTTTAATAATATTGAGAAAATTATGCAGTTTATAATAATGTGCAGAATTAATGTGTAGGATCTAATACAAAATAAAATGTGTTTAAATGCAAATATCGTAGTAGGCAACCATATTTACTCATACTAGGCCTCAAATGGCTGAAGCAACTCTGCCTGACAAGCTGACAAGACTAACAGAAATGCTTAGGTCGTATAAAATATTTTTTTCCTGACCTTTCCATGGACATGTTTTCATAATGAATAATAGCTGTATAAATGTGTTTTTCTAATTCTGCAAATGTTTCTACTTGCACAATGTTCAATGTTAATAAATTAATAAGTTTGTGATTTAGAAATATAGATATGATAATTCCTTTATGGGAAAATAGTTTTAAATAAGAAAAAATAATTACAAATAGACTAGATGAAGCCGCTAGACGATAAGAAATATTTGTAACACTGAAAGCTGCTCTGTAGAGTCATTGTCTTCCTGTGGGAAGAAGAGTAGTAATCCTGTTCCTATGAGAGCATGGAAAGATGATTGGTTGGTGTTAGAACTGGGGGTCCCTAGTTGGCTGAGGTAGGTACCTTAGTCCAAAGAGAGACCCTTGCTTCTAAGTCAGGGAAAGGAAGGAAACCTTCTCAGATAGCCCCTGCTCACCCCCTCGGTAGCATAACATGAGAAGCCAGGCCTACCTCCGAAGCAAATGTTTAAAGTATTTGCAACCCCGCTCACAGTAACCCATTGATGACACCACAAATGGACTCCACATGAGTTTAATTAAAACAAGTATATGTTTATATAAAAAGATATACGATGAGACCACACAATACAAATCCAACATATGCATATTTGTAATATTTCACCTGGCCAGTTATTAGGCCAGCAAACCTTTGTAGGTTCTTGCAGTATTAGTGAGCAATTCTAGATTATCCAATGCAGTCCTAATGCAATGCTTTGCAGTTCTTCATGCAAGAATCAGGCACTTCGTAGTGCAACAATAATGCAGTTTGTTATGCAACAATCAGGCAGTTGTTCGTAATGTCAAAATAATGCAATTCGGAATGCAACAATCAGGCAGGTAGTTATGCAAAAATAATGCAATTCGTAATGCAACAATCAGGCAGTTCGTTATGCAAAAATAATGCAGTGCGTAATGCAACAATCAGGCAGTCCGTTATGCAGAAATATTGCAATGCGTAATGCAACAATCAGGCAGTTCGTAATACCAAAATGATGTAATGTGTATTGTAACAATCAGGTAGCTCTTTATTCAGAAATAATTTACTCCAGCATCGTTCACGGTGCTCGGGGCAGTCTCTATGCTACTCCAGCTGACTCGCGGTAAGCTACTGCTAAAATATACCTAAAACACGGGTATGCTGTAAAACAACATGTAGCTCCACACTCTGGCCCCGGTACTGCCACTCCTCGGCAAGAACGGCTGCAATAGGGACTTCAGTGGAGGCTCGCACTGCGAGAACAAAAAAAGGCCCAGAGCGTTTTTCTCCGAGCCTGCACCCCGCCCCAGGCGCGACACACGCACGCTCGCTGAACGTTACCTGGGGGGTGCGACCTCGCTCTCCTCTCCTCGTGACTTGGGCTTCCAATGCAGCTTCGCTGATTCTGGGCAATGGAACTCAGCCCTCCCTACATTCTGGGGTTGGTTCGAGGTCCTGGTCCGGGCCTATGACAATGCCGAAGATCTCAGGCTGCATCAGCGCACACCCACACAGCATTGCTGGGATGCACTTGAGCTCTGGGTGTGCATGGTCACAGGGCACTCCTCACAAAGGTCTCAGGTTGCACAAGGCACACACACCCAGCGTTGCTGAGACTCCCTTGAGTTCCGGTTGCACACGATCACAGGGCAATCCTCTAGAAGGTCTCAGGCTGCACAAAGCACATGCACACAGCATCGCTGTGACACACTTGAGTTCCGGGTGCACACGATCACAGGGCAATCTCACGAAGGTCTCAGGCTGCACAAAGCACATGCACACAGCGTCACTGAGACTCACTTGGACTCCGGGTGCACATGATCACAGTTCGATCCTCACGAAGGTCTCAGTCTGCACAAAGCACATGCACACAGCGTCGCTGAGACTCACTTGGATTCCTGGTGCCCATGGTCACAGGGAAATTCTTAGGAGGGTCTCAGGCTGTAAAAATCAAACTTACACAGCGTCCCTGAGACACACCTGGAATCTTTTCTCTTCCTGAGTTTCCACAACAGGGAGCCAGCCATGTGCTATAGTTCCTAGCCCATGCCTTGTTATGTGGTCCAGCTGACTTTTCACTTTTTATATCCTTCTCTCTGTATAGCTTAGCCATGATAGAATCTACGACCAATCTCTTGTCAGCAGTTTGATATCCGGGTTTGTTGTCTTAGTGTCATCAGTAAATAAAACCATTGTGATCTTAATTGAAACCAGCTCTTTCATTATTGTCTCTAGTGTCACCTCCACCATATTACCAAATAAATGTTTCTGTTTAGCTTTACCAAGTACCGCTCTTGAAAGAATACATTGTTTACTTCCCTTTGGACATGACATGCTGTGCACCCTGTGGAGTAAGCCAGGGAGGTAAACTCAGCTCCGATCGCAGAGTCTGTGGAATTCGGGCACTTCAGCTTCTGCGCAGGAGCGTTGAATTTCTGAATTCAGCCATCCGGGTGTGAAGCAGAGTTTTGTGTTCCATTCGCATGCTCAAGTATTCTTTTGGCTCTCAATTGCGAGTGCCATTGAGTCTAGGGCCACTTGCGCACAAGACTTCTTACACAGCTAGCCAGCTCCCGCGAGACTTCATGCTCACTCCCATGGCCTCCGGCCACAAAGGCGCCAATCTAGTGTTCGTAGTGCAAATCGTGATCCCAAACAGAGTGGTTGAGCAGCTTTTCTGCTTGAAAAGGCAGCTGAGAGGCATTTTGGAGTGGAGTTTCTTCTCAAACTTGCCATTGGAGTTGTTATTTTTTGGGCAAGAAGCCATTTTTTTTCCAAACGTGAAGGCAGTGTCCCCGAGACTCCAACTTCATGTTCCTATCCAGCAGGCTCCTACCATTGCTGTGTGCCTCTCATGGTTACTTTTCATTGAGATTTGGATCTGGAACAAACACTTTCTGCATCTGCTGTAAATACACCATTGGATTTAACTACTTTGTTTTTGGGATATCACAAGTAAGTTAAAAAACTGGTGTTGAAGGGTTTTGTTTGTTTGTTTGGGGGCATGTACCTGGATTTATTAGTACTTTTATTTGATTTTTTAAATACATTGTGGTGGGTGGCCTGCAATTTTATAAGGGGCCTAATTACTTTTACAACATTTTCTCCACATTTTTTAATACATTTGCAATATTGATTTATTTCAGTTTGTTGCCTAGTCTGCCAATGGGCCATCAGCCAGTAGGCCTTGTACTATTTATGGGTACACAAAACAACTCTTTCTGTGGTGTCTACTGAATTGTAACATCATTTAGGCCATGGAAGATTATTTGAGAAGAAGCATGATTATTTGAAAATATTTTTTCTTAATCAAGTCTGCTCATTATGGGTCACATTAGAATGTTGGGTGGATCGCCACCGCCCGCATGGCAGTGGCGATCCGCCCGACATTCCCTCCCGACCGCTTGCCATTTCTCCCCGCCATATTACTATGGCGAGGGGGACCCCGGCAGACGGAAAGACCGTCCGCCGGTTTTCCGCCCGGTCGAAGAGTAAACAGAAAAGGTTTTAATATGGTGGCGGTGTCTATTAGACACTGCCATACATATTAGGACACATGCAGGATATGCCTATCCGTGGCCCGCCGCGGAAAGGCATGCAGTCCTTGCCATTTGGGGCCCATAGTAGGTCCCCAGGTATTCTGGGGGGTGGGGGATGCACATGGGGGGTACCTATGGTACCCCCCTGCATTTGCATGTACAACATGGCAGGCACCACGCGGTGCCTGTCACGTGCATTCAAAATCACTGCTCACCGCAATGTTCAAAATGCGGGATGTGCCCGCCAGTGTGGCATGCGCATCCTAATTGTATGTGCGGGACCGCTGCATGCATTGCGGGCGGTCCCATTTCCTGGGGCTAATGATGCCCTAAGTGTGTACTAACATTTATTTTATAAATATTACTAACAGTGTGGTCGTATTTTAAAACACATGTAGAGTTTTGATAGTGCAAACAAGAAAACGTGGAAGAGTAAAACAACACAATTATAGTTAAAAAACAACTACAATGAAAAACATGCAGAAGGGTTTCAAACTGGTATAAAAGAAATGATTATGTCACAAGAGAGAAACCCCAATCTGCCATATAGGGAGCAGAAAGACTAGTGTGGTCATTTGGGGGTGTGGACTGAGCCTGTTACCATGTGCGGGCAGCCTCACCCATTTAAAATAAATGAGAATATCCCTGTTGTTGAGTGGTCTTACTGCCCCCCCTGTGAAGGTCAGGTGGAGGCTAAACTCCCAATCTGAACCATAGGTGGGCATAAAGATTGTTTTGCCCATTTTGAGGGAGGGCATGGCTAATGCCAGAGAGTCACTCAAGTTCATTTTAATTAAAAAAAGAATCCCTAGAGTATTAGGGCTCAATTCAAAAAAGGCCTCCACACTCATGGCAATTGTGGCATGAACTCTGTATAGCAGTCACTCATTGTGGGGCCCCAGCGTAGAGTGCAGGCCCCCGCCACAACTACTGGACCTCCACCACAAGCGTGGAGGTCCTTTGTGAATCTGCCTCTCAGTGGAATATCTGCCCTCTAGAGCAAATTGGGGAATCACCCCAAAGCCCACCCAAGGGGGTTTAAGAAGACTGTTTTTCTTTTTTCTCTCACTATGAGTTTTGTCCCTGAACACCAATCAAAGTGAATACAGTCAGCCGAGCGCGGGACCAAAAACGCAGATGCCCGCACTAGCAACACCAGGATGTTTTCTGATTGATAGGGGCATCTGTGTTTTTGGTCCTGGGGTAGGCATCCATCTAGGGCAACCTACCAAAACCCCACATATTTCTGAAAACTGGTTTCCTACCCAGAACCCCCTACAAACCTCAAACTTTGCTGAAAAATCAAATTTTTCTCAAATTTCTGTGTGAAAAAGTTGTGGGGTAACCAGGCTGACATAAATTAACCCAGGTCTCCCAATAAAAATTGTACCCCACTCATGTGGGTGGGTCAAAAACCTGTGACAGGCACAAATGTGTGGAAAAAGTGATTTTTTTCAGCTAGTTTGAAGTTTGCAGGGATATTCTAGGTAGGGAAACGTTGGGGGATCCATACAAGCCATACCTCACTGGACTCCCCAGGGAGTCTACTTTTCAGAATTGTGTGGGTTTGGTACATTTCCCTAGATGGCCACTGAGCCGGAGCCAAGAACCCGGGTGCGTCCCCTTGCAAAACCAGGCTGTTTTGTGATAGGTAATTTTGATGTCTCCACAATACGTTTTGGGACCTTGCCTGTCGCGGGTACTTGGCCCACCCACACAAGTGAGGTACCATTTTTATTAAGATATGTTGGATATTGCGGGGTGGGTGGAAGTTTGTTGACCAACGCAGATTCCAGACCTTTCCATCACAGAAATTTGAGGAATATGTGTTTTATATTTACAAAGTTTGAGGTTTGCAATGGATTCTGATTAACAGAACCTGGTGAGAGCCAGACTAGTCACCTCATCCTGGATTCCCATGGTTGTCTATTTTTCAAAAATGTATAGGTTTGCTAGGTTTCCCTAGGTGCCTGCAGAGTTAGAGTTCAAAATCTACAGCTAGGCACTTTGCAAAAAAAGGATCCGTTTTCACTGTAAAAATGTGGTGTTGCCATGTTGCGTTTTGGGCCAATTACTTCCCGGGTCTAGGCCTACCCACACAAGTGAGGTAGCATTTTTATCAGAAGACCTTGGTGAATGCGGGGTGGGTGGAATTTTGTGTATCCACGAAAATTCCAGAACTTTCCATCACAGAAATATGAGGAAAACGTGTGTTTTTGACAAAGTTTGAGGTTTGCAAGGGATTCTGTGTAACAGAACCTAGTGAGAGCCAGACAAGTCACCCCAACCTGGATTTCGCTAGGTGTCTAGTTTACCAAAATATATATGTCTGCTATGTTTCCCTAAGTGCCGGCTGCACTAGGACCCAAAATCCACAGGTAGGCACATTCTGAAAAAAAGTCAGTGCCGAGTTGGCTTTCTGCCTCCCTGGGGAGGGGGGAATTGGGGGCAAATGTCCTGATATGCCCCAAGGGGGTAATGAAGATGGTGGCTATTTTGTAAGGAGGTAGGGGCATTGGGATGCCCATTCTGGGCAGCCCCCACCCCTATGTCTAAAAAAGCCAGCATAATCGCTGGTACCTAGCGGGCTCTCCGACCCCCCCATGGCTGCAGATCAGGGCCTACTGCCCCATCTGCCTCCTGGGGGGCGCAGAAAGACTGTGTTAACTTTTTGTTGGGGGGTGGGGGCATTGGCATACCCATTTTGGGCATACCCCACCCCTGAATTTTGGAAAAAAATTATTCCTGGTGCCTAGTGGGCTTTCTGCCCTCAAGGGGGTAGATAAGGGGCTAATGTGCTCATCTGCCTCCCGGGGGGCAGAAAGACTGTAGGATTTTTGGGGGTGTTGGGGACATTGACAAGCCCATTCTGGGCAGCCCCCATCCCTACGTATATAAAAAAATGCGGATTATGCCCCCCTGGGGGGCATAAAGTATTTTGTTTTCTTTGGAGGTGTAGGTTGGGGTCATTTGCATGCCCATTATGGGCAGCTCCACCCATTGCCTATAAAAAAATCCCTGGCATCTCGGGTGCTTTCTGCCAACTGAGGAGGCAGGAAGACTGTCTGTACCCTAATTATATTTTGGGAGCAAATGCCCTTTCCCAATGGGCCACTCCCCCCTCCCTCCTAGGGCGATCCCCAAGCAGAGATCCACTAGGGAAGGGTACGATTGGAAAGGGGAGATTCTCCCGTTTCCAATAATACCTCTCCCAAGTATTTCAGCGCTCTGGGAACTGAGGTAGCCCCACGTGCACCGAAACAATGAAACTGAAGCAAAGTTTCAGTTTAATTTTCATTGCAATGACGTCAGTGCGCCATGCGCGTGATCGGCATTGCAATGAAAATGCAAATCGGCCTCGGGAGGTTGGGGAAGCCCGAATGGCAATAAAAAAAAGGAAACCCCTCTGCCGTCTGCAGCAGAGGGATTTAGTGTAAGCCTAGGCGGAGTTGGGCTATGCCTCCGTGAAGTGGCAGAAAAACTCCACCAAGCTATGCGGAGCTCCCCTAGCAGCGGAGTTCCATAGACAAATATCGTTCGCAGTGATCGCACAGTGCTCATGCTTGTCCGCACTGTGCAACCATCGCGAACGACACCTTGCACAGAGTAAGCGGTCCCTTCTTTCCCTTTTCCTATGCTCAAGTAGATTTTAACTCGAGCGGCAGCTTTCTCAACGCGGACCAGCAGTTTCTCATCGGGAGCAGTCGCTAGCATACGCGAACATTCACAATGAGAAACCTGACCACCCCGCGTTTAGAAATTTCACCAGTATGTTTATTTCCATGCTCGCCAACTTGATGTTAACGATTGCGAATGAGGAAAAATCTGGCCGGGAGGTTGATTCTCCTTGCTTGCGGTCACCAACTGATGTTGATGATTGCGAGCAAAGAAAAAAACTCCTCAAGCTCCGAGTAACGCGAAGTGCGGGAAACTCCGCAAAGTCCGCAAGCAGAGCGTAGTAAACCACCCAGGGTTAATTTATTGCCCCTGTTCTCATGACGGTATCGTTCCATCAGGAGCACAGGAGCACTGGTGCTCATGACAGAACCATTCTGTCATGAGCACCAAAACCGACCTAAAGAGCAAACAATACCTTTCAGGTTGACTGCCAGGTAAAAAATAACTCAGAGATATAGGCTTGGATGATGACAACTGAAAGTGCCCTCTACGCCTCCAGAAACAGGATTTTTAAGGACGATGCCCTGGCAAATGATTTCCCCATGGGAACAAATTGGAGTAATCACTATAGCTGATATAGGCAAATAAAAGCAGACACCTGCAGGGTTTGATATAAAATGTGTTTAATATGATACAAATGGATTACAAGAGTGGTAAAACTGAGCTTGTTGCTTTGTAAGTTGAGAAGACGTTATTGAAAGTGAATACATAAAATATTACAGACTCCTGATGAATATCCTATGAGAGTGACACTTGAGTTCTCTTGAAGATTTTGACGTTTGATGCAGATCTTACATAAGGGTTTGCAGCGCTCATTTCCATGCCTCGTGACAAGGTCCATTAAAGAATATTCTCCCGAAAAAAGGTCCCATGCTGGGAACCATTGTTACATGCTTCTTGTGCCTGAACCATTTATTAGGCCAAAATTGGCCTGGACACATGGCATATCTGTTATGCAATGTGAGACTATCTACAATACTAACTTCTTCTCTTCATCTGCTGCACATGATTTAGAGCAAGTGCAAAACAACTGCAGCCCCAGGTATTATGCCCCCAGAATGGATGAGTGTCAGGCGTAGTCAAACCTGTGCAGGAGCTGGAGGAATTTTTATGCAAGTCTTGGTGGTGATTACTTTTCTCTGACTGAAGTTGATCACCCACAACACTTTCTAAAACGCGTTTTTACAGTCAGTCAGACAAAGGATGTGGCTTGACAGCTTAGATCTACCCATACAGCAGGGCAAAATAGTATTCTATCTATGATGTGTAATCTAAATCCAAAGGTTTGGTCTGATTTCTCTGTAAGAAGTGGCTGAGGCATGGTTGGATCCTTGTCCACCTCCTATTCTCCTTCTTCTTGAGTGATCTTCTCGCTCGCCCAAAAATTACAAAGGGTTAACCCTGTTAAGATTAATAGAAGACATATAAATACAACATTATATACAATATTATATGCTTATTACTTTATTGAATGTCAGTCGGCCTTCAGAGCATTTGAGATGCATTGGACAGCTACTACAACAAAAATAGTGTAACAATTAATGTAGAGAAAACGAAGACAATGAAAATAATTAACTTTTGTTTGGAAATTAAATAAATTACATTATGCCTCAGAAAGTGTCTTTTAAGGCATATTTCTTTAAAGAAAACTCTTCCAAAGAACATGAATACATGATGTTGAATAAAGTAATACGTGGTGCACTGGCTTTGATTGGAAAGGCAGAGGCTCATTTGCTAAATCAATGCAGAAGAGTTATATACATACAATTGTGCCAAATGATGTGTATTGGATAGCAGGAAATTCAGTGGAGGCTACTCCACAATGGTGGATACGGAGGAGCCTCACCCCACTGCCTGGCTCAGAGCCAGCAAATGTCAAATAAAAGGATGTTCTGCAGGGCCAGAGTGGGAACCAAAACTGGCCCCATCAAAGAGCTCAGCCAGCCCCCTGGGACCGGCTGAGCTGTTAGCCAGGGCCAGTTTTGGCAGATTTTGTTACAGGGGAAAATGTTGCAGCTATACTGCAAAAACGGCCCTGTAATAAAAACGGCCCCATGGGGCCCAAAATTAGCCCCATGCACCGAGATATGTCATTTTAGAAAACGCAGGCATGCGCTGAACTACAGAAATATGAGGCATCCATGTGCTCTCCCTTGAGCTGGTGCTAAAACAGCAGCCGTGCACTAACTCAGGAACACTTGCACCATGGTGCAAGAGTGCCTGCATTGCAGGGTTGATTGTGTTTGTGCAAGAAGGGACTTCAAAATCTCGGAAGGAGAAACCCTTTGTTGAAAAGGGAAGGGGTTTCTGAACAGACAAAAAAGCAGGTTCCCTTTTCGTATGGTCTAGAGGAAGAGACTTACGTCTCTAGGTGGTTATAGAAGGGGTTTGGGGTGAGCCAAAACACGTATTAAAGTTGTTCAAGGATCGACAAATTCACAATCAATTGCAATCTTCATTAATAAACATCATTTTGCCTCTCTTTGGACATAACATAAGGTACTGAGGATGTAAACACTATTTTTATTAAAAGAAATTCTTTATTAGTTTTTATTTATATTATTTTCTGTTCATACCATTTTCGAGAGCAAGTACATAGATTTTAAAAATATTAAAAACAGTTACTGTAGCATTATACTCCACAAACATGAAAAATCAAAATCACAGTTTAAAAATGGTTCTTTCAAGACAACAAATTTATCACATAAAACAAAAATTGTCAAATTTATTACACAAACACGAAATATTTCGTGTTTGTGTAATAAATTTGACAATTTTTGTTTTATGTGATAAATCTGTTAGGGTGGTGTGCTCACAAAAACTGATAACAACTTTAATGTTGTGTTAACTTTGCCCCAACAGAGCAGCACTACATTGAATACGCGCCCCGCGCTCCATACTGACTCTGGAGACCGGGGAGACCAGGCAGACTGCGCGCACATAATTCAACCTAGGTAAGACGCTGCCTATTAATACTGAGTTACACTCTTGTGTTTTGTACCAAGCCATACTGAACTCTCTGCCCCCTACTGTTTATTAAGATTATGGCTGCTTCTAGATTTCCAAATAACTTGACGATACCATGCTTTTGCACAAAAGGAGTTCTAGGTTAAATTTAATGCTTTGCTAACTCGGACCAAACTGATCTGTAGCAACCCTTCAACAGATATGTGCCTGATTACAATACGGGCTGTATAGCACGAGACTAAAGCAGACACAGATTCACTATATACTCAACATAGCAACATACTTTGTCCATTGCTTTCTATTTATAGATGTGAAGTCTGCCTAAAACAAGCAATTTACTTGTAAGAAGGCTCCCGAATGACCTAAGTCGACCTATACAGAAAGTAGGCGCTTTGAGGAATGTCCATCTAAATTCCTGGTATCCCACATCGTTACCAAGTAAGCATTGCTGCATGTAAATTAACACTATATATACCACACAAAGAGCCGTATGTAATACCAAATATTATTGTTACCCTAGAGCCTCTAGATTGAACAAACAGAGGAGAATACACAAACTAAAGGAAATTTTCGCTCCAGGATCAAGACTGGTATAGCAAATTAAAAAAGCTTGAAAAGTAAGATATTTTGACCACTAATAGCCATGACCCTGTACGTAGTGAGACAAATATGTTTCTGTGTGAAAAAAACAAATCCTCAAATACCTTGTATTAATTTATGTCAAATATGTTTCTTTTAGATTTATGAAGTTTTAATCATTAGTCCTGAAGAAGGTGTCTTATCCGACTAAGCACCGAAACGCGTCGACAACAGTGTTCTTTTATCATGTTTTCTTATGTTTTTATATTGTAAAATTTGGAAGAAAAGTATATGTATGTATTTGTGATGATATTGTTTGAATTCTCTAGCATTTATACTTGTGTCTTCCTTTTTTAATAAATGTGACTTTTGATACAACTTTTTGTTTATATGCATATATAATTTTGAGGATATTGTAAAACATCTACAAGTTAAAAACTGTTTCACAACAGGTGTCTGGTACTATTGGTTGGATCTACTGTACGAGAATTATGCAATAACCACAGAAAGGAAACCCCCCTTTTTTAGTGTCACTATTTCCCAGTCCTTTCTGGGTCCCCTTGGGAAAACTCTCTCCTGTTTTCGGTTCGCATCATCACCCCCGACATCGCCATAGCAATCCCGGATGGCTACAAGATTACCCGGAGGGACCGCGTCAACCAAACCGGAGGAGGAATCGCCATCGTCCACAGAAACACCATCCGAATCACGACTAACTCTGACGACACCCTCACCACCGCCGAACACCTTCACTTCCAGATACACACTGACCCCAAGACTACCCTCAGAGGCACCCTCATCTACAGACCCCCGGGACCACGCACACAACTCAGCAAAGCCATCGCAGACTTCGTCAGCCCGTATGCCCTAACCTCCTCAGACTACATCCTCCTAGGGGACCTCAACTTCCACCTTGAGAACAGCAATGACAGCAACACCACTGCCCTTCTGGACAACCTCGCCAACCTCAGAATCAAGCAACTGGTGAACACCCCCACCCACTACGCCGGCCACACGCTTGACCCCGTCTTCTCGTTCAGCAAGCACATCTCCTTCAGCCACTCCACCGGACTAAACTTGACTGATCACAGCTGCGTCCACTTCAACTTCAGGAGAACCACGACCCACCACCACCCACAACAGGTTCCCCGCAGAAGCTGGAGCAAGATCACCACCGACCAGCTCACCACCTTCCTCAGCCAGAACCCTCCCATCAACACAGCGGACGCCAACGAAGCAGCCCGCAACCTCACACAGTGGCTCACTAACTGCGCCGACAACCTCGCACCACTGAAGAAACCACCCGGCAGACCCACCAGCAAGAAATCGTCGTGGTTCACCAACGACCTCAAAAACTCCAAGAAAACCTGCTGCACCCTCGAGAAAGCCTGGTGCCACGACCAGACAACAGAGAACATGACAGCCCTCGCAAGACCTCTGCGACTCACTCGCCTCGCTCTTTCACCGCAAGATCGCCGACATACACAACAGCTTCGGCGCACAAACCACGCACCCAACCACCGAACCAGCGCACCCAACCTCCACTCTCTGCCAAAGTCATCAAAAAGACCATCAACAAGCAACTCTCACCACCCTCTGCACCTGGATCTCGGTCAGCACCGAAGACACCGCCCGCACGATGAGGACCATCCACTCCAGCTCCCCTACCGACCCATGCCCACACTACATCTTCAACAAAGCCGGCTCCATCATCGCACCCCAACTCCGGGACATCATCAACAGCTCCTTCGCATCCGCCACCTTCCCGGAGAGCTGGAAACATGCCGAGCTCAGCACCCTCCTGAAGAAACCCACCGCGGACCCCACGGACCTCAAGAACTTCCGTCCCATCTCGCTCCTCCCTTTTCCTGCCAAAGTCATCGAAAAGACCGTCAACAAGCAACTCTCCGCATTCCTCGAGACAAACGGATCCCTCTACCCGTCGCAGTCCGGTTTCCGAGAAAACCACAGCACCGAGACCGCCCTCATCACAGCAACCGACGACATCAGGGCCTTGCTTGACAATGGGGAAACAGCTGCCCTCATCTTTCTGGACCTCTCAGCTGCCTTCGACACGGTATGCCACCGCACCCTGATACAGCGCCTCAGCAACACAGGAATCCAAGGAACGGCCTTGTTGTGGATCATCTCGTTCCTCGCCGGAAGAACCCAGAGAGTCCACCTTCCACTGTTCCGATACGCGGCCACCGAAGTCATCTGTGGTGTTCCACTGGGATCCTCGCTCAGCCCCACCCTCTTCAATGTCTACATGAGCCCCCTTGCAGCCATCGCACGCCAACACAACCTTAACATCATCTCCTACGCCGACAACACCCAGCTTATCCTCTCCCTCACCAACGACCCCGCCACCGCCAGAGCCAACCTCCAGGAAGGAATGAAAGACGTCACGGAATGGATGAAGCTCAGCCGTCTGAAACTGAACTCAGACAAGACAGAAGTCCTCATCCTGGGACCATCCCCCTCTGCCTGGGACGACTCCTGGTGGCCCCCTGCCCTGGTGTCAGAACCCCAACACTAGGCTCCAGACTTTGCGGCACTGAATTGGTTCGATCTGGCCAACATTCTCCTGTTAGAGTTTCATGGACTGAGAGAGTCCGACACAGGAGACATAAGATGGCCGCCGCAGTAGCCACAGTGGGCGACAGGTAGGAGTTCTAGTCGTTGCGCCGCAGCTGCACAGGAATCTAGGAGCAGCGCGAGCGCATCTTTAAATACGCACTTCACCAGAGCTGCTAGCTGGTATAGCTGTGCCGTTGCTGCGCTCTTGTTTTCATGTGCATAGTTGTCATTAAGTTAAAGTGTAATACCCATTCATGTTCCGAGAGCTAAGAGGAATATTTAATGACGCGGCTCGGCGCATAGAACCAAGCGCGAGTCGCGGAGCTGAATTCCTGCTGAAGTCTGTCGAACTGAGGAGAGAGTTGAAGGAGTGTTGTCAAGTCCAGCAGAGAGAGAGAGAGAGAGAACTAACGTATCCAACCAAGTAGACAGAAGCAGAAGATGAAGCTAAGTGAAATTTGATAAAGTATAAGGCTGTGTATTGGGAAATATCTCTCGAGCCATCTTACCTGGAATATAAGAAAGGCGCTGACAGCTGAATATTCTGTTGATGGAAGAGAGAGAGATAAGGAGCATAGTTAGTCAGAGAAGTCAAGCATTGTGAATTAATCGTTTCTATGTAAAGTGTAAATACTCACCAGGAGCTGAAACCCTGTTACGAACTCTTGAAAACCTGAAAAAAGAAAAAACATTCAAAAGAAAATGGTTAAGACAAAATAAGGAGGAACAGCTTACAAGACTATGAGAGATTAATAGAACCCCAATTAAGGAATACTCACCTAGTTAGTGAAGTAAGTGCACTTACCCAAGTATAATAGTAATACTCAGATATAGCCAACTGAGTAGCAGATAAAAGAAACTAACATTTATTATTTCTTGAAATAGTGACAACTAACTAGAGGAGTGCAGAACTACCACAATAATGCAGAAGAGAAGCTAAAGTCCAGAAGCATAAGGGTGGGTGAGATATACAATAGAACAAGTATAGAACAGTCATAGTACGGATAGGATTGTAATGGTGTGTTATTTCCTAGGTTCAGACAGCGACAACAAGTAGAAGACTGAAGGAGCCACTTTGGACCAGTCTCTTCTCTGTTTATTATTTTATCCAATTCTCCCGTCCCCCGAGGTGATGATGGGAAGTTCTGAGTAAAGACCTGCTAACATTGCCTTAGGGGATTTGGGGACAAGCATCTTTGTTCCTGTGCAAGAACTGGTAAGCCCCTATAGTGATTAAGCTTGGAGTTCCCGCACCTGGGCACCGCACCCATGCCAACGGACCATGCTCGCAACCTGGGCTTCATCCTGGACTCCTCCCTCACGATGACCGAGCAAGTCAACGCCGTCTCGTCATCCTGTTTCAACACCGTGCGCGTGCTCCGAAAGATCTTCTGGTGGATCCCCACCACAACCAGAAAGACTGTCACCCATGCCCTCATCACCAGCTGCCTGGACTACGGGAACACCCTCTACGCTGGAACCACAGCCAAACTCCAGAAACGACTCCAGCGCATACAGAACGCATCGGCACGACTCATCCTGGACATCCCCCGCCACAGCCACAACTCTGCCCATCTGAAAGACCTGCATTGGCTCCCCGTCAGCAAAAGGATCACGTTCAGACTCCTCACCCATGCACACAAGGCTCTCCATGACATGGGCTCAAAGTACCTCAACCACCGCCTCACTCTCTACACACCCACCCGCCAGCTTTGATCCACCAGCCTCGCCCTCGCCACCGTCCCACGGATTTGCAAAGCCACGGCTGGAGGACGTTCCTTCTCCTACCTGGCGGCCAAGACATGGAACTCCCTCCCCACCTGCCTACGACTGACCCAGGACCATCTCTCCTTCAGGAAACAACTCAAGACCTGGCTGTTCGAGCAGTAGCAACTCCCCCCCCAGCGCATTGAGACCCTCACGGGTGAGTAGCGCGCTATACAAATCTGATGATTGATTGATTACATCCTGCACCAACATCACCTACATAAACTCATTATGCAATCTCCTCATTAGTCTAAACACATTAGACCCTACCTCCTAAGTATAACTCAAATTATTAAACGAAGGACCGAACTCCACTAACACAAACCTAAATAGGTAAAACAACCTCATAAGTCTAAACCATATCTGAAGGTATCAAACACAGGGTGCGTAAAACATGGTAAATGCATTACATTTCTTAGTATAACATTCTCTTCAGCACATAAATAACATTAGGACCATGTGCCCTAGCCATATACCAGCCCCCCTGGTCAACTGGCCATCCACGAAGGGGCTCAAATGCCCTGTGTCCAGAATGTCAGGGCGCCCTGCCAATGCACCCTTCCTCCTCACTCACTCTGTCTCTAGCGCCAGGAAGCTTCGGCGATAGTGCGCTTTACAAATGACACTTAAGATAAGATAAGTTAAGCGCCAGTCAGGGGTGCACCATCTGCGCAAACCTAAATGTTGCAGCTGCCCACTGCTTGCTGGACAGCTGGGAACAATAACAGAGCCTAAACGCTGCAGCAAACACTAAGTGCTGCGCAGCTGTGGAAGGCCTGGCACCTCTGTGTCACCACTGTCCCTCCAAGGGACTCTCACTCAGAATTGAGCCTAAACGGTGCAGCTGCCCAATACTTGCCACTGTAAAACACTGAAAATGAGGCATGGCACCACTGTGCCGCTTCGGTCCCTCTCAGGGTCTCTCTTCATCACTGTCAAAACCAAGGGGGAAAACATGGGCCCCTCGGGGCCCTCTAGAGAATAATTCTGTCCACCGTTGGAGCTATCTAGGCCCTAGAACAGATACTGTGGCCAAAAACATGTGGGAGCCACACGGGGCTCTTAAGATACACATGCCCCCAAGAACTGGGGCCCTCAGGGGCAAGAACACGGGCCCCTTGGCCCGCAGGACCCCCACATGGGCCTGTTAGATCAATGGGGCCATTGTTTGAGCCCTCCGGCTCGGAAGATAAATAATGCCCCCTTAACGTTGGAGCGCGCTGGATCTTAAGGGACAACCAGCCCCCGGGACCTCGGCCCCCATCGGGGGCCTTTTAATCAATATTGCCACGTTGGAGCGGCCCGCTGCTAGACGGGGCCACTCTGACTCTCACCCCGGGGAAAAGCATGGGCCCCCTGGGCCTTTATGAGCCTATTCAGAGCCCCCCCAGGCCGACTGAACTTACCGGGCGGCTCTCCTGGGGACGCAGCTCCTGTCCTTCATTCGGGCAGCACAATGCTTGCGGGACCAGCCTCACCGCTCTTTTGGTCTCTCCTCTCAGCGGTGGCAGCGAGCAGGGCTCTCTCTCACTCGGGAGAGCTTTGCTGGCTGCGGCTCCACTTCTCCTCCGCCCGGGCATAGTGCAGGGCTCCAACCGGAATACGGGAGCCCTGCGGCACATGCTCACACCTCCTCCTCGCGTCTGGCTGCTCTTCTGCTTCCGTCCTGCGGCCCCACCCACAACCAGGCGGGCTACGGATGCGGGAACAACTTTGGCTCAGCAATGAGGGGTAGGCTCCCTCCAGAATTAAGAGAGAGTGGGGTGGGCACCCGTGAGCGCTAAAATAACCACATAAGCGGCAATCAGGCGGGGTGGGCACCCGCTCCATTAAGGGATAAATAAGTGGGGTAGCACCCACAAAGCCGCCATCACGGGGGAGTCCCTATGCTGGGGATTCCCCCTCCAGCAGCGCAGTGCAGCCCCGGGGCAACGAAGTTCCAGTGCCCCAGGGGAACGCAGGCAGCGCGTTCCTCGTGTTAAAAAAAAGAGCCAAGTGCTCTTAAAGCCAAACAAGCCTTCCCAGGGCTAAAAGAAATTAAGTCTCAGGTCCTAGGGCAAGGAAATGTAGCAGGCAGCTCCCTGGCAATAAAAGTCTTCCAGGCATTTAGGGGCAGGGCAGGGCCCAGGAAGGCAAGCCTTCCCCTGGGCCCGAGCAGCAGCATGCCCCTGATTGTTTCAAGTAGCAAGACAAGAACATTTTCATGGGGTCACAACCCCTCTTTTATACACACATATCCTTTGTTTCCAAAGGTGCAGGCAAGGGGCGTACCAGATGCAACTGGTTCTGGAGCACTTTGTATTCCTCAGCTCCTCTGCCTATTCACAGGGTGGGTCAGGGACATCAGACACACCACAGTGGGTGGATCCAGCATCGTGGAGGGAAGGCCCAGCCCTATTATTAATAATATTATTATTATGTTTTTTATATAGCGCCAGAATCAACCCCCGAAGGGGTATCTCCGCGCTTGCCTTGGGAACCCATCCTGGCTTTTCCCTGTGAGATAGCCCCTACAGGGCATCCCCAAGGTGAAAGCCAGGCATCCCGCCGCGGGGGGGCCGTTGTGGAGATTAAGAAAGCTTAATGCCCAGAGTTGCAGAGTGTGAACCCATGATCCGGTCAGGCACCGAAGCGAGAATTATCGAGTCCATGGACATTTGAGCTCAAGACCCTGCCGCGTCAGGAATTGAACCCTGGTCCGGGGTCTGACCTCTGCTTCAGGGTCTGCCTGCTCTAACCAGTGAGCCACACTTCTCCTTATTCAGGTCCCAGGTACACTCCTTCCTCCCATCAACATGCAGATCTCTCCATTCACCACCGGGGCAGACCCATCCTGACTCCTGGAGCCAGGCACACCAGCCAGCTTCAGCCAATCACAAGCCAGACAGTCAATTCACATTTACTGCACAGACATGCCAACTTCTAGAAGTGGCACTTCTCCACTAGACACAATAAATCCGCGCACATCATCGAGCAGCATTTACTCTCACGAGTTCGCACATACCAAACACGCCCCTGCTCTCCCCACACATCAGGAACTACCAATGGACACACATATTCCCCATGCATTCCTATGGGAGGGCAGGCCACTCTCACCACACATACACAGAGAGCGCACGCACTTTTCACTGGCCCACAGTGAAAAAGTGCGCAGATGCCTAAAATCACCAACACCAGGTTACATAAACGGGCTAGGCAAATGCAAAAAGTCCTGGGGTGAACCTGCCAAAAGGGCCAAGTCCAACACTTACCAATCCTTGTAAATCTTGGGCAGTGTCAAAAGGCTATGTGTGTTGCATAGGAACACCCAGAGCAACACCCATGACATGCCCATTTAATGCAGAATACTGATTGAAAGAGGGCCATATATACAAGGCTGTGCAAAGGTCTGCAAAGTGGATTTGCATGCCTAGTAAATATGGGCCAGCACCAAGGGCCACCGGAACATTAAAAAAAATGACTTTCCAGTGGCGCTAGGGTCTTGTAAATATGCCCCCTTGTTTGTTGCTGTTGAAATACCCGAAACTCACTTGCACAAGGGAACAAACACCTGTCAAACATAAAAAGAAGAAAATATGTAATATGTGTGGTAACCATGATTTGAATTTCAAGCCAATCAGGCATAAAAAATAAGATAGTCTTGTCTACTCTTCCATTTATTCTCCTCCTGTGAATTGGAATTTGAATACCACATCTGTAATTAGAAATTAATTGTTATTAGTCAATATAAAACACATTCTAGAGAAAACAATTGAAAACTGCAATGATGATGATAGACAATGTATTAAACTTAGAGGTCTCTACCTGGGCTGCACAAAGGCAATGTTAACCATCTCCTAATACCCAAACGCTAAATTGTGAAGCGTTTTGTGATATTTCAGATGGCTATGTTATTAAAATGATTGGAAATGGAAGCTGGCAGTATATCAATGTGTGTTTCTTTATGTGTCTCTGTATGTAGAAACCCTGACATAATATCTCTTATCCTATTAATGTGCCCTGTTTTCAATTTGAAATTCTTGAAACCTTTATTTTTTCAAGTCGGTCCTAGACCACATGGCGTACCTATATTTATTGATTTGCTTAAAGTCAAATATGCTGGAAATAAAAGTTGTTTTATTGTTTAAGGAGTTTCTTTAAAAATTATATTCAAAATTAATATAAGTGATATGTTTAAAGTAAGTGTTGTACTTTGATGATCATTCATATGTATTGTGATGTTTATATGAGCCTGCAGCGGTGGCTGGTGAAATTTGAAAGTGGTGACCGTGAGGCGTTAAATAATAGTTGTACTGCACTGCAGCGAGCGAGCGAGCGAGCTCGTACAACCTACTGGAAAAGTTTGAAAAAAGAGTGGACAAATGGTGTGACAATTGGAGTGTGTATGTGAGTGGGTGTTTTTCAAAGCAGATGATGCATTGCAAAAATAAATAAAAGGAGCTATACCTACCAATAGCCCCCAATTATATTCTTACCAAAGAAATCAATCAGTTGGCAGTGAAGAAAAGTCAATCGTTTATTAAACAACCAATACTCTAAAGAGGAGCCCCTCCGACGTCACCCAGCCAGTGTGTGGGGAAGACTGCCAATTCACACTCAGTACATAGCATATATACTTTTGTTGCATTACATGAGATCACCGTACATGGAAAAGTACTGATAGACACAGCAGCTTAAAGGAAAGACCATATATGGCACACAAAGCTTGTTTAGAAGTCTGCTTCTGCTATTACTGGGGGTGCCAGGAGGGTGACTCCCTTTCGTCTTGGTGCCTGGGAGGACGAGCACGGCGCCTCCAGGAATGCGCTTATCACCTCTGAGACCAGATGTGACCTTGGGTCCCAGAGCAGAGGGAGAATAGTAAGATTTCAGCTGTCTGTGTAACTCAACTAACAGAGCCTACTCGGCTGGCGGAGGGTGGCACGTGACCACCGTCCAAGTCTAATGCACGTACAACCAAAATGGAGTCTGTTTGGTTCTTAATCTGCGTACAAGGGAAATATAATGTAAAAGTGGAAAGGAAGTTCCTGCATTGACATAACCTATTAGTGTGTTCTATACTATACATGTGAATATAGATACATCGTGCTAACACAAAAGAATTAATATAAATGTATAACATCGATTTTATCCCTCAGAACAACCCTTTTAGCATGATGTAGCTAATCAAGGAAATTAGTACTCAAAAATTCCCTCATCAATCTGCATCATCGCTTGTATTTCTTGTTGGACCATATGGGTTTTGACTTTAGTCGGGGATGTCTCTGTCACAGAGGAAGTTAATTTGGATGCACAGTAAGAACAACAGGCAGGTCCACAGTGTCCGCAGAGATAACAGGTAAAGATAACGCCTGCTATACCAGCCAACACCATCAGGATCTTCCAACCCCAGGTAGACAATAAACCCCTAAACCATCCAGAAAGGGACCAGGATTCTGTGTCGCATGTATTTCAGAAGCTAAACGATGCAATTTTTGAATAGCCAAATTGACAGAGGGGGCAGAGTAAGGGATATACACGCAATAGGAGCTGCCGATCACGCGACAAGCTCCTCCTCGATCTGCTAGGATAACGTCTAGCACCATACGGTTTTGAAGAGAAACGAGTCTCGTGGCCTGAAGCTCTACAGTCAGATTAATTAATATACCAGCTGTGGTATTTATAACTCTCTCAACTACTCTAGATAGGTGCCTTACTTCTTTACTAGTGATGATGGGCCCCCAAATAGGAAATACTCCTTTGACAATGTTGATAAAGTGTTGTTCAGGAGTATCAGTTTGGTCTATCTCAGATGTATCCAATTCCCGATTATCTCGATTTACAGGCAAACTTTGTCCGTCTAATCTATGATCCTTATGATAATTGGAGAGTGCTATAAAGACAGGTGGATACAGGAAGGACAAATAACAACAACCCATCCATCCCCGAGGTAGCCATGTGTAAGCATTCTTGCCACATACGAAATAAACATTTGGAGGTGATAACAGCGGAGGGCTACTAAAGGTGCGCAGTCGATATGTATAATTACACCGGCTCTCTCCTACTGAAATGTGTCTGGTTCCCTGTACACAGAAGGCAGAGGTACTATTCAATATAGGCACCGGGATAGCTTTGTCATCAGTAATATTCTGATCCTGAAATTGGTGGAAGTACTGAGTAAAGTTAAATTCTACAAAATCAAGAATTTCACTCTTTAACCATGTAACATTCTCATATTCTGTATATAAATTCATGCAGGCATTTGGGTCTGGCGATCCTTCTCCATCATTCCCTTGTGCATCAAAACCCTGGTGTACCTCTATATAAGCCAGGATCATTTCATAATCTCGCTTGAGTATCGAGAAGAATCTACTGTGTAGTAGAGGTACATCATTGACAGCAATTTGAACCAGGCCTCACAACTTCTCAAATAAGATAAGGGCAATGAAATAAAGTGATCATGTCTATGCATCACTGAGGGCAGCAAACCACAAACCTAACAATGTGTCGTATTGGTAGCACTATGCGTTTGATGCAACATCTCCACAAATACATTTTTAACATAAGTCTGGGGATGCCTTTCCTTATGAGGGGCTAATGTAATATTAATAATAATCCACATTTGTAAAGCGCACAATCACCCGTAAGAGTCTCTAGGCACTGGGGGTCATCGGGAAGATTAAGCAAGCTATTGCCCAGAGTCACATGGTGCTGAGCTAATCTGCTGCAGGTGCCGGGAATTGAACCGTGATCCCCAGATTCCGGAGTCAGTCGCCCTGGCAATGGCGCCACACCTATGCACCTGTAAGAAATATAAGAAAATAATGTTCAGTCGATGGAGTAGAAGTTCCCAGCACAGTATGCATAGGATGGTGAGATTTTAAATATAAAAACACACTCATTATTATAATAAAAAATGCTGTGATGCTGATTACAAAAGCAACTTTCACACATGTTGTCCAAGAAGAAAACATGGGTACATAAGTAGGCATATATCGAGGAGCAAGGAATAAAACGACCAAAGGGATACATCCTAACTGAAAGTCCAAATTAAACTAAGGGATGCAGACCAAACTGCCAGAGGGTCCTTCTTTCCTGTGTCCATCTAGAGCTTCACAGGCAGGCTCCTATCGTTCATCAAAGAGAAAACAGATCTGTGCAATAACGTTGTATATACAGTTGCAACCTGGCCCCTTTCTTTGACTTCTTATTCTTTCTTTCTGAACAAAGCAATACAGTGTTCCAGCTCTCAACAGGTTCAGTCCAGTGTCTCGCTCAGTACCCCCAAACTAATCTCGCAATGCCCTAGCATTCAAGTCTCTCCCTATCTCCTGCCGTATTTATTAGGGGTACCGCGTTGCTCTCTGGGCCGCAGATTGTAGCGAAGATCACCAGGTAACTCCTAATCAACAAACAAAGCAGGTGAAATGGCATCAGTGGTGTCTGATTTATCCTGAATTCCTTGGGTATCAACAGGAGCTACCGATTTAGGGGCCACTTTTACTGTTGACTATGAGACCCCTTTCATGCCTGATGCTCCTTTCTTTTGCCTTTTCTCAATTTCTTGGCACCAGAGAAGGGAACAGCACAAGGAGCCTTCTCACTCTCCTGGGTCAAATTTCCTGCTGGATTTGGTTGATCAAAAGGAAACGGGAAAGGTACTTTCTTCAGATGGGAAACATGGATCCAATGTTTCCGACCATTCACTTTCACCGCTGTCCGAGTAACCAGTAGAATTTGGACTGGTTCGGTCCACCAGGCTCCAAGCGTTGTCCAGGACCCTCCGGCAGGGGCTGCAACGTGTCTGATATCTGTTGATGGATAGAACGAAGATCTTTAGTCAGTGTGTACAAATAATCTGTCATCAATTTCTCAAAAATTCCTTGGTCGTGGAACGCCCCAAACACTAGCTGGCTGCCCAAAAATGACTTCATAGGGTGACAAACCTGACCGGGAATGGGGGGAGACCCTCAAAGACATTAAAGCTAAAGGCAAAGCAACGGGTCACTTCAACCCAGTGCTTTCCTGAATTTTTGCCATTTTCAATTTCAAACTTCCATTATATTTTTCCACTAACCCTGCAGACTGGGGGTGCCTAGCAGCATGAAATTTCTGTTTGATATGTAATCCATTACAAATGTACTTGATAAGATCTGCATTAAAGTGCTTCCCGTTATCCGAACAAATCACTCTAGGCAATCCATATCTTGGGAAGTACTACTTAATCAAGGCTTTGGCCGTTGCCAGGGCAGTATTTTCCTCAGTGGGGTAGGCTTCCACCCATTTACTAAAAGCACACACCACCACCAGAACGTATTTCAAATTGTTCACTCTCTCTAACACTATGTAGTCCATCTGAAGCACTTCAAAGGGTAAGGACAGGGGTGCAAAATTTCCACCAAGAACAGATTTCCACCCTCCCGGGTTATGTCGTAAACAAACCATGCAATGTTGAACTAGATGGGCCGCAGTTTTCGCAATATTAGGGTTATTCCAAACTGGGTCTAACAATGCAAAAATACCCTGTGCTCCAACATGCGCTGTTCCATGAACCATGATTACCACGGCATTAACAAATGCATTGGGTAGCATCCAACTTTGTATCTCGCTTAAATCAGTCCAGCATCCATTATCATCCAACCTCCCCACCTCATTTTCCGAACGTAACAGTTCAGCATGGGTAGCTTCTTTCTGTATTTCCCGCACACTTTCCATGGTATTATCAAACATATCAGACTCCTCAACCCATCTAGCTGAGCTTACATAAATGTGAGACTCTTTAGATCTAGGTGTCTCCTTGGCTATTTGATCAGCGAAAGTGTTCCCCTCTCCCACTGTATCCACTATTGCCTTGTGTGCACTACATTTCACTATTGCAACCTTCTGTGGCAGTGTCAATGCAGAGAGCAACCTTAAAATGAAAGGGCCATGTTGTATTCATTGGCCATGTGAGGTGAGGAATCCCCTTTCAGCCCACAGTTCCCAAAGCTATGAGCCACGCCAAAGGCGTATTGGCTATGAGTATAAATGTTTACCTCCAATCCCTCACTTAGCACACAAGCTCGCAATAATGCTATTAGCTCAGCTGCTTGCGCAGAATGATAGGGAACTCAAGAAGCGAAGAATAGTGATTGCATAGGCAGCTGTCCTTGTGCCATCTGGTAACTTGAAACAGGAGCCATCCACATACAACTCCCCTTTGGGGTCAGATAGGGGTGTGTCTGCGAGGTCCACCCGTCCCTTCGTTTTGTCCTCAGTCCGAAATATACAATCATGTGTGTCAATATTTGGTTTATCCGAAGGGAGGGGTAGTAACGTGGCTGGATTCAGAGTGGCACACCTTTTGATAGTGATATGAGGGGCAAATAAAGTTAATTCATATCCAGTAAGTCGTGCACTCGCAAGGTGCTGGGTCTTAGCTTTATTCAACATGGTGTCCACAGTGTGCGGTACCATCACTGTGAGGTCAGAATTTAGAACGAGTCCTTCCGATTGTCGGATGGCCACCGCCACTGCAGCAGTCACCCTCAAACAGCTAGGAAGTGCTCTGGCAACGTAATCCAATACTGCCGAAAAATAAGCACAAGGCCTTTGCTTACCACCAAATCCTTGTGTTAACACAGAAACCGAGCAACAGTCCACCTCGTGCACGTATAGTACAAAAAGCTTTCGGTAGTCAGGGGTCCCCAAAACAGGGGCCGAACAGAGAGCAGTTTTCAAAGAATCAAAAGCCTCCTGACACTCATCAGCCCAAGGTAAAGTTTCATGCACATCCTTAGTTGTTAGATACAAAAGAAGTTGAGTTAGAAGGGAAAAATTAGGAATTCATTGGCGACAGTAAGAGGTTATGCTTATAAATGCACAAACATCACGTTGAGTACGAGGAACAGGCATGTTAACAATAGTAGACACACGTTCAGGAGTTAGTTTCCTCCCTTCCTTTGATAGTAAATGACCGACATAGGTCACTTCCGGTCGACAATATTGAAACTTTGAAAGAGACACTTTATTACCGTGGGCCGCTAAATGCAACAATAATTGAACCGTGGCTTTCCTGCAACCTTCTTCCGTGTCTGATGCCACCAACAAATCATCCACATATTGGAGGAGAACATTCCCTGGGGCCAAGGTCAGTTCGTCTAAAAGTACTTTCAAAGCTTGGCTATAAATACTAGGACTCTCCGTATAGCCTTGAGGGGCGCAACAAAATCTAAAGCTGTGCCCAGATAACGAGAAGCCGAAAATCTGGCCGCTATCAGGGTGTATTGGAATGCTAAAGAAAGCATTCTTTAGGTCTATAACGGAGAAAAACTTGGCTGTTGGAGGAATCATGGTAAGAATGGTGGTGATATCTGAAACCATTGGATATTGAGGAACTACCACTTTATTGACCTCATGCAGGTCAATTACAATGCGATAAGTATCAGCATAGTCAGGGCCACTTCCTGTAGGGGCCTTTTTCAAAATCAGCAATATAGGGCTGTTACAGACATTGGACACCGTTTCTTCTACTACACCCTTATCAATGAGGTCCTGTATGATTGTCAACAATGCCTTCTCACCAGCCGGTGAGATCTTGTACTGTGTAATACGAGGCAAACAAACATTCGGTTTTAAGGTAATAGAAACTGGCAGAATATCAAAAAGGCCAACATCGGGATCACGGGTCGCCCATAATGTGGACAGAATGACAGCCAACTCAGGAGGAAGGGGTTCGTTCTTAGCAAAACTCTGCTGAGTGTGCTGATCAGGCGATTGAATAGTTATATACACTCAATCGGGAGAACAAAATATTTTTGCATGCACTTTCTTTAGCAGGTCCAACCCCAATAAATTTCCCCACAATGTGAAGTCAACAAAAATGGAGAGTCCGCCATGACTGGACCTATAGTAAGCGGGAAAGGTTTAGAGATGAGGCTTACTACCTGGATTCCGGAAAACCAGACTGATATAATACTTTGCGCGGACAGAGCAGCCCCTGGGACCAGAGAACGAGAAATCAAACTATTCATTGCACCAGTGTCTACTAGAAAACCTCAACAGTTCCCATTAGTTGTCCTTTAACGTAAGGCCCTCTCTGATCGACGGGTACTGCCAATCAGCCTCTTCTCTGTCCGTGGCTGTCCTATGCGTAACAATACCCCTCAGACCCTTCTGCTCCAAAATCTTCATTATAATTCTGTCTTGCTCTGGTTTTATCAAAACAATTTCCCCCTGCCTCACCTTGTGTCGTTTCTTCTCTTCTCATGTCATTACGATCGACACCCCCTCGTCCTCTCCCTCTGCCTCTCATGGCTGCATTTGGTGCTATAATGAAGGGACGCTAAGCTCACCAATGCCCTTCCTGTTTACAATAAGCACATTGGTTTGGTCCCAAAGTAACAGCTGGACCTCCTCCCCTTCCTACTCCCGCCTCTCTCGGAACAAATCCTCTTCCTGCCACATCTCTACCTCGTCCTCTGGCTACTTGCTGTAATAACACTCGAGTCTTAAGGTTTTTTGTCTTTTTATCATATCTATCCTTACTCTCATTTTCTCTATGTTCATAATATTGGGCCATACTCAAAATAACAGAAGGAATAGAGGTAGTCCAAGTGCTTTTGGCGGCCTGAAGCCCAGCTGATATTTCGGGCAACAGGTTAGTCACAAACCTATTCACAAATAATCTTACTCCGCCTTCTACCGACAAATCTTGTCCGCTAAAATCGATAAACACCCTCTCAAATCTAGTAAGGATATTAGATACACTCTCATCCTTCTTTTGTTTACAAGCAGTTAATTTTTCCCAATCTACCTTCCGGGGTGCGATTAAAGAATGCATGTACGTAATAATTCGACCTGGCAAAGCTAACATTTCCGGCCCTGGTTTATCTCCGGGTTTCCGGTCTTTGTCCCAGTCCTTAATTTGGTCCCAGGTTCCTCCTAATTCATTAACATGGGAATGATCATGCACCTGTCTCTATACGTCAACAGGTACTAATAACCCAAAGAATAATTCGATATCCGCTAAGGTCATCACAGCCGACGAGGCAGCCTCAGTGAGTTCCTTATAATAAGCAGTAGGATTTTTCCGAGGGTCAGGTAGCTGGTATTTCAAGGAAAGAACCTCACTCCTTTTCCACAGTGTATAAACCCATTGTTCTTGAAATCTGGCTTCAACACGAGCTTGAGTAATTTGATTAGCATTATTCCTGACCTCTGGGATTTCGGGGTGATAGATTGGATGTACTTCCCGCATGGGATGGTAAGTATCCCAAGTCGAACATTTAGAAAACCAAATTTCCCGATACTGACCAGATTCCCATAAACATCTTCCAATCCTAACTCAAATTTGTGTGCTCGGTCCACAATATCATATAGGACCTGCGGGGCTCTTCCATCCGTGAAACATTGCTCCCATAGGGAAATTAAACGATTGGCCATAGTCTCTAAGGCATATTGCTGCATAACTGGTTTATAATCCTGCATAGTTCCCCATATATCTGTGATTGTATAAATGGCATTCCGCGCCCATTGGGATGCTTGATCTATCACCATCTGCTTTTCCTTTGAGCCCTCCGTATTGCGCGTATACAGCCGCCGGGCGCCTAGAGTCCCGGAAGCATGAGAAGGGGTTGTATCAATCATTGCGGAAGTCAACATGGCCGACAAGGAAGGCCAGGCTGAGGCTGGTGAAGCTAAGGTTACAGAGGACGAAATGGGAGGAGATGGACCACTGGTCAATAGAGTAGCCGTGGCCTGTACGGGGGAAACGGGAGTGAACGTTGGCCCCATGGACGTAGAAGCCGCTGCAACGGCTGGGGCCGTGACTTGTGCAACAGATGAAGCAGGAGCATTTACAAGTGGTATCGCAGGGTACACTCGTTGGGGAGCATATGGAGGCGGGGGACGCACATCCAATAAATCCTCAATTTCATCCTCTGGCTCGGTCCGAGCCGTGTAACTTTTATCTACCTGCAACCTAAACTGCCTATCTACACATTCAACATTTTTCTCAGTTTGTTTCTTATCATATGCTACAGCCTTCTGGGTTATGGACTGACCATTTTTCATTTTAAGCAACTATTCTTCCCTTATACGACGGCGTTTCACTTCTTTCTGCCACAGCTTTACAGAATCGAACATTGCCTGCTGACTTCTTTTGGCGAACAATCTATCCTGTAAATACTGTATCTTTTTCTCATTAAACGATTAAAGGCCATTGCAATTCCACATTATCCTTTGTATACTTGTGCCATAAATTGCTACATAAAATATGCGTAAGGCCATGTTTTACGTACATATCAAAATTTAGGCTGCCTTCTGGCGGGGCAGGCTGGCTTTCATCCAATCGTCCGCTCTTCCGGCGGCAACAACATCCAAAACATATTTTACTGAAGCAAGACATTTTTTTTTATCAACGACACCCCCTTCTCACATGCTTTAAAACATGGTCATGTACACTCATGTTTGATCGCTCCTCAAAACAGGGTCTATCACATAGAAGGATGAACAACAACATACAATATTTTACATTGACATGTCTTATCAAAATCAAACAACCAAAGAACGGAGCCCGTCGACTCCCGTTCGTTGAGAACTCGTAGATTTCCAACCACCGCCAGATACCAATAAAACAGGCAGCCCGGAGACTACCAAGAGGCCATCAGACAGGAATTAACCACAGACCGGCCTACGAACCATCCCTTAGTCTCCCTGGTTCACCTTCAGGACTATTCTGACTGAGCCCCCTGCCTTAGCGCCGCTTCATATGTGTACAAACGGCTACCCAGTTGCAACCACTGGTCTTTCCGAGAACAGTCCGGCCGGGTGCGCACCACACGTGCCACACCAAGGCATCTGATTGAAAACCTCTATTGTTCACCAAAACAAGTCTGTGGAGCATCTGCCCGTGCAGCCTCAATGCCACCCCGTCAGATCTCCAAAGTTCTCTGTGGCACACCGACCACCAGCCAAATACAGTTAACTGTTTCAAAACCGTCGTTCAACAGCGTAATCCAAAGACATCACATCAATACACTCACCTGGTGCACACAGGTATGATTGCGTGTTCTCCACTGCCCACACCTGTAGACCAACACGGTCAGCTACTGGGTTACGCCCGTAGGACTCCGGCGAGGGGTCACTAGCAGCTGGGGCTTTTCTGATCGTGGGAGCGGAGTTCAGCCAGAATTGTTAGTCAGTCCACCCCCTCGACCAGAGTACATCTTCATTTGTCCTTTCTTACCCATCTTACTAGAGGACGACCCCAAACGCGGAGTCCCGGCGGAGCCGCCAACTGATGTATTACAAAAATAATCAAAAGGAGCTATACTTACCAATAGCCCCCAATTATAGTCTTACCAAAGAAATCGTTAAATAATAGTTGTACTGCACTGCAGCGAGCGAGCCCGTACAACCTACAGGAAAAGTTTGAAAAAAGAGTGAACAAATGGTGTGACAATTGGAGTGTGTGTGTGAGTGGATGTTTTTCAAAGCAGATGATGTATTGCAAAAATAATCAAAAGGAGCTATACCTACCAATAGCCCCCAATTATAGTCTTACCAAGGAAATCAATCAGTTGGCAGTGAAGAAAAATAAATTGTTTATTAAACAACCAATACTCTATAGAGGAGCCCCTCCGACGTCAGCCAGCCAGTGCGTGGAGAAGACTGCCAATTCACACTCAGTACGTAGCATATATACTTTTGTTGCGTTACATGAGATCACCGTACATGGAAATGTACTGATAGACACAGCAGCTTAAAGGAAAGACCATATATGGCACACAAAGCTCGTTTAGAAGTCTGCTTTTACTATTAGTGGGGAGGGTCAGGAGGGTGACTCCCTTTCTTCTTGGTGCCTTGGAGGACGTGCACGGTGCCTCCAGGAATGCGCTTATCACCTCTGAGACCAGATGTGACCTTGGGTCCCAGAGCAGAGGGAGATTACTATGATTTCAGCTGTCTGTGTAACTCAACTAACAGAGCCTACTTGGCTGCTGGAGGGTGGCATGTGACCACCGTCCAAGTCTAATGCACGTACAACCAAAATGGAGTCTGTTTGGTGCTCAATCTGCGTACAAGGGAAATATAATGCAAAAGTGGAAAGGAAGTTTCTGAATTGACATAACCTATTAGTGTGTTCTATACTATACCTGTGAATATAGATACATCGTGCTTACACAAAAGAATTAATATAAATGTATAAAATCGATTTTATCCCTTACAGAAGCCATTGTACGTGTTTAAGAGCTAAGGAAACCGAGAACAAGTTAGCTACTAGTATCAAACTCAAAATGTCTAGTGTAGCAATGAAACAAACGCACCTGAAAAAATATATTTGTTAAGGGAAAGGCCGGCGTTACCTGCATGGAGTTTTGTACACATGTAGTAACATGGCGACCCTAATTGTACAATGTGTTAGCACTACAGATGCTTAATAGCATTGCAGCTACATTCGTAGGATTACAACCAATAATTGAAGAATCTATAAGCATGCAGAGACGGTAGTGAATGGAGACAGTGGAATGCGGTCAACCCGAACGGCCGAACCTTGGGGGGAAAAAGGATGACTACTTGAGATCCTGAAACCAGAAATGTTCTGGCTTGCCGACAACTGATCAACAAGCAACAACAATGTCAAATGAACACCATTAAGGATAGCGACAGAAGAATATCAGACTCTGGCCCTGAAATGATTGACTATGCTCCAATTGTCCCTCAGCACTACACCGTATGGACTCCGGCATATGTACCGCATTCTGGAGTAACTGTGAAGGGTCTCACACTATAAAACACATACACGCCCACCTCAACAATAATACAGGCACGCAGCTGCCTTGACTCAGAACTCGTTGCCACATTGGCGCCAGCACAAACACAGCCGTACAGTCCACAAACACAAATCCTGCCACACAACGGTACTCTGAGTCAAACACACAGCAAGAGAAGAGTGCCTGCCCTTTTAGTTGTATGTTCTGTATTCCCAGACGGTGTGTGGTCTCCACGTGTCTCTTGTCACTGCTGCACTCTACGTCCACAGGTGCTGCACGGTTGAACAACCTGTGATCGACCTCCCATTGGCTACTGGAGTGGAAATAGTGAGGTTCGGTGAACGGAGCAGACTTTTGTGGCCGTGGGGAAAAGATGCAGCAATAGGAGGGCAGGACACCCTTGCAACAAGCGCATACACGTTCCCCAACCACGAATTTCACTCAAGAACCCAAATATCACTTTCTTCCCCTATGTGCCATTTTTGTATGCAGGAGGACTATTGATTTTTGAATGTACTTGTTTTAAAATAATGTTTAAAGAGTATTTATTTGAAATGTAGTATGTATACCGCTCAGTTGCGTAAGGAAACTTGGGGGGTTGGGGAAGGTGCGGTAAAGCACAGGATCTACTCAGTGATGCTGCTGCATTTCATAATCACTGTATTTTCATAGAACACATTTGTGGTTTATGTGCACACTTTATTGCCTTGGTACAAACACTGTTCTGCTGTTTGAAATGACTACAAGTCACATTCCCACTGGGAAATGCATCTGTGCATATACATAAAATAAAGGGGGTGGGCACGGAACACATTCCTGGTCTATGGATGAGTTCGTCAACAGACTGCCTGAGTTGCCTCTTACATATATCCCCTTCAAGGGGGCCTGCCTGCCTGTGTGCAATGAAGTGAGCAATGAATTCTGCTCTCTTCATTGCACACATTTAAACCACCTGGGAAGATTCCGCATGCCGCACACGCATAAAATATATACCAAGGCTCAATCATGCCATTAAGTTGGGTTCTGGTGAATAATAATAAGGCGACCTTCGACCTTGGTAACAAACAGGGCTTTAAGTGGAATGAATGAACTGGGGGGGGTCTCTCAAAGGGGCATGGCCAATGTAATTAAGGGCGTGACTTAAAACACGTAAACTCAAAATCTGTGCTTAGTATAGTGAGCCGCCCGACTTGTATTTTTTTGTTTCTGTTATTGCATCCAGATATATGTTACAACAAGTAACATCACACCATCAATAAGCCAGGACTATTGGCTTTGTCAGTGGTTGTTAGTTGCATACGATTAATAAGCAGCAACTATGGCTTGTATATAATATTGAAATAGCTTCCACTTAAAGCCCTGGGGACACCACGACAATGTTGCTGCTTCTGAATTTCAAAAAAGAGAAAGTAAATCCAGAGATAAAATGACTCTCTTTAAAGGTTTTCCCTTCCCCTACAACACTCACCTGGCATGATGTCATGCCGTAATTTCAACTAGTGAGAAGTGAGCAGTGTGAGCAGCGCAAACCCATGTGCCTGCTGTCACTGCCAGACCGCCTGTGCCAGGACACAAAACAGAGCCCAATAGAGGCCAGTTTTGAGGCCCCCTTTAAAAAACTACCAGTGCTCATCACCGGCGAGACCCAGCCTACTTAAAGCCGCGGTAACAAATATTATATTGTCTCAAGGTAGCGCCTTCTGGAATAGCTTATTAACTCATCAAATTCTTGTTACTGGAAACCTCTGAATGGTATTAGATGAATTTAGTTGGTACGTCAGTGTTCACGTCTGCTGTTATAATGTTCACCTAGGTGCACTCTCAAGATGTACCGTAGAGTAATCATGCCCGGTGTTGCCCTTTTTGGCAACTCGGATTCTGAATTGTAATAAACGTGTTTTACAAAAGCAGTCTCACACCTCTACCTCACGTACTAGCTTACAGGGATTCCATTGAGTTCTTTAAATGGAAACAAATTAGTGCAGGTACTCTACAATTAAATTAGGGGTGTGGCTAGTGAGAGGGGATGGGGTGGGGCGAGGGTTGGGGTATGATACAAAAGGAGGAAAGCAGGAGGTTAAAAATACAAAAACCTACCTTCCTCCACCTCATGCCACATCATGCGCCACCGCCTCAGCTCCTGCTGCTCCTGGCGAGTTTTAGGCAGCCTCCCTCGCCTCCCCTAAGCCAATCACAACGCTGCAATGGCAGCGTTGTGATTGGTGTAGCGCAGCTGACAGTGCCCCAGCCGGGTGCCTGTATGGAGGCCAGAGAAAATGTGAAGTGCACATGACTTATTTGGCCGGCCCTGGGGCAGAACAAACAGTTAGGGCCCACAACAGTGGGCAAGCCACTCCCCCCTGCCCTCGAGCAGGACCGCCCACCCCCAACCAGGCACTTCTGCTTTCTCACAGTGCGAGAAACAGAAAGATAAAATGATAGTTTTACCATTTTATGTTTCTGCTTCTCGCACTGCGATAAAGCAGTGGGGCGACACCCACACACCGCTATGGAGGAGCCGCTACTGACAAATACCATTGACATTCACTAATTCACTTAATGAACCCTGGACTTGTCACTAAATACATGATGAAAGATTGTATGGTTCAAGGTGCCCAGAGACAAGGGGAGGGGAAGAGACAATCTGGCTGGCTTCACCTTCGAGAAAAATCTGGTGCGAAAGAAGGGAATGGCTACACCATTTATACTCACCCTGACACCCAGGAGTGCTTAACCGACGACTGTCTTCCTCTTTCTTCCTGATAGCAATATTTGCCGACTTGTAATGTGTGTATAAGTAGCTCTATGTTCAGGTATTTTGCAGTGAACAAGGCCCTTCTTGTGCTCTCAGGAGGGGTCGCGGGTAGCCTTAATACCTAAAGATAAATTATTCTTCTAGCACTGGAAATAAATGATGTGTTTAAAAGGAATTTCAAAATGTAATCTGATAATGCCGAAATAGGATTAGATCGTTAGTAAGACTATGTTCAGTGTAAAGAACCGTGATTCTCTATGGCAACATGTTAAAGACCAGCATAATAGCTAAGCATATTCAGTGTTCATCTGAAATTCAACATTGAAGTCTTGAAATTACCTATCACAAAAGGAGGCGCACGATTCAGTGTTTCAGTTTCTAAAAGCAGCTGAAAGACTAATGTTTATGATTCTATTTATTGACACCTTCTCAAATCTGACTTTCAAATGGCACACAATGTTGTGGTTTTGTGTGAACACTCATAAAAGCTTGCATTTCCCCCCTCTTTTAAATTCCATATGCTGTTCCAGTTATACATTTAAATTTGGCTAATAATGGGTTTATGGAATCGAGGCGTCAAGAGAAAGGGGGAAGCCAGTTTGAGATGTGCTCCTTAAACGCAGGGAGAGATGATGTAAAAATCTACCTTGATGCGAGCAACACGTTCTTATGACCCATTTGCAGACAGGCCTTTTCTTTTTTAAATAATATTGTCGTACATATGATTTATAACTCCTCAACATGGAAGGCACTCCAGAAATAGTTGTTCTAGAAATGGTACAAGGACATGACTTTCAAGTCCATCTGTGCTTTAAAACGAACGCGTTTCATTTGTATGTTGTCGCTTGTGCTTTGTGAATATTACCTGACTGAAAGTAGGACTGATAAGAACATGCTGTTTGTAGAGGCAGAGGACTAATATATGATTGAGAAATAACAAGAAACAATTTAAGACAATGAATCAGAATTTAGATTCATATTCATCAATTCAGAAAAAAGTGAACCTAATAATGACCAGGTTTTTGCCTTATTTAACGCACTCCACTTAGAGGGGAGCTTTGCGGTAGAATAATATGGCCAGCTTTAGAATAATAAAACTATTAGAACTAACCACTCCTGTAGGTTTTCTCCTGTGTTTGCACTAGAGCTTTTGGTGGTTCACAGGTTTCTGTCAGAATTTTTATGGTACACTTCAGGTAAACTTACTGACCCATTTATAAATCTATAATATTGCCATAATATTGAGCCATCTTACCGTCACTATATCACCTTCTTTAAGTGTCTTTTTCAACAGAGACTGAATACACTGGGGGACGTATACCATGGCCCTTGCAAAAACAGTTGCAGTAATAGTGAACTATCATTTTATGATAACACAGACTTAGGCTCAGATTTACTAAGGGCTTGAATTGCCCTTGCATCATGCAATGCGAGCCCTTAAATCAGATTTACTAAGCCACAGGAAGGCACATTCTTGGTTCTGTGTGGATTAGTCAATCTAGTGGGATGCAAGGCAGCCGCCTTGTGTTACTCTGCATTGGGTAGTCATTCCGTGGGTGGAGTGTGGGCATTACCTCACATCCACCCATGGATTTTTGTGCATTCTCAGATTTACTAAGAATAGTGAACCACAGAATGCATCAAAATGCTATGCCATCCCAAAAGAAGCTCCTTATTTCCTCTTTCTATGTGTGCTGCATTCTGCAGCACAAATAGAAAGAGAAAAATGCTTCTGAAGTTTTATTTTGTAAAGAAAGGTGTTCCTTCCTGCACACAAAAAATCCTGCCTGTTATGAAGGGCACCCTTATACCATAGGCACAAGGAGCCCTGTGTTGGCGCTAAGGCAGCACTAAGAGTGTCAGTGCAGAGAGGGAGCAAGGATATGCGATACCTTAGTTTGTTTGACACCACGCAGCTTAGGATGTTGTCCGTTAATCTGGGCCTCAGTATTTTATGGGTGCACTTTTAAAAAGTGTACACTTCCTCAGTGCGCTCTGTTTCAATGACCACAGGTGGCTTTAATTACTGTAAAACTTGCAACTGTAAATGGAGTGCAAGCTGATCTTTTTTTTTACTGGATTTTAGATAAACTTTCTCTAAAACATTGTTTATTAACATCATGGCAATGCAAAATGAGTAATCGGGTCGTATTGAAAAACACAAAGCACATACATAAGGCACAATAGCATTATCCCCTAACTCAAACCAATATAACATCAGTCTCCATGTGCGCACCTATGCAGAGACTAGTAGTCTTTAGTGTCATGCAGGAACAGGACTTTAAAAAGAGACGGTGTGGTAGTACACTGGTGGAATGCATTTCCCAGTAAGGGTAAATGGGAAGAGGATGTCTAATGGTGGGGGGGGGGGCAATAACATAAAGAGGGGATAATGAAATCAAGTCATCTGGTGGGATGAGGCAGATTAGAGGAGCAGCGGGGAGCCCGATACATAAGCATGGGGTTCTCCCTGGTGTAAACCACATGGATCTTATACCACCCCTGAGAGGTATCGGACTAATCCTCTTCAGCACTATCAACATCTCTCGGAGGGAGTAACCATCCTGTATCGTCTATGCAGGGACAGACCTGGACAATCATGTGCCATGCCTGTGCATGATTCGGGTTTTGCAGTCCTCTCGATGCTTCACACCACCACACTGCCCCTTCGCAGGTAGCTCATTTGGACAATTCTTTTCCCCACCCTGCATGCGTGGGTCCTCTATGGTATTTCCAAAACCAGGTTACATGGCATCAAGCGAGTGCCAGGGCTAGGTCTGGGAATCTTGAGGGGACTTTATTAGCTTTGGCTCTAGGGAAATGCCCAAGAGAGAGGTCATTGGGTAATGAGTTATATTGGGGCCCATAGTGGTGTTGATGAAAGTCCCCACTGTTTCCCAGTAAGAGGTGAGGGTCCTGCAGCCCCACACCATATGATAAAAGCCCACTACAATCTCCTTGCAGTGGGAGCAAGCTGCCTGATATTCAGGGAACATGAAGTTGATCTGTTTAGGAATTATGCACACTCTGTGGAGGTGATAAAGTTAAAAAAGTTGGAACCGAGCATTCCGCAATACTTGAGGTGTGTGACTGAGGACATACCAGTCCCTGCTCCTGAACTCGTGTTCCATATCCGGTGCCCAATGGTTTATTTGCTCAATCAGCATGCATTGAGTCTCTGCCAGCAGTTACTTGTCAATAAATGTGATTGCATAGGATGGGCCAGTAATGGAGACGAGTGTTTCCAAGCACTTATGTTCTGAGGGTTCCCTGCCATCCTCCTTACGCAATCATCGTATGCCACCTGCCACTGCCCCATAGAGCAGGAAGTGGTGGGGGTATGCCATCGTTATTACCCAGGTCTACAAAGTCTTGCAGTCTCCCATCTATAAACCTGTTGCCCAGTTTCATCATACCTCCTCTCTCTTATTGACTCTAGACAAGGGCCATTCCATGATTCTGGTACTATTAGATCTATCTGCCGCATTCGACATGGTTTCCCATCAAATATTACTCAGAAGGTTGAAGGAAATCGGATTATGAGACTCCACTTTTCAGTGGATATCAAGCTTTCTATTTGGCCGATCTCAGGCTGTCAATTTGGGCCCATATCGTTCGGCACCCATTGAATTGTCCAAGGGAGTAACACAAGGATCATGCTTGAGTCCCACTCTAAGTAACATTTATGTTGCTCCCTTGGCCAATGTCCTAGGGACACATTGGTTTATTCCAATATCATACACCAACGATACACAGTTACTCTTCCCTTTAGATGAATTCACTCCTGCTGTGCAAATGACCTTCTCTTTGGGAATAAGTGCCTTCTCGCAGTGGATGAAGAGTAACTTCCTCCAATGTAATGTTGGAAAAACAGAGATTTTACTCTCCGGAGAGGCCCCTCTACTTTGGTCACCCAACTGGTGGCCGACTGATCTTGGTACCCCTCCCAATCCTAAAGTCTCTGGCAAGAACCTAGGGGTCCACTTCGACCAAGCCCTTACTTTTAAGGAGCATATCGCTCAGACAGTGAGTACCTGCTTTCATAATTTGGGCCTACTTCGGCGAGTCTTTCCCATGCTCCCAGATTCTACTCGGAGTACCCAGACTTAGGCAATTATATTACGTCGCTTGGACTACTGTAATGGTTTGCGGCTCTCTGCCAATGAGCCTTGATCAGCAGACTTCAGGTGGTCCAGAATACGAAGGCACAACTAGTTCTCAATGTGCCCGCCAGGACGACCTCCCGCCCTCTCCTTCTACAGCTCCACTGGCTACCCATACGCCAACGGATAAAATCAAAAATCTGTTGCACCATTGATAAGGCACTCTCTAATCTTGGTCTCAGCTATCTTTTTGAAAAATTCATTCCCTATCGACCCTCAAGGTCTCTACGCTCCAGCTCAAAACATCTGCTGGAGTTCCCCAGAATTAGGAGAGCAAGGTTAGGGGGAAGGCCCTCTCTTACCTTGGCCCACAGTACTGGAATGAACTTCCTCTATACTTAAGACAATGCTCCAACCATCTTAATTTTAGAAAGCTGCTTAAGACTACTCTCTTTTGTTTCTTATTCCTGCAATCCCTGCCGATCTATATGAAGCCGGTCTAAAGCGCAGAGATACTCATTGGAGTCGATTCTGGCGCTATACAAAAAGTTAAATAAATCCTTCAACCGAGACCAGATTTCTACATGCAGAAGGTACAATAGGCCTGTCAGGAGGAGGTCCTTTGCAATTATTCTGCATCCGCTGCAAAGTCCTTGCCCACATAAAACATAGCATGCTCAGTAGGAGGCCATTGTGATCATTACTCAGTTGAGTATTCGGGTTGAACAATAGGGACAGCAGCAGGATGTGCATTGGAATGAAGTGCACACCAATTGTCATGCCTACTCACCTGCAGTGTCTCCAATAAGTTGTCCACTTAAGCTGTGCCGCCACATCATGAAGTTCTAGGTCAGGGACCACCATCCACCTGCCATCAGAAGCAGGTTGGTCATTGCCAATCGCCACCTGCCCGTATCCCTAATGAGATTAAGTAATAGACCATCTTTCTTATGAAAGATGGACTTTAGGAGCCAAATCGAGAGTGCATCAAAAATGTACAATTGGTGGGGAAGAAGAACCATCTTTGACAGCTCAACCCTGCCCAACACACACGATGGGAACGATGGAAGATTGGAGGGATGAGAGTGCCAATCATAGATTGAACTTGGGGATAGTGGACATTGAATGATAAATACGGACACCCAGGTAGAGCAAAAAAAGCTGTCTCAGGGGCGAGTATTGGGAAAGCGCTTGTCTTTCCTAATTCACCTGAAGACTCAACCAATGGCCAAACGGCCTTTGCACTCAAGGCTGATGGAAAGCTTCCTCAGCATTCAACATTTCCTTTGTGGTTTTAGTATTAGATTGTTCGTATATAGAGAAATGTAAAGGGGAAAGCCATTCCCCATACGCCCCTGATAACACCAGCCAGTGTGCAACGTCTGGGCCTGAGATTTGATAGACATAACTTGCCACGTTCAGTCTTGCAGGACGCCAAAATGTTACCGCTAGCCCTAACCCTAGTCATCAGATATGAATACACTAGCCGCATCCAGGTGAGGATACTGCTCCTTACTCCCATGATGGCCACAGTCTCGTACAGGAAATCCCAGCACAAAGATTGAAAGCTTTCTCCAAAATCAATAGATATCCTCAGTGTCTTAGGGTTATCTGGAGGTGGGGTGTAGAAAATTTGTAATAGCTGCCGGATGTTTGGAACCTATGAACACTTATGAATCCCGTTTGGTCCCCATGCATGAGCTCGGCAATGTGGGGGAGTAGCCCAGTAACCAATATTTTGCTAAGGATTTTAAAATCAACATTCGATATAGAGAGAAGGAATCCATAAAATGACATTAAGAAACCCTCATGTCTATGAAATAAAATAAACTGTCACAAGGGGAGACCTAGCCCAAAAGGGGTATCCTTTTGAAAGAACAAAATCCCTCACTAATCAAAGTTGCCATGCTTTATCATTGGAACTCACCTCTTACTGCGATGCCTAGTCACGGCATGGGCTACAATCTCCGCACTGAGAGGGAGGAGCTCGGGCATGTTTTGTATGGAGAAAGGCATACTAAATACAACAATGTTGAGCTCAAGGTCAGTGGGGACAGCAGCACAAAAGAAAATATATGAGAGCAGCACTAGATCCAAGATAATTTGTGTATTTCTGGTCCAGGATTAAAAACAAAGCACTTGCTGGAAAAGCATATTCCTGCCGTGGATTATCAAATGTGACAAAGAAAGTTATACAAAACCATCCAGTGATCCTTAGTTCGTCTTAGTTCTGGGGATTTACTGGTGGTCCCCATTAGAGTTGGGAAACAAGCCTCACATCAACCTAGCATGTGACTCAGGAAAGATCACCGCCCTGTTCTCAGGCGACCAAGCCACTACAGCCACTTTGGCATAAGATGACACCAGTTCACAATCTCTACCCTTCTTAAGCAAGGGCACCAAATGCGCCTCCCCGTCTTATGGGGGAGTCTCCTGGCTGATCTGGCCATATTAAAAAGCATAGTTCAGACTGTGGGCAGAGCAGCAGAATACATCATGTTAAATTCTAGGCAGAGTTCATCCCATCCTGGGATCTTGCCCCTGGGTAGTGTCTTGATTGCCCCGCTCACCTCCTGGACTATGATTTCACTTCTCAGGGAAGCAGCACCTGCCAAAGTTAGGGGCATATTTACAATGCCCCTGCAGCACTTTTACACTGCTAAAGTGACACTTTTTTTATGCTCCGGAGGCGCAGTGTGCAGGCCAATATTTAAAAGGCCACGCAAAGCCACCACGCGCGGCTTCTCTTGGCCTTGTAAATAAGGAGCAAGGCAATGACTTACTTCATGGAAAGGGCGTCCCATGGTTTTTGACCCTTCACCCGATTTACAACATAGCATAAATCTGGAGCAACACCAAAACGAATGCCTTCCCAAAGCAGTCATGACGAAAGGAAATGTTTAAATATCTCCTTATTTTCTCCTCTTTTCACCTGTGACTTATTCTGCAGCACACATAGAAAGTGAAAATACCTACTTTTCTTTGTTTTTGTGCCGGAAGGATCCCCTTCCTGCACAAAAACAATCATGTCAACAACACAGACACCCTTGTGCCATAGAGCAAGGGTGCCTGTGTTGGCGCTCAGCTGCAGTTTGTGCCCTATTGCTGGCAGACAGTAATGCACTGTATCTTGTATATACAGTGCATTCCAGCCCTTTTCTTTTATGTTGGGCAGTGCAGCTAGAAGGCTTGGGGCACCTCTCTATGCCAAAATATTGTAAATATGCCTCCTTGTGTCCACTGCCGGTACATAGTCAGCTAGGGCCTGGGTGGAAGATGTGACCAGACAGCTAAAGAATTATTGAATGATTGAAATGGATTTGTAACAGTGCTACAGCTACTCCAAAGAGTGTTGCGGGGATGGCAGAAGCATATAGGAGACAGCTAGAATACACTGAAAAGTTTTAAAAAGCCACGTTTTAGGTGTTTTTTTGAAGACTGAAACATGTGAAATGTCTTGCAGAATGGGTGCAAGTCTGTTCCAAGCCTGTGCTCCCAGGAAACCAAATGATCTGCCACCTATCTGGGCCAAGCATACTTTGGGAGTACAGGTAAGATCAGAGGAGGAGTATCTTAGAGGCTGAGCTGGGATGTAGTGAATAACCCCTTTGCTAAGCAGCCTGCTCCTTTTCCATGAAAGGCCTTAAAAAAGACAACAAGGGCTCTGAATTTGATCCTTTCTTTCAGTCTCAGCCAATGGAGGGATTCAATAAGGATGGACATACAAGACCTTGGTTTAGGTTGGAGGATCACCCTGTCTGCAGCTTTTTGTTCTACTTGCATGCGCTGTACAAGGCAGCTGGGAAGGCACAAATACAAGACATTTGCACAGTCCAGTTTTGACATCACGAAGACCTGGACCGCTATTTTTCTAGTCTCTATTGCCAAGAGTGGAAGAAATATTTCTAACATACGCAAGATGCCAAAGCAGGTGCCAACCAAAGATTGGACCTGAGACCTCATGGACAGGGCGTTATCCAGAAAAACAATTAGGTTTTTCACAGATGACTGCTCTGTGTGGGGTTGCAAGTATTCTTCAGGCCACCATGCGTTCCAGTTACTGACTGTGGGTTGACCAAAGAAGACAATCTCAGTTTTATCCAAGTTCCATTTGATCTGATTTGCTTTAAGCCACTAAAACACCTTTGAAAGACAGGCTCTGATATTAACACCATCAGAATCAGCTCCTTTTTCGCAGGTGAAAATCAGTTGCGTGTCATCCGTGTAGGATTGCCTCTGCTATGGGTGCCAGGGGGGATAAGTACATATTAAAAATAGTTGGGCTAAGAATAGAGCCCTGATGAAATCCAACCCGCATGCCGGGCATGGGGGCTGAAATGGGGGTAAGCCATATCTCTTGGGCTCTGTCCTGCAGGAAAGAATCCAACCAGAGCAGTCTGTCCCGCCGATTCCCAGATTCCTCAATCTGTCAAAGAGTCTCTTGTGTGGGACAGTATCAAATGCTGCTGACAGAGTAATATCAGGACAGCCCTTCCACCCGGATCCAGTTTTCCTCTAATGTATTCACTTACATCCAATAGGGCAGTCTCAGTGCTAAAATGAGCCCTAAAACCAGATTGATTGGGGCGCAACAGATTGTGGCTTTCTGCGTGATTTGAAATTACTTTATTTACATGTTTTTTTCCAGAACCTTTGAGAGAGCCTGAACGAAAGATATCAGTCTATAGTTATGGGATCATTATGGTCAGCTGAAGGCTTTTTTAAAAGTGGAAGGATTTTGGCCTGCTTCTAGATAATTGGCACTTTCCCAGCAAATAGGGGTGAATTCAGAACTGTATATACTGTGGCATTAATTGTACTGGCAAGGTAAACCAATAAGTTTGCAGGGCAGGTGTCACTTGTAGAGCTGGACCGAAGCGCTTTAAGATAACGGAGAAAGTCGACTAATAGTATTTTAGGGAACTCTAATAATGTAGGGGTAAGCGAGGAGTCAACCCTTTTGGACAAAGATTGCTCTATCACTAGGTTCTCTTCAGTGATTTCCGCAAAAGATTGTTGAATTAAGGCGGTCTAATTGTGAAAGGATAGAGCAACCTGCTGATTCTGGTTGGCTGAGTGAGGGGATTCTTTCTCCATTGCTAAAGGGGAGGTGAAGGATTTCACTACGATAAAAATTACTTTTGCCTTATTTTGAGCCATATCAATCTTCCCTGTAACTTATTCATCTTGCCCTCTTTTAGCAGAAGGTAGTAGGATTTCTGGGCAGTCTTATAGATTTTCCTGTCATCCAGTGATTAATGTTTGCGCCATTTCCTTTCCAGAACCTTACATGTCCTTTTAATTGCTCTTAGCGGTTTGTTAACACCTTCGCTGTGGCGGCTATTCAGCCGCAGCGCTAAGGGGGCTTGGGGGGCCGCGCGGCGCGCACATGCTGGTGACAGAACCGGTCCGTCACCAGCACAGCTCAACCGTCATCAGCACGGAAAGGGTTAAACCAAGGAGCAGATGGGTGGGTCCTCCTTGAAGTTCGTGATGACAGAGGAGATGCGTCTTCCAAGTTGTACTTCAGCCAGCATTTCAATGCATTGGCGTCACGTTCAAGATCACCAACCAGCATAGGAGCGGATGATTCCATAGTCTCACTCAGCAAGGAAAGAAATATTTTAATGGAAGGATCTGTACTCGTAGTCAGTCCTAATAGACCTAGATGGGAATCCAGATTCTAGGTTAAATATCTTAAAGTTGATGAGAAAATGGTCGGACCAAGTGATGGGGGTCGGAAGGTCAGTTTTTAGTTCTGTACGACAGAATATCTGATCAAGAGTGTGGAGCAGAGATGGACGGTGTCAAATTGCACGCAGCCGTAATTTCAGTCTGGAAGATTATATTGGGGTCAGTAGGCTTATCCATATGTACATTAAAATCACACAGAAGGAGCAATTGATCATATTTAATGACGAGGGGAGTGATAACTTCGTTTAGCGATGGCAAGAAGTTACTGAGAGCTCCTGGGGGTCTATACGTTAATATCCCTGCTAAGCATTGTTGGAGGGTAGGACACAGTGGAAACCAAGGCACTATGCTCCCTCAATCAGGTCTATTGAGAGAGGGACACAGTCTTATTCTACTTTGAAAATGATGGCCACGCAAGCTCCCCTCCCATTTTGACGATCCTTCCTTAGGATTTTTTCCCCTCGGGGATGGCCGCGGCAGTGGATGGATTAGAGGACTTGGATAGCTATGTTTCAGTAGGAAACAGGAGATCTGGCCCCTCATCTGCCAGCAGATCAAACATTTGGACTGCATTTTTTTGCAATGAACGTGAAATCAATAAAATGGCTCTAAAATTATTCCCGTGTTTCGTCATCTGAATTGAGGGGGGAGGGTAAGGGCACTCAGCTGTAATCCGAGGAGACGTCCAGTTGCTCCAGAGGCATTTAGAGTTGACTCATGTCTATATTAGTGCTAGCGAGGATTAATAGTTTAAAAAGGTATTATTGATTTCAGTCTGGCTAGAGATTACATCACTTCCCTGCCGTACACACTTAGAGAATTTGGGAGTCTGTTGTATTGAGGTGCCCTCAGTAGGGAACTCCAAGCTTGCTAACGTTCGCTCCTAGGACAGGATCTCCACATGGAGCGGTGCCTTGGTCCCTATGGTAGTCGAAATGAAGTAACAATGTGCAACTGTTTCAAATGCTTTTTATCCCTCCAGTGCAGAGGATGCCGTGCCTGCAATGTTTCTGAAGTAGTTACTAATCACGTCCCCTAAATTAGCTTTACACACTGTGTCATCAAGGGTCGCAGTATTCCAAACTGGAATGCAGTGCCTGGCCTTCATTCAGTCTAAGAACAATAGCAAAGGGTTGTGATCACAATATCTTTGCGCCAGGTACTCAGTCTTCTTGACAGTCACATGAACAGTAGGGGACCAGAGAAAGGTGTCAAGGCAAACTGACAGCTCATGCATACCCCAATAGTAGGAGAGAGTTCAACTCTCCTGGTTGTGGGCCCTCCATGTGTCGATGAGCCACACTTCCATACATTGATGGAATATTTGTGCAGTTTTATGGGCTGGGCATGTAGGTAGTGGTGGATGGGATCTATCTAAGTGAGGGCTATTACATAGTTGAAACTCCCCCAACCAGCAATGGTTTATGATGTATACGGGCAATAAAAGGGTTGACAGAGGCTAGCCAGTGGTGGTTGTTCCGAGTTAAGGGCAGAAAGGTTAACAAGTGCTATATACTTACAGTCTAATTTTCCCGCTAGGAATACATAGCAGCTATCGGGATCTATTATCTCAATCTGTGGTAGGAATGGGGAGATCCATATCAGTACCTTGTGTGCAAATACAGAGCACTGGGTAGCAGTCCTTTGCTCTCCAGTGCTTTTGCAGTTTAGCCTTTTCTCTTTTGTAAAATGAGTTTCCTGGAGAAATGCTTATTTGGGCCTTCCATCGCTTGAGATACCATTGTCTATTGAGGTGGAATTAGAACCACATACATTCCAGGTGGTCACCCCAGCATTGGAGCAGGTGCTAGGTATACAGGTGACTGTTGGCTGAAATATCCACTCCCCAAACCACCTCCCTCATATACCACATCAATTGCAGACATAGAAGTAGGCTGATCACCCCCTTTTCAAAGGACCACCAAACAAAAATATGACCCCCTATAATGGGGGCATAACAACCGACAGTCCTTAACTGTACCCCCAGAGAGTTGCACTGGAGTGCTCCATCCAAACAACATAGAACCAGAGCATAAACGCTCCTCCAGTGAGATCTCACTCAAGTCAACACATAAAGCCCCATTCAGTTTGGACCCCCCCAGCCGAAGTGCTGTTGATAAGAAGGAAAAAGTAATGGGAGCAATAATGCCTCCCAGGGGGGTCATATAATATTTCCCCTAGCTTCCCAGCAGCCCGTACAGTCCATCTCAACAAAAGCAACAATTTCATAATCAGACAATTTCCTCCACTGATTGTGACGTAATCTTAGCCAGAATGCTGCTGGTATCAGAGCCATTTGTGCTATCCATTCCATACCCTGTTTTGTGACAAGAAGAGGTAACACTCTCATGATATCCTCTGGAGTGCACCATCATAGCAGACGTAGCAAGATCCTGGTCCCTGGCTGGTCGAGCCTGCCTCTGTGATGGCCTTGTAGCTAGTTGCCTCCTGGAGCATGAGTGCTTATGTTGGCATGGCGCAGAGAGATCATTTCTGTAATCTAAGGAGTCACTGCAGCATAGGCATCAAACCATCCCCACACCTCCATCAGTGTGGAAAAAATAGTTGTTTGCCATATTAATATACTCTGAGCTTGGCATAAGGGAGATCAAGCTCACACAATTGTTTCTTGACTGTATAACATGCAGCTCTAAGTTTCTAGACAGTAGCTGTAAAATCTGGTAAAATAGAGACTTGCATTTCACACCAGATGAGGGCCTGCAGTGCGAGCCTGTCATAACATATAGTCTTGGTCTTGAAAATGAAGAAGCCTGGCCATCACAGGTCAGGGCAGAGCACCCATGTGGGCACCCTGTTGGCTCACTCCATTGCACTGAATTTGGATATGCCCTCTCAGGCTACCACCTCTGGTATTAATTAACTAATGTATTCACTTACATCCAATAGGGCAGTCTCAGTGCTAAAATGAGCCCTAAAACCAGATTGAATGGGGCGCAACAGATTGTGGCTTTCTGCGTGATTTGAAATTACTTTATTTACATGTTTTTTTCCAGAACCTTTGAGAGAGCCTGAACGAGAGATATCAGTCTATAGTTATGGGATCATTATGGTCAGCTGAAGGCTTTTTTAAAAGCGGAAGGATTTTGGCCTGCTTCTAGATAATTGGCACTTTCCCAGCAAATAGGGGTGAATTCAGAACTGTATATACTGTGGCATTAATTGTACTGGCAAGGTAAACCAATAAGTTTGCAGGGCAGGTGTCACTTGTAGATCTGGACCGAAGCCATTTAAGATAACGGAGAAAGTCGACTAATAGTATTTTAGGGAACTCTAATAATGTAGGGGTAAGCGAGGAGTCAACCCTTTTGGACAAAGATTGCTCTATCACTAGGTTCTCTTCAGTGATTTCCGCAAAAGATTGTTGAATTAAGGCGGTCTAATTGTGAAAGGATAGAGCAACCTGCTGATTCCAGTTGGCTGAGTGAGGGGATTCTTTCTCCATTGCTAAAGGGGAGGTGAAGGATTTCACTACGATAAAAATTACTTTTGCCTTATTTTGAGCCATATCAATCTTCGCCTGTAACTTATTCATCTTGCCCTCTTTTAGCAGAAGGTAGTAGGATTTCTGGGCAGTCTTATAGATTTTCCTGTCATCCAGTGATTAATGTTTGCGCCATTTCCTTTCCAGAACCTTACATGTCCTTTTAATTGCTCTTAGCGGTTTGTTAACACCTTCGCTGTATCGGCTATTCCGCCGCAGCGCTAAGGGGGCTGGGGGGGCCGCGCGGCGCGCACATGCTGGTGACAGAACCGGTCCGTCGCCAGCACAGCTCAACCATCATCAGCACGGAAAGGGTTAAACCAAGGAGCGGATGGGTGGGTCCTCCTTGAAGTTCGTGATGACAGAGGAGATGTGTCTTCCAAGTTGTACTTCAGCCAGCATTTCAATGCATTGGCGTCACGTTCAAGATCACCAACCAGCATAGGAGCGGATGATTCCATAGTCTCACTCAGCAAGGAAAGAAATGTTTTAATGGAAGGATCTGTACTCGTAGTCAGTCCTAATAGACCTGGATGGGAATCCAGATTCTAGGTTAAATATCTTAAAGTTGATGAGAAAATGATCGGACCAAGTGATGGGGGTCGGAAGGTCAGTTTTTAGTTCTGTACTACAGAATATCTGATCAAGAGTGTGGAGCAGAGATGGACGGTGTCAAATTGCACGTAGCCGTAATTTCAGTCTGGAAGATTATATTGGGGTCAGTAGGCTTATCCATATGTACATTAAAATCACACAGAAGGAGCAATTGATCATATTTAATGACGAGGGGAGTGATAACTTCGTTTAGCGATGGCAAGAAGTTACTGAGAGCTCCTGGGGGTCTATACGTTAATATCCCTGCTAAGCATTGTTGGAGGGTAGGACACAGTGGAAACCAAGGCACTATGCTCCCTCAATCAGGTCTATTGAGAGAGGGACACAGTCTTATTCTACTTTGAAAATGATGGCCACGCAAGCTCCCCTCCCATTTTGACGATCCTTCCTTAGGATTTTTTCCCCTCGGGGATGGCCGTGGCAGTGGATGGATTAGAGGACTTGGATAGCTATGTTTCAGTAAGAAACAGGAGATCTGGCCCCTCATCTGCCAGCAGATCAAACATTTGGACTGCATTTTTTTGCAATGAACGTGAAATGAATAAAATGGCTCTAAAATTATTCCCGTGTTTCGTCATCTGAATTGAGGGGGGAGGGTAAGGGCACTCAGCTGTAAACCGAGGAGACGTCCAGTTGCTCCAGAGGCATTTAGAGTTGACTCATGTCTATATTAGTGCTAGCGAGGATTAATAGTTTAAAAAGGTATTATTGATTTCAGTCTGGCTAGAGATTACATCACTTCCCTTCCATACACACTTAGAGAATTTGGGAGTCTGTTGTATTGAGGTGCCCTCAGTAGGGAACTCCAAGCTTGCTAACGTTCGCTCCTAGGACAGGATCTCCACATGGAGCGGTGCCTTGGTCCCTATGGTAGTCAAAATGAAGTAACAATGTGCAACTGTTTCAAATGCTTTTTATCCCTCCAGTGCAGAGGATGCCGTGCCTGCAATGTTTCTGAAGTAGTTACTAATCACGTCCCCTAAATTAGCTTTACACACTGTGTCATCAAGGGTCGCAGTATTCCAAACTGGAATGCAGTGCCTGGCCTTCATTCAGTCTAAGGACAATAGCAAAGGGTTGTGATCACAATATCTTTGCGCCAGGTACTCAGTCTTCTTGACAGTCACATGAACAGTAGGGGACCAGAGAAAGGTGTCAAGGCAAACTGACAGCTCATGCATACCCCAATAGTAGGAGAGAGTTCAACTCTCCTGGTTGTGGGCCCTCCATGTGTCGATGAGCCACACTTCCATACATTGATGGAATATTTGTGCAGTTTTATGGGCTGGGCATGTAGGTAGTGGTGGATGGGATCTATCTAAGTGAGGGCTATTACATAGTTGAAACTCCCCCAACCAGCAATGGTTTATGATGTATACGGGCAATAAAAGGGTTGACAGAGGCTAGCCAGTGGTGGTTGTTCCGAGTTAAGGGCAGAAAGGTTAACAAGTGCTATATACTTACAGTCTAATTTTCCCGCTAGGAATACATAGCAGCTATCGGGATCTATTATCTCAATCTGTGGTAGGAATGGGGAGATCCATATCAGTACCTTGTGTGCAAATACAGAGCACTGGGTAGCAGTCCTTTGCCCTCCAGTGCTTTTGCAGTTTAGCCTTTTCTCTTTTGTAAAATGAGTTTCCTGGAGAAATGCTTATTTGGGCCTTCCATCGCTTGAGATACCATTGTCTATTGAGGTGGAATTAGAACCACATACATTCCAGGTGGTCACCCCAGCATTGGAGCAGGTGCTAGGTATACAGGTGACTGTTGGCTGAAATCTCCACTCCCCAAACCACCTCCCTCATATACCACATCAATTGCAGACATAGAAGTAGGCTGATCACCCCCTTTTGAAAGGACCACCAAACAAAAATATGACCCCCTATAATGGGGGCATAACAACCGACAGTCCTTAACTGTACCCCCAGAGAGTTGCACTGGAGTGCTCCATCCAAACAACATAGAACCAGAGCATAAACGCTCCTCCAGTGAGATCTCACTCAAGTCAACACATAAAGCCCCATTCAGTTTGGACCCCCCCAGCCGAAGTGCTGTTGATAAGAAGGAAAAAGTAATGGGAGCAATAATGCCTCCCAGGGGGGTCAAATAATATTTCCCCTAGCTTCCCAGCAGCCCGTACAGTCCATCTCAACAAAAGCAACAATTTCATAATCAGACAATTTCCTCCACTGATTGTGACGTAATCTTAGCCAGAATGCTGCTGGTATCAGAGCCATTTGTGCTATCCATTCCATACCCTGTTTTGTGACAAGAAGAGGTAACACTCTCATGATATCCTCTGGAGTGCACCATCATAGCAGACGTAGCAAGATCCTGGTCCCTGGCTGGTCGAGCCTGCCTCTGTGATGGCCTTGTAGCTAGTTGCCTCCTGGAGCATGAGTGCTTATGTTGGCATGGCGCAGAGAGATCATTTCTGCAATCTAAGGAGTCCCTGCAGCATAGGCATCAAACCATCCCCACACCTCCATCAGTGTGGAAAAAATAGTTGTTTGCCATATTAATATACTCTGAGCTTGGCATAAGGGAGAGCAAGCTCACACAATTGTTTCTTGACTGTATAACATGCAGCTCTAAGTTTCTAGACAGTAGCTGTAAAATCTGGTAAAATAGAGACTTGCATTTCACACCAGATGAGGGCCTGCAGTGCGAGCCTGTCATAACATATAGTCTTGGTCTTGAAAATGAAGAAGCCTGGCCATCACAGGTCAGGGCAGAGCACCCATGTGGGCACCCTGTTGGCTCACTCCATTGCACTGAATTTGGATATGCCCTCTCAGGCTACCACCTCTGGTATTAATTAAAGGTATTCAGTTCCTGGGAGGGAGAGTATCAGGTCAGACATATAGGAACCAAATGTAGGGGGATGGTTCCTTTAGGAGCTAGGGCCCTCATTCACTCATATGGGTGTCCTGCTTCATCATCGGGCCTGCTCCTTGTCCGGCCGGCGCTGCAATGCCCGATGGGCACCCTCAAGGGGTTTCTTTCTCTGAGATCTTTTGTCCTAATCTGTGAAGTGTGGGTGTAGAGCCTTAGGTGTAGATTGGTGAAAATGGATCTGTGTATATAGAGGATAGTGACTTAAAAATAGACTAATAAAATATCTGGAAATAATTTTAGCCGGCAAATTTGCTTGTCCAATTAAAAACATGGTTGCTACCGGCAGAGACAATGATCCCTGGTGACATGAAAGGAGTTAAAAGTTCGACATGTTCCTTGTCATCATGGAACCAAAAATGATCAATAGGCAATTCATCAGGACTAGTTGAATCTAATCTAGGCAGCGTTTTATGGCCAAATAGTGAAATATATCGAATTCAAACACTCAGTACCCAAGATCGATGTACCTTAATAATAGATGCCATAAGACTGACCCAATCTGGGTAATCTTTCTGCCTTCTTGAGTAAGTACTGGAGCCACGCTATACTTTAGTGTGAGAGTTCTGGTGATAGTACACCAACGACCTACCCCATCTCGAGCATCACGTAGCCCGTCCACTAGGAAGGAGATTTGCAAAACCCCTTTGATGCGCTCAGGAAGGCCCACTACCCTGATGTTATTGCAGCGTGCCCTGTCCTCCTGATCTTTCGATCCTGGCATCCTGGAAATGGATCTGTCAGTAATGCCATGAATTAAGTTTGAATGTTCCTTTGTAGCAGTGACCAGGTCAGCTATTGTGACCTCAACTGCCTGAACCTCTTCTGCCATTTTCCTATGATCAGTGCACAGGAGGCTAAGATCCATTGCCACAGACATAGAGAAGAGGTCAAAGAGAGCACAATCCTGGAGCACGTGTACAAAAAAGACTAATAAGTCTCGTAGTATCCACAACACTTAAGCTGTATATATCCTATGATATCAATTTTTGGACAAGGCAAAGGAGCAAAAAAGTTCATATTTTTATTTTCTTTATTTGAAGATCTATAAAATTAGAGGTGATAAGAAACAGCCGACACGTGTTTCGTCAGTACTCTCAATCAGTACTATGACTTTTTCAAGGCTGTGAGACAAGAAATATATACATGACATTACACAAATGAATAAATAACAATGTAAAAAAAGCAGCATGTACGGGCCTAAAACTCAACAACAAAGAATATTATTTTTATTGTAAATGTAGACAAAGTACTGGAAACCAAGAAACTGGAAGTGAAATATATGGTGAAGAAAGAGGGAAGTGTGAGAAAAATATATAATCGGAGAAGAAAAAAGGGGACGACAGAGGTGCTTTTGTGTTCAGAGTGTAATAAGTGATTTCCATATCGCCATCTGAGCATGATACAATACTAATTGTATTATTTATGCATTTGTTTGTGTTGTATATTTCATTGTTCAATGGTTCAAAATGCAGTTCCTACGAACTGGCACTGTCATATGTTGTCAACACTATTTCATTAAGTGGTTATGCTGTTTTTATCTGAATCACGTAACAGTGTTGCATGAACACTTGAATCCTTGAATCTTCAGAGACATGCCTATATGTATTTCATTCATCTCAGTATACATTGTTGTGACTGTTCCAGCTGGAGCTCTAGTCAGGTTTTCATATTTGGTTCTTAAGTACTGTACATCATATAAATGTCAAATGCTTGACAACTGTTGTCTAGATACAGAATATTCTGTGTTTCTCTTTCCTCTACTTTATGGGGTTCTACAACCTTTCTCTAGTCTAGCACCACTATTTATTGTCAAACTGTCATAAGATATTTCTCTTACACATTGACTTGTTCCTGTTTATTTGACTGGCCGTCAATACATCCAAAGATCGATTTTTTTGTCATTACACAGTTATTTTCATTTTCAGCATAGTTCTTTGTCTCGGACATAGTCATATATTGATCAATGGTCAGTTATTTTCTCAAAACGTTTTTTTTCTTTTTTTCTTTATGTTACATATATATATATTTTTGAACTCACTTATTCCTATTGACCTTTGTCCACTCTAACATGGTGGCCACATCACTCGTCTTCTTTTGAGCTCTGTTCTATGTTTCTATAAATTTGTACTAGTCCCATTTCTATTACACTGGCTGTTTTACTCCGGCTAGTGATTAGCGGCATCTCAACATATACGCATTTATAACGCGTTCTTTCGCATTAGCAGTTTCGCTGGCTTCGTTATCATGTGGGGCAATTCGTGATATTATTGGTAAGTCTTTCCTGCTTGCTTTTTAGGTCGCGCTACGCTAGTTATTCGTCGGTTCACGCTATATTGGGTTATTACATTTGGTTTTTATGCATTTTTTCTTTCAGTCTCTAAACTTCTTTGAGGCAAGGCTACAGGTAAGTTGCTAGGTCATTAGCTTATCAGTTCCCGTTTCTAGCGTTTTGTTATTTAATTGTTGACCCTCTTGCATTGTAATTTTTCAGCAGCCCGCAGTCACGTGTGCGCTGTGTTCTACTTGCCTAATTACCCTGACTCAGGATTCTCTTACTTGATCTGGTGTGGATTACTATCTGTGCACCCCACACAGGGTATGTTCCCTTTTCTTTTTTGCTAGTTTACTCTTTTATTGCAAGACTGACGCTCTCACGGTACATGTGTGCGCTGCGTTTTATTTGTTCGACTATTCGAATTCAGGATTTTTTAACTTGCTCGTATGAGGAATACTGTCCTTGTACCGCTTATTGGGTACGATATTGTAGCCTGATTGTTTTTTTGTTGTTTGACTGACGCCCATACTGGTCTATCGGTCTCATGCTCTATTTACAATTTTCTTCTAGGAGTCTTAACCATATACTGTTTTGGACACACTTCTCACTACATGTGGGGATCTATTACCGTCCTCTGGTGAGTTTTGTTTCCTGGCTTAACCCTTTACTTCCTTTTGCTCCTTTTACCAATCAGTCCTGCATTTGTTAAATCAGTCAGTAGTGAGTTCACTCATGACAATTGACCAAGGGCTATTACCAGTTAGCAGTGACGTTACCCCTGATTATGGACCGAGGGTTGTTACCAATAGTATCTAGCCTTCTGTTCTATAGTACTCTTCGTATCCATAATAGTCTTTGTCAATCTATTATATTCATGAGGTCTTACATCGTTTGATACTATTCTCTCACTTTAGTACAACTATTAGCCTGTTCTGCTTTTTACAATCGATCCGTTCTAGATATCTTAGCATTTATATAGCTGAGTCTAGTTATTACTTAGGATATGAATATACTTTTCATGTATCAGATATTGGGGCTTATTGAATTGAGTTTTTGAATTCTACATCATTTATCTACTTTCTCTTAGAATTTGAGATGGTCCTTTGATTTGCCTAACCCCACACTACATCAACCCGAGTGATATTATATGATCATATGGACTTTTTGATCGCTATCATGGTGAGCCCGTCGTGTCTTTATGTGTCACTTTTACACATTGCAAATTTTTTCTTGTAGAACAAGGGACCATTTCAGGAGCTTTATGAGATTTATGAGTTAGCTCTGTTTTTGGCACTAGTGTCATAGCTCAATACTTATGTAATATTCTATAACGCAATGTGTGTTACTTTTTATAAGCCTGGAATCATTCATGATTCTTGTTTTTAATCCACTCAGATGTCTCATGCATTTACATTTATTTTTTATCATCAGATTCCTGAGTCTCACAATTTCTGTCGTATTTAATGACACAAGGTTACATGCGCCGAACTATCTTCTTTCTTTAGGTTAGTGCGCTTATATTATTTTCCCGCACTATCTACTCACCTGGTGATGGTTATCTATATCACTTATTACACTCTGAACCACACTTTGGTGTGGTATTCATGATTCAATAGGCACTGAAACACAAAAGCACCTCTGTCTTCCCTTTTTTTCTTCTCTGATTATATTTTTTTGTCACACTTCCCTCTTTCTTCACCATATATTTCACTTCCAGTTTCTTGGTTTCCAGTACTTTGTCTACTTTAACAATAAAAATAATATTCTTTGTTGTTGAGTTTTAGGCTCGTACATGCTGCTTTTCTACATTGTTTTTTATTCATTTGTGTAAAGTCGTGTATATATTTCTTGTCTAGTCTCACACCTTGAAAAAGTCATAGTACTGATTGGGAGTACTGACAAAACACGTGTCGGCTGTTTCTTATCAACTCTAATTTTATGGATCTTCAAATAAAGAAAATGAAAATATGAACTTTTTTGCTTCTTTGTCTTGTCCAGAAATTGAAATCATAGGATATATACAGCTTAAGTGTTGTGGATACTACAAGACTTATTAGTCTTTTTTGTACATGTGCTCCAGGATTGTGCTCTCCTTGACCTCTTCTCTTTGATTGTACATTTGTCAATCTTTTGATTGTCATTGGTCCCTCTTGGTAGTAGGGGATAGTGGTCTACGTAGCACTCCGTCTTTAAAAACTAAAGATTTTTCACTTATCCAGTATTGTTGTTCATCCTACTATTATTTGTGTATGGGTGGTCTCTTCCCATTTGGATACACCACTACTGTTCTCCTTTTGTATCCATTGCCACAGAGTTTATTTTGGTTTCCAGAGTCTCCTGGGTGGAGGAGAGTTGGCCAGAATAGCATCCAGGATATGTCCCCGAACAGGGGCCCTCTCCTTGCCCACTGGCTGTATCAGGTTAGAAGCACCAACAGTCTCTTACCACAGTAGCTATGGGAACCCTCTTTAGCTCTGTAAGTGCACCCTATGAAAGCAGTGGTAGATGCCCTAAGGCACCACTCACTGTTGATTTTAGCTAGGCCTGGGTTGTAAATTCAACTCCGCTCCGCTCGCGGAATTTGCTGAATTTTGTCAATTCTGCGTTCCACTGAGAATTGCCGAAAATTCCACAATCCGCGGCATAGCAGAATGTTTCCCTTGTTCGCGGTTTCAAAATGCATGTTTGCGTGCATGGGAACTACTTACCGGGATCCCTGCATTCGCTGACGATTTTCCTATCCGTTTGTGTCCAGCTGTGAGATCCGGCGAGAGTGTGCGCTTGTGAACACGTCATTCGTACGCACCATCGGACATCCACAGTCGCAAACAGGAAACACGGATCGCGAGCGGTGGGACAAGTGAAACAAAATGGCCGCGACTGCATGGGCAACTTCGCAAGATATTTCCCCCTGAGCACGCAAATAGCATCCCCAGACAGGAAAAATGCATCGGGGACAGGCGGAACAAGCAATTCCGTGTGCTCGAGGACTTCTGCGTAGCTCGCAGAGATTTTTTACCCTTTCCGGGAACATTGTAAATGTACATGTAAATGTAAATGTAAATGTACAGGAATTTATATAGCGCAAATCACCGAGCGGTTTCTAAGAGCTGGCTTAGGGAACCCGTCCTGGTATTCCCCTGTGAGATAACCCCGGCAGGGTATCCGCAAGGTGAAAGCCAGGCATCCTGCCGCGAGGGGCCGTTGTGGAGATTAAGCAAGCTATTGCCGAGTCCATGGACATTTTAGGGCTCAAGACCCGGCCGAGCCGGGAATTGAACCCTGGTCCTAGGCTGACCTCTGCTTCCAGGTCTGCCTCCTCTAACCAGTGAGCCACACTTCTCCACATTGAGTAATGCGACTACGCAAATTCTCCCACCCCTAATTTTAGCACCACAGGGTGAGCTGTAGAAGATGAGGGCAAGTGGCGAGCGTAGGCATTACTTGCTAGTATACAGGGTACCAGAGCCTACAGCGAGACACAGACTCCGGACAGTTGAGAGAAAGTTCCCCGCCCAGGTCATTGTTATCAGAATAAGCAGATAATGTCATCAGTAACCCACTCTCTGTCGGTGTCGCCAAGTAATAGTGTTCACCAGGATGCCAAACATCATCGTACATCTTCACCTTATGTCATACCATAAAGGTGCAATCAAATGCCATTGTCTAACACGGCAAAGTAGGTATAAATAGAAGAGAGGGGCTCGTAATAACCCGTAGGGAAATAGAGCACCAATATACTGTAAAGTAAAGCCAAAAGGTTTTCCCTATGGGAGGTATTATTTCCTGCTCCTAAACCAGGACTCAAAACGACAAACTCAATTCACAACATTCATTTATCTTGCATCTTTGTTGGATGGGAGAACACTTACCAGAAAGGAACACAAACAGTCTATTTAAAAAAGTATACAATTTATTATAAATAAAAAACATATGAATTCCCAGTTAAAAACATGAAGTACACAAATAAAACCACCTAATGTGGATGTGGAGAATTTTTTTTGAAAAAGACACTACTATCTGTCTTAGTTATGTCATTTCGGGCCCTCGTTTGACAACAATGGGGGAATAATATTCCTTTAAACCAGGTTATTTGTTGGCAACACCGAATATGACTTGATGAAAGTGCGTCGACGCGTTTCGGAAGCTTAAGTTGATAATGGCTTCCTTCTTCAGGACAGTCTCTATATGTTTTCTCCACAGAATTGTATCATACCTAATGCACAAATAAAATACGGCTATTAGCTCCTGACTTTATAATTGCTATCTACACATGTTTGAATGTGGTCTCATAAAGGTAGCTAAATCAAATTAGACCTTACATTGCCCACACTAAGATTAGCCCTTACATGTTTAAACTTATACTCAAATCTATATGCGGAAACACAATTCTCTATAAACACAATTGTCTATAAACAAGGGGCCTATTTGTAATCATAGAAAGCCTATGTATAATCACCAGTCATTTATATTTGTACATTCCTCAAAATGCCAACATCCTAAACACCTAAAGTCAGCGTCATACTGTTTTGCATAGCCATTTTGCTTTTTTTGAATTTGAACTTATATGGTACATTTCATTTCTAAAAAAAACATACATGTCAAAGATACTGAAAAACCATACATATCCAATTTAATTTGCTGCCTATATGTATCAACAGTTTTCACATTATTCTAAAAACATTATGCTTAAGTCAAGCACCATCTGGTTAGTGTTGTCCACATCCTCCCAAAACTCATTCAAGTCATTCATACACCAGTCATATTGCATTTTGTTGTTACTGACCATTGCAGTTATGTTGTAAGAAGAAATCTACAGAGTACGTAGTATTCCTGTAGTGGTCGCCTCTAATGTTCGCAGACTCCCACAGTCCTATATATAATTAGGGAGAGTACAGCATTAAATGTTGAATATTAGCGTACCCTGACATAATTGGTTAAAGGGCGTTTGTTTTTTACCTCAGTATATAGGAGGAAGCTTCTGTATCAAATCGGGTCTTTTTAGTAGCTTATTCAGTTGTAATATTATCCTCACATTCCTGCATGGGTTAAAGAATACGGGTACATTTTTTTAACATCGGGCGTTTGGTGGTTTATAACACAGAGCTCAGCTGGTTATAAAATTATAATTGCATAAGGATTACCTAGCATGATTCTCGTGGGGCGTAGATATTTTATTGCCTCCAACCGAGTGCTTGTTCTGTGTTGTATCTTAAAAAAGATATACTTATTTTAAAAAGAGCATCCACTATCATCATCGCCATATTGCATGAACATATAAACAGGTCCTTACTGATAAAAACAACGATCTGTTTCGAAAACGGGGGTCCTTTCACGCAGCCGGGTAGTATTATGCACGTGGCTGTGTAAAGGCGAATGCTTGTTCTGTGTTGTATCTTAAAAAAGATGTACTTATTTTAAAAAGGAGCATCTACTATCATCATCGCCATATTGTATGAACATATAAACAGGTCCTTACCGATAATAACAACGATCTGTTTCGAAAAAGGGGGTCCTTTCACGCAGCCGGGTAGTATAATGCACATGGCTGTGTAAAGGAATAAATTAGTGTCACTATATATCTGACACATGTTACAAACAGTTTGCGTAATTGCAGCAGGGTATTATCTTTATTAAGTATTACCCCCAGTAGTACATCGGTGTTGGCGAGTTCAAAGTCGCCTTTTTTTCACCACTAACTCCGCTCTGTTAGATATTACGGGTCGGATGTTATTCTTACCTATTCGATACACACGGCTGTCTTTCCCGGGCTGCAAAACGTGGCGTATTTACGATCACCGCGTAGTAGTTTGAAGGTTCACAGAGCTCCACTAGTCGCTTTTAAAGCATGTCATACCGTCACGTGGTTCTAAATTCAATCATCGAGGCCGGCCGTCAATGCGTGCGTTGTATTTCCTCTTCTTTTTTTATATTTTAAGAAGGAAAAGGAAGACCAAACTTTATTGTTGATTTTTGATGGACACTTCCTGTGTTTAGCCCTGTTAGTAACAGGAGAAATATATGCGCGCGGCTGTATAGGACTGTTCTGCACATTTGGGCACAGCGCAGAACGATAACAATTTGCGGCAGCCTTGAATTCGGTGTTATTAATAGTAATTTAACGAAAATCGTTTCATTTTTAACCTATAATGATGGTCTCATCCGCTAAATATATTGCCTGTGTATTTTTTATCTAAACCTTCCTATCTTCAAAGTCGGGAGGGTCTCAAACCCTAATTTCTGAGCTATGTAGTGTTTATAAATAGAAGCCCAGAGCCCATATGGTACATACCAGTTTTTTCAGATTATGTGCTCTAGTGCTATATCTATTTGTGCTTATAGACAGTTCTATACTACTATCCTCATCCAATCTTCTTTGGTGTTAAGACCTCGATTAACAGTGTATAGCGTGGAAATATACCACTGTTCTCTATTTTTCCTTTTTATATCAAGGTTTCCTCCTCTTTTTGAAGCTGTAATTCTCTCTATCACAAACCACGACAATTCTGTATGTTTGTGTTGCAATTTGTTGAAATGTTCAACCATAGGGGCATTCTCTTTTTTTGTTTTGAGTGCGGATCTATGTTCCAGGAGTCGCAATCTTATTTCTCTGCCAGTCTCTCCTACATAAGCTAATTTGCAGGGGCACAATATTATGTATACAAGATTGCTGCTCCTGCAATTATTCAATGTTTTCGAAGTCATAGTGTAATCATTATAGGTCAGAGCTTTTCCAACAATGCAGGTTTCGCATATTGAGCAATTACTGCACTTATGGTTTCCTACTGCTTTGGTGCCATTGATTGTAAGCTGATTGGTTTGGTTCTGTTCTCTATATGTGTGGACTAGATTCTGACGAATATTTTCATTGCGCCTAAACGCAAAAATGGGTTTCAGGAGTTTGACCTCTTTTCCATCATTTAAGATGTGCCAACTCGAGTGAATTACATTTTTCAATTTATTACTAATATTTGAAAACTGGCTCACAAAGACTAATTTAGAGTTGGTCACAGATTGTTTTTTTGAGACAGATTCTGGATGTATCATGCTGTCTCTATTGTAGAATCGTGCCCTTTTGCATGAATTCTTAATGAGTTTTTTGGGATATCCTCTATCCTGTAATTTCTCACTCAGTTTGTTTGCATGTTTCAAGTAGTCCTCCATATTGGTGCAGTTCCTCCTGAGTCGAAGGAACTGTCCAAATGGGACATTGTCTCTTTGGGAGCGAGGGTGATAACTGCTGTAGTGCAGTAAGGTGTTTTTATCAGTGGGTTTGGAATACAATTCCACCTCTAACCTGCCATCTTTGTTCTTTATGGTAATGTCCAGGAAGTTTACTGAGTCTCTATCGTATATTGCTGAGAATCGAAGGTTCTCATCTCCCAAGTTTAACCACTCTAGAAATTCCTCAAGGGTATCCACTTCTCCTTCCCAAATAAAGAAGATGTCGTCAATGAAGCGACGCCATAATGAGATGTTCTCAAAAAATGGCGACACCTCATTGAACACATGCTTCTCCTCGAACCTGGCTACGTATAAACATGCCAGGCTCGGCGCGCAGGTAGCCCCCATGCTGGTGCCCTTGCATTGGAGAAATAGCTCATCTTTAAACAAAAACATATTATTTTTCAGAACTAGAGTTATGCACTGCATTATAAACTCCCGGTTTGCGCCTCCAAGGTCTGCATTCCTCAGTGTCTCTTCCACCACACCAATGGTATCATTCTGTGGTATATTGGTGTACAACGCCTCTATATCGAGGGTCACCATAATCTGATTATTGGGGTTGTACATCAATCCTTCCACTATAGAGATCATATGTGCCGAATCTCGCACATATGATTCTTGTTTTAATACAAGGGGTTTTAGAAAGGTGTCAGCGTATTGACTCAGTGGTTCAAGACGTGAGCCAATACAACTAACTATAGGTCTCATGGGGGGATTTTCCACACTCTTATGTATTTTAGGGAGACCATATATCGCTGGTATCCTAGCATCTTTGCAGTATAGAAATTCAAATTCTGCTTTGCAAATCCAATCCTTATCAAAAGCATTTTTCACTATTTCCAAAACCTTTTTATTCAGAGTCTCCAATTTAGTAAAAGGAACTCTTTGATAGTGTTCTTTAACTTCTAGAAGATCCAGCATTTTCCTGTTGTAATCTTCAGTATTAAAAACCACCACCCCTCCGCCTTTATTGGCCGGCTTGATGGTTAGTTGCAGGTTATTCTTTAAGTCTATCATAGCTTTTATATGTTCTTTAGACATATTGTTCTTATCAGGGTATGTATGTTCTAAAAAAATTTTCACCTTAGATTCTACAACTTTTTCAAATGTTTCTACATTTTTTCCCACCTGAGAAATTGCTGGGGTGAAGGTTGATTTTTGTTTGAGTCCCGAAATGTTAATGATTGGATTATAGTCCCTCTCTTCAAAAAATTCTTTTAATCTAATTTTTCGGAAAAATGCTTTTAGGTCCTTCTCTAAATTAAATTGGTTAACGTTAGCTGTAGGGGCAAATGTAAACCCTTTTTCCAGGACTTCTAATTCTATTTTGTTCAAGGGGTAGTGTGAGAGATTAACAATTGGAAATTTATTTGTGTCATTGGGAATTATTGACGATATCGTTGACTCCTTGTGTTGGGATATTCCTGAGGGGCCTGGTTGTACTGATAATTCGTCCTGTGTCCACCCCTTGGGGCCTGATATTGTTTTCTCTGATACTGTCCTCTGTATTGGTATGGTTTCCCACCTCTCCTTTGGCGGTTCTCTAAAAAAATGGTTTCCCCCCATTCTGTTCACTATTATAACCACCATTCCCTGAGGTGGAGCCTTCATCTTCGCTGCTTGAGCCAGATGTTTCAGAAAATGTGACACTTTTCTTAGCTCCTCTGTTATAAATAGGTCGGTTCTCAACATTTCTTTCTTCTCTTGGTTGTTGGAAGTAATCTTTATTTATATAAGGGTAAACTAACTCTATGCTGTATTTATTCACATCCTTTTTAAGTTTTATAGTTTTTTTATTTATCAAGTAGTCTTTGTATCCATCCATTTCCGCATTTAATTCCTCTAACCTCTTTTTTGCATCATCTACCGCTGACATTTCCTGGAGTGCAAGTTCTAATTTTTCTATCTCTTTCCGTTCTAATACTACCCTCTCTTGTGCAGTCTCAATAATTAAAAGGATCCAATCCCTGCTACACCTATTTGCAATGTGTGTCCAGGTTTCTAAAAACTTTATATTATCTGTAAAGAGCCCTGGTTCATTACGGACCTGGAGTCCCATGGGTATAACACCTGATCTTGCATATTGTATCAAGAACTCAGCGTGGAGCTCAGTCCTCACTACCTTTTTCCTAAGGTTGAGAACGTTACCCCATTTATCGTTATTGCCTGTAACAACCACAATCTTGTTGGTATTGTTGGTTGAAGAGCCAACTATTTTATTAAATTGGTCTTCTGTAAATCCAAAGATTTTAAAGGGGTCCATAGTGTGACCAAGAAAAAATGAATTTAAGGGTGAGTCACTAAAAAGTGATCACAAATTTCTCTCCAGCACAGGGCTGTACCAAGTAGATATAAATAGAAGAGAGGGGCTCGTAATAACCCGTAGGGAAATAGAGCACCAATATACTGTAAAGTAAAGCCAAAAGGTTTTCCCTATGGGAGGTAATATTTCCTGCTCCTAAACCAGGACTCAAAACGACAAACTCAATTCACAACATTCATTTATCTTGCATCTTTGTTGGATGGGAGAACACTTACCAGAAAGGAACACAAACAGTCTATTTAAAAAAAGTATACAATTTATTATAAATAAAAAACATATGAATTCCCAGTTAAAAACATGAAGTACACAAATAAAACCACCTAATGTGGATGTGGAGAATTTTTTTTGAAAAAGACACTACTATCTGTCTTAGTTATGTCATTTCGGGCCCTCGTTTGACAACAATGGGGGAATAATATTCCTTTAAACCAGGTTATTTGTTGGCAACACCGAATATGACTTGATGAAAGTGCGTCGACTCGTTTCGGAAGCTTAAGTTGATAATGGCTTCCTTCTTCAGGACAGTCTCTAAATGTTTTCTCCACAGAATTGTATCATACCTAATGCACAAATAAAATACGGCTATTAGCTCCTGACTTTATAATTGCTATCTACACATGTTTGAATGTGGTCTCATAAAGGTAGCTAAATCAAATTAGACCTTACATTGCCCACACTAAGATTAGCCCTTACATGTTTAAACTTATACTCAAATCTATATGCGGAAACACAATTCTCTATAAACACAATTGTCTATAAACAAGGGGCCTATTTGTAATCATAGAAAGCCTATGTATAATCACCAGTCATTTATATTTGTACATTCCTAAAAATGCCAACATCCTAAACACCTAAAGTCAGCGTCATACTGTTTTGCATAGCCATTTTGCTTTTTTTGAATTTGAACTTATATGGTACATTTCATTTCTAAACAAAAGCATACATGTCAAAGATACTGAAAAACCATACATATCCAATTTAATTTGCTGCCTATATGTATCAACAGTTTTCACATTATTCTAAAAACATTATGCTTAAGTCAAGCACCATCTGGTTAGTGTTGTCCACATCCTCCCAAAACTCATTCAAGTCATTCATACACCAGTCATATTGCATTTTGTTGTTACTGACCATTGCAGTTATGTTGTAAGAAGAAATCTACAGAGTACGTAGTATTCCTGTAGTGGTCGCCTCTAATGTTCGCAGACTCCCACAGTCCTAAATATAATTAGGGAGAGTACAGCATTAAATGTTGAATATTAGCGTACCCTGACATAATTGGTTAAAGGGCGTTTGTTTTTTACCTCAGTATATAGGAGGAAGCTTCTGTATCAAATCGGATCTTTTTAGTAGCTTATTCAGTTGTAATATTATCCTCACATTCCTGCATGGGTTAAAGAATACGGGTTATTTTTTTTACATCGGGCTTGACTTAAGCATAATGTTTTTAGAATAATGTGAAAACTGTTGATACATATAGGCAGCAAATTAAATTGGATATGTATGGTTTTTCAGTATCTTTGACGTGTATGTTTTTTTTTTAGAAATGAAATGTACCATATAAGTTCAAATTCAAAAAAAGCAAAATGGCTATGCAAAACAGTATGACGCTGACTTTAGGTGTTTAGGATGTTGGCATTTTGAGGAATGTACAAATATAAATGACTGGTGATTATACATAGGCTTTCTATGATTACAAATAGGCCCCTTGTTTATAGACAATTGTGTTTATAGAGAATTGTGTTTCCGCATATAGATTTGAGTATAAGTTTAAACATGTAAGGGCTAATCTTAGTGTGGGCAATGTAAGGTCTAATTTGATTTAGCTACCTTTATGAGACCACATTCAAACATGTGTAGATAGCAATTATAAAGTCAGGAGCTAATAGCCGTATTTTATTTGTGCATTAGGTATGATACAATTCTGTGGAGAAAACATATAGAGACTGTCCTGAAGAAGGAAGCCATTATCAACTTAAGCTTCCGAAACGCGTTGACGCACTTTCATCAAGTCATATTCGGTGTTGCCAACAAATAACCTGGTTTAAAGGAATATTATTCCCCCATTGTTGTCAAACGAGGGCCTGAAATGACATAACTAAGACAGATAGTAGTGTCTTTTTCAAAAAAAATTCTCCACATCCACATTAGGTGGTTTTATTTGTGTACTTCATGTTTTTAACTGGGAATTCATATGTTTTTTATTTATAATAAATTGTATACTTTTTTTAAATAGACTGTTTGTGTTCCTTTTTGGTAAGTGTTCTCCCATCCAACAAAGATGCAAGATAAATTAATGTTGTGAATTGAGTTTGTCGTTTTGAGTCCTGGTTTAGGAGCAGGAAATAATACCTCCCATAGGGAAAACCTTTTGGCTTTACTTAACACGGCAAAGTGCCAGGGGTGGAAGCTGAATATTCTGCTCAGCAAGATGCTCTCCAGGGTACCCCCAAAGTAGTCCTAACAATCGTCACCTTCCCCTGTAAGGCAATGTGGGCTTCATTGGGCTACTTCGTGAGCTAGCCCTTCAGCCCTGGCCCACCAGTGTGCATTACAGAGTCTGGCACACAGTTGGATGGGAGTGAAGTGTAGGCAGAAGCCACCACTAATACCATTGTACATCCCGGAAGTTTACACTCCGCCACTTCAAACGCTTCTTCACATGATGGGCTCCACCCGGGCTCCCATATAAATAACAGATAGCACGAAGGGAGCACATTCAGTCAGGGAGCCCCAATAGTCCAGGCCTCACCTTGGCCACTGTGTTCAGACGGGTTCCTTTTTTTAAAAAATGTATATTTGCACCCTCGCCCCTCCCCAGCCCCACCCCCCACCCCCTGGATACAAAAGAAACTGAGTTAAGTATATTAAACTACATATACTTTGCGTAGTCTTCAGATATACTTTTTACATTTAAGTTGCCACAGCGCTAAATTCCTAATTTAACTGGTCAGAATTCATTAGATCCACATCAGAATTAATCCATCTAGTTATGGGTTCCCAGATTCTGAGACCTCTTTTCCTTGCTCTGTTTCCTCTTCTTTTATTTACTTCAGTTTCCAACCTATATATTGATAATACTTTCCCAAACCGACCATGATATGAAGGAGGATCCAGATCAAGCCATGCACTAGCCAGGCATAACCTAACACCACCATCGCTATGAATACCAGACTCAGGATTAATTCGTCCATTTCCTGGTTGCTAATCCCTAATAGTATAACCTGGGGGGTTAACTCAACAGAATGACCCAGCATGATGATGAGTCGTTGCCTGATTTTAGTTATCAGTTGGGTCAGTCTTGGACAAGTGGCAAACATATGAACGCTATCAGCGGCTAACATTCCATACCGAGAGCAGTGTGTCCCTGAAGTCCCAACCCATCTGTAGATCTGTGCTGGAGTGATATATAAATTGCACCATGTTTTAAACATTGCACTTGAAGGATAGCCAAGATAAATGCTGTCTGGCTCAGCTGCAGAGAACCTTTGCAGTCTCCCAGCCCCGCTTGTACCAAATCTTGCCACCTGTTTGTATGTTTGACAAAATCATTCCCCACTTCCTTATTAATTATTTTATAAATTGTGGACATAGATGGTCGTGCCCCCCATACCAGATCTAGTAAAGGGATTTGATTGCAGCAAGTTTTCTTTTTTGACAAAAAGTCCCTCAACTAAAGATATTTAAAAAAAGTGGCTATTCCCCATCCTGTATTTTTCCTTAATTATATCAAACGGGAGAATTTCCTTGTCGACCATTTACTCCCCCAAGTTTGATACCCCTTTCTCAATCCAAATTTTCAAATAACTATTGTGGAATATGTCTGGGAGTAACCTATTGTTAGCTTAAGGAGAATATCTGTGGACTCTGCCAATCTGCACATTTTTCCGGAATGTCGTCCAGACTTTCACCGCACCCAGCAAAACCTTGAATTTAAACCTCTTAAAATAGGCAAAATCGAGTTGACGCATAGGGCATCCCTTGGCTTCTGCCCCATGAATTAACTCCTAAATAGATACTTCTCTAGTATCCCCACAGTCACTTCCCAGCAGGTCAGCCATCTATTTCAGAGCTGCAGCCCAATAATAAACTTGAAAGCTAGGGACAGACCACCCCCCTCTGTTTCTAGATAAAGTCATATATTTTAAAGCTCTGCGAAGTCGCTGTCCTGCCCATTAAAACCACAAGATCAATTGATTTAACTTTAAAAAACAAGATTTGATTATTTATAGTGGGATAGCTCTAAAGGCGTGTAATATATTGTGGGCTTCATTGGGCTACTTCATGAGAAATCCCTGCAGCCCTGGCCCAGGCCCACCAGTGCAGTGTGCATTCCAGAGTCTGGCACACAGTTGGATGGAAGTGAAGTGGAAGCAGAAGCCACCAATAATATCATTGTACTTCCTGGTAGTTGACACTCCGCCACCTCAAACGCTTCTTCACGTGGTGGTCTCCACCTGGGCCCCCATAGAAATAACAGATAGCACAAAGGAATCACATTCAGTCAGGGAGCCACGATAGTCCAGGCATCACCTTGGCCAATGCGTTCAGACTGGTTCCATCCATGATGTCTTTAGAGCCACCTCTCACTCTGCCGCCAAAGCCACCCTCTAAGCAGTCCACCTCCAATGAGGAGTAGGGCCCCATTAGCTTCAATTCAGCAGCAGCGGTTCCTGTTGAGCTGCTCCCCAATGAGTTACCCTCACTCCGTGCCAGAAGTCAGTCCACGCAGGTCCCTGCCACCATCTTGTGGGTTCTATCCGTGTTGTCCTTAGAGTCACCGCCCACTCTGTTGAGCAGCTCCCCAATGCCATACACTCACTCTGCACCAGCAGTCAGTCCATGCAGGCCCCTGCTGCCATCTTGCCAGTGCGTGGCACTTTGCAGTGCATAATCGGATCTGGCAGGGGATTCTGTGGGCATTTGTTTCATCCACCAGCCCCGTATCACTCCCCCGCTGTACCTGAGCCAGTAGAATTGTATTTTACCCCCCAGGAGCAGGTCCAAGTAGTCATATCAAGTAAAATGTCCTAGGCTGGGTGAGGAGCACCGCAGCATTGCTGGTTACTCCATGGCCGTTAGCTCTGCCCCCCAGATTTGGGATTTACTTGAGGATTGGAAGGAGGCCAAGTAGATAATACACCAATAATATTAAGATACTTAATGCATCACTGCAAAACTCTGATAGAGTGGTCAAAAATAAATGCCCTTTCAGATGACACTTTAGTACAAGGAAATACCATATTCAATTTAACATCAATTACAATGAAGTGAATTATTCCTGACTATTCCTGTCGTTTTTAGTTGATATTATTTTTACACTTCTTGCTATGCTAATATGTGTCCGATGTAGTGCAACATTGTCATTGAGGGTGCAGTCCATCATAAATGCCTTTAAGGCAGCATGTGCTAACCGTATATAAGAAAGGTTTTAAAATATGTTTTTTCTAAAATTCTGAAGGGATGTGTAAGAGTTTGCCTAATATATTGATATGGACATCAACATCTATATTTCTATCTATGTCTTGTTAACCTCACTGATAATAAAATTTACGGGTCAAGATATATACTCTCATATTGAGTGAGGCGCAAGGTATTTTGTGCCTAACTTTTATTTTCTTCTTTTCTATTTTTTTTTTCTCTCAGCACTAGTGCTGTAATTTAGGGTAGAGGGGTAGAGGGAGGTAGCTGGAGGATGTAAATTCTGGCTATATATCAGGCCAGAGTAATCAGGGATGGGTTTCCCAAGGGAGGGGGGGTCACGGGGTGAAAGGGAAAAAATTCTGCATACGCCAGTGCTCTTTGTGTACCAATCACTTTTTAGCCTTATGCAGGATGTGTACCAGGGGGCCCAGCAGCCTTTTAGGGCTGGGACAGGATTGGATCCAGATTATGGTAGGGAGCTGTCACAGGTGTGGATGGTAGGGAAAGATATGGTCCCATGACATCGATTCACTATTTGTCCCGAAATGTCAATGGCCTGCACATGAAGGGTAGAAGGGACAGAATACTCCAATGTCTGAGAGATCACCCGGCGCAGGTCATTGCCATCCAGGAAACTCATCTCCTTAAATCTAAGACAACAGACTTTAAAAAAATCAGAGATGGGTAGATACTTTTATTTGCACGTATCAAAAAGCAAATATCAGAGGACTACTGTTTATATTTAAAAAACAAGCTAAGGCACAAATATTGGAATGTAGGGAAGACCGGAGCGATAGATGGCTTATACTAAGAGTTTCCCTAGGGGGCATGCTTATTTCCCTTGTGGGGTACTATGGCCCAAATCAGGATGATCCGTCATACTTAGACATTATTCATTCCTATCTTTTAGATTTTCCAGACCCTGTAATCTGGGTCAGAGATTTTAATATTGTGTTAAACCCTTTGTTAGATAAATCACCAAACTCAAGAGCTACTGTTCCCTCCAAGTCACGACAATCACTTTTAATTACGATGACGCTGCTAGGGTTATCTGATATATGGAGGGAAAGTGCGGGAGACCAATTGGGGGTTTTGTTTAAAAATCTAAGGTATAAACACAAATCTAGAATAGACGATGCTTTGTTCAGTTATAGTCTCAAAGATTCAGTCAAAGACATTGTCTATCTGCCATCTTACCTCTCCCATCATTCCGCAATCTCTTTTAATTTAATACTTACACAGCAACACCTCCATAGATCCTGGTCTTTTGATTGCACTATCTTGTTAGAGGATGATGACATCAACTTCCTCCGTATCGAGACTAAGCACTTCCTCGAGATAAACTTACATTCAACTAAGGCTTCCATTGTCTGGGATGCTCTGAAAGCCTTTAGGCGAGGCTGCGTTACTAATAGAGCCTCCTATAGAAGAGAGAAATTTAGGGATTCCATCAAGGGTTTAGAAGTAGAGATGAGCAACATTGAACATAAAGTAGGTATTCACATTGACTCTAGTGAAGATGGTAAAAAATTAAACTCTCTCAAAAAACAACTCGAATCCACTCTTCATGAGAGAATTGCCCGTAGATTGGAAGTGAGTAAAATCTCTCATTTTGAATTTGGTGAAGCAGCTGGCAAGTTAATTGCCTGGAAAATAAAATCTGACCAAATGCGAAATTACATAAAAAAGATCATGATAGAGGGTGAGACCTATCCAATTTGAACATCGGTAATGCATTTCGGGATTTCTTCCAAACGATATATGAGGAAGACATCATTTTCGATACTGTAAAGACGAAAACTTGGCTAGATAGGGTCTCCCTACCTAAACTCTCTAATGAGCAAAAGACAGGATTGGCGCTTGAGATCACGTAAGTCAGTTAGGCTATCTCTCAGTCTAAATGAGGGAAGGCCGCCAGCCCAGATGGCCTACCAGGGGAGCTGTATCGCTCACTTAAGGAGGCTATTATCCCTATTTTGGTGAAAATGTGTAATGATATACTTATTAAGGGTGAAGACCCTCCCAGTTCATGGAGCGAGGCTACAGTAGTGTTGATTCTTTGCCGCGTTGCTGCCGAGCTGCTTTGCTGCTGTGCTGCCGGATTTGCCGAGTACCCCCGTCGCTAGCCACCGCTGCTATTCCCCAACGGCTGCTGCTTCCAGTGCTTGCCCAGCTGCCAGGGCTGCCACCGCATCTCTGCATGCCACGCCGCCTCATTGTTTCGGCAGCCGGCGGCCGGCTGTTGGCGTTCGGCGGCCGTCTCTGTGTCCGGCGAGCAAGGTCGGGAGCAGACAGGCTGGGAGGAGGGGACGGCTCGCTGCGGACCGCCGCGGTGTGCTCGCGTGCACTGGAGCACGCGGGCTGCAGATTCAGATGCAGGTAGCGGCGACAGCAGCCGCAGTTGAATAAGCCGCGTCCAGCCAGCCAGCCAGCCAGAGAGAGCCTGAAGCGTGTGCAAGCTGCTACCTGCTACCTGCGAGGAGCCGCGAGGTGGAGCAAGGTGAGGTGGGGGTCACGAGGGGGCACTTTGAGCCTGAACACTCACCTTACCCCCTCTGTACTCAATTCTACCGCCCCCCCCCCACTAACCCCACTAACCTGAACGTGAGAAGTTAGCGCCGCCGCAGCTGGTAGTGGAGTGCCCCCTGCGAGCCCCACCGTGCCCAGCAGCCGGGCCTTACAATCCTTTACAGGAGTCGCAAACCTCCTTCAACGTGCAAAATCCCCAGGCATGACCGAGTGCGGCGGAGAGCCTAAGGGAGCTAAGAGTTTCCTCACAGTACGGCGGAGCTCCGCAACTTGCCCCTAATTTGAAGACCCGCCTTACAGCACACCTGACACGCCTGACCACGGCGGAGAGCCGCGAGCTGACCCGCAGTACGGCGGAGATTTGTGCGCCGATCCACAGCGCAGTGCAGCGGGAGCTATAAATCGCCTTTCAGCGTACCCCGGTGCGGCAGGAGCCGCGAGTTCGCTCCCAGCGCCGCGGGAAGAGAGCTGAGCACGAGAGCAATCAGCAACAGGAGTATTGGGGCACAACAAGTGAACCCGAACCGGACCCCTACTCCTTGTGAGCCCACGTCTCAACGCCACCTTTAGCCCCCTCTACCATCGCAGGCTTAACCAACCACCAACTAAGCTGCATCCACAACAAGATCCACAACAAGATGTCAACACGGATCCCAGTCACAAGATCAAAATCAGCCGCAGCGGCCCACAGCGGCGAAGCTTCAGCAGGACCTATAACAAACAGTTTAAGTACACATCGTACAAATGTCCCAAATCCTGACACTCTTCCCGGGACCCCTAAGGTATCGAACAAAAACCTACCAACCCAGGCCTCATAACCAACTACTTACACCCGAGGCCTTTAAACAACCTTTCAGTAAATGACAGGACAGACCATTTAAGAAATAGCCCAAGTGACTGGGTTGACTCTTTTCCTCCATTAACAACTACCCAGGGCCCCTGCCAAACGGCGATTAACAGTCAAACGCTCTTACACCATAATATGATTACCACCAACAGTCCCACTACACTGCGGTTGGGCACTGACTTGGTCTCTCATACCACCATAGGATCAGCCCCAGGAGTACCGCAACAATTACTTGATACTGACAATTCCAAACCAGCCCCAAGTGGGGACACTAGACTAACAACAACTGAGGCACACATACATCAACCCCACTCACCCATCAGGCAACTCCCCTCTCCGAACGCAGTTACATGCTCCCCGGCTGCCTCAAAAAAACAAGATCTGGGAGAACTCTCAGCATCTTTTTTACAGCAAATCGAAATCAAAATCGAGCAAGCCCTGGAGTCCACCCCTCAGCTGCACAGACTATCCAGTGGGACAAATTATCAACATCACACCCCTGAAAACACAGAGAATTCCAGCTTTATGGGTGCCCCAGAATCACCAAAAATCTCCAATCCACAATACCTGACGGCCAAAGCCCTACTTTGGCAATCTTCTAAAATGGAGTTGCAAATGGATTTGCTACAGACAATAGCAACACGCCTATTCAAGTTGAAAGAAAAAATGGACCATATTGCAAATCAGATCTCCAACTCACAAACTACCTGCTCATGCTCATGCGCGGCTATCGTGTACCAATGGGCAAATCTACCTGCCGTTCTGACCTCCTTAGTCGACTCAGTTCGCTCATCAAAATTCCCTATTGGACCTTCTTTGCCATCGGCGTCAACTAACCCACACAAGGTATCAACCAACAACCTAGTCAACCGATCCACAGACTTTACAGCTAGCCCAACAAAAAATCCGCAGCCGACCCTACTTGCAGCTCCCAGCCCTATACTCTTAATGCAGACTACATCCACTGCATCATATCCATCGAATACCTGTCAAACAACAGAAGATCTTGATGCAGCTACAGCGCTCAACCAAAAGGCAGCCCCACTTTCAAGGAAAGCAAAGAAAAAGCTCAAGAAAGCACAAAAGAGGGAAAAATCTAAAAATCGAGCAGCATCCTTTGCCACCTGCATACACATAATTAACCCAGACACCAGCTCAGCTAAACTGTTCCCAATCTTCGTGAAAAAAACATCAAGCAAGAAAGTCGAAGAAATGGCACCAATTAACCTACCACTAAAATTAATAAAGATCAAGAGCCTCGATGAAGAGCCAACCAGAGTCGCGCCTCCTTCCACCGCCTCCTTGACTAGCTTCCATAACAAATCAAAAGGCGAGGCCTGTTCTACGCTTACTGGCCCTAAACCTGCAGCAGCCTTAGGCGCAGGGAAAAGCCCTGCTCCCGGACTACCTATCCTAAGGTCTCATCTCGAGGTTATTGAGCAACCATCCTCTATCACTACGCACAATACAAACATGGAGATCCAACAGACGGCAATATCCCCACTCGGACCCACGGCTTTCAGTACTCTCTTAATACACAGACCAACACCCGAGCCTGACAGCCAAGCTACATCCGGCACCCTAAGGATCAGTAGACGCCTAAAACCAGAAGAGGTGACCGCCGTACTCACTCCAAGATACCACGCTAAAGGCAACCATGACATATTGAACAGGGGAAATATTCTGCGTCTGTTCAACCACATTCCATCCTTGAACCATATACGATCCACTGACATTGCCTGGGTGAAAGTTTCAAGTCTGCCAGGCGATTCCCACGACGAGTCAACTGTGGTAGGGCTAAACCAACAGACACACCTGACAGCAATGCTATGTGAAGCAAATCAACTCGCAGACTGGGGCATAGAGATCAGGCCCCAACCTCAACCTAGATACCCACATGTCCTAGCTGAAAATTCTAAAAACACTTATTCCATTCTAAAGTGTGGAGAAGATCCGGGCCCCGGACACTATCAGGCCAACATTCCTCATCAGCAAGAACAACTGAGGATCACTTGCTCCAGCAACCAGAGAATGGTCCTTTCCAGCTCTCAGGCCCTCAACTACCAACTAGGACACTAGGTCGAAAATGGTCGACAGTCAGCTCAACGGTATCTTTGATTTCCTCAAAGACAAAACAGACTACACCTGGAACAATCAACTCTACGGCCTCACAATCATATCCTGGAACGTGGCCGGGCTCCAGAAATTGATCAAGAACATCCCGGCTGTAGAGTACCTTCAAAGTGGTGACCTAATCTGCCTTCAGGAAACATGGGCAACTACCACCACCCCTCTTCCCGGATACTACGAACTCCATGTCCCAGCCACGAGACGGAACATTTTTGGGCGGCTAATGGGCGGGCTCTCGGTCTACATCAAACACTCTCACAGACTGGAAGCAACTATGATAGGATCTGACCCAACCGGAACACAAGTAGTACGCATCAATGGATTAAAAAATCACAACAACTCGCTCCGTTTGCTTCTCTTCAACTGCTACGTCAATCCTGCCCTACATCCGAGAAACCAAGCTCTGGAAGCCCTGGCTGCCACAATTGGAGACTTTCTCATCAAATACCCCAACCACAACCCTCTCATAGCCGGGGACTTTAACAACAGATCGCTCGATAAACCATCAAACGTAAACACTCCCGCCAAAGAGGTCGCGCATCTACAAGCCCTATTTAAAGCTAGTTCTATATCATCTGCTTCCAGCCTAAGAAAAGCAAATGACCACACATGGGCACCCCTTCCAACTTATAGAAACATTTCCACTATTGATTATCTGTTCGTTGGAAACACGCTTGCCCACCACCTAACGGACTTCAACATCGATCATCGAACCGAGAGCGACCACAGGCCTTTAAGAGCTTCCTTCGGTCTTCCCTCCACCGCGTCCTGCAGATTTACACCAACAGGCGAATCCACAGGCGAGGAAAATGAGCAACTTTCACGCAGGATTAAATGGTCCATTAACCTAGATCCAAAATTGGCCGATTGGGTAACGAAAAACGCCCAATTAAAAAGCGTTATCGGCCCAGTAGCCATTTTGCATCATTGGCCCAATCTTTTGAGCGACTTGCATCAGGCTCTGGGGGGCTCATCCGCCGTTCTAAAAAAACGGAATGTAGCGACTCTTAATCAACCCTCTTATGAGGACATGCTTGAAAATAAACGAAAGAGGGAAAACGGCCCAAATTGCAGGAAAAAAGCAGATAGAGCTGCCCAGCTATCCACGAAAGGGCCATACAGGGCAGCTCGCAAGAAACACGCATGGGCCCAACGGAACAAACGCATAGAGGAAGCCTGGTTAAAAATGTTCTTCCTCTTAAAGGATAGAAATCCAGCCAATTTTTGGAGGTATATCAATCAGCTTAGCAACAACGGCCACACCAGAGAAAACGGAGTCCCTGAAAACGTATGGGTGGAGCACATAAATCAACTTTATAATGGCGGGGCACGGGTGCGCTTAACCACCCCTACGCTCCCAGCCCCACTCAACGGAAATACCTCCGGCCTGGTCGTACCTGAGAACGCAGTAAGTAAGATCATTAGTCGCATGAAGAACGACGGAGCACCAGGCCCAAACGGAATACCTGCAGCAGTCTTTAAAAAATTCCGGCAGTTTTGGGCAGAACTCCTCTCACCCCTTTTCGCACACGCTTTTCTCACAGCTAAAATTCCACCTTCTTGGCAGGGCTCAATTATACATCCAATTCACAAAAAGGGCAACTTCTCAAATCCGGCCAACTATAGACTGATAGCCTTGCTAGACATCCAAGCCAAAGCATACGCCCGGGTCTTACTGGCGGAATTAGAAAACTGGGCCAGCAAAAATAACATCCTTCCTCACTCCCAGTCAGGCTTTAGAGCAGGTTGCTCCACGACGGACAACATAATGGCACTGTCCTACTTGTCGCGGAAAGCTACCCTGGCTCGCCAACTACCTCTATTCTGCTGCTTCGTGGACTACAGCGCAGCCTTCGATCGGGTCAACCGAGGGACGTTGTGGAACAAACTAAACTCCTGGGGAATACCATCTCCTCTTCTCTCAGCCTTAATATCCCTGCACCATAACACCTGGGTTAGAGTTAAAACCAGCGCACAAACATTATCTAAAAAAATTGCAACTGAAAACGGCCTAAAACAAGGCTGTGTACTTGCTCCGCTATTATTCAACCTTTACACCGCGGATCTACCAAAGGAACTGGCTGACGCAGCCCTGGCTGCCCCTAAACTGGGCGGGCTGCGCCTACAGACAATGCAATACGCCGATGACATCATCATCATGGACCATACGAAAACAGGATTGCAAAGATCGCTCACCGCTCTCAATAAATATAACACAAAGAACCATCTTGTGATGAATGAATCAAAAACCAAAATTTTGATCTTTGGGAGCTACAAAAAGAAAAATCTCACTTGGAGAGCAGGGGGATCACAAATAACGACTTGCACCAGCTACAACTACCTAGGAGTTTGGTTCAACGCCAGGGCAAATCAAGCAGTACACCTCGGACACTTAAGGTCCAAGGGCATGAGGATCATTCATAGCCTTAGGCGCCTGAATCGTCACCTGCACAGTCCCTCAGCCGAACCAATCCTAAGGGTGCTGCGGGCCAAACTATTACCTGCAGTGACCTATGGCCACTTGGCCTTTCCCGGGAAAATGGACGTGTTTCTGGGAAACCTACAAATAAAAGCTTATAAGAAAATCTTCTCCGTCCCGCAGCACGTGACGAGGTCGAGGATGAGACTCGAGCTGGGCCTGACAAGTGCAAACATCCATTGCCTGGGTGACCTAATCAAATACTATATACACACCTTACGAGCACCAGGACAATCCTTGAAAGAACAACTACAAGCTGTGTTTAAAGATGAACATTCCCCTTGGCACAAACAGCTGCATCTTGCTATCTCTACACTAAAGATTGAACCAACCTCTCTCATTAACCCAACCATTCCTCTGCTAACATGGAAAAAAACAATAACAAAACAAATCATCTCAGTCTCATTTCAGACCGACCTTGCCGGGCTATCTAAAAACGAACTTTTTACTGCCTTGAACGAATCATATATCAAGGGAAAACCTCAAACATACCTCAACTACTCCCTCAACCCCCAGACTCGTAACAAAATACTACACATGAGGCTGCTAGCCCTACCGATCTTTGACTTTAACCCCCAGTGGGCCCGGTGGAATGAGCAGCCCACTTGCAGGTTTTGTAACTATAAACATGAGTCCTGGCTCCACCTGCTTTGCTGTTGCCCATTCTTTGCCCCCGAACGACGTCGCCTACTGATCCCCGTCTTCCGGGAACAATCACTGAGACACTGCAGCGAAGCATCGACTTTGTGTTTTAGCAACAATTCAGCCCAGGCATTAGCAAGAGTTGGGAAGTTTGTCAATACTATTTTAACTGCACTGCATAAACACCCAGCACTAAGAACCTGATCATGTTTTTATATATTTTAAAATTTTAATTTAACATGCATTGTTCTGTTTGTACATTACGGTTTTTATTAACTGTATAATAATAAAGAAAGATAGTGTTGATTCTTAAACAGGGTAAAGATCCGACTGATTGTGGGTCGTATCGTCCTATCTCACTCCTCAACAGTGATTATAAAATCTTTGCTGCCCTCTTATCAAATAGGTTGGGGGGTGTTGCTGGCACTATTTTTCACCCAGATCAAAAGGGTTTCATCAAGGGGCGTCAATTAACGGATCTCACGTACGATCTGGTCGGCGCTATTGATATGGCAGCCACCTTCTCACTCCCTTTGGCCGTTTTAACCCTCGATGCAACCAAAGCCTTTGACAGGGTTAATTGGGCGTATCTGTCTGAGGTTATGATAACATTTAACCTGGGAGATAGATTCTGCCGAGCTATAGAACTCTTGTACAAGGCCCGACTGCCAGATTGCTAGTTCTTAGCTCTCTGACAGAGATATTTAAGATCACAAGGGGTACAAGGAAGAGCTGTCGGCTCTCCCCTTGCCTTTTTAACCTCTACATAGAACCATTTGTACAGGTTCTTAGTGAAATCATTAACATTGCTTCCTTTTAATTTGAAGGGTGGAAAAGCGGGTGGACCTATATGCAGATAATAGCCTCATCTTTACAGCTGATCCCGACTTTCCAACAGTTATCAATTGGGCGGAGGAGTTTGGCTAGATCTCAGGCTATGAAATAAACGCCAATAAAACCGAAACCATGGCCAGGAACATTCCCAATTCACAACTTAGTATAGGTTCATCTTTGCGTTATTTGGGGATCAGAATTACGCAAGAGGTTGGGAAGATTCCTGAACATAATCTAGATCGGGTGTTTAGGGAGTGTCAAAAGCAGTTGAAGTCTTGGGCTCTCCTCCCCTTATCTATTCTGGGGAGCATTTAAATAGTGAAGATGTCCATCCTGCCCAAACTTACATTTCTTTTTAACTCTATCCCCTTGGCGTTTGATACAAGCAAATAGAGAAATTCCAACGGGAACTAAACTCCTTTTTCTGGAAATATAAAGCTACCAGACTGGCGTGGAAAAAGCTCAGGAGGAGGAGGGAAAAAGAAGGTTTGGTGTTGCCGGACCTACAATATTATGCCTGGGCTTTTCAGCTCTCGCACTCGAGAATGCTCTTAGAGGTACCCACTAATACATCAGGTGGATAAATGTTTCGGGCCATGTCAAAGGGAGAAGCCCTGTTTGAATTTGGGGACCAAAAATTTTTCAATTTTTTTTTTATTCAATAGCCAGAAGTTGGGCAATTATAAGAAGGAAAGTTGGGCTTAGTTATTTCTCAAATCTTGCACCAATATGGGACTCCCCAGGTACATCATCATGCTTTCAGGACAATTTGATCATTCCTGGAGGGACTCTGGCATTTCAGAGTGGGGAGACCTGTTGGTAGGGCGTTCTATCTTGTCCTGGGAAGATTTGCGGGGGAAAGTGGGCCCATGTCTATCTAGGTTCAAATATATTCAGATGAAGAGTTGGGCTCAGGCACAGTCTAGACAGGACACTCTTCTGGTGTATGATAGTAATCTTGAGGAACTCCTAGCGGTGAGGCCCGTGGGTAGGAAGGAGGTTGAATTGTGGTACTGGGCAATCGAAGAAGAGGCGGATGGCGATTTCAAACTTACCGATGAGTTATGTGGAGATCAGCTACAATTTCAGTGTATGCAGGTCTGGGTGGATTTGTTTATTTTGCTGCATAAAATAGTAAAACCTGCCTAGCTGAAGCTAAATCATCTCTTTACAGCACATAGGGCTTATTTTTCTCCTCTAAAACTTCCGAAATTCCAGCCTGGGAAAGTATGCAACAAATGTGGCCTCCCAGAAGCATCGGACGTTCATATGTTCAAACTGTCCTGAAATCCGTCCCTTCTGGGATGAGGTGAAGAAGACTCTGGACACCATTTTGAAGGTCCCAGTGACTATCTCTCTCCCTTTAATCATTTTTGGCCTCAATGATAACATTATGGGCCAAGCCAGATCTTTCCTGTTCTTTGCAATCCTCATGGCCAGAAGAGAAATCTGCAATTTCTGGGTAGACCTCGCTGCTCCATCCCACTCAGGTTGGCTGACCTCGCTTTATGATGTATCTAGGGTGGACCTGGCTAGATCCTGTAGTAAGAAAAAGCTTGCATTTTGGGATATTTTGGTACGATGGAAATAGGATGCCCCGGGTTTTTTTTTCCCCGGGTCCTATGATTATGCCTTTTTTAGCTCCATGGACCAGTGCTACAGGTCTCTTAGGCAATCAGTATGGCACAACAGGTTGAACAACACCTTGGTGGAGTAAAATTCTTCTACCCTCTATTTCTGGATGTTCCTTCCGCCTGTCATCCAATCGTGTCTTGGTCCGGGTTAACCCCTATACAAAGACCCCTGAAATTGTTCAGAAAGGACACGCAAGGTGGTCTGCACTTTTCCTAAGAGGGCTAAGGCAAATGAGGACAAACAACATTTTTGTTTAAAAAAAAAAAAATCTATATTTGGTGGGCATTGCAAAAAAATTAGCTATGTTATTTAGGCATAACTAACAACAACCCATGATAGTCCTGTTTTGCCAATTGCAATTTTATGGACTGATTTGCAAACATTATGAATAGTAGTTGAAACAAATAGAAGTTATGCTTCACAAATATGCAAATAATGGCTTGCATTAAAAAGGAGATTATAGAATACAATGCGTTTCTAAATGATGATAATACGCACAAACTCACTTCATCCACTCCCTCCATGTTTCCCTAAGTTAACCATTAAGGCCCAATAAAGGGTACAGTGGTGTAACTACCTCTGCCAGCGTCTAAACCTTGCCATACCTCACTATTCCATGAGCCACAATAGACAGCCATAACTTCCTTTGATTTCAGGGGCTGCCAGGCTGTGGAGAGGTAATGCCTGGTTACTGGTGAATCCCAAGGGCTTAAAGGTTCAGGTTTTAACATGGTATCATATGCCTTTTTTATATACAAGACTCCTATGCTTCAGACTTCCAAACATTGCTTGCATAACTTCCGGATCTGGATGTCCAGAGTAGGACTAGGGGGTAAACTCTGCTCTGCTTGTGGAGTCTACAGAATCTGGGCACTTTGTGCTACTAAAATCTGCCGTCTTGGGCATGAAGTGGAGGTTTTTTCTATTTGCATGCGCGAGATTTGTTTTGGCGCTCGCTCATGAGCGGCATGATAATCTCAGGCCGCAAGCGAGCTCGCACGATTGTTCACAATCATGTGCACTGCTTCTGGCCGTGACGGGGCCAATGTAGTGCCAATCATGAACAAAACGATTGAGCAGCTTTTTTCCATTAGAAGCAGATGAAAGGCTTTTTGAGTGGATTTTCTTCTCTAACTGGTTGTTGGAGATCATTTTTTGTGCAAGAAGCGTTTTTTAAAACTTTTATTTCCAACTGAACGGAAGTGCTGCATAGACTCCAACATCCTGTTCCTGCCTAGAAGGCTCTCCCAGTGGTTTATCCATCTCCTACTTACTTTTCTTTGGAATTTGGAGCTGGAAGGAACACTCTCCTTGTCTGCTACATATATACCATTGGATTTAACCCCTTCCATGCTCATGACGAGCTCAGCGCGTCATGAGGTATACCTCTAGGGTGCTCATGATGAGCTGAGCTCGTCATGACCACCCCATTAACATTATGGCCCAGCACAGCAGAGGATCCTCAAGAGCAGCCAAGGTGTTAAGGACTTTGCATTTGAGATTTCACAGGTAAGTTCCAAAACGATGTACAAGAGTGTTGTTTGTTTGATTGGGGGCATTCACCAACAACTATATGCACTTTTCTTATTTTTTTTGTATTTATTGTAGTGGGTGGCCTGCAGTTTCAGAAAGGGCCAAGGTATTTTTTTGCATGTATTATTTATTCTTGTGTAAAGGAAATATGTTGCACAGTTTTGTACATTTTCGCCATGTTTTTTAAATACATTTGCAATATTCATTTAAATCAGTCTGTGGCCAAGCCTGCTAATGGGCCTTCCAGGTAGTTGACCTAGTACTAGTCATGAGTGCACAAAACAACAGTTTCTGTGGTGGCTGTTAAGTTGAAACATCATTTAGACCATGTGTGGCATTGGATTAAATTACAAAATGTGTTTTGGGGGTATCTCAATTTTTTTTCTGCAAACTGCGTATAGGTGGGGTCATTATATTTGATGCATTTGGAGGATGTGTGTTGTTGTAGACATTTTTTAGCCCAGTTATTTTTCGTTTTTGCTGGATTCATGCTGTTATCTCTATGTAACCACCATGCCTCCTTTGTCTGGCCAGTGTGTAAGTGTGTTTGCCATTGGCCACCATTTGTCTTTGACCCCCATGCCATGTGGCCATAGGCCTTTATGTGTTCCTGCTTAGTGTTGTGACCATGTGGCTAGCAGCCATTTTTGTGTAGTCAGCAAGTGTGCCTTTGCCATAGCCCTGCATGTGTTCTTTGTTGTGGCCATGCCTCCTTGCTGGTTGTTGTTGTTATTATGACCATGTGGCTGGCCGCCATTTTGTGTAGTCAGCTAGTGTACTTTGCCATAGGCTTACATGTCTTCTTTGTTCCCAAAGCCTCCTGTTTGTTTGTGTGACATGTGGCTTGGTGCCATTTTGTGTAGCCAGGCAGTGTACTTTTGCCATAGGCCTGCATGTCTTCTTAGTTTCCCCATCCCAATGCCTTCTTGCAAAGTGTTGTTGTTGACCATGTGGCGCTGTCTGGCAGCTATTTTGTGCATCCAGCCAGTGTCCCTTTGTCCATAGGGTTGTATGGAAGAATGAGATACCAGTTTAATAATATGCTTGAGGATAATTTGCCTTATAGGAAATTTACCATTTAAAAAAAAAATGTTTTCAATTTTAATTTACTTTATTTTAATGTGTTTAATTTAGATGTATTTGCCTCAGTCAATCCATCATCCATCCATCCACCATAGGCGCACAGCTGAGCAACAACATTCAGTTTATTAGGTATAAATAATTCAATTTCCTACTGGACACCTACTATCATTCATTTGTGTAATGATGATGATTATTATTCCATTCCTCCCTGGGCCAAATAGCATGCCATGGGTGCACACTAACCTCCATTTATTGAACGTTTACTGTTCAATTTACAAATGTAGTTCCCTGAGTGCCACAGGTGTCTCAGTTAAAATTAATTGAACATACAGTAAATAACACTATCTTTCTGTATAATGTGTTATAGATTGATGGAGAATTATGATATTGTGGTGTGGTTTGATTTTCAAGTGGTTACCTAAGTAAACAAAACAACCAAAGTAATATTGTCTTTGTTGGTACTAATTCAAAATGCAAACAATGCCACGTTACACACTGGGGGCCCGATTCCGACTTTGGTGGTGCGATGCTGGGTCTGTCCCACAACTTCATCACCAAATCTGTGGTCAGACTGCACACCAAACAGTTTCCTCCTGTCTGGTGGGCGAGTTATCAGCGGTCCCACTCCAGTGCCTCAGAGAAGGGGAACCACAATGGGCACACCAAAAGTATTTCCTGTGCGGCATGGACTGAAAAGTCTATGCTGTGCAATAGCTCGGGTGCATGCACACAGGGGGGCACAAGGAGTGACGGTTCTCTGCCAGCTGCTGGAACATAGTAGTCTTCTAAATGCTCCTCCTTCACTTTTATTTTCAGGTACTGCTTATTGGCTATTAGATGTAGAGGGATAACTTGCTATAACCTAGCAGCACATTGTCAGTTTATACATTGCTACATAACCCCTTCTTATGCAGGAATCTGAATGGTTATTGCAGGCTAACAGTTCTGTGCTGGACCCACATCACCCCCTACCTCAGGAAACTTCACTGGCTGTCTGTACAGAAAATATCCTCGTCCAAGCTACTGACCCATGCATACAGGTCCCTACACAACTGCTTACCTGCCAGCTAGAACCACTGCCTGAACTTCGATCAGTCCACCAGACATGTTAGCTCTCTGTCTCTTTTCTCGAGCCCTCACACACCGCATCCAAAGTAGTAGATGCAGAGGCCGTTCCTTCTCCTACCTAGCAGTGAAGACCTACCCTTTCATCTATTCATCTCTCCATCTCTTCCAGAGTTCCGAAAGTCTCAGCTACACGTTGTGCAGGAAGCTGGCTCTCTAAATAGTGGACTGAAACTAAGTACAATGTGCAGAGAGTCCCGTGGATCCTAACAGTACTGTTAGATCTGGGGGTCTTTACTTGGCAATGGTATTCACCTTTGTCCAAATAGGGACCTTTACTTCTAAGTCAGGATAAGGGGATTCCACTCTTAAATAACCCCTGCTCACCCTCTTGGTAGCTTGGCACGAGCAGACAGGCTTATCTTAGAGGCAGTGTGTTAGGAATTTTTGTGAATATACACAGTAATACAGTGAAAACACCACAGATGGACACAACACAGGTTTTAACAAAATAAGTATTCGTTATATAGACTTAACACAAGACCGCAAACAACAAAAATCCACAATACTATACTTAAGATTGACTTAAAGATGATAAAAGTTACTTAGTTCAAGTTGATGATAAATGCGACAAAGTTCTCAACAAAGTACCTGGATACATAATTCAAAATGAACAAAAGTCTCCAAAATGAGGAGATGTGTTGGTTCCGTGATCCAGGGGAAAGGATGAGCCATGCCTCAATGCTTGCGCAGCATAGGGGATGCGTTGTGATCCTTACCGAAGCGGGGATGATGCGTAGGTTCTCGGTTTGCGGTCCAGTTGCGATGCGCAAGATTGCACCTTGATGCGATGAGATGATCCTGGTGCAAAGCAAGAAGATGGCGCCCTTGAAGCGACGATGCGATGACAATGCGTAAACGCCCTTGTAGCCTTGCGACGACTCTAATCTTTGGAGCCGCGACAGGCCCTGCAACACGCTCCTCCGGTGATGCGATGGCGACTCTCTGGATGGCAGTAACGTAGAGTGAGAAGAAGCTCCCCTCACGAAGATGTGCGCTCAATGACGTGTGGAACCGATCGTTCCTTTAAGTTTCAAAACTGGTTATAATCCAAACAATAATCCACTTTTTGTAGTAGTTCAAACATTTATTTTCATATTCCAAACATTCATAATATTCATGTTATGGTGTTTTCATCATTTTCCCAACCCTCTGAAAACCCATTGCATTTCGGGTCAAACCAAAAGGAGGTCTATAAGGAAATCATACAGGACCAGGTTAGTTACCTGCGATATAACTTGCATGTTCACAATAACATGTATGAACTACGTTATGTCATGCAAAAAAGTGTGATTTCTCCGCAACAGGAAAGTAACAGTACGAAAGTTGAAAGTTACACCCTCAGTGTAGGAAGAGTACAAGTACGAACATTGACAGTTACACCCTCAGTGTAAGACCATTAAACCACCAAAAGAAAGCTTATGATTGTCTAACAGCGTGAAAATCGGGATATACAGTGGTATACAGATAGAGTCAGTAATCACCGAAATACACTGTGAGTTCACCGCACTACTCCGTGCAAACACCAAATATCAGTATGACTCAACAGAAAATACCAGTTAGAAATGAATTGCACTCGATAACATGCCGCAGCCTAAAAGCATAATTTTAAACTTACTTAAATACTGGGAACACAGCGTCTCCGTAAACGCCTCAGGAGCCATGTTAAACTAATTCACTGAACATTTAACCAATAGCGTACCAGGAACTTTGCATGTTCGTAGTTCATACATGTTATTGTGAACATGCAAGTTATACCACAGGTAACTAACCTGGTCCCGTATGATTTCCTTATAGACCCCCGAGGAAGGGTCTTTTTGGTTTGACCCGAAATGCATTGGGTTTTCGGAAGATTGGGAAAATGATGAAAACACCATAAGATGAATATTATGAATGTTTGGAGTATGAAAATAAACGTTTGAACTACTACAAAAAGTGGATTATTGTTTGGATATTAACCAGTTTTGAAACTTAAAGGAACGATCGGTTCCACACATCATTGAGCGCACATCTTCGTGAGGGGAGCTTCTTCTCACTCTACGTTACTGTTGTTCATAGGCACGGGCTGACGACGTGCAGCAGATGTAGCGCCAACCAGAACGTTTGAAATTCTATTAAAGTGTAATACAAAATGAGTGCACAGGGATAATACAGATTGAAGGACTCTCTGGATGGCGTCACGCTTCTCCGAGATGCGACAGCAGGCAGCTTTAACGAAGACACGCTTCCTGGGAGATGGGGCGAAGGCTCGCTTCTCTGGCGATGCAACGATTTCCGCTGCAGTAGCGTCATTATTCTTCTCGATGCGTCATGCTTCCAGCTCCCAGGGACATGCAGGTTTTGGCAAACAGAATTTCCAGCAAGGAAACTCTGAGTGGAGCTGGAGATGAAGTCTTTTGTCCCTGAGACTTCAGCATGAGGCAACCACAAGTTTAAGCCCTTGGAGAATATTCTGTAAGATGATGAAAGTCCTTAAAAAGTTCCTTCTTTGTTCCCTTAGGAATAAAGGAACCACTGTAGGCCAACCCAGCAAAGAGCACACTGGCAGAGGGGCAGAAGGTGCCCCACAGAAGATGGAGCCAGCATTGTGGAGGGAAAGCACAGCCCTGGAGCACTTTGTTGACATGATTCCTTCTCTTCTTTCACATTGTAGGGCAGAGGCAGAGACATCAGCCGGACCCCATGGTGTGGAGCCAACATTGTCGAGGGAAGGCCCAGCCCTATTCAGGTCCCAGGTACAACTCCTCCCTCCCATCTAGATGCAGATCTCCCTATTCACCACTGGACTGACTCATTCTGTCTCCTGGAATCCCACAGCCCTGTCACTCAATCTCCATACAAGGAATACACAACCTAGCAGAGGCAGGCTTTGGATAGTAGGACAAGAAAATACCTACTTTCTAAGAGTGGTATTTTCAAACACAGAAGGTTAAAACCAACTTTACTAAATGATGTATTTTATCATTCTGAGTTCAGGCATACTAAATTTGCATTTCCACCATGTTCCCTGAGACAGTTAGGATTATACGATGTAATAATCTAACCGCCCATTCTGGCCAATGGAGAACAGAAATCCTTGCAATAGTGAAAAAACTAAAATGGCTGTAATTCACTATTAGGACATGCTACACACACCAGAGCATGTCCTACCTTATACTTACAATGCACCCTGCCCTTGGGCCTACCATAGCGGTGTCTGATATGAAGCAAAGGGAAGGTTTAGGGACTGGCAAGTGGGTGCACTTGCCAAGTCGACATTTCAGTCACAGACTGCACACAGGCCTTGCAATGGCAGGCCTGAGACACACTTTACAAGCTGCTTCTGTGGGTGGCACAACCAGTGCTGCAAGCCCACCAGCAGCATTTGATTTACGAGCCCTGGGCACACATGATGCACTGTACTAGGGTCAAATAACCCAATCATGGAATCACTAATTAGTACATCAATTTAACGCAGGGAGCACTTGCACTGTGGCACTGAATAGCAGTGGCACAGTGCCCAAAGCATATAGCTAGCAAAAGCATATAAAAAACAGAGGAGGCAATCAGTAAAAATGGAAGTGAGACTCACGCCAATGATGCCAGGTCTAACAGGTACACAGAGGCTAAATTAGCTATTATTTATGCTCTTTTTATGGTAGTGTTGGCGAGCAGTTAGGCTTATCAGAGGGTAGTTCAAAGCATTTGTTGTACTCGCAGAGGCAATAAATGAGACACACACTCAAGAATAATTCCGAGACCAATTTATAAAAATAGTATCAGTGTGTATATAATTTGTAAGACCACGAACACAGTTTAGAAGTGAGTACTTTCCGATTTATGATTTTTCAAAGTTCCGAAAATATGTCACTTTTATGTGCAATTACACACCATTAACAACAATGGAGAAAAAGCAGTAAATGCGTACAAAATCAGGCAATGTTTTCACGAAGTTCAACTTCTCATTTTAGGTTGATATCTGGAACAGGTCCAACGTTCCAGCAGGAGAAGCTTGGGAGGCTTCCGATTCGCATGGAGCAGAGTGCTGAGGATCTTCAAAGCCAGTGCACAAAGACGAAGGGTGTCACTTGAAAACACTGCACCGGGCAACTTACAGGTAAGTCTGATGGGTCCCAATGAAGGGAGGAGGTTGCAAGAGCCACAGGAGCATGCTGGGCCATAATTACTGGGTCCAATAGGGGCGGGTGCAGAGTAGATAAGTCAACCGGGTGTCGTACGTCTAGTACTCCTTGCGGACAGGAGCAGGAAACTTGAAGAGCTGAGTTTGCGACAGCTGGGCTGGTATGGAAGTGGGTCTCAGAAGTCTCAATGTCCCTGGATGGATATTTGCTTCTGAAGTTACTGGAGTGGAATCTTCTTCTCAGTGTTTCCCATTGGAGGTCCGGTATCCCAGGTATTGGTACACCGCGGCTCCGGTCCGGGTGTCTCCAACCTGGGGTAAAAGACAGATCTGACCCTTCAATGCTGTTGTACCTTTAATTGCTTTGGTGCTCCATTGAGGTCATTGGGGAGCAGCAAGTCAACAAACTGGACTCCACTGGTTTGGTGCCTGCCATATGCAGGGGAGTGATACCTCCACTCCACAGGAGCTTCTTCTGGATTTCTTGAAGGATGGAGGGGCTCTGGGATTCTTGGAGGTTTCACAGTGGCAGGACAAGACTTCACACCATGGTTGTCGTGTTTTCCACCCAGCAGGCAGGGTTTGGTGCCAATTTCTTCTGTAGGAGGGCATCAGTCTTCGGGAATCAGGTCTACTTTGTCCTTTTCCTTCTCTTGTCCATCAAATCTGATATTCAGCTTTTAGGGTGGAACCTAACTACTGAAAATAGGGTGTTACAAGGGGAGACAGGTAGTAGCCAGTGGCCTACCTACCTATATGGTGTCTACACCTGCACAGTGACCAGTTCCAGTGGGAAGGGACAATACACTAGCCCTGATAGGTTGTTTCTCCACTATCCCAAGATGGTGGAACTTCAGGAGAGGGGTTCACCTTACCTGTCCACCCTAGTTTGATGCAGGCTAAGTGGGGACCCGCCTCCTAATCTAGCTAATTTTCTCATCTTTCCTCCAACCAAAAGTGGAGCAGGAAAAGGACCTTGGCCTCCCCCACTATCTGAAGGTTTCTGGGTCGGATTTCAAAGGCACATCTCTTCCCAGAGCTGGCTTTGTCCCTGTCCTCTGAGAGCACCTGCTCTCACCCCATGTGTTCAGAAACATGTCTGATGGTGACAGACTGGCGAAAACAAGTCAGAAACCACCCCAGTACTCAGGAGGTTTTCAGGGTACTCTCTAAAAGGATCTCCTGTTAGAATTTATTAATACATCCACCACTGGCATCAGTGAGGATTTACAAAAAGAGAATAGTCTCCCTCTAGACCTCAAATTATTATACACACAAATTAATCCAAATACACAAAGTGAGCACCCAAGACAACTATTTTGTAAATAAACAGATACTCCAACAATTAACAAAAATATATTGTTTTATTTAAGTTCTTTTATCAAAAATGTTTTCATCATTATACTTTTTTAATATATAGGTTTTTTGTTTAGATCAACATGAATTATAAAGACAAAAAGGCAATAAATTCAAAATAGAATAAACCCCGGTAGAGGAACACAAACCAAATTCACACACCACCATTCAAACCATATTCTCACAAACCCAGACAAATCTTCACACTCATAACATATATCTGGGGAACTCAACTACGGAGTGACATAGTAATTGAAGTGACCGAATACAACAGCTGCATATAGCAGGCTATAACAAGGCAATGATCGACGCGTTTTGGTTTCTTCAAAATGATGGAATGCCACCTTTTTCAGGACCTGCCAGATATAGAGCCCTAAAATGTGCCGCTCCACCCGGGGACAAAGGATACCACTGCAAATATGATTTCAATATCATCTATTGGGATACAAACAATTATTTTATTTATTCCGACTGCCTATCTGCCACTTCTCAGACAGTTTATCATAAAATACAGCTCTCAAATCCTGAAGCGACTAGAGACCGTATATTGTCGCTTCTCACAATGAAATTGTAGGCAGAATTCCCAGAAGTGTTTTCCTTTGTGAAAAATAAGATCGCGCTGGGAATTCACTTTTCAGAATCCTGAAGCAAAGAGTATCAATGTTCTCGAACCTTCTTAGTGCAACATCACTTGTAAGGCATAGATTGTGTCATCAGAGATTCTCCATATCGGCGACTTGTCTTTTCACAATAAATGTCCACCTTAACTCTAGGCCACCGGTGTCTCTTTCACCATCCACAGAGCCTCCTGCTCCTATACTTCTAGGCATTGAGCTTTAAGCTCTATTGTACTTCATCTTGGATTGTAGCCCCCATAACAAACAGCCCGCACGTCCTTGAGTCAGCCCAGTGAGGATTTATTAATACAATATGTTTGGTAGGAAGCACCATAGAAATCAGTGAAGTGATCATGGAGCTAGGAAATGTTGTTGTTGTGTATCCAGCCCATGAACCCATTATGGCTTCCCTGTTGCCCCACTATATCTCACAATAGATTAAACATTGTAGGGGCATTTCTGCTCATTCTGATATGTGCACACATAGGATATAGTGCACCTTGCCTTAGGGCTACAGGCCTGCAGTAGGGGTGACTTACCTATATCAATAAATCAATCAATCAAAAATAGCTTTATTCGATTGTTAAATAGCAATCATCAAAGCATACAGTTAAATTTTTTTACATTTCATTACATATTATAAAATCACCATGTTATAAAAACAAACATATAAAAACAAGTACAACAATTCGTTATTGGCTGGTTTCCACTCAGGTCATCATACCTATACATGAAGTACAACTACATGACCATAGTTTTTCTCATCATCATCAAACCTTTATTTCGATATACATAATATCATAAAAGCATATTTACAATTAAAACACAATTCATTAACAGTACATTTAAAAGAGATTACAGATAAAAACCTTTTATGTTACAATAAATAGTTAAAAATGCATTAAACTATAGCAGCTTTGTGGATTTATAGGTGTATAAAAAGATATTTTGCTTATGCTTATTTCATCGAATGGCCTTCAGTCTAATCAGCCAAGCCCAACTTAAAAATGTGGCCACCCCACACACTAAGGTTGTACTAGCATCAGCCTTAAGTATTCTGAGTGCGACCAAGTGGTCCCTGGCTCCAAGCAACAGACACACAGGTTTGAGCCATTTCTGTCTAGGTTTTGTGTAGGCTGGACATACAAAGAACACATGAGCAATGTTTTCAATAACACCTTTGCAGGTTGGACAGTCTGCAGGAGTTTGATGCAGTGGCTTCCACTTGCTAGTACGATCGCGAAGAGGAAGAGTGCCCACCCTGAACTGCATAAAAAGAGATCTGTGGAACATTTGGTGCTGGGCCCAGCGCGGAGGTGGAGGGAAGCTCTGGGGAGGAGGCGGAGCAATTGCCGGACCAAACTGCTGTGCGGGTTGCCACAGTAGTGGCGGGCAGTGGTAAACTCTTATATTCCTTACGTATTGAGATTGCAGACTGCATAGTGTGCTGCTCCCCGTGAGAAAACGTAAGGCTTGTCCAGATGAGAGACATGAAGAAGAATGATTGACATTTAGGGGCCTATTATGATGGCAGACGGACCTGAGTCCGTCCGCCACCATAGAGTAGGAGGGACCGTCCGCAGGGGCAGTGGCGGTCCCTCCGTGGTAATTAGGATGTGACCGCCACCCTGGCGGTCACATCCTGTATTTTTGTCATTGCTGCGGGTGCTGCTTGAAGCAGCACCCGCCGCAATGATAAAAATGTAAGTTGTGCATTTGCATGCACAAAGCGGCAGGCACCGCGCGGTGCCTGCCGCTTTGTGCAGGCAAATGCAGGGGGTACCATAGGTACCCCCCATGTGCACCCCCCACTCCCCCTTCACCTCTGGGGGCCCGCAACGAGCCCCCAAACAAAAATCTGTATGCCTTTGCACATCGGAAATGCCGCCGTGTAAAGGCATGTGTTCCTCCAGACATCCTAATATGGCTGGCGGTGTCTGATAGACATCGCCAGCCATGTTAGTGCTTTTCTGCCACGGACAGGAGGCGACCGCGGCGGAAAAGCTGCGGACTGAAAAACGATCCCCCAACCATCGTAATCTGGCGGGGGTCTTTTTCAGTCTGCTGCGGATTTCCCGCATCCTCCGGGCCGGCGGTTGATTCCGCCGGCCTGGAGGATGCGGGAAATCCGCAATCCTAATCTGCCCCATAGTTTGAATGGATGGATGCCTGGATCATGGCACTATCTGACTCTTAGATAGCATATGTGTATCTAGAGAGAGTAGACGGTCACTGGATGAACTAAGTGTTACTTTGAAGAGCATGTAACACCGCACCCGCACGTCCGTCCCCGTGTAGGAAAGGCAAGGAAAAGAAGTTGTAATTTTGTCCGAATACTACCATGAATAGTAGCAGTAGTTTGTATTACAAGCACAGCATATATACGGCTATAACGATGGCCACTCACTACCTCTGTTAATACGTTTAGTAGAACTCGGTCATTCATGTGTGGATGTATCACTGTTCACTCAATAAAAAGCAAAGCACCTAAAGTCATCCCATATGTAAGTAAATACATACCATGTGCAGTGATAGATAATCAGATTATTTATCTTCTTCATTTTCCTTTTCTAGTATTCATTGGCACTGTAGAGTGACAGTTAAATTAATTAAGCAGTAGCCCTTGTAACAGAGTATTCTCAGTGCCACCCGTAATAGAAAAGTAAGAGCATCACCACCTGCATGTACTGGACTGGTACAGTAACACAAGTCTGTCTCACTCATCATGGCGGGCATCTGTTCTCCTCGGGTGCAAGTTGACTGTACTGGCATTATGCCGGCTTGCAGAAGTTAACGTACCAATTTTGCTAAACAAGAGAGAAGAAGAAGAATACGACTGGTGTACTGTCATAGTCGACTCTAATGGAGTGAGTCCATAGTGCTCGTAGAATTGATTCCTTAAACTCCCACTAATGTTGGAGCAAGGGTGAAGAAGTGGGAGGTTAGATAGATGCTGCCCACAATAGTTATGTACTGCACTTGCAAGTTTCTAGTTCTACTGTGACACAAATTTCTGCTGAATCATTTTTTGTTAATCTTAAAGAGCATTGGTTACAGACTATGTCTTTCTTTCTTCATATAGATGCTCCTTCCAAACCAACCCGGAAGGAGCTGGCTAGACGGGCCCAGCAACGGAGGCTGGAGGCCACTGTCGCTGAATATCGCCGGCTGGTGGCCCAGGAGGAGGGGGACACAAAGTCTTCCACAACATCTACTGGGACAGCTGCATCCTCCTCCGCGCTCCGTGGGTCACCCAGACGGCGCAGGTCTCCAGCGGTACGGAGCTGGGGTACCGCAGCCACCCGCCACCCCCGAGCAAAGAAATCAGCTGCCCCCCACAGCAGTTGCAAGAAACGCATGCACCGCCTTTCCCTGAGGGTTTCCTACCTGGAGCAGGAGCTGCTCAACACGAAAACTCTGCTCGAGACCCTCCGCAAGGAGCATTCCGACCTGGCCCGGAAATTCAACAGCAGCAGCCAGCAGTAGGAGGAGACTGTCCCTTGACCCTTTTTTAAAGACTTCTGGGGGGTGGGAATTGGGAGTTGTTTTTTTTCACTTTTTTGGAATTTTCACAGACATTCGTTGGGGTTAGTCAGTGGGGGTGGGTTGGGTCTTGTGGGAGTTTGTTTTTGTCAGGGATATAAATATACTTTAAATATCTTAGCATACGTGTTTTTTTTACTGCTTTTGAGGCTGGTGGGTGGGGGTTTAACAGTAACTTTGTTTTGGTGACACTTAAGTGGCATCTTGATTCAAGTTGTGTAATTAATTGCCCAAAGGTTTTCAAAACTAAGTGCCTCTCACAGACGAAGTGAATTCAAAGTCCTAGGACTTTACTAGTACTAGCGTCAGTCTCTCGTCTCTCCTAATACTCCATTATACTTCCTCCCCCCAAACGCTTATCTTACCTGTAATTTGTGTTTGGAAATAGGGCTAGGCACAGGGCTGGCTGCACGGCAAATGGCGATTAAGGTTGGCAATCCTGGGCGGATGAAATGTCATCATTGCGTTGGTACTAGTGGTGTTACACAGTGGCAGTTGCAGCATCTGAAAAAAAAGAAAATGAAACCTTGTTTGTCCTTACCGTAGCATTAGAACGGTACGTTAGAGAATATAGCAGGTGACAGTACACTAGAACAGTGCCACAATATAGCCTAACAAATGGTAAAGTATTCAAAGTATAACTAGTACTTGCGTTGAATTTCTTTGACATTGGCTACTACTACAAGAAATAGTACTGAAGGTGAAGGACACAGCAGCGTAATCATTTGCCACTTCTAGGAGGAGGATGTTCTTGATGACCTATCAAGTTGATGGCGGCATGGCGCACATAAAAATCTGCTTTCATTTGCCAATAGTGACTGAGTGTGAAGCTGAGTAAGTATAGAATATATCCTCGGATTCCTTCACCAGCCTGTTGCTATGACCTTATCCTCCCCAGCAAGTGTGTGGAATTATAGCTGTCATTTAGTCACACATCAATCAAAACCACACAGCCCGGGGGAAGAGGGTTAGGATTTGTAAAATGGATGGGAATGGGGGATTTTGGGAAAGTTTTTTTGAGAGAAGAAAAAAAAAGCACAGCATGGACAAACAATAATTGAAGATAAAGAAATCTTTGGGTACAAAGCTAACCATAAATCTTTTAAGTGACATAATGGAAGTGCATGCACTACTGCATGCATGTTTACTGAAAAGTAAGTAGTACTTTCGACAATCGTGAATGACAGAATGCAACAGTACAGGCCTGCAGCGTTTTCACTTGCCTATCTCTGCACTCAGAGAAACACTTCTTACATTAAATTAGGTTTAAAAAATAGCCAAAGTAAAACCTATAGAATGGCTGTAGGGATCAATTTAGAAGCAGAGAGAGATCCAAGAAATGCAGTCACACTCATAGAAGTTCACAGCAATAACATTACTTAAAAAATAATTAGAAAAGAACAGATACTGTATCTGTATGTTGTTGTAGTTGTCCTGTTGAATTTGGTAAGTAAGTTGCACGCTTCAAACCATTTCTCTTATTAGCGGCACTCCTCCATTCCAGCTGACGCTTCGTTCATCAATGTTGGTGACCAGAAGACACCCTGTCCACTGCCTGCCTGGCGGATGCTGAATTGCAGCTCGCTAATGTGAAGCCTGACTTCATCCTTTTTTTCCCATTGCACAGACTGAAACCCGGCCTGTAATTATTGATGGAAAAACAGGAAGTGATATTAGAACACCACTGACAAATAAATATAAGGTATGTACGCTGTGTAGTGCAAAAAGTCACACTTTGAGTTTCCTATTAGACAGTACAATATTTTTGAAAGTGCGTACTCTGTCTGAGTCTCCTTTTGAAGGATAAATAAGTATGGGCAAATTAATTTAGCGGATCTTTCCACTCAAGCTAGGTGTACTGTAAACTGTGTTTTAGAACAAAATTAGACCTTCCCAGCAGTGCTCCCACCCAGACCCTTACTAAAGCCAGTCGCAAAAATGTAGAAGACCCCCAATCAGATCTCAAAAACGAGGCCTAGTAGAAAACTGGTGACAAAACGTACTTTGAAAGTAAAAGTAGGCCCAAATCCCCCCTTACCCACCGTGGATTGTATTCAAACCACTTGCAAGCAAGCAAAAGTATCCATACCCAGCATCGCTCCAAGACTCGCAAACCCTCCACAAACAGCCCCCCACCCAAACACATGCAATACAAATACTGCTAACTCTAACGAGCCCTAAGTTAAGAATAGTGGCAAACGCTTTCTTTAACTATGCCAAATCCCCCCTTTCCCACCATGAATTTTCTTCAAATCACTTGCAACCAAAATTACACATTCCCACGAGTGCTCTAAGACCCCAGAACTCGGTTGCAAAAATCTAGAACACCCCGAAACACATGCAATCCTGCTGCTAGGGCTAACCCCAACGAACCCTAAGTTACAAAAAGTGCCAAAAGGCTTTTCCGCATGGATTTTCTCCAAACCAGTTTTATCCGGTATTAGACCTTCCCAGCAATGCCCCAAGACCCGCCAACCCACCCGCAAAAAAGCACAACACCCCCAAACAGCCAAAAAGCCAAAAAGGAAAATCTCATACTTACAATATTTTTCGGCCTTCTGTCCAAACGCGCTGTGCAGCTAGGCCATAACTCCCGTTTTCCACCATGGATTTCCTGAAAAGCAAATGCAATCAAAATTAGACTGTGCCAGCAGTGCTCCCAGACCCCAAAACCCACCCACAAACACCCGGAACCCCCCAAAGAGCACCTCAAAGACAAGCAAGTCAGCAAAAACGCAAAAAGAATTTCGCCTCCGATTTGGTCCAAACCACTTTTATCCGGTATTAGAGCTTCCCAGCAATGGCCCCAGAGCCGTCAACCCAGGCAAAAACAAGTAGAAGACCCCCAAACAGCCAAAAAGCAAAAGTACCAAAATGGGGACTTAGTCATTTTCATGGCAATTTCCAAAATCACTCCGCGCGCGCGCTGCAGCTAGGCCCTTACTCCCCTCTGCCACCATGGATTTGCTTCAAACCTCTTGCAATCAAAAGTATCCATACCCAGCAGTGCTCGCAGACCCCGAAACCCACCCACAAACACCAGGAAGCCCCCCAAACAGGCCCCAGAAAACGCTACATTGAGCGAAATGTCAGAAATAGGAAAAGCTTTTTCCTCATGAATTTTGTCCAAACCACTTCTATCCAGTATTAGACCTTCCCAGCAATGCCCCAAGAGACCCGCCAACCCACCCGCAAAAAATCACAACACCCCCAAACAGCCAAAAAGGAAAATCTCATACTTAATATTTTTCGGCCTTCTGTCCAAACGCGCTGTGCAGCTAGGCCCTAACTCCCCTTTTCCACCATGGATTTCCTGAAAAACAAATGCAATCAACATTAGACTGTGTCAGCAGTGCTCCCAGACCCCAAAACCCACCCACAACAACCTAAAAGCCCGCCAAACAGCACCCCAAAGACAGGCAAGTGATCAAAAGCGCAAAATCTTTTTCTGCTCCGATTTTCTCCAAACCACTTTTATCCGGTATTAGACCTTCACAGCAATGCCTCAGACCCGTCAACTCACCCGCAAAGAAGTAGAACACCCCCACAAGTGCAGAGTCTTTCTTCATTGGGCGTAATCCAGCCCTCTGCTTTGAGGGAAATAGGAGTCTGGAGGAGGAGGATAGAGGAGCATGTTCTTGTGAACTTGTGAACCTGAGGAATGCAGACTGCGGCACCTTCAAATCAATAAGCAAATAAGTGAAGACAGTTCTGCTGATGGGCTTGTTTTTGTGATTAGGTGATTAAAGTTTTAATGATGTTAACTGTGCAAAACAAAAAAAGACAGACACAAAGGAATAAAAGTGAATAAGGACGAAAAAGAAAGTTATTGATTCATTGGCTCATTTTCAGGGCTCGTGTCAGGGAATAAGAGTTCGTCCTCATACTCTGCGAATTCAGGCAGGAGTAGGTCAGTGTCACCTAACTGAGAAGAAATTCCCTCATCTAAGTTGCTGTCCTCCTCATCTTCTTCCGGCGTGTATTCTCGTACTTTGTAATCTGGTGGTATGAGGTGCTGATTCATCTTGATCATTGTTAACCTCTCCACATTTTTGGGCGAGAGGCGGGTCCGTTTGCAAGTTACAATGCCACCAGCAGCACTGAAAACATGTTCAGAAGACACACTTGCGAGTGGGCAAGACAAGTAGTTTATAGCCAGGTTGGAGATCTGTGCCCACAATTCTTTTTTCCCATGCCAATACGCCAATGGGTCAGCATTAACATAGACCTCTGTTGAGTCATTCAGATAGTCCTGCACCATCGACTGAAGGTTCTCCACGGTTCCTCCACTTTGCTTACTATTTGCTGGGACCTTTTGAGAACCAAACCCAAGCTGAGTTAGCCAATCCTCTTCTTCCCCCAATGTTACTGTTGTGTCTGGTGCAGATGAACCGGTTGCCTGTGTCTTTAACAGCTGGGAGGTAACTTCTGCCACAGCCACAGGTGCAGAAGTGGATTCTTTAGACTGGGGATGGCCTGCTGATGCTGATGTATTGCCTTTTCCTTCAATTTTCTGCCGTTCTCTTTCAAACCTCATGGCTGACAAGCCTAGCCAACATTTGTACTTTGTAACATCTTCATCACCAAAAGGAAAGAATGCTCTGCCTGCCAGCGCCTTTTTGTAGCGTGGATCCAGAATAGTAGCACAAATGTAATGCTGTTCTGAGTGGATCATTTGAAGACGTTCATCTCCAAGTAGGCGCTCTAATAATTTCTCCGCCAAAACAAAAGCGTCTTGCTTTTCTTCATCTTTTTGAAACATAGAAGACACCGCCTTCAGTTGGTGCTCCAACATGCGCAACAATGGGATAGCTTTTCCTAAATTACAGTCCTCCCTACTGACTGCACGCGTGAAGACCTCAAAAGGATGAAGCATGTCTGTCAGGCTTTTAACTAGCTTCCATTGCGCCGCATCTAGCCTCAGGTCCTTCTGAGCTGTTTCATTTATCGATTCGTGTTGGGATTGAGACCTGAAATCTCACAGTGGATTAGAGATAATAAAATCTGTTGGCAGGGAAAACCAATAGATGAGGTCCTGAAGTACGCCAAGTATTGCGAAGATGAGATGGAGAACAAACGAAAGGCATTAAAAGAAAAGGTCATGTGGGCTCAAGTAAAATTGGCAGAACAGCAAGAAAAACAATTAGGTAAAATGAATAATAATACCCCGAACACAAGCTCTGGGGGAGGGAAACCCCGAGTAAAAATGAGTCGAGAGGAAGCCATGAAACAATTTCCCTGCCACGGGTGCGGTCAGATAGGGCACTGGAGAGACGAGTGTCCAATGCTACAGAATGGTAATGTCCAAATTAATGATTTAAATCCACAGGTGCAGAAAGAGGGGCCACGAAAGACCCAGCAACAGGTAAATCAGAATCAGTTGCCTCGCACACCTAGACCTAACTATAGGAACAAAGCTCAGCAGAATGAGGGGGTCGAGGTATGGGAAGGAAGGGAGGATAGAAATGCAGCAACCTCGCAATTCCTGTTGAATGATACATTCCTCTGTGATGAACCTTACTGACGGGGCCTGAGGAGGGAAGGACGAGGAGTGCGTACTTGGCGCCTCCTTGCCGGTAGACCAGACTGGGCCATACATTGAAGGAAAGGTTGAAGGAAATGACGTCACCTTTCTGTTGGACACTGGTGCTACCCGTTCTACTCTAAGAACAGCAGACGTTCCAAACCTACCCCTCTCGGGAGAAACTATCCAAGTAGTGGGTGTGTCAAATCAGATAATTAGTGCCCCAGTAACTGAACCAATGGAGATTTCAATAGGGAATTTTAAAGAGATGCACAGATTTGTTGTCTGTGATTCTAGTCCTGTGAACTTATTGGGACGTGATTTGTTGTGCAAAATGAACTGCACCATCTTTTGCACACCAAAAGGCGTTGAAATTCAGACCCCAGATGAAGACGGACTGCACAAATTAATGTTGCTAAGGCCTGACTCAGAAATTAAGAAATTGACAATGCAAGACTTACCTGAAGAGCTCCAACAGACAGTGATACCAGAAGTGTGGGATTTCACTGGAAAAGATGTAGGATTAATGGCAAATGTAGACCCAATTCAAATAGCCATAAAACCAAATGCAGTTTTCCGAAAATGAATGCAGAAGTAAAAGCAGGAGTTGCCATCGAAATAAAAAGATTGCTAGAAGCAAACATCATACAGGAAGTAATGAGCAGTCCTTGTAATTCGCCCATAATTGGAATTAAAAAGCCTAGTGGGAAGTACAGGGTAGTGCAAGACATGCGCAAGGTAAACAAGATCGTTATTCCTTGTTGTCCTATTGTGCCAAACCCTGCAGTGATTTTGTACCAAATTCCATGGAATGCTGGATGGTTTACCGTCATTGACTTATGTCACGCATTCTTTTCCATCCCATTGCATCCAGACAGCAAATTTATTTTCTCATTTGAATTCGACAGTCATGTCTATGTCTGGAATCGTGTCCCTCAAGGATACACAGAAAGTCCTTCTATTTTCAATCAGATTTTGAAAAGATGCCTTGAATCATTAGTCTTACCTGGAGAATCAGTTTTGGTCCAGTACATAGACGACCTCTTGGTGGCGTTTAAAAGTCGGAACAACTGTGTTACTGATACCATTGCATTGTTGAATCATCTAGGTAAAGGAGGGCATAAGCTATCGCCAGACCAATTACAGTTCTGTAAGAATTCAATGAAATATCTGGGGCACCAGATAGAAAAAGGTATCCGGAAAGTTCCTTCAGAAAGGATTAGGATAATTTGAGACATGGAATTACCCCGTACTCAGAAAGACATCAGAATGTTCCTGGGAGTAGTAGGATACTGTAGACAGTGGATTGTGGGATTTGCAGTCCTAGCAAAACCATTAATAAAAATGACCAAGAAAGGAGCTAAGGATCCAGTCGAGTGGGATGATGAAAGCATGACATCCTTGATAAAATTACGAAACTGTCTGTGCTCAGCTCCTGCATTGGGAATGCCTGACTATTCAAAGGACTTTGCCTTGTTTTGTGACACACGAGACAATTGTGTACTTTCAGTCCTGACCCAAATTCATAGTCTAATTAGACGTCCGGTCGCATATTTTTCTGCTACTTTAGATCCAGTGGCTGCTGGATTGCCTGGATGTCTGAAAGCAGTAGCTGCAACTTGCATGAGTCTTGAACAGAGTGAATCCATTGTCATGGGACATCCGGTAACTGTGTATGTCCCAGATGCAGTTGTAATCCTACTGACCCGGACCAAAACTCAGTACCTCACACCTAGTCGGCTGACTAAGTATGAAAGAATTTTAGTGGGTGCAGCAAACATAACTATCACCAGATGTAATGGTTGCTCCTATGGTTAGACTGATGCATTGAGACTCACACATAGGGAGAGATGCGATGGTTCGTGTTTTCAAACAAACATGGTACAATACGAAGTTCAGGAACATTGCAGAGGCGCTTTGCCAGAGGTGCTTAACTTGTCAGCAGTTTAATCCTGGGAAGAAAACAGTAGTATTACCAAGTACAATTGGAAAGACAGAGGGCCCTTTTATCAGACTACAAGTTGACTTTATACAGTTGCCCCGTTGTAAAGGAATGAAGTACGTCCTTGTCATAGTCTGCCTATTCTCAAAATGGGTGGAAGCTAACCCAGCTAAGAAAAATGATGCAATTACTGTAGCCAAGTTGTTACTAAGGGAACTGATACCTAGGTTCGGTTTCCCGGGCACAGTAGAATCAGACAGACATGTCCTCCATGATGTTTAAATTCAAGACACCCCACAGAAAGACTAGGCCCATGCACCCCTGAGTACCCCTGGGCATAATGGATGAAAGCATGGCAGACTGGGTGCAGACCTATGGCACAACAAAGCACACTGCCTGGCTTCAAAATGGCCCCTAGACCCCCACCACATGAACAGGCCCGGCCTGCACCAGTCCTCAAAATGGCCCCCATCCACATGGACAGGCCCATGAACACCCCAAAAAATCGAAAAAACACACAAAAATCACCACAATCCCATGCCATCCATGCCCTCAATGATGTTTAAATTCAAGACACCCCACAGAAAGACTAGGCCCATGCACCACTCATTAGCCCTGGTCAAAAGGCCCCAACAACAGCCCAAAAATCGAAAAACACAGAAAAATCAGCACAATTCCATGCCATCCATGCCCGCCATGATGTTTAAATTCAAGACACCCCACAGAAAGACTAGGCCCATGCACCACTCATTACCCCTGGGCATAATGGATAAAAGCTAGGCAAAATGGGTGCAGGCCTGAGAACACTGCCTGCTTCAAAATGGCCCCTTGCCTCCCAGCACATGGCCAGGGCCTGCCTGTACCAGCACTCAAAATGGCCCCCACCCACATGGCCAATCCCCATGAACAGACACCCCAAAAAAACGAAAACCACAGAAAAATCAGCACAATCCCATGCCATCCATGCCCTCCTTGATGTTTAAATTCAAGACACCCCACAGAAAGACTAGGCCCATGCACCACTCACTAGCCCTGGGCATAATGGATGAAAGCTAGGCAAAATGGGTGCAGGCCTGAGAACACTGCCTGCATTCAAAATGGCCCCTTGCCTCCCAGCACATGGCCAGGGCCTGCCTGTACCAGCACTCAAAATGGCCCCCACTCACATAGCCAGTCCCCATGAACACCCCAAAAAATCGAAAAACACAGAAAAATCAGCACAATCCCATGCCATCCATGCCCTCCATGATGTTTAAATTCAAGACACCCCACAGAAAGATTAGGCCCATGCACCACTCACTAGCCCTGGTCAAAAGGCCCCAACAACAGCCCAAAAATCGAAAAACACAGAAAAATCAGCACAATCCCATGCCATCCATGCCCTCCATGATGTTTAAATTCAAGACACCCCACAGAAAGACTAGGCCCATGCACCACTCACTAGCCCTGGTCAAAAGGCCCCAACAACAGCCCAAAAATCGAAAAACACAGAAAAATCAGCACAATCCCATGCCATCCATGCCCTCATGATGTTTAAATTCAAGACACCCCACAGAAAGACTAGGCCCATGCACCACTCACTAGCCTTGGTCAAAAGGCCCCAACAACAGCCCAAAAATCGAAAAACAAACAAAAATCACCACAATCCCATGCCATCCATGCCCTCAATCATGTTCAAATTCAAGACACCCCACAGAAAGACTAGGCCAATGCACCACTCACTACCCCTGGGCATAATGGATGAAAGCTAGGCAAAATGGGTGCAGGCCTGAGAACAATGCCTGCATTCAAAATGGCCCCTTGCCTCCCAGCACATGGCCAGGGCCTGCCTGTACCAGCACTCAAAATGGCCCCCACCCACATGGCCTGTCCCCATGAACACCCCAAAAAATCGAAAAAAACTGGCAAATCAGCACAATCCCATGCCATCCATGCCCTCCATGATGTTTAAAGTCAAGACACCCCACAGAAAGACTAGGCCCATGCACCCCTGAGTACCCCTGGGCATAATGGATGAAAGCATGGCAGACTGGGTGCAGGCCTATGGCACAACAAAGCACACTGCCTGGCTTCAAAATGGCCCCTAGACCCCCACCACAACGACAGGCCCGGCCTGCACCAGTCCTCAAAATGGCCCCCATCCACATGCACAGGCCCATGAACACCCCAAAAAATAAAAAAAACACACAAAAATCACCACAATCCCATGCCATCCATGCCCTCAATGATGTTTAAATTCAAGACACCCCACAGAAAGACTAGGCCCATGCACCACTCACTAGCCCTGGTCAAAGGGCCCCAACAACAGCCCAAAAATAGAAAAACACAGAAAAATCAGCACAATCACATGCCATCCATGCCCTCCATGATGTTTAAATGCAAGACAGCCCACAGAAAGACTAGGCCCATGCACCACTCACTAGCCCTGATCAAAAGGCCCCAACAACAGCCCAAAAATCGAAAAACACAGATACACCTGCACAATCCCATGCCATCCATGCCCTCCATGATGTTTAAATTCAAGACACCCCACAGAAAGACTAGGCCCATGCACCACTCACTAGCCCTGGTCAAAGGGCCCCAACAACAGGCCAAAAATAGAAAAACACAGAAAAATCAGCACAATCACATGCCATCCATGCCCTCCATGATGTTTAAATGCAAGACAGCCCACAGAAAGACTAGGCCCATGCACCACTCACTAGCCCTGATCAAAAGGCCCCAACAACAGCCCAAAAATCGAAAAACACAGATACATCTGCACAATCCCATGCCATCCATGCCCTCCATGATGTTTAAATTCAAGACACCCCACAGAAAGACTAGGCCCATGCACCACTCACTAGCCCTGGTCAAAGGGCCCCAACAACAGCCCAAAAATAGAAAAACACAGAAAAATCAGCACAATCCCATGCCATCCATGCCCTCCATGATGTTTAAATGCAAGACAGCCCACAGAAAGACTAGGCCCATGCACCACTCACTAGCCCTGATCAAAAGGCCCCAACAACAGCCCAAAAATCGAAAAACACAGATACATCTGCACAATCCCATGCCCTCCATGATGTTTAAATTCAAGACACCCCACAGAAAGACTAGGCCCATGCACCACTCACCAGCCCTGGTCAAAAGGCCCCAACAACAGCCCAAAAATCGAAAAACACACAAAAATCACCACAATCCCATGCCATCCATGCCCTCCATGATGTTTAAATTCAAGACACCCCACAGAAAGACTAGGCCCATGCACCACTCACTAGCCCTGGTCAAAAGGCCCCAACAACAGCCAAAATTAAAAAAACACACAAAAATCTACACAATCCCATGCCATCCATGCCCTCAATGATGTTTAAATTCAAGACACCCCACTGAAAGACTAGGCCCATGCACCACTCACTACCCCTGGGCAAAAGGCCCCAACAACAGCCCAAAAATCAAAAATTCCAAAATTGTTGTTGCAGTAACTGTAATGCCCCAAACAAACTTACTTGTGAAATTTCTAATCCAAAAGTGATCCAAAAAAAGTCAAAAAGGCCTCAAATCCAAATATCCAGCAGCATCCACAAAAAGTAATCCTTCCAGGTCAAGATCCGAATAAAGTGACCAGCACATGAAGAAAGCACTGGGAGGAGCCTGCTGGACAGGAACAGGAAGTTGGAGACTGTGGGACACTTCTTTCCTCCCCAGCCTTGACCAAGGACCGGAGGGGGAAGCCTTGCTGACACGGGTAAGATCGCACTGTGAAGGAGGCTAATCCCTGATGTTAATTTCATTTGCAGTAACCGCATGGAAGGGAGATAGGATTCCGCTCACCATTGGGGGCATTTTCCTAGTGTTTTTCCGCTCGGCTGGTATAAGGGGTTAATCCACTTAAAGGGTAATTATGATATCCTGTAATTGAAATAGCATGATTGTTAGACTGCACGAGTGTCAATGTGTACACTCCAGCTAGGTGGCCAGGAAGGTAACCCTATATATTTCTGTCTGTTTTTATTACAGCGTCGGCAGCACAGTGCCTCTAGCAGTGGCATTCAAATTGAGTGGCCCTGAGGAAATTGCCTGATCTAAACCACGGCAATGAAACATGTCGGCTGTAAGTGGGGTGTGAAGTGATAGGTAGTCTTCACACTCCTCTTTTTTACACCTTGTTTTACTGTTTGCAACAAAGAAGGGAACATAAGTAAAGTTTAATGCCCTGGTTGCGCAGTATCTTATATGTTTATATGTTTAAATGTTTGTTAGTTTCTGTTACATATAAGTTGTGTTCACTGCATCACGCACTGTTACTTTGGGTTTGAGACACGTTTCCGTTAAAGCTTGATGGCACCAATGATGATAACAGGGCCATCCTGGTGAGTACCAGCCAGGGGTAAGCATGAGCGGATTTTGCGGATTGGCAATCCGCGAATTTTGCGGATTTGCGGATTCGCAATCCGCAAAATCCGCGAATTCCCGCGAATTTGCGGATTTTTTTTTTTTTTGTGTTCGCCCGTGTTTCTGCCAGTTCGCGAGGGTTTTTACAATTTCGCAATTTGCGAACTTACCTGTCGGGTCGCAAGTTTTGCGAACTTGTTGTTTCTACGTGTCCAGCCTGTTTGGGACACTCTTCTTCATCACTGCCACTCTCTGTCACCACTGCCACTCTCTGACTACTCATGCCACCCTCTGGCCCACCCATGCCACCCTCTGTTTCATCACTACACCCTCTGGTTGTCCAGTGTACATTATTTTCGGCAAAGCAAAGCACACCTTCCCTGCCTCAAGTGACCTGAATTAATTTGGGGCTGATTAATGTGTCACAGAATATTTTTTTAGCTGGCACCTGCTTCCTTAGTGCGCCCTGATTAGTGATCTTTTGCACTTGCTAAGTGCTTTCATTGTTGCAAAATTAGTTACAACACCTGCCCTGCCCCAACTGACAATAATGAATTAGGGGCTGATTAATGGATTTTAACTTCCAGCCTGGCTCCTGCTTGTCTCCCTTAGCTGTAATTCAGGACCTTTGTGGCATATGTGTAACTATTCTGAGGTTCAGAGCAGGGTCACATAATAGTTTCAACTGGCAACTGAACTCTGGAGGGGCCCCTCAGGAAGCCCTACAGGAAATGGCTACTAATGATGTGCCTGAACTTTTGAACCTGGTAAGTAGTTACTTTCAGTTTTGCCAAGATCGTATTTCTGCAATTTCGCACTTATTCGCGGGGCGCGAACTCACGCTAACAGTGCGAGCAGCGCGAGCAAAATCCGCTGCTCGCGGATTTGCGGATTTTGCGGGAAATTCGCAAATCTCGCGGATTGCGGATTTCCCGAAAATCCGCAAAATCCGCGAGCGGAACGGATTTTCCGCCCACACCTAGCCAGGGGTCCCATTGGTGGTGCGCCCGTGAGGTGCCATCTTGCTCTTCACACATTTTTCTGTCCGTTCAAAGTGTACGTGAGTTCTGTGTTGTCTTGCATTGTCGAGATCAGAGCGAGGCTGCTTTTTATTTAAGCAATAGATTGAGATGTCGCGAGTATCCCTAGATTAGGGAACTCCCTGGTGTGATTTATGAGCAACCAGTGACGTCTATGTATCACTAGGAAGTATTGCAGTGAGAGCTAGGACTTGTTGTGTTTGATGATCGATCTTACTGGGGTCAAAGAAAAGGTGGCCTTTATCTACGCTGCTCAGTTTTTTAAGAACTCCAGAGAGCCAGGGGATTGTCATCCCTTTCCCGCAGTTAAGACATGGCCGGTCTAGATGCTATGAAATCTGATATATAATGCAAATTCAATTCACAGTGACAAATATACTCTGAGGAAGAGATAGGGGCTCCAAGGATTTTTCTACAAAAATGATTTTCCTCGGTCTGGATACTATATGATTTACCCAGACCCCAAATCTCAGCCCCATATGTTGCTACTGGGACGCGCTGTAATTTAAAAAAAATTAGAATTGCTCTAGTGGCACCTACTTTCCTAGGCCGTGGGAGGCTAAGAATAGAAGTAATGGATTTTGAGAACTTGCTCGTGGCGTGGACCAAATGTTCACTCCACGAGCCGTTCGCAGCAAAAACCATTCCTAAATAGGGAAAAGTATTAGTGGAGTAAAGTTTATCTGATCCCACTGAAATAACACTGAACTGTCTTTTCCCCGGACCACAAGACATGATAAAAGATTTTATTTAATTTACTTTAAGATCTAGTGTATCCATATATTGTGCAAAACTTTTTACCAAACTACATAAAGCATTTGGTGTAAGGCCCATAAGCACTCCGTCATCTGCATAAAGCAGAGTCAGTAGCAATCCCCCCCTTATTTTTGGGACATCCGTAGTTGCCAGTTTTAAGGATTTATTTAGTCCATTAATATAAATAATGAACAACAGGGGTGCTTAAACGCACCCCTGTCTTACTCCTCTTTCCACCTTTATGTGCCCTGGTGTTTCCCCCGCCTTCCAGATCCTTACTTGTGCTTTTGTGTCGGTATGCAGGTAGGCCAGAAAGTGTACAAGGGGCTCTTATAGGCCATAGTCTTAGTCTAAAAGAATGGACCACAATTTAGACCTATTTACTATGTCGAATGCGGACGATAAGTCCATGAAGCTAAGTAGATTGGTGCCGACCGAGCGATGGTATATTTGGCAATTACTAAATTTAAATTCAGGCACTGCTCTGTCGTCCCAACCCCACTTCTAAAACCCATTTGACAGGGGTCTAAAACCCCTGTTTATCTCAACCCAGTCATTTATTCTATTATATAGCACTCGCCCCAAGATTTTAAGGGTATTATCTAGGAGTGAAATAGGTCTGTAATGTACTGGATCTGTTCTTTCCCCTTTTTTATATATGGGCACTATTACACTTGTAGACCATGTATCTGGCATTGGCACTAATGGCAGACTATTAAAAACATTTTTTAAAATAGGTGCCCAAAGTTTAGGTTTCCATTTGATAATGTCTATTGGAAGGCCGTCTGGCCCAGGGGCTTTATTACCAAGGCTTTGTTTAATAGCCGCGATCACCTCACCTAGACTGAACTCTAGAGGGCATAATTGGCCTGGTATGTAATTACTACTGACATTTGGAGGTGTTGCATACACTTTAGAAAAATGGTCTTCCCACTGGTTACTCGAGATGGTGCAACTTATTGCTAACATTTGAGTTCCCATGTTACGCATATTTTTTACTGCAGCCCAAAAAATCGTTCCTTTTTTCCCTGATGCTGAGTCTGATAACTCCTCCCAGCGTTCTGACAGAATAGTTGCCTTACATTCCACTAATGCAAATTTGTACTTCTTTCTCACCTCCCTAACCTCCATTTGGCATCTGGGTTTTGCGTTCAGTGCCTTACGTAAAGCCCTATTTGCAGCTGAACAGTTACTATCAAACCACTTAGGGTCCATATCTATTCTTTGATTAGGGACTGTTAAGAGTGTCTTTATAACTGTGCACAGATTAGTAAAGTCTGTGATTACCCTTAGGTCATTCCCATCTGATAGTGTGCATGAATCAATCAGATGTTGGTACTTGTTTGTAACCTGATCGATTATGCTTCCACTATCAACCCCCCTCCATTTCAATCTTAAATTGTTTGTAACGGGGGTTATGTCTCTAGCCCCCAATGTACTTGCAAACACTGGGGAAGACCCTAATCTAATATTCGCCACTAATGTGTTATGGTCCCCAAAGGCAGTCTCAGTTACCTTAGCCATTGTCAGGCAATCAATGAGCATAAAAATATAGTCAATAGTTGTCGAGTAATCTCTGCCTCTAAATGTTGGGACATAATTAGTTGTGGGGGCAGGGCTTACATCCATGATATTAGTTAATATGTGCTCACGAATGAAGAAATCCAATTCTAAGCCCCTTTTTGCAGCTCGATCACTTTGGATATTTATCCCAATTAGTTCGGGATTTGGAATCTTAGCATTAAAATCCCCAGCTAGGATAATCCTTTTGCCCATACTTTTATCTGGTGACTCCATAACGTCAGACAAAAGTTAAAAAAGTTCTTTAAAATTTTTGTTTGGGATTGAATAGAAATCATTGTTATAAAAATGTATCACACAAAGAGGGAACTTTCTTTTATATTCAATGATCTGGATATTAGGACTTTTAGTTGGTATTATCTTAATACTGCCACCTGCAGTTATCCTAATACCAATTAATAACCCGCCTATAGTTCTACCAAAATCAGGTTTAGTTGCAATTATACTATTGCAATGAAAACCCTCTATATGGAGATCGGTAGTGGCCCATGTCTCCTGGAAAATTATCATATCTTTATCAGAGAGAGTCTTTGACCAACCTGGGTCAGATAGTCTTGGTTCCAGCCCTGCAACGTTCCAACTAAGGATCGCAAGGTCAGTTTTGGTCGAAGTATTTAGGGAGGCTTTTCCAATATTCTCATCATTTACGGTCCCCTCATTTAAAAATCTTTGTTCAGGTAGGGACCTAACCTCACCCTCTCCAATGCTTTCACTCACTACAGTCTTCTCCTTACTATTATTTGTCCGTATGGCTGAAGGGCACTCCGTTATGAGGTCTGCTGTTACATTTACTTTCCTATCATCTGGAGTGGGCAACAAATGACTGTTAGGCATCTGGTTACCTCTTCTGTCGAACTTTCTAGACCCTTCCCAATCTTTGCGAGATCCGATAGTTGCTGTCAGTCAATCAACCATCTCCAGACAGCTGTATCTATTTGCAGTCGGAAGCCCTATAAAGTTTTCCATAAATGCTCCGTCCCTACCCATGTTCCCTCCCCAGTCTCCCTAGTCTTCTCCCCAGTCTCGGTGGCCCATTCTGCTCCAATTCCTATCATTACCTGGCCAGACGCGACTCCTAGGGGGATAAAAGAAGGAAAGTCATTTGGTTTCAATATGTTTATGGCGCCCTTGTGTTCTCCAGGAGCATATATAATCTACAGTACGCGGGTCCTCAAAGTTAATTATGACACAGTCACCCTGGGTAGTTTTCCGCTCTTCTCCCACCCAGGGGACTCTGCGCACCGTTAGAATCCTACTTGAGCAGTGTGAGGGTAGGGGTCGGTTGGCGTTGAGCCAGTATTGTAGTTTGTTCTTTAATGACCAACTGGATTCAACTATATTATCCGCCACCTCTGGAACACCAGTCATGACTACTACTAGTGGACTTGCTTCTGGGGGCAGATTGACTATACGTCTATACTCTTTTTCTCCCCTCTTCTGATCCCTTTCGGGGGTGTTGGGGGGGCCTTAGGTAAGCTATCTTTATGTCTAGAAGGTGCAGCAGGGTTTACCGGTATAGCTGGTGTTTTATCGACTTGGGTTACCGGGGTCTTTAGCTTTGCATTTATGTTTGCTACTTGTACGGTCGTTTTCTTAGGTACTGAGTCTGCGATTTTGTTGATTCTAGGTTTTGTCCCCCCAGCTGTGGTTGTCCCAGGGTTAGATATATTCTGTGTATTATTAAGTGTGTTTTTGGAAAGGGCACTCAGTTCAGCCAGTTGTTTTTCTATATGTGAGAGTCTAGTCTCTATTGGGGACAAATAGATATTAAAAAGCTCCCCAATTTTTGCTATCAATTTACTATTTGCGTTGCAATGGTTGGATATTCCCCCCCGTGTGCCCAAAACCTCTGCACTTTCTATATCCGAAACCTCGTTTGTCACATCTGGGAGTAATTTTCCATTACCATTCTTTGGGGGATGGTCTGATGCTTTACCTAGCTTTCTCTTTGGTGCACATTTCTCCTTAACCGTTAGCACCTTTGACTGTTTCTTTTGTTTCTGTATAGCACCCTCCCTCCTTCCCCTTGACTGCCTATTGCTTATTTTGTCTGGCTTAAGGTTGATAACTAATTCTGGTGACCTTTCTAAAGCCAAACTTAGTTTTGAGCCTAACAGAAGTTGTGACGCGGACAAATCAACTATATTTGGAATACTATGTACTTCTGCCGGGACATCTACTAGAAGACCAGCGTCCTGGGCTTGTACTGGGGTTCTAGCTAGTGCAAGGGGTCGCAAGGATGAACGTCTAGCCAAAGTTAGATCTTGGGAGACTCTGCGTTCTAGGAGAATGATGCCTTGGTCTATGGCTTCATTTGACCTTGTTATAAAATTATGCAAGGGACCTATGATCTGTGCTCCACCCGCAGCCGTTTTACTTCTACTACCCCTCGTGGACATATTGTTTATAAGTATGTGTTTAACAAATATCAACTTATACAGTATAATAGGAAAGGTTAAACATATGTACAAGATATCTGTTTGTGAAAAATGGTAAGAAAGAGATAAACAACAAACAAAAAGGGGGGCCCGGTCCGGTCTCGAACGGTCTCTAACGGGCTACAACGGGCCCGCCCTTGGCCCGGGCTTCCCCCGGGCGCTCCCGCAAGCGACTCGCGGGGCGAGAGGCGTTCCTCTCTTTTCACGCACCTCCGGGTGCTCTGATGGCGTCACTCGCGTGCCACAACCACCGGGGCTTCTGGGGGACGAAGTCCCTGCCCTCGCGGCGGCGTTGGTGCTGGTGCTGCAAGCCGTTCCCCTCACGGCGATGGAGTGTGAGCCCCAGTGCAACAACAACGAGACGTTCCCCTCATGGCAGTGGGTTAGTCTTTACAGGGTCCTCCTCCTCAAACAATGCTCCCAGTGAGCGCTCGGCGCTCCTCTCTTTTCACGTGCCTCCGGGCGCTCTGATGGCGTCACTCGCGCGCCACAACCGCCGGGGCTCCTGGGGGTTGAGTCCCTGCCCTCGCTGCGGTGTTGGTGCTGGTGCTAAGAGCCGCTCCCCTCACGGCGATGGAGTGTGAGCCCCAGTGCAACAACAACGAGCCGTTCCCCTCAAGGCAGTGGGTAAGTCTTTACAGGGTCCTCCTCCTCAAACAATGCTCCCAGTGAGCGCTCTGCGTTCCTCTCTTTTCACGCGCCTCTGGGCACTCTGATGGCATCACTCACGCGCCACAACCGCCGGGGCTCCTGGGGGTTGAAGTCCCTGCCCTCGCGGCGGCGTTGGTGCTGGTGCTGCGAGCCGTTTCCCTCACGGCGATGGAGTGTGAGCCCCAGTGCAACAACAATGAGCCGTTCCCCTCACGGCAGTGGGTAAGTCTGTACAGGGTCCTCCTCCTCAAACAATGCTCCCAGTGAGTGCTCGGCGCTCCTCTCTTTTCACGTGCCTCCGGGTGCTCTGATGGCCTCACTCGCGTGCCACAACTGCCGGGGCTCCTGGGGGTTGAAGTCCCTGCCCTCGTGGCGGCGTTGGTGCTGGCGCTGGGAGCCGTTCCCCTCACGGCGATGGAGTGTGAGACCCAGTGCAACAACAACGAGCCGTTCACTTCACGGCAGTGGGTAAGTCTTAACAGGGTCCTCCTCCTCAAACTCACAATGTTTTTATCTATTTTTAACCTTCTTATGAAGATGTATTTATTGTCAGCTAAAGTTGTACACAGTAACTTCAGTAATCATTGTAAGTGTTGGTGAATTTACTATCCTGTACCAATTGTACTTTGACAGTCAAATTAACCAAATAAAGATTCTTGACTGACTATAGGAAGTAGTGTGTCTTTTATTTTCCGAAAGAGAGGTAACAGCGAGATAGATTCGGCAAATTTAAACCTTAGAATAGGTTTTCTGTTATAGATCCTTTAAGTCTAATCTGAAATGGGAGAGAGAAACCCTCTCAAAGACCCCAAGTAGGACATAATAGACTATGTGCTGGCCCTGCATTTCCTCATGGCTGAGTACATTTAGAGAGCTAATCAAAACCTAGAGACCAACCAGGAGCTAGTTAAGCCTTGGTACGATAAAAATACTTCCTTGGTGGAGTATGAATCTGCTCAAACGTGTGGATGGTACAGCCGGTGGCTCCCAGGGCCCTCCAGGACAAGTGGACTGGGCCTAACACAATGTTTGTAATAAACAGGAGAGATTACCTAACTGGTGGACTTAGGCAATCCAAGACATCCTCACAGGGTGATCCATGTCAACTGATTAAAACCTCACTGTGACAGGGTAGGCATGATTATTCTCATGTTAACTGATGGAGGAGTATGAACCTCTCCCAGACTTCTTGTACAATATTACCAAGGATGGGTCAGGGGAGGGAGTAGTTCTCTCTCCCACACTCACTTTATAGCATCTGTATGATTGTCACAAGTTACTGGAACAGTTTTCTCAACTATTTTCTCTGCCTCCTGGCCAGACCTAGTGGTGTGTCAATGAGAAAGGTATTGGTGACAGTTTACCTGTCAAGAACAAAAGCTACATGCTGTCAAATAAGGTCAGTGTCAGCATTAAGGCAGATGATGCCTAGACCATGGACCTGGGAGTGACTGAGCTTTCCCTGGGTCAGCCCTGTGGTGCTTGTGCCTAAGACTAAACCAATGGGGGTCCTCATGAACTCAGATTGTGTGCATCCCCAGAGCTGATGAGCTTATTGATAAACTAGGGGTTTCTAAGTACCTCAGTACTTTTGATCTCACTTCTGGGGATTGGCAATTTGCCCTAACTGATATAGCAAAATAGAGCTCAGTCTTCAGTGCCAACTTCATTTTAAAGGTATGCCCTTTAGTCTAAGGAATGCTCTAGCCAAGAAACCCTTTGACAGGTCTAAAGCTTTTGTTTTAATTTTTATTATAATGGCTCCATTAAGGTAGGTCCTAAATTCCCTTAGAGCACAGTGCATGGTATTAGAAAGTATGGCATGCATATTTACATTTTACATGTCCTGGAGGTAGAAAATCTCTAAAAACATTTTTCACAGTGGGAAGACTGGCTCTCCAAAAGAAAAGCATCCAGTTACATTGTACTGCCTTATAATGCATAACATCTTTAGGGGAATAGCTAGAACTGCCACACAAGGACTCCAGTTATTGGGAATTTTAAAATCTTTTTAATGGTCAAGTCAGATTATAGAATAATATTTAGAAAGTGCTTCTTTTAGAAACTTGAACAGAACTGAACAAACCGGAGGGGGTGGGCCCCTTCAATCAGTCTGGCTGGTCCATCATTAATTATGTAACAAAATATTGCTGAAACCTATTTTTGAACAATGCACACAGTACTAATGAATACTCTATTTAATAGAAGTAATCATCAAACCTACTTTTGAATAATATTTGTATCATTTCAAATAATTGTCATACACAAAAAAAAATTTCATCCAAGAGTGAGTCAAAAAATTACATACACCCAATCACCTACTTCATCAAGACATTTTATTACGATGATGTTATTGCAACTATATTAAAGTTAACACCAAAAGCATATTACATACAGAAAATAATCAGACAAAAACATTAAATCAATTATGGAACTGTACATAAACTTATTCTGTGACTCAGTTAAACAGATTAAAACAATCACTTTTATGCATGCAGTTCTGAACTCAAATGGCCCATTTAGGACTTTAAACACCTATCTTATTTATTGATGATCCTAACTAATTGACTGGGCAACCATGTGAAATCTACTCTTGCCTTGCCTGGGACTGTTTATTTGAAAGTTTCACAATCTTTCCCTGAACAACTATCCAATTTAAACAAGTGTGGTTGATTTGTTGTCTTTTAGAAAGTTGGCATTTTCCTGCCTAAAACCTCTAGTATGCTTTTCAGAGTTAATCCCCAACTGACTCCGGGTAGCCTGCTGGAAGGTGACATTGGCTCCAAGGGCCTTGGATGATTGGAGGTTTGAGCTCATCCAGACCGAATGGCCTGGGGCATATCTTCTCCAAATATACTAGCCCCTGTCACAGGCAGATGTATCTCACATATAGACCTGTCCCTGTCATTTTCCAGGTAGCCAGAGTGGCACCAATCCCATTGGGAGGAAAACCTTTTCCAAAACTGGTCTGCAGGAGGGGGTTGAACATATCCCTGGTTCCATGTGGGTTGTGCCCAGAGCTCTGCACAAGGGAAGAAAGATTCTGTCATATTGGTTTCAGGTAGTGAGAAAAATTGTGGGATAGTTTACATTAAAAAGCACAGGAAATGTTGCAAAGGGGAGAAGAGGCACCTCTGGGAATTTTTACCCCATTAGTTAGGGAGTTCCCGGAAGTTTCTCCCACCCACAGTTTGGCACTGGGCATAAACGTTGCATGCATAGTACCCTCTTCAGTACACCTCTGGCCCCGTTTAATACAGAGATACTGCACCTGCTCCCCACTTGTACCCAGGGCAGGAGAGGAAGTTTTGGTACAGTTCATGGAGTTGAACTACGTGGAATTCGGTGGGGTTGCATAGAAACTCAGTGGAATTCCACAGAGTTCCACTCCACCCTACTTTTGACCATGCCTTGGGTCTGGTTTGATGTGCACGCAGCTCCTTTTTTTCCCATATCCCCAAGAGGTGTGGCGCAGCAGCCTGGGTGCCTGACTCTGGTCCACAGGGTTCACGGTTCGATCCCCCGGCACCGGCGGCAGTTTAGGCCAGCACCATGTGACTCTGGGTAATAGTTTGCTTAATCTTCCCGACTTCCCCCAGCGCCAGTACCGGAGATAGCTGTGTGCTTTAGAAATGCTGGTATATTTTAGTGTGGGCAAGGGGGTTGCCAGGATTGGGAGCCCATTAGCTTTAGTGCCTCTGGCATATTAAAGCCACCTTCCCTTCTTGCCTACTGCTGGACATGCTTCTCCTTTGCCCAGGAATTTAGAGTTCGCCCCGAATGTTCAGTTACACAATAAGTACAAAAGACTACTACCTCATTATCCTGCTTCCTTCGTCACACAGCACACATAGCCAAATTTGCGTCTCATCTCTCTTCTCTTGCTCTCTGCTGAGGCACCGAAATGTGCGAAAGAACCATGCTCACTCTAAGAGCTTTTCTGCTTGTCCGATTTCAGTTTAGTTCCACTGTCGCCTGATCGTGTGTCTGCAGTTGAAAATGGTCTAAGAAGGACCGTACCAACATGACGTCTAGAATTGGTCAGCCTGCTCCATGCGCATGTGCAGTATGGCCATGATGCGCATGTGCACACCATTGACAGCCTCTCACTTGGCTACTGATTATGTATGTGTATCTGGTGATGTGTGGGACCAGTGCTGCCTGTTGTTGCCGGGGAAATATATTGGTGGCACACCAGGGCCGGGAACGCATGGGAGGCTGGTAAGGTGCAGGTGCTCTGCTGTCTGTCTTTGCTGGAGACTATGTTGGGTGCAAAGCAGTGCAGGAGAATTTTATTCATGGGATGTTTAATTATGGGAATCAGGTGACTTGTAGGGGTGGGTGACAGGGGTAAACTCCACCATGCAGCGGAATCAGAGTTTTTAGCCAAACTCCACTTTCCAAGCGGAGTGCAGAGTTAGCAAACTTCCATAAACTCCACTGGCGGTGCGAAGTTCACTGCTTATCACTACAGAAGAGTAGTCTCCAAAGCATAGTTGGCTAGCCTTCTGTTCAATTTAAGGAGCACAATACTTACAAGAAGTCCAAATCTCCCCTGAGGCCAAATATTCTGTTACGACTGGTCCTGGAACCTTAGCTGGTGTTAGAGTATACACTTTCATCAAAAAAAAGACTGGACACTTAAAAACTATTAGTAAACTTTCTGCAAAAAGAACAAGAGGCTACTACCGGACTGCTGCAAGAAACTTTTTGGTTTGTTGCAGTGAAAAGAACCAGACTTTCCGAAAATTTCCCAAGTCCAAACATTGACAACTTCACCAGGAACAATGCCAAACACCACCTCGCTGCCACTGACACCTTCCTAAGCCAGGAATTTGCCCAGTCTGAGTTTTCTCACCATCGACACTGATAGCTTCAAACTTTCCACCAGATTCGAGGCACCCACTGAGACCCTATGTTTCACCCAGCCATCATCAACAAGTCATTCTTCGGATTCAGCAGTCACCTAGAACCACAGATCACCTTCTCAAAAAGGAATTTTCTCAGGAAAAACAACTAAGTCAGAAGATAATCTTTCCACTGAGATCAACCAGGTCACTATGTTGATATTGATACAAACAATGCTAATACTTATAATAGTACACTCGCATACACAAACAAAATCGCATCACAATGATCAAATTTGCCTGTCACAAACCCCAATTTATAAAAACATGATCAGACAGGCTCTGCAACTGCTGACTGCATTAACTGATTGACAGTTCACAGGTGCGGTGGAAAGCAGTCAGCAGAAAAACGCCGGAACAGGAAAATTGGGACGGTCCTCTAGATTAGCGCCACAACACCACAATGGTCCAGAGAAATTGTGCCCACTAAAGAATACATGCCAGAGGGGTGTGTGCATCTCCAAAACACCATTAAGTCAAATGACAATGCCACAAGAAGTTTCACCATCGATCCATCAACGGATATACTTTTATGGAACCGAAAACTGTATAAAAACGCTCTGATCTGTTACTGTAAGCAGCACTCCTGGCCTAAGTGTTTAATTATTCCAACTGTTCTTGTTTTGCCAAACGCCTAGTCTTTTAATTTTTCAAGGTAAATTCATATTCGAGCAATAACAACCCACATTCCATAACATACAGCCTTAACTTTTGACTTTGACTCATTCTACTGCAACCAGATAACTGCACTTGCTGTTTTGTGCTTTTTGATGCTAGAAACATATCAAACTTGCAAAAATCATTTCTTCAGTAGCCTTCAGGTTTTTTTTCTATTTTGCTTATAACATTCTTTCTGTTTAAATTGGAGTGGGCTTTTTATTTTGTTGGGTTGTCTACTTTTTAACTGTTTTGGTGCTTTCATTTTTCCTAAATTAGGACTGCCTGCACTGTGCTACAGCTATCAAGGGTTGAGACCTAACTGAAATTAGTAAGGAATCGTGCCATTATTACTTGAAGAGGACTACCATCTCCTTCAACTAATAAACTACTTTCTCAAAACTGCACATTATATTTTGATATTATATATCACAATCATTTTGGCAAAAAGGAAAGAAGTACATCATTACCCAACATCAATAGGAAGGCTGAGTGCTTGATCTTTTATTGTCTGGTAAATCCAATTTGGACCCTGCCTACTTGTCCACATTTGCTGGCTATTGTATCTCTCTTTGGTCTTCATATCTCTCCTATTTTTAATCACCACTAGATATACAGATATGAATTTCCAGCTGAGCATTTTGAGATGTCCTCAAATCAGCAGCTTTTGTCTCTTTTCCCATGTTTCCAATTCCAAAGTTTTGACACATGGCGTATAGATATTTATAGAGAAAATGAGCTTCTAAATATTGAAGTAATTATCTCATCCCCACAACTTTCATCTTGAAAATATCAGAAGGTCAGACAAAAATCTGTGATAAATTGCAGAAATAGTGTTTTAAATTGCCATCTATTCTTTGAAGACCTCTAATGTTTTCTCCTTTAACCTCCTAATGTCTGTCAAGTGATTCTTCCTAAGTGTATCTCCTAATACCAGTCAATTCCCTTTCTTTGTCCCCTTTGGTGGCCTTTAACAGTTCATCCAATATTCTGATTATTTCTACAAAATCTGATGTCCAGTCCATAAAAGAAAAGTGTACAAATAATGCTATTGCTTCAAAAACCACCATCAGCGTTATTTCTTTCCTATCCCAAGGTAATCATGATGAAATGTGATGATCCTCTCTAAAATATCTTTTGTACGTCAAGGTCCTGTTTTGTACCTCTTAGAATGCATGCAGTAAATGTCTGCCACTTTCTCTGTAGCTGCATGACCTAAGACCATTTTTTGAGGTATGCCACACACTAGGCATCCTGACTTTCCATCATGGCAATGCATGCCTATACAGTGCATTAACAATGCTCATCGTATGTAACTTGTGCAACCCCTAACAGTATGATCTAGAGGATCAGTAAGTAGCTTAATAAATAAATAAATAAATATATATATATATATATATATATATATATATATATATATATATATATATATATATATATATATATATATATATATATATATATATATATATATATATATATATATATATATTACCTACTGGCGGTCGCCAGTAGGTATATATAGTTAGGATTTTTTTCCTATGGGATTTCTGAAAATTCTATGTCGAATAACGTTGGCGTTTGTGGACGGAATTGGCTGCAATTTTCTGAAAAATGGCACATTTTGTTTCCGAGCAGCCCCTGAAAATTGGGGGGGGTTTCGTCAAGGGGGGGCCGAGAAAAAAGGGGGGTCCCAAATCGCATTTTTCCCATTAATTTTTCCATAGGGCGGTTGGAATCACTTTTAGCTCGAACGGCTGAATGGATTTACACGAAACTTGGCAAAATTTTAGATATAGTTTGCCTGACGTGCCTTTGCTATGTCTCAATATATGTGGTCCAGTGGATTTTGAGAAATTAACGATTTAAAAAACAGATATATCTGTAACAACGCTCCGGTTAGCGCCCCGGTTCGCGTACCTGACGCGTAACGGAACTTCGCGAAGTGAAGCTGATTGGCTCTCCGGTGTCTGTCAACATTCTAAACAGTCCGGATCGGCCACCATCTTGTCTCTCGGTAGGATCGAGAGACAAGAGGTGGAGAAAAACGAAGGGGGAAATTAATGAAAGGGGGCAAGGTAGACCCCTCCTGACCCCCTAGGAATGATGTGGGGGCTATTAAAGGGTCCCGTGGGGTGAAAAATAAAAAAAATAAAAATTTTCAATTTTTCGCGGTAGAAGCGCTACCCGGTACGCGAACCGGGTAGCTTACCGGTAGCGTAACGGGAGTTCGCCATTTTGTGTTTTGGACAAATTTAATCACAAGATGGAGGAATAACAATGTGGGAAATGGGTATACGGAGGCACGGGAGACGTATCCTGACCCCCTAGGTTTTCTGAGGGTAGCTGAGGAGGCTCATATATGTCAGAAAAAAAAATTGAATTTTTCGCGCGGTTAGCTGCCGGTACGCGAACCGGGTAGCGAACCGGGAAGCGAACATAAGTGAAAATTAGTGAAAAAAGGTACATTCGAAATTTTAAAAGAGTAATTATAGTTAAGGTAGCTCTGAAAAGAGCTTTTGGGTGAACTTACACAGAACCCAAGTACTTATAAGTAGGTACCAATACACAGTCTTAAATTTTGTATGAAAACTCTGTTTCCCTCATGTGAGAAGTGCACACCATCTCCTATGTAGATATCTTGCATGTAGTACCGCAAGTTATTGTTGTAGATGGCGCCCATTCCATGGTCTCTCATATAAGCTGAAACAGACTTATTTACATGCTTCCTCGCTTTCTCAATTTGTGGACAAATTTGATTGGACCACCTCCATTTCTGTCTTTGGCATATATTGGAATATACCAAGGCAGTTTGAGGGAAAAGTGCCATTAATTGCTCAAAGGTGTCCTTTAAGAGCATTTCCAGACCTACCCCAGTCAAAGTGCCCAAATCATTTCTTCCACAGTGCACTATTATGAGGTCAGGGTTTGGCAAATGTAAAAAAGGTTTTCACCAATGGTATCAATTGGTGACATCTCAATCCTCTTTGGCCAATCCATTTGATTTCCACATTTTGTAAATTGAGGTTGTGTAAATTTCTGTTATCAGCATACCTGTGAGCCCAGTGGATGTAACTATGTCCAACAATCCAGACAGAAAACATGGTGAAAGGAGTTCTGCTGCAGTCAGACGAAGTGTGGGAATAAAATGGCAGTTGAAACAGTAGGAGTTTGTAAAGAAAAAAAACTGTGGAGTTTCAGTGCTAATGATTCAGTAGCAGTGATTGGTGGATTTCCATTGCTGAAAACAGAAAGTTAGGGTGCATGGATGTGTTCTTTGAAACATGTAATTTGAATGGTTAAGAAAACATGATTTTAAGAAACATTGCAGTGGATTAGCAGGTGTACTGAGAGTTCAGAGTTCATTTGAAACATTGTTGTGTGAACTTGTAAACATGAGAGGTCTGGCAGGAGGTAGTTGCTATGGAAAAAGGCCAGAAAGGGCAGAGGGGGGAAGGGTGTTGATTTGAAAAAAGTGAGGGAAGAGTTTTGATTGGGTCACATGAGAGATATGTGTGATGAATTTCAGCATTACAGTGCCTTTGTTGGTTGCAGCCTTTGGAGTGCATACCTTTTGCTCTGCTAAAGAAAAATTGGTGTGTTTCTGAGACTGTTTTGAAATTCAAAAAGCATTTGCTAAGGTGAGAAAAAATTCATTTAATTTAGATAGAGAGTAGTATATTTTATGGAGAAAATAAGGAAGTCAGCTGTACATTTAAAATGTTGTTTTGTGTCAAGTGTTTTCATTATTTTTTCCAAAAAGATTTTGCTTCTTTGACAAATTATAATTATAGATAATGTGAAGTATTAGTACTGACAGGGTGTGCTTGTACATAGGAGATGTGCTGTGTTTTCAAATTATGTCCAGAAAATCATTTTTTAACAAAAAGACATGCTTTTTACATTTATGAGAACGATAACATGGGGTGTGGTTTTTAAATAAATATTTCACTTCCCAACATGAATATGGGAGAATAATTTGCTTGTTTGTTGGTTTAAAAACTCGTTTCTTGAAGTCATTTAGGTTTCACAATATGTTTTGCAAGAGTTACATGGTCAACATGGGGGCATATTTACAAGGCTTATGAGACACATTCACGTCATTTTCCCCATTTTAAAAGTGACTTTAAAGGTGGAGCAAGGTCCTTGTAAAAACACCCTCATGAGTGCTTTGCAAATTTAAGTCATTTTCCCCTGGTGCATGTGCCTTGTAAATACGCCCCTATGTGTGCTAGACAATTTTAAGGTACTTCTCCCATGAATCTGGGAGACTAATTTGCTTACATGATGTGTTTAAAAATCGTGCTAAGGTGAAAAAAGATTCCTTTAATTTAGAAAGAGATTAGTATGCTTTTTGGAGAAAATAAGGAAGCCAGCTAGGGTGTGCTTGTACATAGGAGCTGTGCTGTGTTTTGAAATTATGACCAGAAAATCGTTTTTTTTAAAAAAGAAATACTTTTCACATTTATGAGAAGGACAACAAGGGGTCTACTTTTTTAAATAAATATTTCATTTCTCAACATGAATATGGGAGAATAATTTGCTTGTTTGATGGTTTAAAAACTCGTCTCTTGAAGTCATTTAGGTTTCACAATATGTACTGCTAGAGTTTCATAGTCACTATGATAATTATGATATACATTTAGGACTGTTTAGGGGGCATGGATATGCTGAGGCTTCTGTAATTGTCATTGGAGGAGAATTATGTACATTGCACTGCTGCATACAGTCCTCACCTTCTGCGTACTCTTGGATATGCTAGACTATATCTGCTCCATGAGATACCTAAGCTGAGGAAACACAGGTGATCTGATTGTGAAATGAGCAAAAATATTTGCACGTTTTTCAATTACATCACCTGTGTTTCCTAACATTACTAATCACATTGTGCAGATGAGGTTTAGGCCTGTCCAGGGAGACAGAGGAGGTCTGGCCTTTGTTGAAGTGTGCAGTGGACATGACTCACTTCATCTGTTGGCCTGCACATGTATTATGTCCTCTGTACTCTTCAACAAGCCAAAATTTCATCTGCAACCCTGAGTAGGCCTCACCTCAAACAAACTTTTGTGAATGTAAGACCTGCCTTTTTGCTCCTAGATATTTCTTGGTTTTACCATGGCAGACAGACAATCCAGCATACCTCTGGATAGGCCACACCTTATGGTGGTGCAAGGGCCTTGTAAATACGTCCTCATGTGTGCTTGGTAATTTTAAGTCACATCCCCCTGGTGCAAGGGTCTTGTAAATACACCCTCATGTGTGCTTGGCCATTTCAAGTCACTTCCTCCTGGTGCAAGGGCCTTGTAAATACGCCCTCATGTGTGCTTGGCAATTTTAACTCACTTCCCCCTGGTGCATGGGTGTGGTAAATACGACCTCATGTCTGCTTGGCAATTTTAAGTCACTTTCCCTGGTGCAAGGTCCTTGTAAATATGACCCTATGTGTTCTTGGAATTTTAACTCATTTCCCCCATGGTGCAAGTGCCTTGTAAATTTGCCCACTTTGTCTATGTTGTTAAATTACTGTAGATAGAATTGACAACTAGTGTGTTAATTGTTTGCCTACTGGTTTTGGTTTACTGTTTGGTTATAGTGGTTAATATCAATTTTTATAAAAATTTTCCACAGATTTAACTGAAGATCTTTAGAAAACTTTAAAAATGCCCTCAAGGCAGAGAAAACAAAAAGAAGCAAAGCGACTTACACTCCATCTTGGTAAAGATTTGAAGCAGTCCTGTACTAATAAATCATATCAAGTCGCCAAAAAAGCTCCGGGTAAGAAAATAAAATCATTTTTAAAAACAATTTGCAGACAAAAAAATACCAGTATTGAACATGTTTTAGTGCATAAGAAGAGAGACAATTTAAAGGAAAAGGAAAGGCCTGTCAATAAAGTTTCTGCTAGAGCAGGAGATAAGTCTCTGCATGGCAGTAGAAGGGAAAATCAATTCAGGGACATTCGTATTCGAATGTTCCGCAACAGGATAATTGTCAATTTGTTAAAAAATTTTGAGAGAGGCCAACAGAAAGTGACATTTTATAAGAAAAAGAAAAATGTAGAGAAAATTAATGATCAGGCTTTCGAAATTAAGCGAAAGTTATTTATTTTGGTAATCAATAGAATCAGGAAACTAAACAAGGTAATTTCTGATTTCAAATCAAATAGTAGATGGAAGAGAGTAGTTAATCGAAGTAATTTTTGTGAAGTATTCTCAGGAGAATGGATGCATAGTTCAAGTTGTGAGGCATTTTTCAATGAGGAGAGTTACTTTCAGGACAATGATTTGGTGCATGCAGTTGACACCAGTGGTCGAGCATATGAGGTAAAAGATGGTTGTCTGGTTGAAAAAGAAAAACTTGTGTCTGCAGATGCAGAAGAGGTGTTAGGTGATAAGGTTTTAGGAAGACGTCCTAAGGGACCAGTCTACACCTGGAAATGTAGTAGCATTTGTAGTATGCAACAGGATTCCATCAATTTGTTTTGTGATTTTGTACGCACATTTAATAAGAAAAGTTTAAAACAGAAAATGAAGTTGTTGCAAGAATTAGATCCTTGCAGAGTGAGGGAAGTAACAGGTTTGCATGGGCATTCACTGGCTTGTCTTTCCAGAAGAGTATGCCAGAGTGTTTTTCATCATTTCAGGATGCTAGCAGTGCATCATAATAAAGTGAGGAAATTAGTGAGAATGTTGTATTATGCTAAGAGTCCAGCAATTATGCTTAAACAATTGAGCAGTGCTCTTTTGCATGGTTCAGAACAACATGTGAAAAATATTTGTGAAGAAATTGAGTTCTGTTACTTTGCTAGTAAAGAGAACAATGTTGAAATTGACCCAGTAGAAGAAGGTAATGTGGAAGAGAGTGTACAGATTTCTAATATAGATAAGTTTCACAAGGAAATTTCCATCTTTCAGATGAAATCAAGTGAGAGGCCTAATTTCACTTGTGTGTGTTGTCGACGGACTTATTATAAGAATCAGACTAAGTTAGTGGATTTATATGCAAAAAGTGAAATGGAAAACAATAGTGAATGGAAGGATTTTGCTACATACTTGATGGTAGAAAATTGTTTTGATTTGGGATCGGACCAACGTATGTGTACTTATTGTTTTAACAAATTAAACCAAAACCGGATGCCTGCTAGAGCGGTTCATAATAATCTGGAATTGGTTGACATTCCTTCTGAATTGAAGGATTTAAATACTTATGAATCTATTTTGATTCAAAGTGTGCATCCCTTTCAGGCTATTGTACGAATGGAGCCAAAGACAGGGAAATTGCCTCCATCAGATTTACAGAGAGGATTAAAGGGAAGAGTTGTTTATTTGCCTTTAGATTTGAAGAAAAACATTAATACAATTGGAGTAGAGAAAGTGGAAGAGGAACCTCTGGTTATCCTAGTTAATGGTGTTCCGACAAAGAGTAAGAAAATCTGGCAAGAATTAGTGGATGTTAGGAAAGTCAAAAAGGCAACATTGTATTTGATAAAAAACAATGAGTACTACAAGAATGTATGTGTTGCAGAAGAGGAAGTAAGTGAAGAAGAAGACAGCGAATTGTGTGCTGGACAAATTGAGAAAGTAGTAGCCTCTAAAAATGAAGAAATATATGAACATTATAGTGTTCATCCTTTGCATTCCAAGTAAGTCATGGGGAATGCTATTGAGTTGTTTCAAATGAAACAAGCCAAAGGGAGTCTCATTAGTGTTTGGGAGGAAAGTTTGGAAGCTCAGTGTTTTCCACAGTTATTTCCCACAGGTCGAGGAGGAAGATATGATGAGCGACCTGATCAAATTCCTGCTTCTGAATACTGGACTTTACGATTGTATGCAGAAGATCCTAGGTTTCGTCAATGCATTCCCTATTTGTTTCATCTATTGTTTGAAAGTGATCTGTCTGGACTGTCTTATGCAGTGAACCACATCCTGAAAAGTGGTCTACAACTGCGAAATATCTCAGCAAGGGACTTTATGGATAAAGTCAATGTGCAAGACAGTATTTTGGATTCTCACCTGATTAATCTGATGGCATGTCAGCGTGGTACTAATGAGCATTGGTACTGTCGTCATGGTGACTTAAAATGTATGCTGAGGAACTTAGGAACTCCCACATGGTTCCTCACTCTCAGCTGTGCTGAGTATGGCTGGGAAGACTTACTTGAATTTCTATGAGAGGCAAATAGAAACATTGAAAATATTGAATTCAAGACACCCGGAGAACTGTGCTCTTTGGATCCAGTGAATGTATGCAGGTACTTCAATCATAGATTTGAAGCTATGATGTCTTTCATCAGGAACAAGAAAAATCCTCCTCTTGGAGAGGTGTTGGATTTCTTCTGGAGAAAGGAGTATCAAGCACGAGGTGCTCCTCATATACATATGCTGCTATGGATCAAAGATGCACCCAAATTTGGAACAGATCCGGATGACTTAGTGATGAATTTCATAGAACAGTATTCTACATGTGCTGTTTCAAAGACAAAGGAAGACAAAAGTCTAAGAGAACAAGTTTTACGGTTTCAAAGCCATCGTTGTGGAAAGTACTGTCGTCGTAAATTCAGAAACAAGAACAAGTACTATACAAAATGTCGTTTTGGATTTCCACGATCGGTGATATCTAAAGGAAGAGTGAGCAATTTGATGTCTTCGCTGCGACATAATGTGACGAGGAAATCACCCAAAAATACATACAATTTGAAGAGAAAGGAAGAGTCCAAGAACATCAATGACTACAACCCAGTGATTTTGTCCATGTGGAATGCTAACATGGGTACACAGTTTGTGGCTGACAACTGTGTGGCTGTGGCTCGGTATGTGACGTCTTACATCACAAAAAAAGAAAAGACAGAATGCAAGGATATGTGGGAGGACATTTCCCATGAAAAGAGCCTCAGTAAGAAGTTGCACAGTTCCAGTCTGAAGATGTTGTTGCATCGAGAAATCGGAGCTTACGAATGTTATGACCGGTTATCTTCAGCAAGTCTCTATAACAAATCTAGGAGTATCATTTGGGCAAGTCTTGGTCTTGCTGCAACCCGTCATCGAGTTCTCAAACCTGTACAGGAAATTGAGTATTTGGCGGAGAAGGAGCCAAGCAGTACAGATATTTTGAAGACCAACATGTTGGATACTTATTATCCAAATAGAAGCAGTCACCTGGAGAATGTTTGTCTGTATGAGGTTCTACAAAATTACATTTTCAAGAGGAACATCACAGAAGATATTGATAAAGGAGTGTATGCTGTAATTGGAAGTGAGGGATGTCTGGTCAAGCAAAAAAAATGTCTATTGGTAAATCATCGAAAATTGGATTGCGAATCTCCAGAAAGAAAAGAGTTTTTCTATTTAGCTCTTTTGCAACTTTTCAAGCCTTGGCGTGCAGAAGAGGAACTGCTTGGAGATTTCCTCTGTTACGAAGACTCTTTCAATGCAGCCAAGGAGTCCATAGAATGTCCTGTTTTCCCAAAATATCTAGAAATGTTGAATGCAGAAATCGAGCAGGAAGCAACAATAGCAGCTGAGATTGCTAGAGACAGTTCTCAGGACAGTCAGAGTTCTGTTTCATTGAGTCAGGATCCACTAGGAGGAAAAGTTATCGAAAATGAAGCTGCCACTGCCATGATTGAAGTGGAAAGAGCCATGGCACATGCTCAGGAGGATGTGGTTAACTTAGAAGATTTGGAAAGACAACTCAATGTTGAGCAGAGGAAAATATATGATGAAGTTACCAGCCAAATTGATCATGGATTAAGTCATGAGAAGAAAGAGTGCTCATGTACGTCGTTGAAGCCTGTCCGACTGTACGTGAGTGGAGAAGCAGGAACTGGAAAAAGTTTCCTCATTAAAGCAATTTCATGTTATCTGCAGAAAAGAACTGAGTCATCACTGTTTTGTGTTGTCACCGCTCCAACTGGACTGGCAGCACATAATATTTAAGGTATTACTTTGCATCGGCTACTGATGCTGCCAGTGGAGCATGATAACAAATTACAATACCACAAGTTATCGGGAGATGCTTGTTGTGAAGTATCTAGAGTCCTGAAGAAGATGAAACTTCTTATCATTGACGAAGTAAGCATGGTTTCCAATGTCATGCTTGCCTTTGTGCATTTGAGAATGCAGGAAGTTCTTAAAACAGAGTAGGATGTGTTATTTGGTGGCAAACACATCATTGTTTTCGGTGATCTTCTGCAGCTGACACCAGTGAAAGGACAACCAGTGTTTAAACTGCTTACGCATGAAGATACCAGGAAGTGCCTAGGGAGCATTGGCAACGTTAACATATGGTTAAACTTCAGTTATGCTGAGTTGCGTGAAAATATGCGTCAGGCGAAGGATGAAGATTACAAGAATATTCTATAAGATGTTAGAATCGGGAAAGTGACTGAGCATGGGAAAGAAGCTTTACATGCCCGATTACTGACAAATTTGTTTCCAGAAGAAGACGTTCTGCCAGAGAATATTTTTCATAAAATTACTGAGAAGAAATCGGGAATATGTTTGATGCCAACTATTGCAGAATGTTCCATCTTCAACAACAAAATGTTGAATTTAGAAAACCAAGAGATTGTGAAACTGGAAGCTATTGACAGAATAGAGCATATGGGTGCAACAATTGTTTTGGCTGAGAATTTGAAATCTAAATTGGATTCATTAGAGAAGACTATATCTAAAACTGCTGGTTTTGAAAAGACTCTGAATGTGTGCTTAAATTGCCGTATCATTTTCAGAAGGAATTTACATGTTAAAAGAGGTCTGGTAAATGGATCAATGGGTAATGTTGTTGATTTTGAGAAATACAGAAATAGAGATGGAATTGAATTTTTAAAAATTAAATTTGATGGCATCGAGGAAGTACAGCTAATTGGTCGTTGCTCTGCTAGGTTTTTGCTTGTAAAAGACTTATATGTTCACCGTAAGCAATTTCCTGTTTGCTTGGCATATGCGGTGACAATCCATAAATCACTAGGTTTAAGTGTAGACAGTGCTTTGGTGAATATTGGCAGTTCTGTGTTCAAGGAGGGTATGGCTTATGTAGCATTGTCATGAGTCAGAACTTTATCGGGTTTGTACTTTATTGAGTGTGATGTCACAAACATTTGTGTGGATCTAGATTGTGTTATGGAATACAATAGGTTAAGTAGAGAGTATGCGCCACATTTGCCTCAATATCCTTTGTTTGAGAAACATGTGGTAGGCCGGAAACGTAGAAATGTCACTAATAGTAGGGAGGTTGTAGCAAAAAGACCAACAGTCGATGAACTCAAAATTGTAAGCAGAAAGAAAATGAATTCTGTTGAAGATGTTGTTGGTTTTCAATTTGAAAATAGTTCTGGTGTGAACTGCTATGCTAATGTAGTGGTTAATGTTGTCTTTTCTCTAGAAACTTTAAAAGAACAGATTGTGATCAATTCGGATCAAAGTTTTTGCTGTTTGTTGAATTCTGTGTTGGAGAAATGTAGCGCTGATAGAACAAGAGTAGAAAGTGTGTCTGAAATTCGAAATCTGTTAGACAAATGTTCAGGTCAAAAACAATTCTCTCAAAATATTCAGCAAGATTGTCAGGAGTTTTTAATGTATATGCTTAATGTATTGCAAGATGAAGGTGTAGATGTAGATCATCTGTTTGGCCTTTCTTATCAATGGCAGCATGACTGCGAGAATTGTACGTTATCAAGTACTACTATTGTAGACTCAGAAAGATTTATATATTTAACTTTGCCAGACACTAAATCAGTATCCTTTAATAAGCTAGTAAAAGCAGCTGATCAAAACATGGAGTGTAGCCAATGTAAGTCTGCAATGCTGTCCACATTATTTATACGAAGATATGGCCAGTATGTCATTTTAATGTTCCAACGATGTAGGCCTGATGGAACAAAATTGACAACTTTAATTAAAAATGTTGTGGCTTCTCAGTTGTCAATATCAGGAAGGACTTTTCTAACTGCAGCAATTATATATCATGAGGGTCCTTCAACAACATCAGGACATTACACAACTTATTTGAAGTCTGGAAACGGCTGGTCATTCTGCAATGATTCTGTTTTAACTTTCAAAAAAAGATTGCCTTTTCACCTTCAAAATTCTCACCTGGTGTTCTTACAACCAAAATTTTAGGGAAGGAATCTCGGGATTTGTTCTGAGGAATTTCAAGAGGTTCTAATGGTTCCTACACTATATAGCCTTGTGGATAAGTGTAGCACAGAGCGAAAATTGTTTGTTTTCATAAGGTAATTCAAGCAGCAGATCAAAAGAAGGAGTAGAGGTAATGTAAGTCTGCAATGCTGTACACATTATTTATAGAAACTTATCGGTGAAATGTCATTTTACAATTCCAAGTATATAAACCGGATGTAAATAAGTTGTCAAGTCTAATTAAAAATGTTTTGGCTGCACAGTCGTCGATTTCAGGAAGAACATTTGTAACTGCAGCTATTATATGACATGATGGTCCTTTAACAACATCAGGAAATTACACAGCTTATTTGAAATGTCAAAAAGGCTGGTCTTTCGGCAATGATTAGTATTTGACTATGAAGCAATGTTGCCTTTTGACTTGTTTTCAGAAGTGAGAATTTTGGGTAGGTAACTGGATTATAATGATTCTAGGTGTTGCTGTAATTTAGTGTGCTGTTTTAAATTGCTTTGTATGGCTCATTTTTGTTAAAACGATGGAGTATAGGCTGTTCATAGGACATCCTTTGACGTTATGGAAAGTAAGTTACTTTTGAGGAGTTCTGATTTCTGATTGGTTATATTATATGGTTTTTTTAAACACAATCATTTTGATTGTGGTTTTTTTTCCCCGCTGTTATATGATGAATACCTTCAACTCACTGTTTTTAGTGAAATTTGATATATTCTGAGAACAGCAAAAATAAACCATTTAATATGTATAATTAATTCTGTACTTTGAATTGTGATTTTTAATATGTACTCATCTTGTCTCATGCTCACTCATCTTTTACTACCTTCTATCAATTTTTAATTTTTTGATCTTTCATTCACAGATTGAAAGTATGAAAATAACAAGTGACTAAGTTAACGACAATTATAAGGTAAGTGTTTAGTACTCATTCCGTTACATCTCTATCACATTTAACTTTTGTTAGTTCCACTGCTTCATTTCTTTAATCCTCAGTTTCCTGCCTTTGCTACTTCCCTCATTCCTTTTTCTATTACTTACTTACTCTACTCCTTCCACTCCTTTTCTCAGTCCCTCTGTTCTCATAGTTCCTCACTCTTGTTCACTAAGATTCATTCACATTCTCCAAGTAACTCTTGTTTATTATTCTTCTACACTCTTTTTTCTTTCACTTCCTTTTCTATTTTCTTTTTCTCAATTTTTCCCGCTTACAACTTTTTTTGGTATAATTATCTATTATACAGTATCTCTGTGTTACTCCCTCTAGCTGTCTTTCTTTTAACATTATTCTCTCTGTCTCCTTCCCTTATATACACTATTTCTTTTTTTTTTGGTTCGCTTCGGTTCGCGTACCGGGGCGCAAACCAGAAAGCGAATAAAAAAAAAAGAGAATGCAAGAGTGCTAAACATTATAGCAATTTTTTATAAATGGGAGGTAGTTCTGAAAAGAACTTTTTTTTATTGTTTATGTTGTTTTATATTTTTTTATTATTTTTCTGAACATTTTTTTTTTTTTTTTTTTTTTTTTACAATTTAAATTTTTTTTGTTTTTTTCAGGGGGAAGAATGAAAAACAGGCATTAGAAACGGCTCAACAGGAGCAAAAAAAAAAAATCACTTTCTGGAGCGTTTTGAGCACTTGTGATTTTCAAATGCGCTGTTCATTAAGTTTACGCTCATCTCGCCGTAACAAAGCAAACCCCCACAATAAATACACACCAGCTTGATGTGCTGAAAATTAGTTTGGATAGTGGGGACCGTCTCCCTCGCCTCTGGTCCCGAAAGACTTTCATGCGTTGAGGTGGTGGCAACAGAAGTTGGTGGATTTTCACGTAGGTTACGCACCTCCGCCACACTGTAATTTATTGGATGCCACCTTTGCATGTGGCGATGCATAGTATAGTTCCCAAAGCTATACTTTTTATCTGTGCCTCGGGACAGAATATCTTTACATATCAAGCATGTAACATGACGGGCATTCACCTTTTTTTGGCCTTGAGGAAATGTAAAAAACTGCCAAATGAAATTGTCCTTGCGGTGTGATTTCCGGGGCTCTTCAGGCAAAAATACTAGGTTATGTACATCCTGTTCTTCTTCTTCCTCCTCTTCTTCAGGGTTGGGAATGAACTGGGGCGGTGGTCCATCCTTCCTAGGAGGTGGTGGTGGTGGTGGGGGTCCACCAGCTGCAGCTACAATTGAAGCCATCTTCCAATAATCAAAATAGGTCTTCCTCTCACAAAGTTGAAAGTCAGAGTGAGAAAAATAGGAGGGGGCTTTCATCATTTGGGAAAAAAAAATGTTCTAAACCAATGAAAAGTGGTATTTTTAGGTCACATGGCCTAGCCTTACATCATTCAGAAACCAAAAGTGAAATCAACCAATAAAAAGTGTTATTTTCAAGTCACATGACCTGTTACGCTTACGTTACGCGTCCCGCTACGCACCCGGAGCGCTTCCGGGTAAATGGCCTTCGCGCCTCGGTTCGCGGCGCGTCATAAGACGTATTACGCGGCAACGTGATACGTCGCGCTTACGCGATGCGTCACGATGTTGTTTTCTAACGCGGTAGTTGCGCTAACGGAATGTTTACCGGTTCGCGGACCGGATCGCGGAACCAAATTGAGCTAACGGGAAGCTACCCGGTGCGCGGACCTGTAGCGAAACAAAAAAAAATATAAAAAGAAATATATAAATAAAAAAATTATATTACAAACATATAAAATATATTTTTGCATTAAAATAAGAATACATTTTACATGTAGTGACTAAACTGTCTTAATTTGTGCATCATTATTTCTGTAGTTCTACAAACTGCTGCAGGTGTTGATCAGTAGCTATATGAGTAACTATATGGGTTATTGATTGGTTGCCCAAATATTTGTATGGGAGAGTGAGTGTGTGTGTGGGGGTGGCTGGGAGGTGTGTCACTCTGTGCATAGATGTGTGAGCAGGTGATTCACTAGATGTATGGGTTCTAAAGTGCATGTGGAAACAGCTGTATGGGCGGTTGACTGTCTGCATGAGTGTATTGGTGAGTGATTGGATTTCTCAGTGCTACATGTCAAAGTAAGTACATATGTAAAACACAGTACATGTAAGAGTTGACATATATAAATAACTGTGCATAAGAGCCAGTGAATGTGTGAGTGGCTGTATGGATCATTGTGAACTTGTATCAGTGATTGTATAAGAGAGTAATTATGTGTTAGTATATGTTTGATTAAGTAAGGTGTGTATAACTGTATAGTTGAGGAAATGGAGGTGTGATTGATTCTTTGCATGACTGACTAGGTGTGTGAGTAACTCCATGGATGAGTGACAGTCTGTGAGTGTCTGTTTACACTGATTGTATCTAAGGTAATATTAAAGTCTGAAGAGGTTCATCGTATTATCACATGAATGATATCATCAGTGATGTGATCAGTAATGTCAAATGAGATGTTATCAGTGATTTCATCAGTGATGTCATTTAAGATGTCATCAGTGATGTCATCAGTGATGTCATTTGAGATGTCATCAGTGATGTCATTTGAGATGTCATCAGTGATGTCATCAGTGATGTCACTGACCATGTCATGAATGATGTAATATGTGACATCATCAGCAGTGGATTGCGGGTGCGCGATATATAGTTATTGCAACTAACTATATATGCGAATTTCTATGGTTTTGTGCGAGTAAATTATGGTTTTGTAAATGCTAATCCCTAACTATATATGGTCTATAACCAATGGTTTTTTCAGTGAATTTTCAAGGTTTTGTAAATGCAAATTCCTAACTATATATGGTCTATAACCTATGGTTTTTTCAGTGAATTTCATTGTTTTTTTAAAAGCTAATATCTATAGCTGTAAAATATATTCTTTATTACATGAGGTATCACGTAGCCACGTGAGACGCCTCATGACACGTCGCATAAACGTGACGTATCGTCTCTGAAGTGCAAACAAAACCTGTAAGGTAAGCACGCCAGAGCACGCTTACAGATATATATATATTTTTTTTATCCTTAATTAGACAAAATCCACACGTGCACATATCTTGAGGCCTTGCAAAGGCACATCAAACAAACAGTCCCTACAATTTTGCCAAGTTTGGTGGAAATCTATTCCTTTAAATTTTATTTTACTGTTTCTCTTGGTTTTCCCCTTGTTACGCTTACCGGAACGCTACCCGGTACGCAAACCGGACGCTCCAAAAACACAAGATGTCGGACTCCCGTTACGCTGCCGGTTAGCTGTCCGGTTGGCGTACCGGGAAGCGCCTCTACCGCGAAAAATCGCATTTTTTTTTTCTTTTGCCCCGCGGGGCACTTTAATATCCCCCTCATCAATCCTAGGGGGTCAGGAGGGGTCTACCTTGCCCCCTTTCCTTCATTTCCCCCTTCGTTTTTCACCACCTCTTGTCTCTCGATCCTACCGAGAGACAAGATGGCGGCCGCTCCGGACTGTTTACAATGTTGACAGCCAATCAGCTTCTCCTCAGACTCCCGTTACGCTGCCGGTTAGCTGCCCAGTTAGCTGCCCGGTTCGCGTACCGGGACGCGCCTCTACGGCGCAAAAATCAAATTTTTTTTTTTTTTTTTTTTGGCCCCGCAGGGCACTTTAATATCCCCCCCATCAATCCTAGGGGGTCAGAAGGGGTCTACCTTGCCCCCTTTCCTTCATTTCACCCTTCGTTTTGGCCTCCTCTTGTCTCTCGATCCTACCGAGAGACAAGATGGCGGCCGCTCCGGACTGTTTAGAATGTTGACAGACACCAGAGAGCCAATCAGCTTCGCTTCGCAAAGCTCCGTTACGCGAAAAGTACGCGAACTGGTGCGCTATCCGGGACGCGGTCACAGATATATCTGTTTTTTTAAACGTTAATTTCTCAAAATCCACTGGAGCACATATATTGAGACCCAGCAAAGGCACATCGGGCTAACAGTCCCTACAATTTTGCCAAGTTTCGTGCAAATCCATTCAGCCGTTCGAGCTAAAAGTGAGGCCAAACGCCCTATGGAAAAATGAATGGGAAAAACGCGTTTTGGGACCCCCCTTTTTTCTCGGCACCCCCTTGACGGAACCCCCCCAAATTTTCAGGGGCTGCTCAGAAACAAAATGTGCCATTTTCCTGAAAATGTCAGCCGATTCCGTCCACAAACACCAAAGTTATTAGACATAGAATTTTCAAAAGTTCCATAGAGAAAAAATCCTAACTATATATAGCTACTGGCTATCGCCAGTAGGTAATATATATATATATATATATATATATATATATATATATATATATATATATATATATATATATATATATATATATATATTCACTGAAAAACACCATAGGTTTCACACCAGTTATAGTTAGCTGAACAATTTACTCATACAAAACCATTGAAATTCCCACGTTATAGTTAGTTGTACTCACTATAACTCGGGCGCCCGCAATCCACTGCTGATGATGTCACATATTACATCATTCATGACATGGTGAAATCACTGATGACATCACTGATGACATCTCAAATGACATCACTGATGACATCATCCAGTGACTGTGTGTTTCTGTAAATTTTAAATATGTTTTACATATTGAAGAATGAGTGGATGTATAAGTGTCTGGATGAAGGATTTAGTAGGTGCATGACTGACTGTATGACTGAGTGATTAAATGTTTCTTACTGAATGCATGGGTTAGTGACTAAACTGTCTGAACGTGTGCATCAGTATGTCTGTTGTTGTGTAAGCTGCTGCATGTGTTGATCAGTAGCTATATGAGTGGCTATATGGGTTATTGATTAATTGCCCAAGTATTTGTATGTGAGGCTGTGTGTGTGTGTGGGTGGCTGAGAGGTGTGTGACTCTGTTGCATAATTGTGTGAGCAGTTGATTCACTAGGTGTATGAGTTCAAGAGTGCATGTGGAAACAGCTGTATGGGCGGTTGACTGTGTGCATGGGTGTGTTGGTGAGTGAATGGATATCTCAGTGCTACATGTCCAAGTAAGTACATATGTAAAACACAGTGCATGTGAAAGTTGGCATATATAAATGACTATACATGAGAGCCAGTGATTGTGCGAGTGGCTGTATGGATCAATGTGTACTTGGATCAGTGATTGTATAAGAGAGTAAGTATGTGTTAGTATATGTTTGAATAAGTCAGGTGTTGTGTGGATAACTGTATAGATGAGGAAATGGGAGTGTGATTGACTCTTTGCTTGACTGACTAGGTGTGTGAGTAACTCCATGGATGAGTGGCAGTGTGTGAGTGTCTGTATAGGTGTATGAGTGCATATGATAGTGTTGTATTGATGAGTGACTGTATGTATAAGTGATTGTATGGGTGAATGAGTGGATGTGTGTGTAGACCTAGGAATCAGTGAGTGCGTATGTGGTAACTGGTATTGGTGTGTCAATGGTCTCAAGAATGGTATTCTGTATTTAACACTGGGTATATCAAAGGTTATATTAGAGTTTGACGAGGTGCATTGTATTATCACATGAATGATGTCATCAGTGTTGTGATCAGTGCTGTCAGTTGATGATGTCATCAGTGATGTCATCAGTGATGTCATTTGAGATGTCAACAGTGATGTCATCAGTAAAGTCACTGACCATGTCATGAATGATGTAACATGTGACATCATCAGCAGTGGATTGCGAGCGCGCGAGTTATAGTGAGTCCAACTAACTATAACGTGGGAATTTCAATGGTTTTGTATGAGTAAAATGTTCAGCTAACTATAACTGGTGTGAAACCTATGGTTTTTTCAGTGAATTTCAAAGGTTTTTTAAATGCTAATTCCTAACTATAACGAGTGTTAAACCTATGTTTTTGTTCAGTGAATTTCAAAGGTTTTTTAAAAGCTAATTCCTAACTATAACGAGTTTGAAACCTACGGTTTTTAAAGTGAATTATTACTTTTTTTAATAGCTATTTTTTATAGCTATTAATTATTATATTTTTTTAATTACTTGAATATTGTATATTTTTGTAAAAATTATTTTTCAATGTATTTTTCCTTAGTTTTTAATTTTTTAATTTTTTAACCCCGCAGCACTCAGGGTGCGCGCACCCGTAAACCCATCCGTACACGTAGCATGAGCGCTATTCCCGCGAGCGAAAAAATATATAAATATGTGTTTAAAGTAAATAATAATGCAAGACATTCAGTGGCATACTCATAAAAGTGTATTTTGACTCTAAACACATTTCCAAAAATCAAGTAAAACGTCATTCATACATGCCGCGTAAGCGCCCCCGGAAGCGCCTTCGTATGCGCCTACGTACGTGCCGCGTAAGCGCACCCGGAAGCGCTCTGGAGCGGGTAACGTAAGCGCATCAAGCCATGTGACCTTAAAACAACACTTTTCATTGGTTCATAACAGTTTTTTTTCCAAATATTGAAAGACCCCACCCATTTTCCTCACTACCACTTTGAACTTGGAGAGAGCAAGAGCTTTTCCCTGGTTCTTCTGCAGCATCTTGTCTTTTTCTGAAGAATGGCTGGAAGATAGTCAACCTCCAGTGACTCTGATGAAGAGTTTTTGCCTGAGAACCCTCCTCAGAGAAAAATCAAAGAACATTTTATTTGGAAATTTTTTACCTTTCCAAAAGGTGAGAAAAAGGTGAATGCAGCGAAGGTGTGCTGCAAAATCTGTGGCACCACCTTGTCACGTGGTGACCCAACAAAAAACTACAGCTTTGGCAACGCCACCTTAATCAGGCATGTTGAGAGGAGGCACCCCAATAACTTTGCGAGGGAGAGTGTCAGGGACCTGGCACGCAATCCCCCACGAGATGGCGGCAACACCTCCACCGGAGGAGCAACACCCTCTGGGAGAGCAGCAGCTCACTTGATTCCTAATATCCAGCCGGTCTTGGGAGACTTGAAGATCGTCTGCAAGCAATGCGACAAACTGCTCTGCTATGCGGAGCAGAGCATTGAGCTGATTGTTCGCAAGAAGGAGGAACACCGCTGCTCCACCCAGCACTATTTTTTCCATTTTTGTTTTGCTCCTGTTGAGCAGTTTTGGATTCCCTGGTTTTGTTTTTCTCCCCCCCAGAAAAACAAAAAAGTATAAAATCGTTCTGAAAAAGTATTAAAAAAATATAAAATCGAAAAAAAAAGAAAAAAAAGTTATTTTTGGAACTACCTCCAATTCACCAAAAAGCGCTATATTCCTTAAATATTGTGTCATTCTTTTTTCAATGAATGCGCACTGCATAAATAAATGGATAAAATGACTGAATGAAGGGTAGAAAGTGACTGAGGGAACAAATGACAGAAGGGGATTGAGTGAGGGTGAGTTGATGACAGTAAGGGATGGAAGGTGAGTGAGGGTGAGTGAAGGGGGTCACAGAGTAAGGGGATGGAGGGAGTGAGGGTAATATAGAGGTAGTGAGGGAAGAGGAGTGAGGAAGTGAGAGGACAGAGGGACTGAGAGAAGGAGTGAGTAAAGTGGAGTACGGTGAGAGAGGAAAGGAAAATGAGTGAGGGAGCAAAGGAAGGGAAGAGAGGGGAAGGGAAGTGAAGCAGGGGGACTAAAAGAAGGTGAGTGTGGGAGGGGAGTGAGGGGAAGGGGAGTGAACATGGGAAATGAGGATTAGTGAGGGAAGCAGAGTAAGGGAACGGGGTGAGGGAGGGTAAGAGAAGAGCAGTGAGGTTGAGGAAAGAGTAGTCATAGAGGGTGGATAAAGGCAAGTGAGCGTGAGACAAGGGGAGTGAGGGAGTGAGGAGACAGAGGGAGTGAAGGAAAGAGTGAGAAAAGGGGACTGAGTGAGGGAGCATAGAAAGGTAAGTGAGGGAGTGTGGGTGAGTTAAAAGGAGTGAGCATGAGGGAAGGGGACTGAGAGAGTGAGGGGATGGAGAAAGTGAGGCTAAGAGAGAGGGAGTGAGGGAAGGGGAGTGAGGATGTAAGAGGACAGAGGGAGTGAGAGAAGGAGTGAGTGAAGTGGAGTAAGGTCAGTGAGGGAAGGGGAATGAGTGAGGGAGTGAAGGAAGGGAATAGAGGGGAAGAGGACTGAAGCAGAGGTACTGCGAGAAGGTGAGTAGGGGATGAAAGTAAATGGAAGGGGAGTGAAGGATGGGGAATGAGGGGTAGTGAGGGAACCGGAGTAAGGGAACGGGGTTGAGGGAGGGTGAGAGAAGGGCAGTGAGCGTGAGTAAAGTGGGGTAAAAAGAGGGTGGATAAAAGTCAGTGAGGGTAAGACAAGGGGATTGAGGGAGAGAGGGGACAGAGGGAGTGAAGGAAGGAGTGACAGATAGGGACTGAGTGAGGGGGCAAAGAAAGGTAAGTGAGGGAGTGTGGGTGAGTTATCGGGAGTGAGCGTGATGGAAGAGGAGTGAGAGAGTGAGGGAACGGAGAGAGTGAGTCTAAAAGAGAGGGAGTGAGGGAAGGTGAGTGAGGAAGTGAGAGGACAGAGGGAGTGAGAGAGGAGTGACTGAAGCCGAGTAAGGTGAGTGAGGGAAGGGGAATGAGTGAGGGAGCGAAGGAAGGGAAGAGAGGGGAAGGGAAGTAAAGCAGGGGGATTGAAAGAAGTTGAGTGTGGGATGGGAGTGAGGGAAAGCGGAGTAAACATGGGGAATGATAATAAGTGAGGGAAGCGGAGTAAGGGAACGGGGGTGAGGGAGGGTGAGAGAACAGTAGTGATGTTAAGGAAAAGAGTGATGAGAAACTAAATTTTGTTTGTCAAACTTGCCTTATAAGTAATGTAAACTTAATTACATATTTTTACTAAATTTAATATCTGTGGAAGAGGAAAAAAAAAATAAGTTATTATTTTTATAATATATATTTCAGATTACAAGAAACAAGACAGGAGATTAAAAGTCATAAAAGGGTACTAAGAGATAAAGGAGTGAAGGACACAGAAAGGGAAATAAAGTAACGGTGGATAGATTCAGTGACAGAGAGGAAGAGAGGGAGAGAGAAATGAACTGAAGGTGAGTAAGATACTAAACAAATGTGAGTTGGCAAAACTAAATGAGGAAAGGGGAGTAAGGAAAGGGGAGTGAGTGAGAGGGAAGGGGGAGTGAGTGAGGGTGCATTCACGACAATGAGGGATGGAAGGTGAGTGAGGGTGAGTGAAGGGGTGTGAGAGAGTGAGGGGACAGAGGGAGTGAGGGTAACAGAGAGGGAGTGAGGGAAGAGGAGTGAGGAAGTGAGAGGACAGAGGGATTGAGAGAAGGAGTGAGAAAAGTGGAGTAAGGTGAGTGAGGGAAGGGGAATTACTGATGGAGCAAAGAAAGGAAAGAAGGGGAAGGGGAGTGAAGCAGAGAGACTGGAAAAAGGTGAGTGCGGGAGGAGAGTGAGGGGAAGGGGAGTTAAGGATGGGGAATGAGGATAATGGGGGGAAGTGGAGTAAGGGAACGGGGTGAGGGAGGGTGAGAGAAGGGCAGTGACGTTGAGGAAAGTGGGGTGATAGAGGGTGGATAAAGCCGAGTGAGCGTAAGACAAGGGGAGTGAGGGAGTGAGGACATAGAGGTAGTGAAGGATGGAGTGAGAGAAGGGGACTAAGTGAGGGAGCATAGAAAGGTAAATGAGGGAGTGTTGGTGAGTTAAAGGGAGTGAGTGTGAAGGAAGGGGAGTGACAAAGTGAGGGGATGGAGGGAGTGAGGGTAAGAGAGAGGGAGTGAGGGAATTCGAGTGAGGATGTGAGAGGATAGAGAGAGTTAGAGAATGAGTGAGTGAAGTGGAGTAAGGTGAGTGAGGGAAGGGGAATTACTGAGGGAGCAAAGGAAGGAAAGAAGGGGAAGGGGAGAGAAGCAGAGGGGCTGAGAGCTGGAAAGTGGTGGAGGGGAGAGAAGGGAAGGGGAGTGAAGGAATGGGGAATGAGGCGTAGTAAGGGAAGTGGAGTAAGGGAACAGGGGTGAAGGAGAGTGAGAGAAGGGCAGTGAGGGTGAGTAAAGAGGGGTGATAGAGGGTGGAAAAAGGTGAGTGAGCGTGAGACAAGGGGAGTATAATATATATTTCACAATACAAAATACAAAATAACTTGTACAACATGTTATATGGTTTATTTTTGCTGTTCTCAGAATATATTGAATTTCACTAAAAACACTGAGTTCAATACTACTCATCATATGACAGCGGGAAAAAAAAAACACAATCAAAAAGATTGTGTTTAAAAAACCCATACAACGTTTCAATAAATAATGTAAAACTTAGAAAAAACATATCTTAACTCATTTTTGATTCACTTACTTTTCCACGAGGCCAAATAGTATATGGAAAGTCCTTTTCATTGGAAATTACTCAATAGTACTCTTAAACTTCCATTTACCCGACTTTCTGAATGAAAAGCTCTAACAACTTTTTGATCATGTAACAATAGTTATATTTCCACCTCTGGCTCACTCATGATCAACATTTCCTATAATACTGATATCACTCACTATGTGATACACTTACACTACCTCTATGACAACTACAAGTTTTTTATTATCTTGATCACTCTCACTCACAAAGTAATTTTGAACAGCAGACTAAGTTTTATTAACAGCTCCAATCTTCATAGGAAAATTACCTTTCCTAAAATGTTGGTTGTAAAAACAGTAGGTAAGAATTTCGTAAGTCAAAAGGCAAACGTTGTTTGAAAGTCAATTGAGTATCATTACAATTAGTCCAGCCTTTTTGACATTTTAAATAAGCTGTGTAATGTCCTGATGTTGTCGAAGGACCATCATGGAAATTAATTGGTGCAGTTACAAAGGTTCTTCCTGAAATTGATAATTGAGAAGCCACAACATTTTTGATTAAAGTTGTCAATTTAGTTCCATCAGGTCTACATCGTTGGAACATTAAAATTACATACTGTCCATATCTTTGTATAAATAATGTGGATAGCATTGCAGATTTACATTGAGTACAGACCATGTTTTGATTTGCTTCTCTAACTAGATTATTAAAAGACACTGATTTGCAGTCTGGTAAAGTCAAATATATAAATCTTTCAGTGTCTATTGTAGTAGTACTTGAAAAAGAACAATTGTCGCAGTTCTGCTGCCATTTATAAGAAAGCCCAAAAAGATTTTCTACATCTATACCTTCATCTTGAAATACAACAAGCATATACATTGGAAATTCCTGAAAATCTTGCTGAATATTCTGTGAAAATTGATTTAGACCAGAACATATGTCTAAAGCATTTCAAATTTCAGAAACACTTTCTATTTTTGTTCTATCACTGCTACATTTCTCAAACACAGAATTCAACAAACAACAACATCTTTGATCCTGATTTTCAACAATCTGTTCTTGTAAAGTTTGGAGAAAAAAAACAACATTAACCACTACATTAGCATAGCAGTTGACACCAGAACTGTTTTCAAACTGAAATCCAACAACATCTTTAACTGAATCTTTTTCCTTTCTGCTTACAATTACTGGTTCATCTACTTTTTTTCTTTTTGCTACAACTTCACTACAATTTTTCTCATTTCTTCTTTTTCGGCCTACCACACGCTTTTCAAATAGAGGTTATTGAGGTAAATTTGGAGCATACTCTCTTCTTAACCTATTATATTCTTTTACACAATTTACACAATTTAGATCTGCACTAATCTTTGTCTCATCAAAATCAATCAAGTACAATCCAGATAAAGTTCTGACTCGAGATAAAGCAACATATGCCATACCCTCCTTGAACCCAGAACTTCCAATATTCACCAAAGCACTATCTACACTTAAACCTTGAGATTTATGAATAGTCACCGCATATGCCAAAGAAACAGGAAACTGTTTTCGGCGGACATATAAATCTTTCACAAGCAAAAATCGAGCAGAACAATGATTGAATTGTTGTACTTCTTCAATTCCATCAAATTTAGTTTTTAAAAATTCAATTCCATCTCTAGTTTGGTAATTCACAAAATCAACAATATGACCCTATGCTCCATTTACTAAACCTCTTTCCACATGTAAATTCTCTCGTAAAATTATACGACAATTTAAACATGCATACAGAGTCTTTTCCAAACCAGCAGTTTTAGATATTGTCTTCTCTAAAGAATCTAATTTTGATTTAAACTTTTCTGACAAAATAATATTTGCTCCTTCAATCTCTATTTTATCAATAGCGTCTAGTTTCAAAACCTCTTGATTTTCTAACTTTAACATTTTGTTGTTGAAGATTGAACATTCTTGCAGAGTTGGCAAATTTCCTAAAAATATTCCCTGGGAGAATATTTTCGTTTGGAAACAAATTTGAAATTAATCATGCCTGTAAAGCTTCTTTGCCATGCTCACTTACTTTTCCAATTCTTACATCTTGTAGAATATTTTTATAATCTTCCTCCTTTGCCTGTCGCATATTTTGAAGCAGTTCTGCATATTTGAAATGTAACCATATATTAACATTTCAAATGCTTCCTAGGCACTTCCTGGTACCTTCATGCTTAAGCATTTTAAACACTGGTTGTCCTTTCACTGGAGTTAGCTGCAGTAGATCTCCAAACACAATGATGTGTTTGCCTCCAAATAACACATCATACTCTGTTTTAAGAATTTCTTGCATTCTTAAATGCACAATAGCAAGCATTACATTTGATACCATGCTTACCTCATCAATGATAAGAAGTTTCTTTTTCTTCAAGACTCTGGAAACTTCACACCAAGCTTCTCCAGATAGCTTGTAGTATTGTAATGTATTATCATGCTCTACTGGCAGCATCAATAAACAATGTAAATTAATCCCTTTAATGTTATGTGCTGTCAACCCAGTTGGAGCGGTAAAAACACAAGAGAGTGATGACTCAGTTCTTTTCTGCAGATAAGTTGCAATTGCTTTAATCAGAAAACTTTTTTCAGTTCCTGCTTCTCCACTCACGTACAGTCGGACAGGCATAAATGACGTACATGAGCACTCTTTTTTCTCACGACATAAACCATGCTCAATCTGTTCTGTGACTTCGTCATATATTTGTTTCTGCTCAACGTTTGTTCTTTTTCCAAATCTTCTAAGTTAACGACATCCTCCTGAGCTTGTTCCATGGCTCTTTCCACTTGATCCATGGCATTGACAGCTTCATTTTGGATAATTGGTCCTCCTAGTGGATCCTGACTCAACGAAGCAGAACTCTGACTGTCTTGAGAACTGTCTCTAGCAATCTCTGCTGCAATTGTAGCTTCTTGCTGTATTTCCTCATTCAACATTTGCAGATAATTTGTAAAAACAGGACATTCTATGGTATCCTTGGTTGCCTTGAAAGAATCTACATAACTGAGAAAATATCCAAGTAGTTCCTCTTCTGTACGCCATGGCTTAAAGAGTTGCAAAAGAGCTAAATAGTAAAATTCCCTTTTGTCAGGAGATTCGCAACTCAATTTTCGATGATTAATCAAATGGCCTTTTCTTTGTTTCACCAGACATCCTTCACATCCCATTACAGCATATACTCCTTTATTGATATCTTCTGTGATGTGAGTATAGCTTTGCAGAACTTCATAGAGACAAAAGGTCTCAAGATGACTACTTCTATTTGGATAGTATGTATCCAACATGTTTGTCTTCAAAATATCTGTACTGTTTGGTTCTTTCTCCGCCAAATACTCAATTTCTTGTACAGATTTCAAAACTCGGTTTCGTGTTGCAGCAAGACCTAGACTTACCCAAATGATTGTTCTAGATTTGGCATATAGACTTGCTGATGATAACCGATCAGAACATTCATATGCTCCAATTTCTCGATGCAACATCTTCAGACTGTAACTGTACAATTTCTTACTTAGACTCTTTTCATGTGAAATTTCCTCCCACATTTCCTTCAGTTCCGTCTTTTCTGATTTTGTGATGTAAGACGTCACATATCGAGGCACAGCAATAGACTTGTCAGCAACATATTGAATATCCATGTTAGCATTCCACATGGACAAAATGACTGGGTCGTAGTCATTTATGTATTTGGACTCTTCATTTCTTTTTAAGTTGTATGTATTTTTCGGTGATTTTCTTGTTACAGTATGTTGCAGAGAAGACATAAAATTGTTCACTCTCCCATTAGATATTACTGGTCGTGGAAATCCAAATCGACATTTTGTGTAGAACTTGTCCTTGGATTTGAACTTTTGACGACAGTATTTTTCACAAAGATGGGTTTGAAAGCGTAAAACTTGATGTCTTAAATTGTTTTCTACTGTACTTTTCGGAACAGCACATGTAGAATACTGTTCAATGAAACTCATCACTGTGTCATCCAAATCTGTTCCAAATTTGGGTGCATCTTTGATCCATAGCAGCATATGCATGTGAGGAGCACCTCTTGCTTGATACTCGTTTCTCCAAAAGAAATCCAAAACCTCTCCAAGCGGAGGTTTTTTTTTGTTTGTGTTAAAAGACATCATAGCTTCAAATCTATGATTGAAATACCTGCATACATTAACTGGATCCAAAGAGCAATGTTTGCATTTGCCTCTCGTAGAAATTGAATTAATTCTTCCCAAGCATACTCGGCAGAGCTAAGAGTGAGGAACCATGTAGGAGTTCCTGAGTTTCTTAGCATACATTTCAATTCCCCATGACGACTGTAGCAATACTCGTTAGTACCACGCTGACATGCCATGAGATTAATTAGGTGAGATTCCAAAATACTGTCTTGCAGTTTGACTTTATCCATAAAGTCCCTTGCCGAAACACATTGCAGATGTAATTCAGGATATGGTTCACTGCATAGGAAAATCCAGACAAGTCACTCTCAAACAGTAGATGAAACAAATATGGAATGCATTGACGAAACCTTGGATCTTTTGCATATAATCTTAAAGTCCGGTATTCAGATGCAGGAATTTGAACAGGTCGTCGTCATATCGTCCACCTTGACCTGTTGGAAATAACTGAGGAAAACAACGAGTTTCCAAACTTTCTTCCCATACACTAATGGGACTTCCTTTTGCTTCTTTCATTTGAAACAAGTCAATAGCATTCCCCATTACTTCTTTGGAATGCAAAGGATGAACACTATAATGTTCATAAATTTCTTCACTTCTAGAGACATCAACTTTTTCAATTTGACTAGCTGAGAAATCACTGTCCTCTTCTACAGTTGTTTCCTCTTCTCCAAAATATACATTTTTTTAGTAGTGATTGTTTTTTACCAAATACAACGTTGCCTTTTTGACTTTCCTAACATCCACTAATTCTTGCCAGATTTTCTTACTCTTTGTCGGAACACCATTAACTAGAATAACCAGAGGTTCCTCTTCCACTTTTTCTACACCAATTGTATCAATATTTTTCTTAAAATCTAGAGGTAAATAAACAACTCTTCCCTTTAATCCTCTCTGTAAATCTGAAGGAGGCAATTTCCCTGTCTTAGGCTACATGCGAACAATAGCCTGAAAAGGATGCACACATTGAATTAGAATAGACTTATAGGTATTTAAATCCATCAACTCAGAAGGAATGTCTACCAAATCAAGATTATCTAGCAGGCATTCTGTTTTCATTTAATTTATTATAACAATATTTACAAATACATTGATCAGAACCCAAATCAAAAAATTTTCTACCAACAAATAAGTTGCAAAATCCTTCCACTCATTATTATTTTCCATTTCACTTTTTACATATAAATCACCTAACCTAGTCTGATTCTTATAATGAGTTCATCGACAACACACACAAGAAAAATTAGGCCTTTCACATGAATTGACCTCAAATTTTTCTGTAATTGAAATCTGTACATTCTCTTCCACATTACCTTCTAATACTGTATCAGTTTCTGCACTGTCCTCTTTTTCACCAAAATAAAAAAACTCGGGGGCATATTATCAAGGGGGTTTATCCCCGCTTTTTTGGCTGTAAAAGCCAAGAAAGCAGAGATACAATTATCTCCCTATTACCTAGCTGTCGCTAACACCAGTTAGCGACAGCTAGTAGGAGATAGCGACCATCTTGGGCCCCACTTTGCATGTCAGTGATATTTATCACTAATGACATGCAAAGTGGGCGTGCCAAGATGTTAGAGACTGGAAACAGTCGCTAACATCGCTATCTCCTACTACCAACTTTTTGAGATATTTGCGCTAAGCGCGAATATCTCCAACAGCTAACACCTGCCCTGAGCAGTTCTTAGCCATGTTATCCAATGGGAGGTGGATAACATGGCTAAGAGCATTAGCTCGGTAATGCATGAATATCACTGACTTTTCAGCAATATTCATGCATTGCGGCCGATTTAGATTTTTATCGCATTTGTGATAAACCTTGGTAATACCAAGGTTTATCTGTGATAAAAATCGCCGCAGCTCAGCAGTAAATTTTTGTCTCTAACCAAGCAATAGCGATAATTATTGCTATTGCTTGGTAATATGCCCTTCAATTTCTTCACAAATGTTCCTCACATCTAATTCAGATCCATGCAAAAGAGCACTGTTTAAATGTTTTAGCTTAAGTGCTGGACTTTTTGCATAATACTACCTTCTCACTAAATTCCTCACTTTATTATGATGCACTGCTAACATCCTAAAATGGTGAAAAACACTCTGACATACTTTTCTTGAAAGACAAGCCAGTGAATGCCCATTCAAACCTGTTTTTTCTCTCACTCTGCAAGTATCTAACTCTTGCAACATCTTAATTTTTTGTTTAAGACTTTTCTTAGTATATGTACGTAAGAAATTGTGAAACAAATTAATTGAATCCTGTCACACACTACAAATACTACTACAATTCCAAGTATACACTGGAGCCTTAGGACATCTCCCTAAAACTTCATCAGTTAGCACTGTGCACAGTTAACACTGTTTTATGCACAATTTTTTCTTTTTCAACCGGACAACCGTCCTTCACCTCATATGCTCGACCACTGGTGTCAACTGCATGCACCAAATCATTATCCTGAAAGTAACTCTCTTCATTAAAAAATGGCTCACAACTTGAACTATGCTTCCATTCTCCAGAAAAAAGAATCACAAAAATTAGTCTGATTAATTACTCTTTTCCACTTACATTTTGATTTCAAAACATTGATTACCCTATCTAGTGTACGAATTCTATTGATTACTAAAATATATAATTTTTTTTCACTTCAAAAGCCTGATCCACAATCTTCACTATACTTTTCTTTTTCTTGTAAATAGCAGTTTTCTTTTTATAATTCTTAACATTTTTTAATGAATTTAAAATTATTCTGTTATAAAACATTCGTCTACGAATGTCAATAAATTGATTTCTCCGTCTATTACTATAGACAATATCATTTCCTTGTACAGGTCTAACATTTTTTGGGGAGCTCTGCTTTTTCTTTGTATTACAGATGATTTTTTTTTCTTTGAAACAATATCCAGATGTTTTTTACATTACGTTCATTTCCTTAAAAAGTCCTTAGTTTGCTTACCAGGAGCATTCTTTTCTTCACTGAAGATTGTGTTTCGGATGAAACTTCTAATTGTGTTTTCTTGGACAATAAAGCATGTTTATAACTTTTTCTTCTTCTTTCCTTCATCGGCATATTCTTTTATCTTTCTATAGATGATTACAATCTGTGGTAAAGAAAAAATAACATATTATAGACCACTACTAATATACTACATAGCAATGACAATATGTAATCGATATAAACACTAGTTTACAACTGTGTCTCACCAGAGTAGGAAATCATGCAGTGAGTGTTGTTTCTCAGTTTATGGCAGTGCAATACAGTTTCATTATTAATCTCACTCTCTGCTTGCACCATCTCACTCTTTGCGTGTGTCATCTCACTCTCTGCCTGCACCATCTCTCTCTTTGTGTGTGTCATCTCTCTCTTTGCATGTGTCATATCTCTCTCTGCCTTTGCCATCTCTCTTTGCATGTGTCATCTTACTCTCTGCCTGTGCCATCTTTCTCCTTGCGTGTGTCATCTCACTCTCTGCCTGCGCTATCTCTCTCTTTCCGTGTGCCATCTCACTCTCTCCCTGCGCCATCTCTTTCTTTGCATGTGTCATCTCGCTCTGTTTCTTCCCCATCTCTCTCTTTATGTGCGTCATCTCTCTGTTTGCGTGTGTCATCTCAATCTCTGCCTGTGTCATCTCTGTCTTTGTGTGTGTCATCTCTCTATTTGTGTGTGTCATCTCTCTCTTTGTGTGTGTCATCTCTCTTGTTGTGTGTTTCATCTCACTCAGCCCCTGCACCATCTCTCTTTGTGTGTTTCATTTCTCTGTTTGTGTGTGTCATCTCATTCTGTGCCTGCCCATCTCTCTCTTTGTGTGTGTCATCTCTCTCTTTGTGTGTGTCATATTTCTCTTTTCATGTGTCATCTCACTCTGTGCATGCCCCATCTCTCTCTTTGTGTGTGTCATCTCTCTCTTTGTGTGTGTCATCTCTCTCTTTGCTTGTGTCATCACACTCTCTGCCTTCGCTATCTCTCTCTTTCGGTGTGCCATCTCACTCTCTGCCTGCGCCATCTCTCTCTTTGCGTGTGTTATCTTGCTCTGTTTCTGCCCCATCTCTCTCTTTGTGTGTGTCATCTCCCTTTTTGCGTGAGTGTGTCATCTCAATCTTTGTCTGCACGATCTCTCTCATTGTGTGGGTCATCTCTCTCTTTGTGTGTGTCATCTCTCTCCTTGTGCGTGTCATCTCACTGAGTACCTGCACCATCTCTCTCTTTGTGTGTGTCATTTCTCTCTTTGCGTGTGTCATCTCACTCTGTGCCTGCCCCACCTCTCTCTTTGTGTGTGTCATCTCTCTCTTTGTGTGTGTCATCTCTCTCTTTGCGTGTGTCATCTCACTGTGTGCCTGCACCATCTTTCTCTTTCTGTGTGTCATCTCTCTCTTTGCGTGTGACATCTCCCTCTCTGCCTGTGTCATCTCACTCTCTGCCTGCGCTATCTCTCTCTTTATGTGTGCCATCTCACTCTCTGCCTGTGTCATCTATCTCTAATCCAGCTTTGAATCAAAGCATGAAAAACAATTTAAAAGAGTACCCTATAAGCAAAGAGATGCAAACTGTGAGGAGATACAGGTGACATTATAGAAAAAGGTGCAAATATAATTCCTTATTTCACACAGTCAGTGTGATCCTTGTCAAAAATGTTAAAGTCATACATTTTTCCCAAAAACATTTAGCATAGTGATTTGTTTAAGACACAGAGCACAGCCCATATCAATGACCACTACATTACAATGCAGAAACCTGACTCATTTCCAAAATACATTTTCAATATGCACCATTAATTTTTTTGCCAGCATTACATAGAAACATGAGACACAATGCAAAAAGAAACAGTACCCTATAAGCTAAGAGATGCAAACTGTGAGGAGACACAGGTGACATTATAGAAAAAGGTAAAAATATGATTCCTTAATTGACACAGACACTCAGTGTGATCCTTGTCAAAAAAGTTAAAGCCATACATTTTACCAAAAAACATTTAGCATAGTAAATCGTTTTAGACACAGAGCACAGCCCATTTAAATGACCACTACATTACAATGCAGAAACCTGACTCCTTTCCAAAATACATTTCCAATATGCACCATTAATTTTTTGCCAGCATTACATACTAATATGATACACAATGCAAACAAAAACAGTACCCTATAAGCTAAGACATGCAAACTGTGAGGAGACGGGTGACATTATAGAAAAATGTGAAAATATAATTCCTTATTTCACACAGACACTCAGTGTGATCCTTGTAAAAAATGTTAAAGTCATACATTTTACCAAAAAAACATTTAGCATAGTAAATCGTTTTAGACAAAGAGCACAGCCCATTTAATTGATCACTACATTACAGTGCACAAACTTGACTCATTTCCAAAATACATTTCCAATATGCACCATTAAATTTTTTACCAGCATTAGAAAAAAATGACACACAGTGCAAGAATAAAGAAGCCCAATATGCTTCTCAATCTTCCCCATAGTGCAAACAGCACTCTATCTATATTAAATGAATCATTACTCACCTTTAAAAATGCTTTTGAAGATTTAGAACAGTGTCAGTCACACACACCAGATTTTCTTAAGCAGAATCTCTGAAATGCACCTCAGAACCTGCAACCACACATGGCCCTGATTCCCTGTAATTCTTCACACATATCCATGGACTTAACCAATCAAAATTCTTCCCACACTATTTCAAAACCAAACTAACATTTTAATTGGTTCTACATTTCAACACTTTCAACTCACATAATATTCACCCATCCTCACAGTGCTCATTCAGCCTGTTACCATGGTAACTCCCACCTAACGAAGCACACAGGGGAAAAGTTAATTATACTATGTGGCAAATGAACTCAGCTAGGGTGTTTGACCTCTCTATATACTAGCTAATCATGTGCAATGTTCCTTTCAATGAACTTTTTTCAACCATTAGAATTACTTCTTTCAAAACGCAAAAGCATGCACCCTAATATGCTGTGTAGCATTTTCAGAAATCACCAATCATTACTTTTTCTTCAAGTGCACTGAATCTCATCCACATTTTTTTCTAAACTCCTACTATTGAAACTGCCATTTGATATTCAGAGACCATCTTAGTACAACAAAACCTCCCTTCAAGATGCCTAAAGTCTGGATTGTGGGATACAGCTATATTTACTGGAGAGAAAGGTATGAAGAAAACAGAGGTATTCCCAACCTTGATTTACGAAATGTGGATATTATGTGGATTGGCCAGAGAGGATTGAGATGTCACCAATTGATACCATTGTTAAAATACTTTTTGCATCTCCAACACCCTGACCTCATAATTGTGTACTGTGGTGGAAATGACCTAGGCACATTGACTGGGGTTGGTCTGGAAATGTTTTTAAAGGACACCTTTGGGCAATTGATGTCACTTCGTCCGCAGATTGAGAAAGCAAGGAAACATGTGAATAAATCTGTTTCTGCTTCCCTGAGAGACTACGGTATGGGTTCCATATACCACAATAACTTGCGTTACAACATGCATGGCATCTATAGGAGAGATGGTGTACATTTCTCAGATGAGGGGAACAGAGTTTTCCTCTTGAATTTTAGACTCTGCATCGGTATCTACTTGTAGGTACTTAAATCACCCACATAACACAACAGCTCTTTTCAGAGCTACCCTACCTCTAAGCACTCTAAATTATTTTTTGACCCTATTTTTTTTCACTGTTTTTCCCTGTGGTGCGCTCAGGGTACGCGTACCTGTAAACGCCTGTGTAAGCGCACCCTGAGCTTACTCCGCAAAATTTTCACAAAAAAAATAATAGTGTTTTTGCCCTTCAGGGTCCTCCTAGGCCCCCCTGAGAAAACCTAGGGGGTCAGTGAGTCTCTACCCTGCCCCCTTTTATAATATTCCCCTTTTGTTTTTTACCTCATGTGTCTTGATTCTACCGAGACACAAGATGGCGGACTCTCCGGACTGTTTGGGATGTTGACAGCCACCCGAGAGCCAATCAGCTTTCCGCTCGCAATCTTCTGTGGCACGCCGGGTGCGCTTACCGGTACGCGTACCCTGAGCGCTCGAAAAATTTTGGAAGGTCATTTTCATAAAAACCACTGGAACAATTTTCACAAAATATAGAAAAGGCCCTACTAGGTACCAGTCCCTACCATTTTGCCAAGTTTGGTGTAATTCCGTTCAGCCGTTCTGGCTGTAGCCGTGTCTAAATGTCCTATGGAAAATTGCATGGGGAAAACACATTTGAAAGTGTTGAAATTTAGAACCAATTAAAATATTACTTTGGTTTTGAATTTGTGTGTGATGAAGTTTGATTGGGTATGTACATGAATATATGTGAAAAATTAGAGGGAAACACAGCCATTTTGTGATAGTACTGTCTGAGGTACATTTGTGAGGAATTTTTGGTGTACAATTTCTGGTGTGAGATTTACACAGTACTAACTCTTCTACTGCTTTCTGAAAGGTGAGTTGTTAATTTGTAAGGGAACCTATGTTGTACATTTTAAGTTAATTGGAAAAATGTTTTCTGTTAGTTATTTACTGTCCCTCTGTTATAAGTATGGATTGAGTTTGGCTTCATCACATGCAGTGCTTTATATTTCTAGTTCCTGCCTGATACTATACACTGCCCACAGATAACTTCACTGTTAAAAACTCAGAAGTACCTGTCTCAACTTGACCCCTACAGTACCCTAACTCTACTGATATAGTTATATAAAGTATTTGAAAAAAATTGTGCATATTAATTTTAAAGAACTAAATATTTGATAAAGCTAGTTTCATAATATGTATTACTAAAAACGATAAATTAAAGTGATTATTTTTTTCTTCAATTTACAGCAAGAAATTTCAAAATAAAATGGATCACAAAGAAGAGACCGTTGAAATTTCTTTTGAATTTTCCACTACTTTTAATGAGATTTTGAATGTTATTGACAGCACCAGTAATGAAGAAGTTTCTGTTGGAGGGGATGACATGAGGGATTTTTTTGATCAGTCTCTGGGCGGGGAATTTCTCGAATGTTTGGAAACCATAGAGTTCCAGGAATCATTTTTGCAGACTTTTGATGAGGAAATTCCTGATGATGTTATTGATAAGAAATTCCTGATGATGACATTCTTTTAAAATATGAAAATTCAGAAGAATGAATTTATATTTAGAAATTAAAAATTGTTTGAGACATTATTCATTTTAATTTGTAATTTATGAGGTAGTAGCAAAGTGATTGCGGTATCAAGTGAGACTTATAGATTAGAGTACAACATTGTTGTGTTACATAGTAAGTTTACTCATAGTTACTTCCCTTCTCCCACTATATTTTCTCCAATATGTATTTGACATCTCTTCTTCATCTCCTGCCTCCTTTCTCTTACTGTCTGCCTCTGATGCACCATATTGCCGCCATTTTGTGTAGTTTCAAAAGAGAGTGAAATGTAATAGTTGAGAACGTGAAAGGGGGCAGTGTAGAGTGCCCCTGACCCCCTAGGCCTTCTCAGGGGGTCCCTAAAGGATATGTTTCTGCTTTCCTGAGATACTATGGTATGAGTTCCATATACCACAATAACTTTCATTACAACATGCAAGAAATCTACAGAGGAGACGGTGTACATTTCTCAGATGAGGGGAACAGAGTGTTTCTCTTGAATTTTAGTCCCTGCATCGATTCCTACTTGTAGGTACTTAAATCACCCACATAACATAACAGCTCTTTTTAGTGCTACCCTACCTCTAAGCACTCCAAATTCTTATTTTACACTATTTTCTTTCATTGTTTTTCCCTGTGGTATGCTCAGGGTACGCGTACCTGGAAGCGTACATGGGAACGCACCCAGCGCTTACCCAGCGAAAATGTAAAAAATAAAATCGTTTTTTTGCCCTTCAGTGTCCTTCTAGGCCACCCTCAGAAAACCTAGGGGGTCAGAGGGTGTCTACCCTGCCCCATTTTAATTATTTCCCCCTTTTTTTTACCTCTTGTGTCTCGATTCTACCGAGACACAAGATGGCGGACTCTCTGGACTGTTTGGAATGTTGACAGACACCCGAGAACCAATCAGCTTTTCCCTTCGCACACTTCCAAGGCGCGCCGGGTGCGCTTACCGGTACACGTACCCTGAGCGCTCAAAGAGCGCATATAGATATATACATTTTTTTAAAGTTAATTTTCGAAAAAACCATTGGAGCAATTTTCACCAAATATAGAAAAGGCACTTCTGCGTACCAGTCCCTACAATTTTGCAAAGTTTGGTGTAATTCCATTAAGCGGTTCGGGCTGTAGCCGTGTCCGAACGTCCTATGGATATTAACATGGGGAAAACACGTTTTGGGGCCCCACTTTTTTCTCGGCCCCCCACATGATGAATCCCCACGAAAGTTCAAGGGAAGGAGCGGAGTGGAGCTGGCCTAAATTTTGGAAAATTACAAACAAATTCCTCAACCGGCGCCAAAGTTATTCCCAATAGAATGTAGCGGATTTCCTATGGACACTAGGTCCTAACTATAACTACCTACTGGCGACCGCCAGTAGGTAATATATATATATATATATATATATATATATATATATATATATATATATATATATATATATATATATATATATATTACCTACTGGCGGTCGCCAGTAGGTAGTTATAGTTAGGATAATTTTCAATGTTAAATCTCAACATTCTATTTTGAATAACTTTGGCGCCGGTTGACGAATCTGCCTGAAATTTTCAGGAAAATGGTCTCATGGCGGTCCGGTCCTTCCCTGAAAGTTTGGGGGGGATTCGTCAAGGGGGGGCCGAGATAAAAGGGGGGTCCCAAAACGCGTTTTCCCCATGTTAATTTCCATAGGGCGGTCGATTTCACTTTTAGCCCGAACGGCTGAATGGATTTCCACCAAACTTGGCAAAATTGTAGGGACTGGTAGCCCGATGTGCCTTTGCTATGTCTCAAGATATGTGCTCCAGTGGATTTTGAGTAATTTAGGTTCAAAAAAATATATATATCTATAGGCGCTCTCCCGTGCGCGCACCGGAGTGCGCTCCAGGCGCGACACGCGACTTGCGCGCAGGAAGCTGATTGGATCTCAGTTGTCTGTAAACATTCTAAACAGTGCGGAGCGGCCGCCATCTTGTGTCTCGGTAAAATCGAGACACAAGGGGTTTGAAAAAAAAAGGGGCAAATGACCATAAGGGGGAAGAGTAGACCCCCTCTGACCCCCTAGGTTTGATGTAGGGACTAAAATAGGGTCCTGCAGGGCATTAAAATTTTTTTTTCGTTTTGCGCGGGGGAAGCGCATGGTACGCGCACCGGCGAAGCACGGGGAAAATCCAGGACCATATTTATGAAGGCCTTGCGCTGTTAGTTTTGCGCTTCCTGTGCGTCAATTTTTGTGACGCACCAGCGGTGTAAAAAAATGCGCATTGTTATGCAATATTTAAAAAGTGACGCATCTATCTAGATGCGTCACTTTTTAAATATAGTGCAACGAGGTACATTTTATTACACTGCTGGTGTTATGCGTCACTTTTCTGTGCGCACTCCTTATGACATTCCAGATGTGTCATATTTAATGTATGACGAATCATGTTGCAGATACAATATGGCGCAGAGTTTTAAAAAGTGACCCATGTACCTAGATGCGTCACTTTTTAAAAATAGCGTCAGGTATAATGCATGCAGAGGGGGTGTTCTCCCGCAAAAAGCTTTGTAATAGCGACGCAGTGAAATCTTTGAGATTTCACTGCGTCAGTTTTAGGATGCTGTTGCGTCAAAATCTTGTGCCTGCTTTACAGCAGGTGTTAGACTGAGGCAAGACCTTTCATATGCTGCTTTCCCCATTTGAAAGGACACATTACTGGAGTTGCGTCACTTTTGTGACGCACTCCAGCAATGCGTTACTTGGAATGTCATAAGGAGTGCGCACAGAAAAGTGACGCATTGCACCAGTAGTGTAAAAAAATGTGTTGCGTTGCGTTATATTTAAAAAGTGAGGTATCTAGGTAGATGGGTCACTTTTTAAAATCAAGCGCCACATTATATCTGCGTGAGGTATAATGCATGCAGAAGGGGTGTTCTCCCACTAAAAGCTTTGTAATAGCGACGCAGTGAAATGTTTGAGATTTCACTGCGTCACTTTTAGGATGCTGTTGCATCCTTTAAATATAGTGCAACGAGGCACATTTTATTACACTGCTGGTGTGATGCGTCACTTTTCTGTCCACAGTCCTTATGACATTCCAGATGTGTCATATTTAATGTATGACGAATCATGTTGCAAGGAGTTACAGATACGTCAGTATTTCTGACATATGTGTAAACATAAAAGTGATGCGAGGCCGGCGCAAAATTTTGACGCAATAGCATCCTAAAAGTGACGCAGGGAAATCTCATAGATTTCAGTACGTTGTTATTACCAAGCTTTTTGCGAGGGATTGCCCCCTCTGCATACATTATACCTGATGCAGATACAATATGGCGCAGAGTTTTAAAAAGTGACCCATGTACCTAGATGCGTCACTTTTTAAAAAATAGTGTCAGGTATAATGCATGCAGAGGGGGTGTTCCTTGCAAAAAGCTTGGTAATAATGACGCAGTGCGTCACTTTTAGGATGCAGTTGCGCCAAAATCTTGCGCCTGCTTCACAGCAAACCTTTCACATGGTGCTTTTTCCATGTGAAAGGACACATTATTGGAGTTGCGTCACTTTTGTGACGCACTCCTGCAATGCGTTACTTTTGTGTTTACAGATACGTCAGAAATACTGACATATCTGTAACTCCTTGCGAATTGATTAGTCATATATTAAATATGACATATCTGGAATGTCATAAGGAGTGCGTCCAGAAAAGTGACGCATCGCTATTTTCACGTAGCGATGCGTCACTTTTCAGAAATGAGGCCTCCAGTTTATTCACTGTGTCATAACTTTCTTTTCTAACACTCACCTTCTTTCAGTCCTCCTACTTCACTTCCTTTCACCTCTCATACCTTTCTGTTCTTTCTTACTCATTCTCCTTTCAATTATCAATGCACTATATTTCACTTACTCTTCATTTTTTAAGATTATAGCTCTTTGATGAGAATTGGAGGTAGTTCTGAAAAGAACTTTTGGTTTTCTTCTTTTAACTGAAGAGGAACAAAAACAGGGAATAGAAACTGCTCAACAGGAGCAAAAAGAAAAGAAAAAAATTAGGGGTGGGAAGAGCAGTGATGGTTCTCCAATGCCCGAACCATGAGCAGGACACTTTGCTCCCCATAGGTGAGGAGTTGATTGCAGTATCTGCATCTGACGACCCCATGGTTGAATGCAGGTTGAATGTTTGCTACCTGCCCCTGAGATTGTTCTCTTCCAGAAGAAGTTGCTCCTCCTGTTGATGTAGAGGCCCCATCTCTGGGAACCTCCTGTGCCAGAGCCCTGACACTTTCCCGGGCAAAATTCTGGGGGTGCCTCCTCTCCACATGGCGAATCATGGTGAAGTTGCCAAAAGAGTATTTTTTGGGGGGGTTACCCCGTGACAGGACCTGTTTGCAGATCCTGCACTCTACTTTTGGTGCATTCACCTTCTTCTGGCCTTCTGGAAACTTAAAAAATTTCCAGATGAAATGTTCCTTCACCTTTGGGGTAGGAGGCTCTTCATCAATGAAGTCATCTTCACTGCTGGATGGTCTGGCAGCCATGATGAATCCAGGAATATGGAGCAGCAAAAAAGGCAGGTCTTTCAGTCACAAAAGTGAAAGAAGAAGTGAAGGAAATGGGTGGGGATTTCATTCATTGTAAAAAAAAACTGTTAGCAACCAATGAAAAGTGTTATTTGAGGGTCACATGACCCGACGCGTTTACGCTGCGCGCTCCGGAGCACTTCCGGGTGCGTTTACGCAGCGCGATCGTAGGCGCTTCCGGGGCGCAAACGTGGCGCGATCGTAGGCGCTTTTCCGTGCGTTTATGCGCCGCGCACGTATGCGCTTCCGAGGGCACTTACGTTGCGCGCCGAAGTTACGTCATCAATCTTTTATAGAAATGCATAATCATTTTCCATATTAAAAAAAACAAATTTTATTTGTATGGTACGAAATGTTTTGCATTATTATTAACTTTTCATTCATATTTTTTTTTCACGAACGACAGTTGCGCTCTGGGTGCGCTTTCAGATGAGCTCTCGGAGAAGCTTACAGGAGAGCTTAGCTGAAAGCTTCCCGGAGCGCGCACCCAGAGCGCAAAAGAAAAAAAATATAAAAAAAAATAAATACTTAAAAAAAAACAGCAAATTGTAAAAAAAAAAAAGGTTAGAAACTCGATATACAAAGGAATTAGCATTTAAAAAACTATGAAATTCACTGAAAAAACCATAGGTTTCACACCAGTTATAGTTAGGAATTAGCATTTAAAAAACCTATGAAATTCACTGAAAAAACCATAGGTTTCACACCAGTTATAGTTAGGAATTAGCATTTAAAAAACCTATTAAATTCACTGAAAAAACCATAGGTTTCACACCAGTTATAGTTAGCTGGAAATTTTACTGATATAAAACCATTGAAATTCCCACGTTATAGTTAGTTGGACTCACTATAACTTGCGCGCCTGCAATGCACTGCTGATGACGTCACATATTACATCACTCATGACATGGTCAGTGACATCACTCATGACATCACTGATGACACCATCCAAAGAATGTGTGTCTTTCTGAAAAAATAAATATGTTTTATATATGAGTGTGTATACATATGTTTTATTCTAGTATATGGAGTATTGATTTATATAAGTGAGTAAATGTGAGAGTGAGAGATTGTAAGAGTTCCTGTTTAAATAAGTATGTGATTCTATAAGTGATTGTTTAAGAGAGTAAGTATGTGTAAGTTTCCTTAGGAATAAGGTGGTAGTGTGTGTATAGCTGTATATGCAAATAAATGGATGTTCAATAGTTTTTTTGCATGTGTGAGTATATGTGTGAGTAACTTTTGGAAGACTGTCGGTGTGTTAACGGATGTAAAGGTGTTTCACTACATATGATAAGTGAGTATATGTATGAATGACTATATAGAACTGTTGGTGAATGAGTAAATGTGTATATAAATGGTTGAATTACTGAATTGGTTGTTGTAACTGGTATAGGTATCGCCACTTTTTTGTAAATGTTAGTTTCTATTTTTGAATATGTGTTTCAGGGGTTACATTACACTGAAAGGAGGTCAGTCACTCTGTCACAGGGATGGTGTCATCAGTGATGTCATGAGTGATGTCACTGACCATGTCATGAGTGATGTAATATGTGACGTCATCAGCAGTGCATTGCAGGCGCGCAAGTTATAGTGAGTCCAACTAACTATAACGTGGGAATTTCAATGGTTTTATATCAGTAAAATTTCCAGCTAACTATAACTGGTGTGAAACCTATGGTTTTTTCAGTGAATTTAATAGGTTTTTTAAATGCTAATTCCTAACTATAACTGGTGTGAAACCTATGGTTTTTTCAGTGAATATATATATATATATATAAATATATATTACCTACTGGCGGTCGCCAGTAGGTATATATAGTTAGGATTTTTTCTCTATGGGATTTTTGAAAATTCTATGTCTAATATCTTTGGCGTTTGTGGACGGAATTGGCTGAAATTTTCAGGAAAATGGCACATTTTGTTTCTGAGCAGCCCCTGAAAATTTGGAAGGGGGTCGTCAAGGGGGGGCCGAGAAAAAAGGGGGGTCCCAAAACGCGTTTTTCACATTCATTTTTCCATAGGGCGGTTGGCCTCACTTTTAGCTCGAATGGCTGAATGGATTTGCACGAAACTTGGCAAAATTGTAGGGACTGTTAGCCCGATGTGCCTTTGCTAGGTCTCAATATATGTGCTCCAGTGGATTTTGAGAAATTAACGTTCAAAAAAAGATATATATCTGTAACAGCGCTCCGGGTAGCGCTCCGGTTCGCGTACTTTTCGCGTAACGGAACTTTGCGATGCGAAGCTGATTGGCTCTCCGGTGTCTGTCAACATTCTAAACAGTCCGGAGTGGCCGCCATCTTGTCTCTCGGTAGGATCGAGAGACAAGAGGAGGCCAAAACAAAGGGGGAAATTACCATAAGGGGGCATAGTAGATCCTCGTTGACCCCCTAGGTTTTATGTGGAGGTTTTAAAAGGGCCCAGCAGGGCAAAAAAAAAATTTTTTTTTTTTTTTTTTGCGTGGGGAGCGCCCAGTTCGCGAACCGGAAAGCGTTCTGGGCAGCGTACTATAAGGAAAAAATAATGATAGACTTTTCAAATACTGTATGTTAATTGTTTGTTGTTTTTGTTGATTATTTTTTAATTTCTTTATTTTTTAAGCATTTTTTTATTGTGATTGTGTTTCATAATTTATTAAACTTTCTAACATTTCACTGTCAGAAATTTCATAATTCTCATTCAATATACTTTGTAGTCTCTGAGGATGTAAAATGTCCTCATTTTTAAGGAGGTCATCTACTGCTTGGACACATTGCAGTAGTTCCTGGTCCCTAGTTTCATCCATAAATTCATTTTCATTTTGATAAATGATTTCTTGGCTGCTCTCTTGCAGGATAATTTTACACAAATGTTATTTTTCCCATTTTAATTGGAAAGCGTTCTTCATGGGGCAAGTTTCTTGTAAATACGCTCTCACCTGTGCTTGGCAAATTTAGATTTTGATTATGGGAGTTACATAGCCATGTTAAAAATGTCCCAAAAATGGTGCAAGAGCCTTCAAAAAAACGCTTTCATGTGTCTTAAGGACATTTTTAGTCATTTCCTCTTGAATGTAGGTATACAATTGATTTATATGTTGTGTTTAAAAACGATTTTTTGAAATCAATTACATTTCTGGATATGTACTGCTAGAGCTTCATAGGTTGTTTGGGCCATATTTATAAGGCATTTGAGTGTCTATGATGTTATTTTTCCCATTTTAATTGGAAAGCGTTCCTCATGGGGCAAGTTTCTTGTAAATATTCTCCCACCTGTGCTTGGCAAATTTAGATTTTGATTATGGGAGTTACATAGCCATATTAAAAATGACCCAAAAATGGTGCAAGGGCAATCAAAAAAAAAACGCTTTTATGTGTGTTAAGGACATTTTCAGTCATTTCCTCTTGAATGTAGGTATACAATTGATTTATATTTATAGGTTGTTTGGGCCATATTTATAAGGCATTTGAGTGTTTATGAATGACATTGTGCAGATGAAGTTCAGGTCTGACCACAGATTCAAAAGAGGTCTGCCCTTTGTTCAAGAGTGAAGTGGACATGACTTACTTCATTGGTAGGCCTTCACATGTATTATCTCCTCTGTATTCTTCAACAAGCGTAAATCTCATCTGCAACTGTGAGTAGGCCTCACCTCAAACAAACCTCTGGATAGGCCACACCTTATCGTCATCCTGAATCAATCATTTAAAATGTTAGGGAGAGATTTATGATAGGTGTATGCCTGTTTTGTACCACTGTGCGTCACTTTTGTGACGCAGTGGTGGTGCAAAAGATTTGCTATGTTAAATAATAAGTAGGGTGTTAAGTTTTTGATGACTGTTATTCATTTACTGTTTGGTAATAGTGGTTAATAATATTTTTTTTATATTTTATCACAGATTCAACTGCAGATCATTTCAAAATTTGAAAATGCCAACTAAGAATCGAATTAGAAAGGCTAGAAAACGTCAAAGACAGCAAGTTCAGCTATTACTGCAGCAGTCCTCTCCCAAAAAAACTTGTCAAATCACCAAGAAAGCTCCGGGTAAGACCACGAAATCATTCATAAGAAATATTTGTAATAAAAAAAGTATTTCTACAGAAAATGTTCCTGTCCAGAAAAAGAGAAGCAATTTATACGGAAAAGAAAGACCAATCAAAAATGTTACTGCTAGAGCAAGAGATAACTCTGTGCATGATAGTAGAAGGAAACAACAGTTTAGGGACATTCGAAAACGAATGTTCCGCAACAGGATAATAGTTAATTTATTAAAAAATATTAAGAAAGGCCAACAGAAAGTGGCATTTTATAAGAAAAAGAAAAATGTAGAGAAAAATATTGATCATGCTTTCGAAATTAAGCGAAAGTTATTTATTTTGGTAATCAATAGAATTAGGAAACTAAACAAGGTAATTTTTGATTTCAAATCAAATAGTAGATGGAAGAGGGTAGTTAATCAAAGTAATTTTTGTGAAGTTTTTTCCGGAGAATGGATGCATAGTTCAAGTTGTGAGGCATTTTTTAATGAGGAGAGTTATTTTCAGGATAATGATTTGGTGCTTGCAGTTGACACCAGTGGTCGAGCTTATGAAGTGAAGGATGGTTGTCCAGTTGAAAAAGAAAAACTTGTGACAACAGAGATAGAAGAGGTGTTAGGTAATGAGGTTTTAGAAAGACGTCCTAAAGGTCCTGTGTACATTTGGGAGTGTAGTTCTATTTGCAGTGTGCGACAGGATTCCATCAATTTGCTTTGCGATTTTGTACGAACATTTAATAAGAAAAGTTTGAAGCAGAAAATGAAGTTGTTGCAAGAATTAGATCCTTGCAGAGTGAGAGAAGTGACAGGTTTGCGTGGTCATTCACTGGCTTGTCTTTCCAGGAGAGTATGCCTGAGTGTTTTTCATCATTTCAGGATGCTAGCAGTGCATCATAATAAAGTGAGGAAATTAGTCAGAATGTTGTATTATGCTAAGAGTCCAGCAATTATGCTTAAACAATTATGTGCTGCTCTTTTGCATGGTTCTGAAATAGATGTCAAGAATATTTGTGAAGAAATTGAGGGGCATATTACCAAGCAATAGCGATAATAATCGCTATTGCTTGGTTAGAGACAAAAATTTACCGCAGCGCTGCGGCGATTTTTACCGCAAATAAACCTTGGTATTACCAAGGTTTAACGCAAATGCGGTAAAAATCGCCGCAAAGCAAGAATATCGCTGAAAAGTCAGCGATATTCATGCATTAGAGAGCTAATGCTCTTAGCCATGTTATCCACCTCCCATTGGATAACATGGCTAAGAACTGCTCAGGGCAGGTGTTAGCTTTTGGAGATATTGCCGCTTAGCGCTAATATCTCCAAAAGTTGGTAATAGGAGATAGCGATGTTAGCAACGGTTTTCAGTCGCTAACATCTTGGCACACCCACTTTGCATCTCATTAGTGATAAATATCGCTGACATGCAAAGTGGGGCCCAAGATGGTCGCTATCTCCTACTAGCTGTTGCTAACTGGTGTTAGCGGCAGCTAGGTAATAGGGAGATAATTTTATCTCCGCTTTCTTGGCTTTTAAAGCCAAAAAAGCATAGATAAACCCCCTTGATAATATGCCCCTTAGTTTTGTTACTTTGGAAGTAAAGATGAGAATGTTCAAATTGACCCAGAAGTAGAGGGTAATGTTGAAGATAATGTACAGGTTTCCAGTACCGATAATTTTCAGAAGGAAATTGCCACGTTTCAGGTGAAATCAAGTGAGAGGCCTAATTTCTCTTGTGTGTGTTGTCGACGCACTTATTATAAGAATCAGATTAAGTTAGTGGATTTATATGCAAAAAGTGAAAGTGAAAATAATAGTGAATGGAAGGATTTCACAACATACTTGATGGTAGAAAATTGTTTTGATTTGGGATCGGATCAACGTGTGTGTGCTTATTGTTGTAACAAATTAAACCAAAACCAGATGCCTGCTAGGGCGGTTCATAATAATCTGGAATTGGTTGAGATTCCTTCTGAATTGAAGGATTTAAATACTTATGAATCTATTTTGATTCAAAGTATCCATCCCTTTCAGGCTATTGTAAGAATGGAGCCAAAGACAGGGAAGTTGCCTCCATCAGATTTACAGAGAGGATTAAAGGGAAGAGTTGTTTATTTGCCTCTAGATTTGAACAAAAACATTAACACAATTGGAGTAGAAAGAGTGGAAGAGGAACCTCTGGTTATCTTAGTTAATGGGGTTCCGACAAAGAATAAGAAAATATGGCAAGATTTAGTGGATGTTAGGAAAGTCAAAAAGGCAACATTGTATTTGAAAAAAAATAATAAGTACTATAAGAATGTATATGTTGCAGAAGAGGAAGTAAGTGATGAAGACGATAGCGATTTGTGTGCTGGCCAAATTGAGAAAGTAGAAGCCTCTAAAAGTGAAGAAATATATGAACACTATAGTGTTCATCCTTTGCATTCCAAGGAAGTCATGGGGAATGCTATTGAGTTGTTTCAAATGAAACAAGCCAAAGGGAGTCCCATCAGTGTTTGGGAGGAAAGTTTGGAAGCTCGGTGTTTCCCACAGCTATTTCCAACAGGTCAAGGAGGAAGATATGATGAGCGACCACATCAAATTCCTGCTTCTGAATACCGGACTTTACGTGTGTATGCAGAAGATCCTAGGTTTCGTCAATGCATTCCTTATTTGTTTCATCTCCTGTTTGAAAGCGATCTGTCTGGACTGTCATATGCAGTGAACCACATCTTGAAAAGTGGTATACAGATGCGAAACATCTCGGCAAGTGAATTTATGCATAAAGTCAATGTCCAAGACAGTATTTTGGATTCTCACCTAATTAATCTCATGGCGTGTCAGCGTGGTACTAATGAGTACTGGTACCGTCGTCATGGTGATTTAAAATGTATGCTGAGGAACTTAGGAACTCCGACATGGTTCCTCACTCTGAGCTGTGCCGAGTATGGCTGGGAAGACTTACTTGAATTTCTACGAGAGGCAAATGGAAACATTGAAAACATCGAATTCAAGACACCTGGAGAACTGTGCTCTTTGGATCCGGTCAATGTATGCAGGTACTTCAATCATAGATTTGAAGCTATGATGTCTTTCATCATGAATAAGAAGAATCCACCTCATGGAGAGGTGTTGGATTTCTTCTGGAGAAAGGAGTACCAAGCAAGAGGTGCTCCTCATATACATATGCTGCTGTGGATCAAGGATGCACCTAAATTTGGAACAGATCCGGATGACTTAGTGATGAGTTTCATAGAACAGTATTCTACGTGTGCTGTTCCGAACGCAACGGAGAAGAAAAGCCTAAGAGAACAAGTTCTACGTTTCCAAAGCCATCGTTGTGGAAAGTATTGTCGTCGTAAATTCAGAAACAAGGACAAGTTCTACACCAAATGTCGTTTCAACTTTCCATGACCGGTGATTTCTAAAGGAAGAGTGAACAGTTTGATGTCTTCTCTGTGACATAATGTGACGAGGAAATCACCCAAAAATACATACAATTTGAAAAGGAACGAAGAGTCCAAGTACATCAACGACTACAACCCAGTGATTTTGTCCATGTGGAATGCTAACATGGATATACAGTTCGTGGCTGACAATTGTATGGCTGTGGCTCGGTATGTGACATCTTACATCACCAAAAAAGAAAAGACAGAATTGAAGGATATGTGGGAGGACATTTCCCATGAAAAGAGCCTCAGTAAGAAGTTGTACAGTTTCAGTCTGAAGATGTTGTCGCATCGAGAAATTGGAGCTTACGAATGTTCTGACTGGTTGTCTTCAGCAAGTCTTTATGCCAAATCCAGGAGTATCGTTTGGCCGAGTCTTGGTCTTGCTGCAACGCGTAATCGAGTTCTGAAACCTGTGCGGGAAATTGAGTATTTGGCGGAAAAGGAGCCAAACAGTACCGACATTTTGAAGACCAACATGTTGGATACATATTATCCAAATCGAAGCAGTCACCTTGAGAATGTTTGTTTGTATGAGGTTCTACAAAATTACATATTCAAGAGGAACATCAAAGAAGATATTGAGAAAGGAGTGTATGCTGTAATTGGAAGTGAGGGATGTCTGGTCAGGCAAAGAAAATGCCAATTAGTAAACCATCGAAAATTGAGTGGCGAATCTCCAGAAAAAAAGGAGTTTTTCTATTTAGCACTTTTGCAACTTTTCAAGCCTTGGCGTGCAGAAGAGGAACTGCTTGGAGATTTCCTGTGTTACGAAGACTCTTTCACTGCTGCCAAGGAGACCATAGAATGTCCTGCTTTTCCCAAATATCAAGAAATGTTGACTTTGGAAATTGAGCAGGAAGCAACGATTGCAGCCGAAATTGCCAGAGACAGTTCTCAGGACAGTCAGAGTTCTGTTTCATTGAGTCAGGATCCACTAGGAGGACCTATTATCGAAAATGAAGCTGCCACTGCTATGAATGAAGTGGAAAGAGCCATGGCACATGCTCAGGAGGATGCGGTTAACTTAGAAGACTTGGAAAAAACAACTCAACGTTGAGCAGAGGAAAATATATGACGAAGTTACCAAGCAAATTGATCATGGATTAAGTCATGAGAAGAAAGAGTGCTCATGTACGTCGTTGAAGCCTGTCCGACTGTACGTGAGTGGAGAAGCGGGAACTGGAAAAAGTTTCCTCATTAAAGCAATTTCTTGTTATTTGCAGGAAAGGACTGAGTCATCGCTGTCTTGTGTTGTTACCGCTCCAACTGGACTGGCAGCACATAACATTAAAGGTATTACTTTGCATCGTCTACTGATGCTGCCAGTGGAGCATGACAACAAAATACAATACCACAAGTTATCTGGAGATGCTTGTTGTGAAGTTTCAAGAGTCTTGAGGAAAATGAAACTTCTTATCATTGACGAAGTAAGCATGGTTTCCAATGTCATGCTTGCCTTTGTGCATTTGAGAATGCAAGAAGTTCTTAAAACTGAGTATGATGTGTTATTTGGTGGCAAACACATCATTGTTTTCGGAGATCTTCTGCAGCTGACACCAGTAAAAGGACAACCTGTGTTCAAAATACTCACGCATGAAGATACCAGGAAGTGCCTAGGGAGCATTGGCAACGTCAATATATGGTTAAACTTCAATTATGCTGAACTGCATGAAAATATGCGTCAGGCGAAGGATGAAGATTACAAGAATATTCTTTTTTTTTTTTATTATTTTTTTTTATATATCTTTATTTGTTTTTTTACAACAAACATGCATTTTGTCTCCCCCCTCCCCCCTCCGGGACAGGCAATATTGATATGAATTTAGAAGATGATAAGAAAAACAATATTTTTGTAAAAGGAGGAAAGAAATGGAAGCTAGTAATTCGTAAGAGAAACAAAGAGAAAAAAAAAACATTGAGAGATTGTGCTCTTCAATTAAAGTATAGCAAGTTATTTAAACATGATTTAGATATACAGATACTTCGATTTTCTGATATATAATCTGTAGTGTAGCTAAATGCTATTTTGGCGTTGAGACCATTCCCTTAGAGGAAGCCAAATTTGGAACCCTTTTATCCGTCGCTTCCTGCCTTTTGTCTTGTAAATAGCCATCTCTAAATTATATATGGCTAGCAGTCTTGAAAACCATTGTTGGAATGATGGGGCGATGGGGTCAAGCCAGGCAGAGGCTATGCAGATTCTTAAAACAGCCATTGCTATAAAAATTAATTTGTGCCCAATTATTGGATTAGTCAGATTCGTTATACCCAACATAACTGTTTCATCGGGGAGGGTGATTGCTGCATTTAAAACCGATGATAAAAAGCGTTCAATACTTAATTTCAAAGATGTTAAGCAGTCACACGCAGAGAATATATGTAAACAATCAGCACTTGGTAAATTGCATCTAAAACAACATGTACCTCTCCCACTCCCCCATTTGGCTATTTTGTCCGGGGTATAGTACATAAAAAAGCATATTTTGTAAAATTGAGTCTGTAATTTTGTTGACATTAAAACAGATTGTGAGTGATCATATGCAAGTTTAAATTCTTCTGATGTGATATTAAGTTTGTTCTGCCATTTTTGTGTAATTTTCTGTAAATCATCCGGAAAGTGAGACAGTAAAAGAGCATACATCCCCCCAATCCTGATTTTTTTCCTGGGGTTACTTAATATATTAGCAATATCAATCTCACAAGATAGGTTATTTTCTCTATTATGTTGCAATATAAAGTCTCTTATTTGGAGATACTTGAAAAAGTCTCTCCATTCCAGGTGATATTTTTCTCGTAAATCCTCAAAGGAGTATAACCCTCCTGAGGAGATCATACATCCTATGTGGGTAATTCCCGCAGCCTTCCATCTGTTCATGCATACCCCGCTAAATATTTCAGGTAGAACAGCGTTATTTTGAAGAGGGGAGTAGAAAGATATACGTCCTATACCAAGTAGTTTTCTCACAGCTTTCCATACTTTGAAAGATCCTAGGAGTGATTTTAACCTGACTTTCTTGTGGTAGCTGTCAAAAAGGTGTCTCCATAGATAGCCCGTACTTTTGTGACCCAGGATTAGTTGATAAATAGATGGGCAGCTGTTGCCCAGTGGTGTTTCTATCCCATCGAGATGAAAGAGCTCATGGCTATATAACAAGACTGTTGCCCAATAGTATACCTTTAAGTTCGGGAGGGCGAGTCCTCCTTTTTCTTTTGGGAGCGTCAAAGATTTATAAGCACGTCGAGGTCGGGTGTAAGACCAAAGAAAGCTTGAGAAAGCACGCTCCATTGTTTTAAACCAGTGATCTGAAATTTCCAGATTTATAGCTCTAAACATGTACAGGATTTTTGGGAAGTAGACCATTTTGAGTGCGTTTACCCGACCGATCAGCGATAGATGTAAATTATTAATACGGCGGAGGTCGTTTTGCATTGTATCTACTAAAGGCTTTAGATTTAAGTCCACTAGGTTTTCCAGTTTGGATGTGATAGTTATCCCTAGATAAGTAGCTTTATCTGTTACTCGGGAGTCTCTCAGGTCACACTTGTTATTTAATATGATTTGTGTCTTTCCTTGGTTCAAAGCATAGCCTGCGAGTTTCCCAAAGGTTTTTGCCTCTGTTTCAATAATAGACATGGCCGAATTTGGATCAGCAGTCACTATGGCGATGTCATCGGCATAAGCTAATGTTTTTGTTAAATAACCTTGTGTTGAGATGGGAGCTATGCCCCCGTTGCATTCCAATCGTCGGATAAAAGGATCTATGTAGATTGCGAATAGCAACGGGGAGCAGGGGCATCCCTGCCTAGTGCCTCTTGTAATTGTCAGTTCTTTGGTGAGGTTGCCATTAACCATGACCGAGGCACGGGGGTTGATATACAATTTCTGGACAGCCCCTATAAATCCTTTTTTAAATCCCACCCGGGACATTGCCTGCCACAGGAATGGCCAGGAGACCCTATCAAATGCTTTCTCGGCATCGAGAAGTATTAGTGCCATTGGGTCTCCTGCCACCTCAGTTTTGTCTAACAAGCTGATCACTCGTCGAGTGTGATTTGTGGTTTCCCTCCCGGGGACAAAGCCGTGCTGGGATTCAGATATGATTTTATGGATAATAGGTGAGATACGGTTAGCTAATATTTTAGAGTAAATCTTTGAATCAACATTTATTAGGGTGATAGGACGATATGATCCCATTAAGTCAGTTGGTTTTTGTTTTTTGGGAAAGATGACAATTTTTGCCCTGGACCACGAAATGGGAGGTTGCCCTCCTCTAAATATGTGTGTACATAGATCTAATAATATATTTTTAAGTTGGTCCAGGAATACGGTATAGAATTCCAGAGGGATAGCGTCTAACCCGGCTGCTTTCCCCCGGGGAAGATCCTTCACAGTTTTTATGACTTCTTCTAAGTTAGGGGCTACCTCCAAGTTTCCTTGATCAGCTGCATTAAGTTTGTTAAAATGATCAATTTCAAGGTATTCATTAATCTTTCCAAGTTCTACTTCAAGCTCTTCCTTATATAAAGTGCTATAAAAGCGCCAAAATGCTTCTCTGATCTTTTCAGAGTCGGATATCCTGCCCTCTACTGGGTCCTGTATCTCCCTTATGATGTTCTGAGATGTCTGCTGTCTCATCCGTATAGCCAACTGATGGCCGACTAGCTCATTAATCTCATATACTTTTTCACGGTGGGCAGTAGCTTTTTGCACCGCTTTGGTAGTATAAATACTTGTAATTGCTGCTTTGGCGATTGCCACCTGGTTTTGAACATTAGTTATTTCTTCTATAGTAGAAGGATCTCTTGTTATAATTATCAGGTTTTCCTCAGCCCCCCTTAGTGCTTCTTGTAGTGCATTTAGTGATTCTCTTGCTTTCTTATTAGATCTTAGAGAATATTGGATTGTTTCTCCCCTAATTCCTGCTTTCAAGGCATCCCACACATAGTCTACTGTTGTGCTCCCTTTGTTATCTTTCAAAAAATTGGTAATCCAGATTCTCATGTGTTTACAATATTCAGTTTCAAGTAGCAAAGATCTCTCAAAGGTCCAAATTCTTTGTTCCTGGTGTCTAAGGGCTAAATCTACTGAATATAACAGAGGATTATGGTCTGAGAGTACCCGGGGTAATTTTTTTTAAACTGACGTGGATCTTAATGAATTGGAGATTAAAAAGTAATCTAGCCTTGCGTGTGTATGGTGAGGGTTTGAGAAAAATGTGTACCCTGGATCATTGGGGTTGGATGATTGCCACCCATCCACGAGTCCGTGTGTCAGACATAGCTGCTTAAAAGCCCTGAATACTTTTGGTTTTCGACCACGGTACTGCCAGTCATTCCCAGTTGACCAGTCGTGAGAAAGATTTATGTTGAAATCCCCACAGATTATTAGCGGTAGGGGCCAGTGAGTAAGTTTGTTTGATATTTGATGTATAGCTGAGGGATCATCAGTGTTATTCCCATAAATAGAGCAGATAGTTATTGGCTGGGATTTTCCAGGTTTATATTCTGTGATCACCCATCTCCCGTGTTTGTCCCGCTTAGTTTTAGTGAAGTGATTCCCTGCTCCTGAACCTTTTGCTAAAATTGCTACCCCTCTAACCCGAGCACCTTGTGTGGTTGCACCTATCACATTATATCCCAGTGATTTTAGCATATGCGACTGAGAACCCTCAATATGAGTCTCTTGTAGGCAGACTATAGTAGCCCCTATAGACTGCAATCCGACTGTTACCAGTTGCCTTTTTTTCACATCATTTAATCCACATATATTAAGTGATAGAATTTTTAACACCCCCATTTTATCATTCTAAGTGTTTCTATGTACCCTTTTGAAGAGAAAGCCATAGAAATGGCTAGAAGTTTCTTTTTTATTGCAAACTGAAGAGATATGCCTGCCCAGACCCTGGTTCCCCCCCCACCCTTTTCCCCCCACCCCCCACCATCTTTGAAGGTTACCTGGCTCCGAGCGAGCCAGGGGTGTGACATCCGGCGTGCAGGACCCGGTGAGCCCACCTGGGTCCCCCCCGAACATTTCAGTTATCCTGTCAGACATGAGTTGACAAAGTAATATTCATATGAAAAAGAAGAGAAAGAAAAGAGAGAAAAAAAAAAAAAAGGGGGGGAAGTGATCTACAGAAGAATCTCTAAGCATCTGAGTTGCCATTATTTATGTCCAGAGATTTCATCTAAGTAAGTTTTAGCCTGTATCTCAGACACAAAGCTACGGGTATGTCCTCTGTATACAATTTTCAATCTTGCAGGGTTTTGAAGGTAAACTGTTGCGCCCAACTTCTGGAACGGATCAAAGAGTTGTCGGAGGCGCCATCTTCGCTCCACGGTTGCGTGTGCGAAGTCAGGTCTGGTGAAGACTGATATACCATCCATGGTCCTTTTACTGGTGGGTCTGGCCAGGTCATAAAAGGCCTGTCGGAGCAGGAAATTCCCAAAGAAAATTAGCATTGCTCTTGGATGTTGTTGAGCAGCTGCATTACGATTTTTAATCATCAGAGGAAACCGATGAACTCTTTGAATTTCTCTGTCTAGATCCCAGGCTTGTAGTTCAGGAAAAGCTTTTTGCAGGAAAGTAATCATGAATTTCCTTGGGTCCTCCTTCTCGATGCCCTCTGGTATTCCTAGGAAGCGAAGATTGTTTTGTCGCTGATAATTTTGCTGCTCCTCTAGCTTCCACATGATGTCCTTAGCTGTGGCTTCATGTTCCTCAATTTTGATTTGAAGAGCAGTCACATCTTTCTCCAGCTGTTCCGTTCTGTCCTCGACTGCTGTCATTCTATCAGCGATCTCCACACAGGTCTTGCCAACTTTCCTGACTCCCCCTTGAAGTTTTTTTGCAGCCAGGCGGAATCTGCGGTTATCGGATTTGACTTCTGTTTGGAAATTTTGGATAGATTGTAGGATGTCAACCAGACTGGGCTCTTTGGTTCTTTCCTCAGGTGGTTCTTCGTTCTCAGCTTCTATACTTACAATAGTTTGATCACTCCCAGATACATTTGTGGAGTGGGAGCGAGACAAAAGTGGGGGTGTCCCGTGATAATCCCATTTTAACTCAGGGATACTCTCTTTATCAGATGAAACATGCTTGTTTCTGTGACGGTCTCTGTTTCTCCTTTTCTGTAATTTTTTTTGGGAGAGAGGTAGTTGTTTATGTGAATCAGGGTTGGAGCTATTATACCAATTGCCAACTTCCTCCTCGCTAGACAGAGAAATGCTAACATCAGACATTACTGATTCATCTGTGAGAGAGTGATACAGATCTGTATTATCTGAGGTGTTAGGTATGCCCTCCTGCAGCCCTTTAGTCGGCCGCCCTTGTATAGAATCCATTTCTTCAGTGCTCAGCGAGCCGTCTGGTGATGATGGACGAGAGGGACCAGAGATATTACCTTCAAAGCCGGAAAGGGGTGGTAGATCCTGCGCATTTACTGGTGCCTCAGGTAGTACCCCCTCCTCCTCGGTAAATGCCATATGACCTGCATTATCGGGTTTCAACGGATCAGTCAGGGCCCCCATACTGGCTGTTATCAAAGGCTGACAAACATCTGTGTCTTTTTTTCTGCCTGCTTCCTTTTCTGTGCAGCCCGGACCAGGGCCTCTTTTACCACTATTACTGTTCCCGGTGTTCCCGGTGTTAGAGTCAGCTATAATTCTTGATAATCCGTCTTTTCGCCCCATTATTTTTTCGGTAGCTTTATTTTTAACTGTCTGTGTAGCTTCAGGTTTGGGCGCCTTCTGTCGGGTAGATGCGGAGGTAGAGCCCTGCTGCTGCTGCTGCGCGCTAATGTTTGTATTATTATTGCCCTTTGGCTTGAAAACGTGGGTTCCCTTACCTGACATATTTTCTTCCTCTCCTGCAATGTAGACGGCAATTTGCGTGGCGCCCCTCTTCACCTTCCTCAGCTTACTCTTTACGCGGTGGCTGTGCAGCGCTCTCCTCGTGGCCGAGTTCAATGCCTGTCTGTGTTTTCCGCTGAGTAATCCGGTGCTCGGTTGCTCAGAGGGCTTGTCCAGGTCAAACACAATCCAGGATGCCAGAGCGTGAAAGAGCTCTCTAACAAGTGATTGCAGAGTGAAATCCCGACTGTCCGACCTGCGTGTGCAGGTTAGTGAAAAAGATAACAGTTTCTTCCGCTGAAAGCTAGGCATACCGTTTTCTTCCAAGCTTCATCCGCTCTTTAACATCTGTTCTTTCTCTCCCGTGCTTCCGATGATTTTACATGCCTTTGCTTAGTAAAATGCAATTTTTCCGGGGGAGAGCTCGGCGGAGCTCTGCCAGGGGATGTCAGTCGGACGCCATCTTCCTTCGAACAATTACAAGAATATTCTACAAGATGTTAGAATTGGAAAAGTGACTGAGCGTGGGAAAGAAGCTTTAAATGCACGATTACTGTCAAATTTATATCCAGAACAAGACGTTGTGCCTGAGAATATTTTTCAGAAAATTACTGAGAAGAAATCCGGAATATGTTTGATGCCAACTCTTGCAGAATGTGCCATCTTCAACAACAAAATGTTGAATTTAGAAAAGCAAGAGATTGTGAAACTGGAAGCTATTGACAGAATAGAGCATATGGGATCAACAATTATTTTGTCTGAGAATTTGAAATCAAAATTGGATGCATTAGAGAAGACAATATCTAAAACAGCGGGTTTTGAAAAGACTTTGAATGTGTGTTTAAATTGCCGAATCATTTTGAGAAGGAATTTACATGTTGAAAGAGGTCTGGTAAATGGATCAATGGGTAATGTTGTTGATTTTGAGAAATACAGAAGTAGAGATGGAATTGAATTTTTAAAAATTAAATTTGATGGCATTGAGGAAGTACAGCTAATTGCTCGTTGTTCTGCTAGGTTTCTGCTTGTTAAAGACTTATATGTTCGCCGTATGCAGTTTCCTGTTTGCTTGGCATATGCGGTGACAATCCATAAATCGCAAGGTTTAAGTGTAGACAGTGCATTGGTGAATATTGGCAGTTCTGTGTTCAAGGAGGGTATGGCATATGTGGCATTGTCACGAGTTAGAACTTTATCGGGATTGTACTTGATTGATTGTGATGTCACAAACATTTGTGCGGATCTAGATTGTGTTAAGGAATACAATAGGTTAAGAAGAGAGTATGCGCCACATTTGCCTCAATATCCTTTGTTTGAGAAACGTGTGGTAGGCCGGAAACGAAGAAATATTAGTAATAGTAGGGAGGTTGTAGGAAAAAGCCCAAAAGTCGATGAACCGAAAATTGTAAGCAGAAAGAAAACGGATTCTGTTGAAGATGTTGTCGGTTTTCAATTTGAAAACAGTTCTGGTGTCAACTGCTATGCAAATGTAGTGGTTAATGTTCTCTTTTCACTAGAGACTTTAAAAGAACAGATTGTGTTCAATTCGGAACAAAGTTTATGCTGTTTGTTGAATTCTGTGTTAGAGAAATGTAGCACTGATCGAACAAAAGTAGAAAGTGTGTCTGAACTTCGTTATCTGTTAGACGAATGTTCAGGTCAAACAGACTTCTCTGAAAATAATCAGCAGGATTGTCAGGAGTTTTTAATGTATATGCTTGATGTATTGCAAGATGAGGGTGTAGATGTAGATCACCTGTTTGGGCTTTCTTATCAATGGCAGCATGACTGCGAGAACTGTAGGGTATCAAGTACATCTAGTGTAGACTCAGAAAGATTTATATATTTAACTTTGCCAGACAGTAAATCAGTGTCCTTTAATAAGCTAGTAAAAGCAGCTGATCACAACATGGAGTGTAGCCAATGTAAATCTGAAATGATGTCAACATTATTTATACGAAGATATGGCCAGTATGTCATTTTAATGTTCCAACGATGTAGGCCTGATGGAACAAAATTGACAACTTTAATAAAAAATGTTGTTGCTTCGCAGTTGTCAATATCAGGAAGGACTTTTGTAACTGTAGCAATAATCTATCATGACGGTCCTTCAACAACATCAGGACATTACACAGCTTATTTAAAGTCTAGAAACGGCTGGTCATTCTGCAACGATTCTGTTATAACTTTCAAAAAAAAATTGCCGTATGACCTTAAAAATTCTTACCTGCTGTTTTTAAAACCAAAATTTTAGGGAAAGAATCTCGGGATGTGCTCTGAGGAATTTCAAGAGGTTCATGGAGTAGAGGGAATGTAAGTCTGCAATGCTGTCTAGATTATTGGTCCAAAATTTTGATTAAAATGTCATTTTAAAAATCCAACTATATAAACCTGATGCAAGTAAGTCTGCTTCATAGTAAGCAGTATCAGTGTGATAGGAAAAGTAGAACATGAGTGAGCAAGAAGAGTAAGATATTAGTAGTCCAGGATTGTGAAAGTAATCTTAAACGTTTTCTTTCTGAAAGTTGCGAAAATAGAAAATGACGGGATTTGGTTACAAGAATTCCAAAAGTTGTAAATCGCTCTAACATGATTTGGCCATGTGGAAACATGTATGTAACATATTTTTCAAAACGATGGAGGTTTTCTTTCAGAAAGTGGCGGGCTGAAAATATTAATAGCACAAAGGAGTGTAAGCTATTCATAGGACATCCTTCGACGTCATGGAAAGTAAGTTAATTTTTATGAGTTTTGAATTCAGATTTCTTATGTTGTATGGGTTTTTTAAACACAATCATTTTGATTGTGTTTTTTTTTCCCCGCTGTTACATGATGAATACCTTCAAGTCACTGTTTTAGTGAAATTTGATACATTCTGAGAACAGCAAAAATAAACCATTTAACATGTATAATTAATTCTCTACTTTTTGTACTTATGATATACATTTAGAAATGTGAGGTAGATATGGAGAAACTGAGGCTTCTGTAAGTGTCAAAGTTAATGCTTACAGTGCTGCACTTCTGGGTACTGTTTTTTTTTTAAACCTGAATAGGCCTCACCTCAAACAAACTTCTTGAAAGGACACATCTTATTTGCATCCTGAAACAATCATTTAAAATGTTAGACACAATTTTATGATGGCTTTACATCTCTTTTGCGCTGCTATTGCATCACTATTGTGAGACATCAGCAGTGCAAAAGATGCACCATGTTCCAAAATAGGCCTCACTTCATCAGCATCAAGATACTGTTTGTTTAATATATATATCTTTAGGATTGTGTAGGGGACGTAGAGAAGCAGAGGCTTCTGTAAATGTCAAAGTTGTTGAAAAACTGTTTGTTCTTGAACCTTTTCCCTTGTCTTTTCTAATTTTTAAATACATGTTTTAATATTTTTGAAATGTTTGTTCTCTCTTTCACAGATTGAAAGTATGAAAAAAGAGATGAAAAAGTTAACAAGAATTATAAGGTAAATGTTTTCTACTCTTTTCGTTACATTTCAATCACATTCACCTACTTTAGGGCTTCAGACTATAGAGCTTTAAACAAAGATTATTTAAATGTGCAAATTTGGAGCTGTGCCCGTGGGTTTTGGTTCAATACACAAGTGCATTGACTTAAAATGCGTGTGCACATTACCAAATCGCCGTCTGTTTCCTCAGGCGTACTCCTCCCACACCTTTGAAGTGAAGTTTAGCTTCACTATAAACGCCCCGGCTGCTTTACCTTCTCATTCTACTGTCCCCGCTTCGTCCCCTCTCCTGTCTGCCGTGTGCATTTCTCCTCTCCCCCCCTCACAGTAACGTCACTTACACACGCAACGCCATTCACACACGCAACGCCATTCACACACGCAACGCCACTCACACACACAACGCCACTCACACACACATTGTCACTCACACACACTACGCCATTCACACACGCAATTCATCCACGCAATGCCACTAATCCACGCAATACCACTCATCCACGCAACACCAATAATCCACACAATGCCAATTATCCACGCAATGCCTCTCATCCACACAACGCCACTCATCCATTTGCAAAACCAAACGAACAAACTCTTCTATTGTGAAACCTATTGCATTTTCAATGCTTGATTCTTTCACTTCCTTATGTATTTTGTTTTCCACAATTATATCCTCTTCCTTTTTTTCTTAGGTAAATAAATCTATTAAACACCATTTCTGGTTTAGTCCCTATAGCTGTCTTTCTTTTTACATCACTCTCTGTTTTCTTCTCTTGTACTTACTCCTTTATTTATTTTTTTTTTAAATTGGGGTTAGCTCCCGGTTCGCGAACCGGCGAGCGAACCGGAAAGCGAACTAAACAAAAAAACAGCTTGCCAGAGTGTTACACTTTCTAGCAATTTTTGTAAAAAGGGGAGGTAGTTCTGAAAAGAACTTTTTTTTTTTTTGTTGTTTTATATTTTTTTTTTCTTTTTTGAACATTATTTGTTTTTTTGTATTTTTTGAACACTTTTTTGTTTTTTTTGTTTTTTTTCAAAGGGAAAGAACAGAAAGAGGCATTGAAAAGGGCTCAACAGGAGCAAAAAAAAAAATTAAAACTTGCTGCGTTTGGAGCATCGGTGTTTCTCGAATGCCAAATTAATTAATTTCACACTCATGTTTGCGCATGAAATTAAAGTGCCACAATGTAAGCATGTCAGCTTCAGATGGACAAATTTTTTTTTTATATTTGGCACTGTTTCGTTTGCCTCTCCAACTGTGAGAGAGATATCAGTAGATGTTCTGGCCACCGAAGTTGGGGGGTTCTGTTGTAGTTCACGCATCTCTGCACGACTATAGTTGATTGGATGCCACCTCTGCATATGTCGGTGCATCGTGTAATTTCCATAGCTGTATTTTTTATTAGTGCTCTGGATAACTTATCTTGGCAGATAAGGCACGTAGCATGGCGTGCATTGACTTTTTTCTCTCCTGGTGGAATGGAAAAAAATTGCCAGATAAAGCTAACTTTGCGATGAGATACCCGGGGTAACTCTTTGACAAATTGTGGTCCCTCTTCTTCCTCTCCGTCTTCTTGTTCCTCTTCCTCCTCTGTGTCTCCAATAAACTGTGCAGGTGGTCCTCTCTTCCTATGAGGAGATGGTGGTGGTGGTGGGGGTGCAGAAGCTGAAGCTACTATTGAAGCCATTTTTTAATCAGAGCAAATGATCAGGTCTTCCTTTCTCAAAGTTGAAAGTCAGAGTGAGAAAAAAGGTGGGGGCTTTCATCATTTGGGAAAAAAAATAGTTCTAAACCAATGAAAAGTGTTATTTTTAGGTCACATGACCTAGTCTTACATCATTAGGAAACCAAAAGTGAAATGAACCAATGAAAACTTTAATAAACAAGTCACATGACCTGTTCCGCTCACGTTACGCGGAGCGCGCCGCGCCCCGGATCACTTCCGGTTCGCGTTCCGGAGCACTTCCGGGAGCGCTAACGCGGCGCGTCATAAGACGCATTACGCGACAACGTGATATGTCGCGTTTCCGCGACGCGTCACGATGTTGTTTTCTGATGCGGTAGTTGCGTGAACGGAACGTTTACCAGTTAGCGGACCGGGTCGCGGCATCAAATTGAGCTAACGGAAAGCTTCCCGGTTCGCGAACCAGGAGCGAACCCAAAAAATATTTTAAAAAAAAATAATCATAAACATATAAAATATAATTTGGGATATAAAGAAAAAGACATTTTACAGCTACAGATATTAGCTTTTAAAAAACCATTGAAATTCAATGAAAAAACCATAGGTTATAGACCATATATAGTTAGGAATTAGCATTTACAAAACCATATTTTACTCACACAAAACCATTGAAATTTCATATATAGGTAGTTGCCCTAACTATATATCGCGCACCCGCAATCCACTGCTGATGATGTCACATATTACATCATTCATGACATGGTCAGTGATATCACTGATGACATCACTGATGACATCTCAAATGACATCACTGATGACATCACTGATGACAACACCCAGTGACTGTATGTTTCAGTAAAGTTAAAATATGTCTTACATATTGAAGAATGAGTGGATGTATAAGTGTCTGGATGAAGGATTTAGTTGGTGCATGACTGACTGTATGAGTGAGTGATTAAATGTGTCTCACTGAGGGCATGAGTTAGTGACTAAACTGTCTTAATTTGTACATCATTATGTCTGTTGTTCAGTAAACTGCTGCATGTGTTGATCAGGAGCTATTTGAGTAACTATATGGGTTATTGGTTGGTTGCCCAAGTATTTGTATGGGAGACTGGATGTGTGTGTGGGTGGCTGCGAGGTGTATGACTCTGTGCATAGATATGTGAGCAGTTGATGTATGGGTTCAAAAGTGCATGTGGAAACAGCTGTATGGGCGGTTGACTGTGTGCATGACTGTATTGGTGAGTGAATGGATATCTCAGTGCTACATGTCAAAGTAAGTACATATGTAAAACACAGTACATGTGAGAGTTGACATATATAAATAACTGTCCATAATATATATTTCATTGGGAGCTTGTATCAGGGATTGTATAAGAGAGTAAATATGTGTTAGTATATGTTTGAATAAGTAAAGTGTGTATAACTGTATAGTTGAGAAAATGGAGGCGTGATTGATTTTTTGCATGAATGACTAGGAGTGTGAGTAACTCCATGGATGAGTGACAGTCTGTGAGTGTCTGTTTACACTGATTGTATCTAAGTTTATATTAGAATCTGAAGAGTTTCATCGTATTATAACATGAATGATATCATCAGTGATGTGATGAGTAATGTCAAATGAGATGTCATCAGTGATGTCATTTGAGATGTCATCAGTGATGTCATCAGTGATATCACTGACCATGTCATGAATGATGTAATATGTGACATCATCAGCAGTGGATTGCGGGTGCGCGATATATAGTTAGGGCAACTAACTATATAAGAAATTTCAATGGTTTTGTTTGAGTAAAATATGGTTTTGTAAATGCTAATTCCTAACTATATATGGTCTATAACCCATAGTTTTTTCAGTGAATATATATATATATATATATATATATATATATATATATATATATATATATATATATATATATATATATATATATATATATATATATATATTCACTGAAAAAACCATAGGTTATAGACCATATATAGTTAGGAATTAGCATATACAAAACCTTGAAAATTCACTGAAAAAACCATAGGTTATAGACCATATATGGTTAGGGATTAGCATTTACAAAACCTTATTTTACTCACACAAAACCATTGAAATTCGCATATATAGTTAGTTGCACTAACTATATATCGCGCACCCGCAATCCACTGCTGATGATGTCACATATTACATCATTCATGACATGGTCAGTGACATCACTGATGACATCACTGATGACATCTCAAATGACATCACTGATGACATCTCAAATGACATCACTGATGACATCACTGATGACATTTCATTTGACATTACTGATCACATCACTGATGATATCATTTATGTGATAATACAATGAACCTCTTCAGACTCTAATATAACCTTAGATACAATCAGTGTAAACAGACACTTACAGACTGTCACTCATCCATGGAGTTACTCACACACCTACTCAGTCATGCCAAGAATCAATCACACCTCCATTTCCTCAACTATACAGTTATACACACCTTACTTATTCAAACATATACTAACACATATTTACTCTCTTATACAATCCCTAATACAAGTTCACAATGATCCATACAGTCACTCACACATTTACTGGCTCTTATGCACAGTTATTAATATATGTCAACTCTCACATGAACTGTGTTTTACACATGTACTTACTTTGACATGTAGCACTGAGATATCCATTCAATCACCAATACACTCATGCACACAGTCAACCGCCCATACAGCTGTTTCCACATGCACTTTTGAACCCATACATCTAGTGAATCAACTGCTCACACATCTATGCACAGAGTCATACACCTCCAAGCCACCCACACACACACTCAGTCTCCCATACAAATACTTGGGCAACCAATCAATAATCCATATAGTTACTCATATAGCTACTGATCAACACATGCAGCAGTTTACAGAACAACAGAAATGAAGATGCACAAATTAAGACAGTTTAGTCACTAACCCATGCACTCAGTGAGACACATTTATTCACTCTCTCAAACAGTCAGTCATGCACCTACTAAATCCTTCATTCAGACACTTATACATTCACTCATTCTCCAATATGTAAGACATATTTTAACTTTACAGAAACATACAGTCACTGGATGTTGTCATCAGTGATGTCATCAGTGATGTCATTTGAGATGTCATCAGTGATGTCATCAGTGATGTCACTGACCATGTCATGAATGATGTAATATGTGACATCATCAGCAGTGGATTGCGGGTGCGCGATATATAGTTAGTGCAACTAAGTATATATGCGAATTTCAATGGTTTTGTGTGAGTAAAATAAGGTTTTGTAAATGCTAATCCCTAACTATATATGGTCTATAACCTATGGTTTTTTCAGTGAATTTTCAAGGTTTTGTAAATGCTAATTCCTAACTATATATGGTCTATAACCTATGGTTTTTTCAGTGAATTTCAATGGTTTTTTAATAGCAAATATCAAAAGCTGTAAAATGTATTCTTCTTTTAAATGACACTTTTTCCCCAAACTGCCTTAGTATATTCCAATATATGTCAAAGACAAAAATGTAAGTGGTCCAATCAATTTTTTCCACAATTTGAGAAAGCACAGAAACATGTGAATAAATCTGTTTCTGCTTACATGAGAGACTATGGAATGGGTTTAATATACAACAATAACTTGCGTTCCAACATTCAACACATCTACAGAAGAGATGGTGTGCACTTCTCCGATGAAGGGAATAGAATATTCATCCTTTATTTAAAAGTGTGCATTGGAACCTACTTGTAGGTACCTATATTAGCCACAGAACACAATAGCTCTTTTCCGAGCTACCCTACCTCTGATCATTCAAAACGTTTATCTTTTTCAAATTTTTTTTTCTTCACCAAAGTACGCTCCCCGGTTCGCTTACCGGTGCGCGTACCGGGCGCTCCCCCCGCGAAATTTTCAAAAATTAAATTTTTTTATTTTTGCATATATCAGCATCCAAATCCCCCCTCAGAAAACCTAGAGGGTCACAAAGTGTCTACCAAGCCCCCTTCTACCCATTCCGTACATTGTTTGTCCTCCATCTTATGTCTCAATTCTACCGATACACAAAATGGAGGATTCCCGTAACGCTGCCGGTTCGTGTACCGGGGAGCGCACCGGTAAGCGCTCGATAAATAAAGGTGGGAAAGTAATTTACAGAAAAACTACTACAGACACTTTCATCAAATATAAAATAGGGCCTACTACATAGCAGTCCCTACCATTTACCCAAATTTGATGGAATTCCATTGAGAAAATTATGCTGTAAGCCTGACTAAATATCCTGAGGTAAATTACCTAACAAAAACACTTATGAAGTGCTAGAATTGACAACCAATCAAAATGCTACTTTCAATATCTTCTATTATTTCATGACATTTGATTGGTTATGTACCTGAATATATATAAAGAAAGAGAGAGAAACACAGCCATTTTGACTACTACTTCCTGAAGTACATATCAAGTGCATTTCAACTGAGAACTTAAACTTCTTTTTGAGAGGTAAGATGATATTTTAAAAACTGAAGTATGTTCTGCACTTTAAGTTAATTAGGAAAACATTTTCTGATAGTTATATACTATCCCTCTGTAATAGTTATACAATAAGATAGACTTCTCTGTTTTAGTTATGGATGGAGTTAGGCTTGTCTTGTATAATTAAGAATTAACTTAGGCTTTATCACATACATTTTTTTATATTTCTACTTCCAGTCTGATACCATATACTGCCCAAAGATAAAATCCCTGTTTAAAAAACACAAACTACCTGTCTGTACTTAAATCCAACAGTGCCCTATCTGTACTGATATATGTTTTTTAAAATTCGTTTTACAGCACAAAAATGGAAGGAGAGAACAAAACTAACTTGGAAATTGTTGCAGGAAGCAACACAGATACAGAAATTGACTCTGAATTCTATGATGAATCACGGGACTTTGAACTTCTGCAATGTGTGGAATCAGTAGATTTCCTAATTGAAAATGAAAAAAAATCTGACAATGAATTATTAGAAGTTCTTTTTAATTTTGAAAACGAATCAGAAAAATACATTTTTATTTAATAATTCAAAAATTGTTTGAAACAATATTCATTTTTATATGTATTTTGTAAACTAGTAGCAAATTGATTATAATGTAAAATCGGACTTTAAATATACTGTGCAACTTTTTTGTGTTACATAGTAAGTTTGCTCATATTTACTTCCTTTCTTCTACTATATTATCTCCAAAGTGTATTTAACATCTCTTTATCATCTCCTGCCTCCATGGTGTTTCTGATTTCCTGACAGACTACTCAGTGAATTCCATATACCACAATAACTTCTGAAACAACATGCAAGATATTTACAAAGAAAACGGTGTATTTTTATTCTTAGACTCTGCATTGGTACCTACATCTTGGTACTTAAATAAAAAAAATAAAAAAAAGAGAACAATCAATAAACATACAATATTTGAACATTCTTTCATCCTATTTTCCCAATATTACACTTCCCGGACCGCTTCCCGGTGCGCGTACCAAGCGCTCCCCCCGCAAAAAAACTGATAATAAATATTTATTTTTTTTGACCCGCGGGGCCCTTTTAAAGCCCCCTCATCAAACCTAGGGGGTCAGGGAGGATGTACTCTGCCCCCTTATGCTCATTTCCCACTTTGTTTTTTCCACCTCTTGTATCTCGATCCTACCGAGACACAAGATGGCGGCCGCTCCGGACTGTTTAGAATGTTGACAGTCACCGGGGAGGCAATCCGCTTCTCCTGGCGAACTCCCGTTACGCTACCGGTAAGCTACCCGGTTCGCGTACCGGGTAGTGCTTCTACCGCGAAAAATAAAAAAATTTTATTTTTTTATTTTTTACCCCACGGGACCCTTTAATAGCCCCCACATCATTCCTAGGGGGTCAGGAGGGGTCTACCTTGCCCCCTTTCATTAATTTCCCCCTTCGTTTTTCTCCACCTCTTGTCTCTCGATCCTACCGAGAGACAAGATGGCGGCCGATCCGGACTGTTTAGAATGTTGACAGACACCGGAGAGCCAATCAGCTTCACTTCGCAAAGTTATGTTACGCGTCAGGTACGCGAACCGGGGCGCTAACCGGGACGCTGTCACAGATATATCTGTTTTTTAAAATGTTAATTTCTCAAAATCCACTGGAGCACATATATTGAGACATAGCAAAGGCACGTCGGGCAAACCAAATCTACAATTTTGCCAAGTTTCGTGTAAATCCATTCAGCCGTTCGAGCTAAAAGTGATTCCAACCGCCCTATAGAAAAATGAATGGGAAAAACGCGTTTTGGGACCCCCCTTTTTTCTCGCCCCCCCCCTTGACGAAACCCCCTCAAATTTTCAGGGACTGCTCAGAAACAAAATGTGCCATTTTCCTGAAAATTTCAGCCAATTCCGTCCCCAAACGCCAAAGTTATTCGACATAGAATTTTCAGAAATCCCATAGGACCGGGTGGGTTATTGGCATCCTTGTGTAACTTCGGTAAGAGTATATGGTCGGAGTCACTGGGTAATCATTCTTCAAAAATCTGTATTCCTGTCCTGTAATTAATCCCTCAGATTTCCATTTGAACAGTTTTTTGTAGCAGTTAGTATACATTGTTTTTAGTTCGATTCCAGATATATATATTATATATATATATATATATATATATATATGTATATATATATATATATATATATATATATATATATATATATTATATATATATATATATATATATATATATATATATATATATATATATATATATATATATATATATTCTCTGAAAAAAATGAAGGTTTCACACCAGTTATAGTTAGCAGGAAGCATGAGTGATGTCACTGACCATGTCGTGAGTGATGTAATATGTGACGTCATCAGCAGTGCATTGCAGGCGCGCAAGTTATAGTGAGTCCAACTAACTATAACGTGGGAATTTCAATAGTTTTATGCGAGTAAAACTTCCTGCTAACTATAACTGGTGTGAAACCTACATTTTTTTCAGTGAATTTAATAGGTTTTTTAAATGCTAATTCCTAACTATAACTGGTCTGAAACCTACGTTTTTGTCAGTGAATTTCATAGGTTTTTTTAAACGCTAATTCCTAACTATAACTGGTGTGAAACCTATGGTTTTTTTCAGTGAATTTCAAAGGTTTTTCAATAGCAAATTTCTATAGCTATGTAATGTAATATTTTTTAAAATGAATCCTATATTGTATATTTATGTGTAATACTATTTTTTTAATGTATATTGCTTTTTAAATTTTTTTTTATCTTGGAGCGCTCCCGGACCGGTAAGCGCATACCGGGGCGCGTCCCGTTAGCGCACCCACCAAAAAAAAAAAAAAAGAATGAAGGAATGAGCATAAAGAAAGGGGACAGAAAGAGTGGTGTAAAGAGAAAGAGAGCTAGAGGGAGGAACACAGATTGACTGTGTAATAGATAGTAAGACAAAAAAAGGTGTTAGAGGAAGTAATTGAGAAAAGGAAAGACATGGGGAGTGACAGAGAGAAAGGACAGAGAGAGAAAAGGAAGGAGTGACAGAAAGGGACTGAGTGAACCAGAAAAGAAAGGAAAATGAGGGAGTGTGGGTGAGCAGGAAGATGAGTGATGTCACTGACCATGTCATGAGTGATGTAATATGTGACGTCATCAGCAGTGCATTGCAGGCGCGCAAGTTCTAGAAAGTCCAACTAACTATAACATGGGAATTTCAATGGTTTTATGTCAGTAAAATTTCCAGCTAACTATAACTGGTGTGAAAAAAAAAAAATATATATATATATACACATATTCACTTGAAAAACCATATGTTTCAGGCCTTATATAGTTAGGAATTAGCATTTTTTTAAAAAAATTGAAATTGCTCCTATATAGTTAGTTGTACTAACTATATTTCGTGCACCCGCAATCCACTGCTGATGATGTCACATATTACATCATTCATGACATGGTCAGTGACATCACTGATTACATCACTGATGACATCTCAAATGACATCACTGATGACATCTCATTTGACATCACTGATGACATCATCCAGTGACTGTGTGTTTCTGTAAAGTTTAAATATGTTTTACATATTGAAGAATGAGTGGATGAATAATTGTCTGGATGAAGGATTTAGTAGGTGCGTGACTGACTGTATGAGTGAGTGATTAAATGTGTCTTACTAAATGCATGGGTAAGTGACTAAACTGTCTGAATGTGCGCATGAGTATGTCTGTTGTTGTGTAAGCTGCTGCATGTGTTGATCAGTAGCTATATGAGTGGCTATATGGGTTATTGATTGGTTGCTCAAGTTTTTGAATGGGAGACTGAGTGTGTGTGTGGGTGGCTGGGAGGTGTGTGACTCTGTGCATAGATGTGTGAGCAGTTGATTCACTAGGTGTATGAGTTCAAGAGTGCATGTAGAAACAGCTATATGGGCGGTTGACTTTGTGCATGGGTGTTTTGGTGAGTGAATGGATATCTCAGTGCTACACCGCCAAGTAAGTACATATGTAAAACACAGTGCATGTGAGAGTTGGCATATATAAATGACTATACATGAGAGCCAGTGAATGCGCGAGTGGCTGTATGGATCATTGTGTACTTGTATCAGTGATTGTATAAAAGAGAAAGTATGTGTTAGTATATGTTTGAATAAGTAAGGTGTTGTATGTATAACTGTATAGTTGAGGAAATGGAAGTGTGATTGATTCTTTGCATGACTGACTAGGTGTTTGAGTAACTCCATGGATGAGTGGCAGTATGTGATTGTTTGTATAGGTGTATGAGTGCATATTATAGTGTTGTATTGATGAGTGACTGTACGTATGAGTGATTCTATGGGTGAATGAGTGAATGTGTGTGTAGACCTAGGAATCAGTGAGTGCGTATGTAGTAACTGGTATTGGTGTGTCAATGGTTTCAAGAATGGTAGTCTGTATTTAACACTGGGTGTATCAAAGGGTATATTAGTGTTTGAGGAGGTGCATCGTATTATCACATGAATGATATCATCAGTGATGTGATCAGTGATGTCAAATGAGATGTCATCAGTGATGTCATCAGTGATGTCATTTGAGATGTCATCAGTGATGTCACTGACAATGTCATGAATGATGTAATATGTGACATCATCAGCAGTGGATTGCGGGTGAGCGAAATAGAGTTAGTACAACTAACTATATAGGAGCAATTTCAATGGTTTTTTAAAATACTAATTCCTAACTATATAAGGCCTGAAACCTATGGTTTTTAAGTGAATTTGCTAGGTTTTTAAAATGCTAATTCCTAACTATATAAGGTCTGAAACCTATGTTTTTTTAAGTGAATTTGCAAGGTTTTTTAAATGCTAATTCCTAACTATAAAAGGCCTGAAACCTATGGTTTTTTAAGTGAATTTGCAAGGTTTTTCAAATGCTAATTCCTAACTGTATAAGGCTTGAAACCTATAGTTTTGTCAGTGAATTTGCAAGGTTTTTTAAATGCTAATTCCTATCTATAGCAGGCGTGAAACCTATACTTATTTTCAATAAATTTCAAAGCTTTTGTAAATGCTAATTCTATTAGCGGATAACATTTATATATGTTATTATCCTTCTGGGACCACCTGAGCAGCCATCTTGTTTCTCAGGAGAAAGGAGGCACAAGGGAGCACAAAACAAGAGTGGAAAACGTGAAAAGGGGGCAGGGTTGAGACCCCCTGACCCCTAGCCCTTCTCAGGGGGTTCCAGAAGAACCACCAAGTGCAAATCGGTGCGCGTACCCCACAGCTTTTTAGAATTTTAGGTTTTTTTTGGCTTGGGGGTCCTTTTGGGACCCCCTGAGAAGGGCTAGAGCCTTGGGGGGTCTCTACCCTGCCCCGATTTCGTGTCCTCCACTCTTGTTTTGGGCTCTCTTGTGCCTCAGTTCTCCTGAAAAACAAGATGGTGGCCAACACTTAATGGTTAGGACAGTTTGGAATGTTGACAGTCGACTGCCAGCCAATCAGAGACTCACTCGCGCACATAAAGGTACGCGCACGTATGCTTACGGTACGCACACGTACGCTTACGATACGCGTACCGTACGCGTACAGTGCGCGTACGGTGAGCGCATATGGATATATAATTTGCTCAAATTTAATTTTCTCAACAACTACGGGAGGGATTTTCACCAAATATAGAAAAGGCACTACTGCATACCTGTCCCTACCATTTTGCCAAGTTTGGTGTAATTCCTTTCAGCCGTTCGGGCTGTAGCCGTGTCTAAAGGTCCCATAGAAAATGTTATTTGAAAAATTTCAAATTCAATTTTCTCAAGAACTACTGGAGGGATTTTCACCAAACATACAAAAGGCACAGTTGCATACCAGGCCCTACCATTTTGCCAAATCTGGTGTAATTCCGTTCAGCTGTTCGAGCTGTAGCCTTGTCAGAATGTCCCTGAGGAAATTAACATGGGGAAAACACGTTTTGGGACCCCCCTTTTTTCTCAGCCCCCGCTTGACGAATCCCTCCGAAACGTTTAGGGAAGGAGCGGACCGCAAAGAGGCAAATGTAAGAAAAATTACAGGCAGATCCCTCAATCGGTGCCAAAGTTATTCTCAACAGAATGTTCGGAATGTCCTATGATAACTAGGTCCTAACTATATATACCTACTGGCAACCGCCAGTAGGTAATATATATATTACCTACTGGCGATAGCCAGTAGGTATATATAGTTAGGATTTTTTCCCTATGGGATTTCTGAAAATTCTATGTCTAATAACTTTGGCGTTTGTGGACGGAATTGGCTGAAATTTTCAGGAAAATGGCACATTTTGTTTCTGAGCAGCCCCTGAAAATTTGGGGGAGGTTCTTCAAGGGGGGGCCGAGAAAAAAGGGGGGTCCCAAAACACGTTTTTCCCATTCATTTTTCCATAGGGCGGTTGGACTCACTTTTAGCCCGAACGGCTGAATGGATTTGCACGAAACTTGGCAAAATTGTAGGGACTGTTAGCCCGATGTGCCTTTGTTAGGTCTCAATATATGTGCTTCAGTGAATTTTGAGAAATTAACGTTTTAAACAAGATATATATCTGTAACAGCGCTCCGGGCAGCGCTCCGGTTCGCGTACTTTTCGCGTATCGGAACTTTGCGATGCGAAGCTGATTGGCTCTCTGGTGTCTGTCAACATTCTAAACAGTCCGGAGCGGCCGCCATCTTGTCTCTCGGTAGGATCGAGAGACAAGAGGAGGCCAAAACAAAGGGGGAAATAAAGGAAAGGGGGCAAGGTAGACCCCTTCTGACCCCTAGGATTGATGAGGGGGATATTATAGAGCCACGCGGGGCAAAAAAAAAATTTAAAAAAAATTCCGATTTTTTCGCCGTAGAGACGCGTCCCGGTACGCGAACCGGGCAGCTAACCGGGCAGCTAACCGGGCAGCTAACCGGCAGCGTAACGGGAGTCTGAGGAGTAGCTGATTGGCTGTCAACATTGTAAACAGTCCGGAGCGGCCGCCATCTTGTCTCTCGGTAGGATCGAGAGACAAGAGGAGGCCAAAACAAAGGGGGAAATGAAGGAAAGGGGGCAAGGTAGACCCCTTCTGACCCCCTAGGATTGATGAGGGGGATATTATAGAGCCACGCGGGGCAAAACATTTTTTTTTAAAAAATTCAGATTTTTTTCGCCGTAGAGACGCGTCCCGGTACGCGAACCGGGCAGCTAACCGGGCAGCTAACCGGGCAGCTAACCGGCAGCGTAACGGGAGTCTGAGGAGTAGCTGATTGGCTGTTAACATTGTAAACAGTCTGGAGATCGAGAGACAAGAGGTGGAAAAAAAAAAGGTGTAAATGAAGGAAAGGGGTAAGGTGAACCCCTAGGATTGATGAGGGGGCTATTAAAGTTGCCCGCGGGGCAAAAGAAAAAAATATTGCGATTTTTCGCGGTAGAGGTGCTTTCCGGTGCGTTAACCGGGCAGCTAACTGGCAGCGTAATGGGAGTCCGACATATTGTGTTTTTGGAACGTTTGTGATATGGGCACGTGTGGATTTTGTCTAATTAAGGTAAAAAAAATATATATATATCTTTAAGCGTGCTCTGGCGCGCTTACGTTACGGGTTTGGTTTGCGCTGCAGAGACGATACGTCACGGTTATGCGATGCATAATGAGGCGTCTCATGGGCTACGTGATACGTCACGTAATAAAGAATATATTTTACAGCTATAGATATTAGCTTTTAAAAAACCAATGAAATTCACTGAAAAAACCATAGGTTATAGACCATATATAGTTAGGAATTTGCATTTACAAAACCTTGAAAATTCACTGAAAAAACCATAGGTTATAGACCATATATAGTTAGGGATTAGCATTTACAAAACCTTATTTTACTCGCACAAAACCATTGAAATTCCATATATAGTTAGTTGCACTAACTATATATCGCGCACCCGCAATCCATTGCTAATGATGTCACATATTACATCATTCATGACATGGTCAGTGACATCACTGATGACATCACTGATGACATCTCAAATGACATCACTGATGACATCACTGATGACATCTCAAATGACTTCACTGATGACATCACTGATGACAACACCCAGTGACTGTATGTTTCTGTAAAGTTAAAATATGTCTTACATATTGAAGAATGAGTGGATGTATAAGTGTCTGGATGAAGGATTTAGTAGGTGCATGACTGACTGTATGATTGAGTGATTAAATGTGTCTCACTGAGTGCATGGGTTAGTGACTAAACTGTCTTAATTTGGCAATCATTATATATGTTGTTCTGTAAACTGCTGCATGTTTAAATCAGTAGCTATATGAGTAACTATATGGGTTATTGAATGGTTGCCCAAGTGTTTGTATGGGAGACTGAGTATGTGTGTGGGTGGCTGGGAGGTGTATGACTCTGTGCATAGATGTGTGAGCAGTTGATTAACTAAATGTATGGGTTCAAAAGTGCATGTGGAAACAGCTGTATGGGCGGTCGACTGACTGCATGAGTGTATTGGTGAGTGAATGGATATCTCAGTGCTACATGTCAAAGTAAGTACATATGTAAAACACAGTCCATGTGAGAGTTGACATATATAAATAACTGAACATAAGAGCTAGTGAATGTGAGAGTGGCTGTATCGATCATTGTGAACTTGTATCAGGGATTGTATAAGAGAGTAAATATGTGTTAGTATATGTTTGAATAAGTAAGGTGTGTATAACTGTATAGTTGAGGAAATGGAGGTGTGATTAATCTTTTGCATGACTGAGTAGGTGTGTGAGTAACTCCATGGATAAGTGACAGTCTGTGAGTGTCTGTTTATACTGATTGTATCTAAGGGTATATTAGAGTCTGAAGATGTTCATTGTATTATCACATAAATGATATCATCAGTGATGTGATCAGTAATGTCAAATGAGATGTCAGTGATGTCATCAGTGATGTCATTTGAGATGTCATCAGTGATGTCATCAGTGATGTCACTGACCATGTCATGAATGATGTAATATGTGACATCATTAGCAATGGATTGCGGGTGCGCGATATATAGTTAGTGCAACTAACTATATATGGAATTTCAATGGTTTTGTGCGAGTAAAATAAGGTTTTGTAAATGCTAATCCCTAACTATATATGGTCTATAACCTATGGTTTTTTCAGTGAATTTTCAAGGTTTTGTAAATGCAAATTCCTAACTATATATGGTCTATAACCTATGGTTTTTTCAGTGAATATATATATAGTTAGGATTTTTTTCCTATGGGACTTTTGAAAATTCTATGTCTAATAACTTTGGCGTTTGTGGACGGAATCGGCTGAAATTTTCAGGAAAATGGCACATTTGGTTTCTGAGCAGCCCTTAAAAATTTGGGGGGGTTTCGTCAAGGGGGGGCCGAGAAAAAAGGGGGTCCGAAAACGCGTTTTTCCCATGTTAATTTCCATAGGGCGTTTGGCCTCACTTTTAGCTCGAACGGCTGAATGGATTTGCACGAAACTTGGCAAAATTGTAGGGACTGTTAGCCCGATGTGCCTTTGCTGGGTCTCAATATATGTGCTCCAGTGGATTTTGAGAAATTAACGTTTTAAAAAATTTATATATCTGTGACAGCGTCCCGGGTAGCGCTCCAGATCGCGTACTTTTCGCGTCACGGAGCTTTGCGAAGCGATGCTGATTGGCTCTCCGGTGTCTGTCAACATTCTAAACAGTCCGGAGCGGCCGCCATCTTGTCTCTCGGTGGGATCGAGAGACAAGAAGAGGTGAAAAACGAAGGGGGAATTTAATGAAAGGGGGCAAGGTAGACCCCTCTTGATCCCCTAGGAATGATGTTGGGGTTATTGAAGGGTTCCGTGGGGAAAATAAAAAAAATTTGATTTTTCACGGTAGAAGCGGTTCTCGAACTGGGTCGCAAACTAACGGCTGAATGGATTTGCACGAAACTTGGCAAAATTATAGGGACTGTTAGTCCGATGTGCCTTTGCTGGGTCTCAATATATGTGCTCCAGTGGATTTTGAGAAATTAACGTTTTAAAAAACAGATATATCTGTGACAGCGTCCCAGATAGCGCTCCAGATCGCGTACTTTTCGCGTAACGGAGCTTTGCGTAGCGAAGCTGATTGGCTGTCCGGTGTCTGTCAACATTCTAAACAGTCCGGTGCGGCTGCCATCTTGTCTGTCGGTAGGATCGAGAGACAAGAGGAGGAGAAAAACGAAGGGGGAATTTAATGAAAGGGGGCTAGGTAGACCCCTCTTGACCCCCTAGGAATGATGTTGGGGTTATTAAAGGGTCCCGTGGGGCAAATAAAAAAAAATTGATTTTTCGCGGTAGAAGCGCTTCTCGGTTCGCAAACTGGTAGTGAAACGTGAATTCGCCATTTTGTGTTTCGATTTCATTAAATACTAGGTATAAGGGGGTACGGGAGACGTATCCTGACCCCTTTTGTTTTCTGAGGGTGGCTGAGGAGGCTCATATATGTTGATACATGTCTTCCAGCGGCTGTGCGTGAGCGTTTTTTTTTTTTGCTGCGTGACGTCTGTTAACGTTCGATTCGATGGAAATCAGGAAGTGTTGACCGCCATTTTGTCACTGCGAGTAAATATTTTATTTGTTATAAATAAATCATTTTTGATAAACATTGTCTGCGCCATTTTTGCAATGCCACACTTTCGTCGAGCACAGAAGCCATTTTAGATGCCTTGACCAGACCCACTGTCTGCACCCTCGCAAGCATCTCCCCCACGCACTGGTCACTCCCGCTCTCTTTCTCATGTATGGGCTAGAAACCTCCTCCCATCTGCGCTGTTCTTCTCTGAGAATGACACCCTGTGCCCGCCCGACACCTGCCTTTCACCGTATTCACTACCGAAACCCTCTGACACTCCTCTTCCTCTGTGTCCGATTGTCCAGGCCCGTCCCAGGCTATCACCTAGCCCTGCAGATGTAGTTTATGGCCTCAACTGTAAAGAATCACCCCTCTTCAAAGAAGTTACAGTAGATCAAGGCCCCCACCCGATGAGATCCGTCACACTACACGCGTTCCTACAATCTGATAACCATCCTGTATTGTGATTGGGGAGGGGATTCTCACTGTGAGTGTGTGTGGGACCGAGCCTGAAGCGGAAGATTCCAGGGATGCCTTTTTGTACATCAAAGTCTTCACAATTATGTGTCACATAAAAAATATATAGCACTCACAAAAAAGTAGAAGGAAAATAACACTTTAATAACTTATAAATATATACATCGCAACAAAAACAGTAAACACCTTAAAACATTTTTTAATAAAACAGAAGCAACAATGGTCAGTAGCGATCTGTTGTGCGAATAGTCCCAAGGCAGCATATTTACCTAGAGTGGTGCTGTGTAGGACATTCTGAATGGAAATTAACCAGAACTATAACCATCTACTTCCAATAATATAACTTTTATGCCCAAATTACGCAAAGATTTAGCTAATCTGCTAAAGGGGGGAGTCGCCATTTCTTTACAATAATCAATAATGAAAAATCAACATCAATAGGGTTGTCCGTATTCCCGATGCAGCACTATAGTGCAACATACACAGCACCTGGGGTGTCAAGAGTGAACAGGTCCTAGCTGCTTAACCAATGACTGACAAATGCTATATTAAACACTTACTATGTATAATACTTGCATTCACAATAGTTTTACTTTACAAAACAGAACAAAAGATGTCCCCTGTAAGTAAACCCATATTAGCTGTTTCAGTTATTGAACATCCTAAGGTTTTATGACATGGGGAACAGTAGTGATATCCTGGGCGGGTGATGGAACTGGGTTTGTTAATGGAAAAACATCTACAGAGAAAACTATTGGTAAATTATACTTCTCCGGAAATTTAAAACTCACAAATGTTTCATTTGTGTAATCGTTTTATGAACATGTACATTAAAAAACTAAAAGAAATGCCAAGAACGTCCCATGTGAAAGTGAATTTTATCTGGCAATTTTTTTCTTTTCCTTCTCAAGAAAAAAAAGTTAAAGCCAGGTTCGTTACCTGCCTCATCTGCAAAAAAAAAACTCTCGAGAGGGACCGAAAAAAATATTGCTATGGTAATCATACCATGCATCGGCACATGGAGAGGTGGCACCCTTTTAATTATTCTAAAGCACAACTTCGAGATTTGGGGGATAACCCCCGACCGGCAAAAGCATCCACCAATGACTTAGCAATAAGTGAGTCAGAGGCAAGGGAAACGGTCCCAAATCTGCAAAAGAACTTTGGGCAGATGAGATTGACTTGTGTAGCATGTGGAAAATTAATTTCATACGGAGAGATCAGTATTACTTCAATAAATACAGTAATCAATGATGCATTAGAACTTAATATCAATTCATTTTCCGAACGTGTAATCAGTACCTGTCCCATGTCAATTCATTGTTCGAACGTATAATCAATACCCATCCCGGATCAATTCATTGTCCGAACATATAATCAGTAAAAAGTGCGACAAGTGCGACAAAATCATATTGATAATTCATTGTGAGCAAGTACCAAAAGTGTCGACAATTCTAACCTTCAATAAATACAGTAATCAATGATGCATTAGAACTTAATATCAATTCATTGTCCGAATGTGTAATCAGTACAAGTTCCATGTCAATTTATTGTTCGAACGTATAATCAATACCCATCCCGGATCAATTCATTGTCCGAACATATAATCAGTCTTATCCCATATCAATTCATGTGCTAAAAACTGCATACATATCTCATGGCTGAGCAATCGGGGCACAATAGTTTCATTTGTACCGGCGCCATTTTGGGTGAGGTCAGGAAGGTCCAAGTATAGTCAAAATGTCTCCACCAACTCGTGGTTGGACCGGGACCTCTTTCGGCAGTCTAAAAGTTTTCGTTGAAGGGTAGTAGAGGGGACTGGCGACATGAACCATCAGTCAAAGAGGGGTGGGAGGCAAAAATCTCTCCTACCGGGTCATACTGATGTCCCACCGGAACTGATCAAGTTGGTAGTCTTGCAGGATTTTGGTGATTTCAAGACTGAGGCCGGCGCCGGCATGAGCGCGCCGACGTCCCGCGGCTACATCGTGGTCGTTCCGTGGGTGATCATGGCAGTCATTCCCCATCGGGGGTCGGGGGCCCCCCGTGGCTCTTATAGAATCTTCAAAGTTGAGGAGAACGTTTCTGGATGCAGGACTCATTTTCTAGTTGAACTCAGAAGCGCCGTTGCACCGCAACAGTGGACGAGACCCCCGCTGGGTGAGCGGAGCATCATTGCCTCGCAATAGTGGACGAGACCTTTTGTCGGGTGAGTGCAGCGTCGCTGCATCGCAAGAGTGGAGAAACCCTTTTGTTGGGTGAGTGGAGCGTCGCTGCATCGCAAGAGTGGAGGAACCCTTTTGTCGGGTGAATGCAGCATCGCTGTATCGCAAGAGTGGAAGAACCCTTTTGTTGGGTGAGTGGAGCGTTGGGGGTGCAGCTGAGGGGCCCCCACCTGGGGGGGGGTGGGAGAGGCGCCTCTCCCTCCCAGCGCACCCCACGCCAACACCTGGCGTTGATATCCGTGATGTCCGGATCAGGCGATAAGAGGTGGGGGGGGGTTGGAGGCAGTTGCAAGACATCCTCCCCCCGTGGCCTGCAGGGCGCCGCTTCAGGCCCGAACGGGGAGCTCATATCAAGCCGGGGCCAGACCAGGAGATACGAGGGGGGGGGTCGTGGCATATGCAAGACATCCCCCCCCGTTGTCGCAGTCATTATCTAAGAAAGAAGAAGAATCCCGTCGGCCTCGGCTCCTCTCCTGGCCCACCTTACGGGATGACCTCCCCGGCCGACGGCTGCCAGCAGGACTCGTCCTACACGTGCCGAAGACCTCGTCTTCCGGATGGGCGTAGCCGCGAACCTGTTGCACTTCGGGAGTTTCCGGAATGGGGGTAGGTATCTGCTGATTTGTATTTATTTCATGTTACCGTTATTGGGCGTGGCGGGCGGTGGGACAGACATGCTTGGAGCAGTGGGGGGGTGGCGGAGCCTAGCTACCTTGTGGCTGCCGTAACGTCAAGCTTGGCTTCTTTCACCATTTTCATGTTTCTTATTTCTAGCGAAGTCAAAAACTCATCAGAGGCCTACTGATTTTGTTCGATTTCTTTCCTTTCCTTTTCAAGTGTGTTTCATGCTAAAGTTTCTGTTTAACAGGATACAGGGATTACTTCGTATTTTACATATGTCTTCTTTATTAGGGGTTCTCTCCGGTTGAGTCAGATGATGTACCTCTAATAAATGGTCCAGGTGGAAGTAGTTTCTCAATCAGTGGGGAGTGACAGATTGCAACGGGGGACAAAGGTCCGCATTACCCACCCTTCACTACTTGCAAAGACTAGACAGAATATTTCTATTCCACGTTATTTGCAAACAGAGAGTACCTCGAAAGAACTATTCCTTGAACAATAAATTTCCAGCCAATCAATCAATCAGGCATGATGGATTACAACGGGGGACAAAAGTCCGCATTACCTATCCTTCACTATCTGCAAAGGGAGACAGAATATTTCTATTCTTCTCTGTTTGTAGACAGGGAATATCTCAAACAGCAATAATCGATAAAAAAAAATAGTAGGATTATAACACTTTAATAACTTATAAATATATACATCGCAACAAAAACAGTAAACACCTTAAAACATTTTTTATTAAAACAGAAGCAACAATGACAACTAACAGTAGTGATATCCTGGGCGGGTGATGGAACTGGGATTGTTAATGGAAAAAGATGTACAGAGAAAACTATTGGTGAATTATACTTCTACGGAAATTTAAAACTCACAAATGTTTTATTTGTGTAATCGTTTCAGGTCAAACGGATTGTGGGACAATGTTCACAATGGAAGAGTCACCAAAAGGCATTTGGATCGATGTTGCAGCAGGCTGCCATGTATATAGTTATTTAATAAAACGTTTTACCCTGTTACTTTGCTGGTGTGTTGTATATATTTATAATATTTGCATAGGGTTTGTCGTTATTTTGGGTGGGGTGGGCGGCGGAGTCGAGCTGTCTTGCAGCCATCATGTTGTGGAGCTAAGTTCATCTCACTAGTTTCGTATTTCTCATGAGGGGTTGTTCTTAATGTTTCTATTTTAGCGAGGTCAAAAACAGATCCCATTAGTGGCCTACTGATTTTGCTCGATTCCTTTTGTTTTTTTAAACTATTTTTCACTATCTGCAAAGACTAAACAGAGTATTGCGACTCTGTGCTTGTTTGTAAATACAGAATGAACCAAAGAGAACCAATTCTAAAACAGTAAATGCTTGGATAGCAATCAATCAAATAGAGAGAGAAGCAGGCACGACGGATTACAACGGGGGCAAAGGCCTGCGTTAACTACCCTTCACTATCTGCAAAGAGAGAGTACTGCTAAGAGAAAAGAGGGGGGGGAGGGGGGGGCAGCGTTCAAAGCACATCAGCGTGCATAAACACGAAAATGTTTTTACCTATCATGTACTTGACATTTGACAGCATTTGATATTTGGTATTAAAAAACCATTGAAATTCACAGAAAAAACCATAGGTTTTAGGCCATATATAGTTAGGGATTTGCATTTACAAAACCTTATTTTACTCGCATAAAACCATTGAAATTTCATATATAGTTAGTTCCACTAACTATATATCGCGCACCCGCAATCCACTGCTGATGATGTCACATATTACATCATTCATGACATGGTCAGTGACATCACTGATGACATCACTGATGACAACTCAAATGACATCACTGATAACATCACTGATGACATCAATCATGTGATAATACGATCAACCTCTTCAGACTCTAATATAACCTTAGATACACTCAGAGTAAACAGACACTCACAGACTGTCACTCATCCATGGAGTTATTCACACACCTAGTCAGTCATGCACTGAATCAATCACACCTCCATATCCTCAACTATACAGTTATACACACCTTACTTATTCAAACATATACTAACACATATTTACTCTTTTATACAATCCCTGATACAAGTTCACAATGATCCATACAGCCACTCACACATTCACTGGCTCTTATAAACAGTAATTTATATATGTGAACTTTCACATGTACTGTGTTTTACATATGTACTTACTTTGACATGTAGCACTGAGATATCCATTCACTCACCAATACACTCGTACACAGTCAACCACCCATACAGCTGAGTCACACACCTCCCAGCCACCCACACACACACTCACTCTCCCATACAAATACTTGGGCAACCAATCAATAACCCATATAGTTAATCATATAGCTACTGATTAACACATGCAGCAGTTTACAGAACAGCAGATATAATGATGCACAAATTAAAACAGTTTAGTCACTAACCCATGCTCTCAGTGAGACACATTTAATCACTCTCTCATACAGTCAGACATGCACTTACTAAATCCTTCATCCAGACACTTATACATCCACTCATTCTTCAATATGTAAGACATATTTTAACTTTACAGAAACATACAGTCACTGGATGATGTCATCAGTGATGTCATCAGTGATGTCATCAGTGATGTCACTGACCATGTCATGAATGATGTAATATGTGACATCATCAGCAGTGGATTGCGGGTGCGCGATATATAGTTAGTGGAACTAACTATATATGACATTTCAATGGTTTTATGCGAGTAAAATAAGGTTTTGTAAATGCAAATCCCTAACTATATATGGCCTAAGACCTATGGTTTTTTTCTGTGAATATATATATATATATATATTACCTACTGGCGGTCGCCAGTAGGTAGTTATAGTTAGGATTTTTTTCAATGTTAAATCTCAAAATTCTATTTGGAATAACTTTGGCACCGGTTGACGAATCTGCCTGAAGATTTCCTGAAAATGGCCTCGTCGAGCTCCGGTCCTTCCCTGAAAGTTTGGGGGGGATACGTCAAGCGGGGGCCGAGATAAAAGGGGGGTCCCAAAACGCATTTTCCCCATGTTAATTTCCATAGGGCGGTCAATTTCACTTTTAGCCCGAACGGCTGAATGGATTTACACCAAACTTGGCAAAATTGTAGGGACTGGTAGCCCGATGTGCCTTTGCTATGTCTCAAGATATGTGCTCCAGTGGATTTTGAGTAATTTAGGTGCCAAAAAATATATATATCTATAGGCGCTCTCCGGTGCGCGCACCGGAGTGCGCTCCTGGCGCGACACGCGACTTGCGCGCAGAAAGCTGATTGGCTCTTGGGTGTCTGTAAACATTCTAAACAGTCTGGAGCGGCCGCCATCTTGTGTCTCGGTAAAATCGAGACACAAGGGGTTTGAAAAAAAAGGGGGCAAATGACCATAAGGGGGAAGAGTAGACCCCCTCTGACCCCCTAGGTTTGATGTAGGGACTAAAATAGGGTCCTGCAGGGCATTAAATTTTTTTTTTCGTTTTGCGCGGGGGAAGCGCATGGTACGCGCACCGGCGAAGCACGGGGAAAATCCAGGACCATATTTATGAAGGCCTTGCGCTGTTAGTTTTGCGCCTCCTGTGCGTCAATTTTTGTGATGCACCAGCGGTGTAAAAAAATGCGCATTGTTATGCAATATTTAAAAAGTGACGCATCTATCTAGATGCGTCACTTTTTAAATATAGTGCAACGAGGCACATTTTATTACACTGCTGGTGTTATGCGTCACTTTTCTGTGCGCACTCCTTATGACATTCCAGATGTGTCATATTTAATGTATGACGAATCATGTTGCAAGGAGTTACAGATACGTCAGTATTTCTGACATATCTGTAAACATAAAAGTGATGCGAGGCAGGTGCAAGATTTTGACGCAACAGCATCCTAAAAGTGACGCAGAGAAATCTTATAGATTTCAGTACGTCGTTATTACCAAGCTTTTTGTGGGGGAATGCCCCCTTTGCATACATTATACCTGACGCAGATATAATGTGGCGCAGAGTTTTAAAAAGTGACCCATGTACCTAGATGCGTCACTTTTTAAAATACCGTCAGGTATAATGCATGCAGAGGGGGTGTTCTCCCGCAAAAAGCTTTGTAATAGCGACGCAGTGAAATCTTTGAGATTTCACTGCGTCAGTTTTAGGATGCTGTTGCGTCAAAATCTTGTGCCTGCTTTACAGCAGGTGTTAGACTGAGGCAAGACCTTTCACATGCTGCTTTCCCCATTTGAAAGGACGCATTACTGGAGTTGCGTCACTTTTGTGACGCACTCCAGCAATGCGTTACTTGGAATGTCATAAGGAGTGCGCACAGAAAAGTGACGCATCGCACCAGTGGTGTAAAAAAATGTGCCTCGTTGCGTTATATTTAAAAAGTGACGTATCTAGGTAGATGGGTCACTTTTTAAAATCAAGCGCCACATTATATCTGCGTGAGGTATAATGCATGCAGAGGGGGTGTTCCCCCACAAAAAGCTTTGTAATAGGGACGCAGTGAAATGTTTGAGACTTCACTGCGTCACTTTTAGGATGCTGTTGCATCCTTTAAATATAGTGCAACGAGGCACATTTTATTACACTGCTGGTGTGATGCGTCACTTTTCTGTCCACAGTCCTTATGACATTCCAGATGTGTCATATTTAATGTATGACGAATCATGTTGCAAGGAGTTACAGATACGTCAGTATTTCTCACATATCTGTAAACATGAAAGTGACGCGAGGCAGGCGCAAGATTTTGACGCAACAGCATCCTAAAAGTGACGCAGAGAAATCTCATAGATTTCAGTACGTCGTTATTACCAAGCTTTTTGCGAGGGATTGCCCCCTCTGCATACATTATACCTGATGCAGATACAATGTGGCGCAGAGTTTTAAAAAGTGACCCATGTACCTAGATGCGTCACTTTTTAAAAAATAGTGTCAGGTATAATGCATGCAGAGGGGGTGTTCCTTGCAAAAAGCTTGGTAATAATGACGCAGTGCGTCACTTTTAGGATGCTGTTGCGCCAAAATCTTGCGCCTGCTTCACAGCAAACCTTTCACATGGTGCTTTTTCCATGTGAAAGGACACATTACTGGAGTTGCGTCACTTTTGTGACGCACTCCTGCAATGCGTTACTTTTGTGTTTACAGATATGTCAGAAATACTGACATATCTGTAACTCCTTGCGAATTGATTAGTCATATATTAAATATGACATATCTGGAATGTCATAAGGAGTGCGTCCAGAAAAGTGACGCATCGCTGTTTTCACGTAGCGATGCGTCACTTTTCAGAAATGAGGCCTCCAGTTTATTCACTGTGTCATAACTTTCTTTTCTAAAACTCACCTTCTTTCATTCCTCCTACTTCACTTCCTTTCACCTCTCATACCTTTCTGTTCTTTCTTACTCATTCTCCTTTCAATTATCAATGCACTATATTTTACTTACTCTTCATTTTTTAAGAATATAGCTCTTTGATGAGAATTGGAGGTAGTTCTGAAAAGAACTTTTGGTTTTCTTCTTTTAACTGAACAGGAACAAAAACAGGGAATGGAAACTGCTCAACAGGAGCAAAAAGAAAAGAAAAAAATTAGGGGTGGGAAGGGCAGCGATGGTTCTCCAATGCTCGAACCATGAGCAGGACACTTTGCTCCCCATAGGTGAGGAGTTGATTGCAGTATCTGCATTTGACGACCCCATGGTTAAATGCAGGTTGTATGTTTGCTACCTGCTCCTGTGATTGTTCTCTTCCAGAAGAAGTTGCTCCTCCTGTTGATGTAGAGGCCCCATCTCTGGGAACCTCTTGTGCCAGAGCCCTGACACTTTCCCGGGCAAAATTCTGGGGGTGCCTCCTCTCCACATGGCGAATCATGGTGAAGTTGCCAAAAGAGTATTTTTTTGGGGGGTTACCCCGTGACAGGACCTGTTTGCAGATCCTGCACTCTACTTTTGGTGCATTCACCTTCTTCTGGTCTGCTGGAAACTTAAAAAATTTCCAGATGAAATGTTCTTTGACCTTCGGCTGAGGAGGCTCTTCATCAATGAAATCATTGGAGTCATCTTCACTGCTGGATGGTCTGGCAGCCATGATTAATCAAGGAATATGGAACAGCAAAAAAGGCAGGTCTTTCAGTCACAAAAGTGAAAGAAGAAGTGAAGGAAATGGGTGGGGATTTCATTCATTGTAAAAAAAAACTGTTAGCAACCAATGAAAAGTGTTATTTGAGGGTCACATGACCCGACGCGTTTACGCTGCGCGCTCCGGAGCACTTCCGGTGCGTTTACGCAGCGCGATCGTAGGCGCTTCCGGGGCGCAAACGTGGCGCGATCGTAGGCGCTTTTGCGTGCGTTTATGCGCCGCGAACGTAGGCGCTTCCGAGGGCACTTACGTTGCGCGCCGAAGTGACGTCATCAATCTTTTATAGAAATGCATAATCATTTTCCTTATTAAAAAAAACTAATTTTATTTGTATGGTACGAAATGTTTTGCATTATTATTAACTTTTCATTCATATTTTTTTTCACGAACGACAGTTGCGCTCTGGGTGCGCTTTCAGATGAGCTCTCGGAAAAGCTTACCGGAGAGCTTAGCTGAAAGCTTCCCGGAGCGCGCACCCAGAGCGCAAAAGAAAAAAATTATATAAAAAAAATGAATACTTAAAAAAAAACAGCAAATTGTAAAAAAAAAAAAAGGTTAGAAACTCGATATACAAAGGAATTAGCATTTAAAAAACCTATGAAATTCACTGAAAAAAACATAGGTTTCACACCAGTTATAGTTAGGAATTAGCATTTAAAAAACCTATTAAATTCACTGAAAAAACCATAGGTTTCACACCAGTTATAGTTAGCTGGAAATTTTACTGATATAAAACCATTGAAATTCCCACGTTATAGTTAGATGGACTCACTATAACTTGCGCGTGCAATGCACTGCTGATGATGTCTTATTAAGCCAGTTAACCAATCAATTTTTAAAAACCATCCATTTAGACACTTATTTAAACATTTATTCTTCCATCAACTTTTACATATACATATATAAAATATATTTATTTTTCAGAAAGACACACATTCACTGGATGGTGTCATCAGTGATGTCATGAGTGATGTCACTGACCATGTCATGAGTGATGTAATATGTGATGTCATCAGCAGTGCATTGCACGCGCAAGTTATAGTGAGTCCATCTAACTATAACGTGGGAATTTCAATGGTTTTATATCAGTAAAATTTCCAGCTAACTATAACTGGTGTGAAACCTATGGTTTTTTCAGTGAATATATATATATATATATATATATATATATATATATATATATATATATATATATATATATATATATATATATATATATATATATATATATATGGAATCGAACTAAAAACAATGTATACTAACTGCTACAAAAAACTGTTCAAATGGAAATCTGAGGGATTCATTACAGGACAGGAATACAAATTTTTGAAGAATGATTACCCAGTGACTCCGACCATATACTCTTACCGAAGTTACACAAGGATGCAAATAACCCACCCGGTCGACCGATAATATCTGCCAGGAATGGATGCCTGGAACACATGTCCCAATGTGTGGACTTTTTACTACAGGGTGCAGTTAAAAATGTGGCCTTCTTTGTTAGTGACACTAGCGATTTTCTCTATAAAATCAAAGATATCAAATGTGAAAATCGCTACTTACTAATTGCTTTAGATGTAAGTGCACTGTATACCAGCATTGTACACTCTGATGGATTGAATGCACTTAACTTTTATCTTCTGAAATCTTTGGGCAACATGTTGAAGCACAAACAAATGTTGTTGGAAATGGTGTCCTTTTGTCTGAATAAAAATATATTCATTTTCAATAATGTGTTGTACAGGCAGTTGCAGGGTGTTGCCATGGGGGCCAGCTTCTCCCCCAGCTACGCATGTCTTCACATGGGCTGGTGGGAGGAGCTGGTCCTCAAGGTTGAACACCGTACAACAATGGAGGGTCATGTAATCACTTGGTTACGTTATATAGATGATTTATTTGTGATTTGGGATGGCAACATGGAATCAGCAGAAAGGTTTATTCAGTATATTAACATTAATGACCTTAACCTACATTTTACTGCCACCATTAGCAACTCATCTATAACTTTCTTGGACACAGAGATATTCAGTGAAAATGATAAAATCGAGACCAGACTCCACTGCAAACCCATGGTGGGTAATTCCACCCTACACGCCAAAAGTTCTCATGTTAAACATTTAATTAACAGTATCCCGTACGGGGAGATGTTGAGACTTAGGCGAATTCATAGTAGGGAAAATGATCTGAGTCTAGTCCAAACAGCAAGCAAAGCCAGATTTTTGGAAAGAGGCTATTCTGAAAAAATAGTTAACACTGCCATTTCCAAATCAATGTCCAAAGATAGGTCAGATCTTCTAAAGACGGGCCCCAAAATAACAACGACAGCTGCGGACTGCTCTGACAACCCGACTGATTTCAGAATCATTATCCAATATAGTGCCCAACATAAACAAATTCAATCCATCATCAATAAAAACTGGCCTCTGGTCCTATGTGATCCTGTAATTGGGAAGGATCTCCCCAAAAAAACCCTCTATCACCTGCAGTAGGGGCCAAACCATGAAAGACGCACTTGTAAAAAGCAGCCCTGAAGTCATGGAATCCAATAATTGGCTTCAACACACATGGTGGGTTCTTCAATTGTAAGGTCTGCAAAGCCTGCTCACAAGCAGTAAATAAAACCAGCTACCTATCACCGTTTGATCTGAAAGAACACAAAATTACTAAAGTACTCACATGCAAAACTGAGTATGCAGTTTATGTTTTGTCATGTCCCTGTAATTTGCTCTATGTGGGGAGCATTAAACTCCCCGTACACAAAATAATTTATTTTACAGCATATCAGAGCGATTAGCAATCAAGACAACACATATCCAGTGGCAAGATACTTTAAGGCCAAACACAATTCCAAAAGTGCGGAATTGAAGTACTTTGTAATAGATTGTGTTCTTCCAAACAAAAGAGGCGGCAACAGAGAAGAAAAATTATGCCGCCTTGAGACCCGCTACATTTTAGAACTTAATACTAAACAACCATTGGGGTTAAATAACATGGAGGACCTCTATACTTGCGTTTAATTCATCCTCAAAAACCACTCCGAGTTTTAACAAATGCTGCGCCTTGGGGATGTGTAAATATATAGGGCCAGATGTAGGAGCCCTAATACCGGTCAGTAATGGCCGAACCCGTATTAGGGTTTCTAGATGTAGGGGGCCTATATTTTACCGATTCTGTAAATTTACCGAATCGGTAAATTTACAGAATCGGTAAAGTACCGAATCGGTATATTTACCAATTCAGAATATCCACATGTAGGTGGCACTCCTAAGAGTGCCACAGGCCCTTAAGAATTGGTATTTTACCACCCAATCCTATTGGGTGGTAAAATACCGAATTCAGGTGTGCATGCACATCTGTGCATGCACACCTGTGCAATGTGACACACAGACATGCCCTTAGGGCAAGTCTGTGTGCCACATGGCACACAAGTCCGGAATTGGGGTGCTAGAGGGTGTCAAAGTGACACCCCCTGCACCCTTGCAGGATTCTGTATTTACCGAATCGGTAAATACCAAATCTGTATTTCCCATTGATTCCTATGGGCTTCAAGGGAAATACAGAATCGGTAATTTTTTACCTACTTTTGCCTCCTTCCAATTTACCGACTCTTAAATACCGAATCGGTATGAGTCGGTATTTAAGAGTCGGTAAATCGGATTTACCTACATCTGGCCCATAATGATTTAATAACTTTTTATGCTTTTTAGATATTTATTGATATATTTATATATTTATAGATTCAATTTTATGATTGACTCTTTTGTATGCATATTGACCTTTAGATTTCTATATATATGACAGAATTACAATTTTAGTCGTCATTTAACCATTTTTAAGGTTTTATTCATATGACATTAACTTAAATTGTATTTTGCACATTTGAATCAACTGTAAGGAGAATGTATGCCAACTCAAGTGATATCTGGCATGCCCATCCCGGGTTAATTATGGCACAGCATCTGTAGTATACATCTGTCTCCAAACTACATCAACTAGGATACATTGGTTGTGATTTATGTATTTGTACTGACATATGAACCCAATAATTTTTTCGCCCCCTTCCTTCTCTGTGTAAGCACGTAGCACTTTATATTTTTATATAATAGGCACAACTATCACCGGGGCTCCGGTGGTAATTAACAGGTTCACCTTGCCTTTTTAATAATAACGGGGAAAAAATACAGCGAAAAAGCGAAATATTGAAAAACAAGCAATAACTTTACCATAATATAAAAAATCAAGAAATAAGAAAATAACAAAAAATGCTATTTCCATCAGTAACATGTAAAAGTCTATATAGCTGCTTTTAAATGCACAATATTAACTTGTGGCTTTCAAATAATTTGTTTGTTCTCTGCACTTGCACTTTGACTTTTCTACAGGAGTTTGGTGTTTAAATTCACACATGTTTTTATTAATTTAAACAAACAGCCTAAAAGTATAATTCATTAGATCATGGTATCGCTTAATGGAGGTAAACAATGTGTAGTTTTGTTGAACTACAAAACTCTTTCATGTCTATGCGTGATTTAGGCTGCAACATGTGACCTTGTAAATGTGATTATTTAAACCAATACCTGTCTGTGTACTGCGTCATGTGATCAAACGCTCGTAGAATCGCGAAACGCGTCATGGCGATTTGAAAACCAGCACGAAATAAAGAAATAATCCTTGCACCTATTTTGGGCCCGTATCTGTTTCTGCAGTTTGGAGAACTCTGCGTTGTGATTCGAATATCCTTGGAATATATATATATATATATATATATATATATATATATATATATATATATATATATTCACTGAAAAAACCATAGGTTATAGACCATATATAGTTAGAAATTTACATTTAAAAAACCATTGAAATTCAATGAAAAAACCATAGGTTATAGACCATATATAGTTAGGAATTCGCATTTACAAAACCTTATTTTACTCGCACAAAACCATTGAAATTCCATATATAGTTAGTTGCACTAACTATATATCGCGCACCCGCAATCCACTGCTGATGATGTCACATATTACATCATTCATGACATGGTCAGTGACATCACTGATGACATCACTGATGACATCTCAAATGATATCACTGATAACATCACTGATGACATCTCATTTGACATTACTGATCATATCACTGATGATATCATTCATGTGATAATACGATGAACCTCTTCAGACTCTAATATAACCTTAGATACAATCAGTGTAAACAGACACTCACAGACTGTCACTCATCCATGGACTTACTCACACACCTAGTCAGTCATGCAAAGAATCAATCACACCTCCATTTCCTCAACTATACAGTTAGACAAACTTTACTTATTCAAACATATACTAACACATATTTACTCTCTTATACAATCCCTGATACAAGTTCACAATGATCCATACAGCCACTCACACATTCACTGGCTCTTATGCACAGTTATTTATATATGTCAACTCTCACATGTACTGTGCTTTACATATGTACTTACTTTGACATGTAGCACTGAGATATCCATTCACTCACCAATACACTCATGCACACAGTCAACCGCCCATACAGTTGTTTCCACATGCACTTTTGAAACCATACATCTAGTGAATCAACTGCTCACACATCTATGCACAGAGTCATACATCTCCCAGCCACCCACAAACACACACAGTCTCCCATACAAATACTTGGGCAACCAATCAATAACCCATATAGTTACTCATATAGCTACTTATCAACACATGCAACAGTTTACAGAACAACAGACATAATGATGCACAAATTAAGACAGTTTAGTCACTAACCCATGCACTCAGTGAGACACATTTAATAGCTCACTCATACAGTCAGTCATGCACCTACTAAATCCTTCATCCAGACACTTATACATCCACTCATTCTTCAATATGTAAGAGATATTTTAACTTTACAGAAACATACAGTCACTGGATGTTGTCATCAGTCATGTCATTTGAGATGTCATCAGTGATGTCATCAGTGATGTCACTGACCATGTCATGAATGATGTAATATGTGACATCATCAGCAGTGGATTGCGGGTGCGCGATATATAGTTAGTGCAACTAACTATATATGGAATTTCAATGGTTTTGTGCGAGTAAAATAAGGTTTTGTAAATGCGAATTCCTAACTATATATGGTCTATAACCTATGGTTTTTTCATTGAATTTCAATGGTTTTTTAAATGTAAATTTCTAACTATATATGGTCTATAACCTATGGTTTTTTCAGTGAATTTCATTGGTTTTTTAAAAGCTAACATCTGTAGCTGTAAAATGTATTATTCTTTAAATCCCAAAATATATATAGATATTTATTGATAATTTTTTTAAAATATTTTTTTCTTCGCTTCTAGTTCGCGAACTGGGAAGCTTTCCGTTAGCTCATCTTGATGCCGCGATCTAGTCCGCGAACCGGTCAACGTTACGTTAGCGGAACAGTGACGCGTCGCGGAAGCGCGACATATCACGTTATCGTGTAATGCGTCTAATGACGCGTCGCGTTAGCGCTCCCGGAAGTGCTCCGGACCGCGGTCCAGAAGCGATCTGGGACGCGGCGCGCGCCGCGTAACGTAAGCGGAACAGGTCATGTGACTTGTTTATCAAACTTCTCATTGGTTCATTTCACTTTTGGTTTCCAAATGATGTATGACTAGGTCATGTGACCTAAAAATAACACTTTTCATTGGCTCAGAACTTTTGTTTTCCCCAAATCATGTAAACCCCTCCTTATTTCCTCACTCTGACTTTCATCTTGGTGAGAGAAAGACCATTTATCTGAAGATCCACAATGGCTTCCATTCTTGCTGCAGCTGGTGCACCCCCATCACCACCTCCACCTCCTCATAAGAAGAGAGGACCACCTACACAAATTATGACTAACAGAGAGGAGGAAGATGAGGAAGAAGAAGAAGAGGAGACAGAGGAACAACAATTTGTTGATGAGTTGCCCCGGGTTTCCAAACGAAAATCCAGTTTCATATGGCAGTTTTTCACCATCCCTCCTGGAACAAAGAAAGTGAATGCAAAATATGCCACCTGCCTCATCTGTGATCACAGATTGTCGAGAGGCACAGAAAAGAAGTACAGTATGGGGAACTATACAATGCATCGTCACATGAGCAGGTGGCATCCCTTGAACTACAGCCGGGCTGAGTTAAGGGATCTTGTAGACAATCCGACGGCAACTCCTGTGGCAAGATCTACATCCACATTGTCTTTGACGGGAAGAGAGGCACAAGAGACTGTGCCAAACATCCAACCTAACTTCCAGCACATAAAGTTATCTAGTGTTTACTGTGGTGAAATGCTGTCATATGGCAACATGAGTGTCAACCTCATGAACATTGCATATGAAAATCATAAATGCCCTAATGCACCCAAAAAGTAATTTTCTTTTTTTTGCTCCAGTTGAGCCGTTTTGAAAGCCTGTTTTTTGTTGTCTCCCCTCCATAAAAAAAACAAAAAAAACATAAAACAGTTCTAAAAATACAAAAAAATCAAAAAATGTTCAAAAAATAAAAAAAAAAATATAAAACACCAAAAACAAAAAAAAACAGTTCTTTTCAGAACTACCTCCCCTTTCAAACAAAATTGCTAGAATGTTTATCACTCTGGCAAGCTCTATTTCTTTTGGTTCGCTTCAAGTTCGCTGACCGGTTCGCGAACTTTAAGCGAACTAAAAAAAATATTTTTTTAAAAAAAAGAAGAGTTAGTATAAGGGAAGTAATCAGAGAATAATGTAAAAAGAAAGACAGCTAGAGAGAGTAAATGAGAGATAGTGTCAATGACATCATCAGCAGTGCATTGCGGGTAAAAAGAGTGGAAAACATTTACCTTATAATTCTTGTTACCTTTTTTAAATATTTTTTCATACTTTCAATCTGTAAAACAAAGAACAAACATTTCAAAAAATATTAAAACATGTATTTAAAAATTAGAAAAGACAAGGGAAAAGGTTCAAAAACAAACAGTTTTTCAACAACTTTGACATTTACAGAAGTCTCTGCTTCTCTACGTTCACTACACAATCCTAAAGATATATATTCGAAAGAAACTGTATCTTGATGTTGCTGAACTGAGGCCTATTTTGGAACATGATGTTTTTCTTGCACTGCTAATGTCTCACAATAGTGATGCAATAGCAGCGCAAAAAAGATGTAAAGCCATAAAAAAATTGTGTCTAACATTGTAAATGATTGTTTTAGGATGCAAATAAGATGTGTGCTTTCAAGAGCTTTCTTTGAGGTGAGGCCTCTTTTTTTTATAAAAAAAAAAACACTACCCAGAAGTACAGCACTCTAAGCATTAAAATTGATATTTACAGAACTCAGCTTACCCATATGTACCACACATTTCTAAATGTATATCATAAGGACAAAAAGCATAACATTAATTATACATGTTAAATGGTTTATTTTTGCTGTTCTCAGAATGTATCAAATTTCACTTAAATCAGTGACTTGAAGGTATTCATCATGTAACAGCGGGGAAAAAAAAACACAATCAAAATGACTGTGTTTAAAAAACCCATACAACCTAAGAAATCTGATTTCAAAACTTCTTAAAATTAACTTACTTTCAATGACGTCGAAGGATCTTCTATAAACAGCATCCACTCTGTTGTGCTTTAAATATTTTCAGCCCGCCACTTTCTGAAAGAAAACCTCCATCGATACGTGAAATATGTTACATAGAAAAAAAACTTCTCTCATTATATCACATGTTTCCACTAGGCCAAATCATGTTGCCGCGATTCGCAAATCTTGTAATTCTTCCAATCAAATCCCGACATTTTCTATTTTCGCAACTTTCAAAAATAAAATATTTGAGATTATTTTCACAATCCTGGACTACTAATATCTTACTCTTCTTTGTCACTCATGTTCTCCTTTTCCTATGACACTGATACTGCTTACTATGAAGCAGACTTACTTGCATCAGGTTTATATAGTTGAATTTTTAATCGAGACAGCATTGCAGACTTACATTCCCTCTACTTAAAATTTTGGTTTTAAAAACACCAGGTAAGAATTTTTAAGGTCAAACGGCAATTTTTTTTTGAACGTTACAACAGAATCATTACAGAATGACCAGCCGTTTCCAGACTTTAAGTAAGCTGTATAATGTCCTGATGTAGTTGATGAACCATCGTGATAGATAATTGCTACAGTAACAAAAGTCCTCCCTGATATTGACAGCTGAGAAGCCACAAAATTTTTTATTAAAGTTGACAATTTTGTTCCATCAGGCCTACATCGTTGCATCATTAAAATGACATACTGGCCATATCTACGTATAAATAATGTTGACATCATATCACATTTACATTGGCTACACTCCATGTTGTGATCCGCTGCATTTACTAGCTTATTAAAGGAGACTGATTTACTGTCTGGCAAAGTTAAATATATAAATCTTTCTGAGTCTACACTAGTAGTACTTGATACCATACAGTTCTCGCAGTCATGCTGCCATTGATAAGAAAGCCCAAACAGGTGATCTACATCTACACCCTCAACTTGCAATATATCAAGCATATACATTAAAAACTCCTGACAATCTTGCTGATTATTTTCAGAGAAGTCTGTTTGACCTGAACATTCATCTAACAGATAACGAACTTCAGACACACTTTCTACTTTTGTTCGATCAGTGCTACATTTCTCGAAAACAGAATTCAACAAACAGCATAAAATTTGTTCAGAATTCAACAGAATCTGTTCTTTTAAACTCTCTAGTGAAAAGAGAACATTAACCACTACATTTGCATAGCAGTTGACACCAGAACTGTTTTCAAATTGAAAACCGACAACATCTTCAACAGAATCCA